>NC_133127.1:81739435-82358356 GCF_048418815.1 Hemitrygon akajei | reverse complement strand
TAAATACATCCAGATTTGCATCAATAGGTAATATCCAGCGTAAGCTCACTCCTGTCTTGATACCTTGCCTCATCCTCTGTTTCCTTTGGAATCATTGATCTGTTGAATTGGTTGTTGCCTTTCCTATTTGCACACTAAGGGAAAGGAGATATTTTGCCAAAGTCTATTGCACCAATATATAAAAACTACTGGGGCAGAGAACTGGAATTACAATTACATTCATCAAAGTTTCAGCCTCTCAATGTCCTGGACAGTAAGCCTTCAACTACATAATGAATAGAAAATGATACTGGAGAAGAAAAAAAATTAGGTAAATTCCATTGCCAAAGCTGTTTCAAAGTTCTGAATTTATGGTTTTGCTGACACAGGATAAATCATCTTAAACCCCAAAACACATAAATATAGGCAATAATAGAAATAGGTGTATGTTATGAAAATGTCACATCTAAAATCAATTAAATCACATTAAATATTAATTTTTTTCTAAACAAATATTAAACAGATATATATCTCTAAGTTCAATTGAGAACATTTTGTCCAATGTATTTGGGTTGAAGCACTTGTTCGCTATTGGTAGAAACTGATTAGATCCATGGAAGGCAACCAGGACAAATTCTATGCAGGATCAGAATCGGAATCAGGTTTAGTATCACTGGCATATATTGTGAATATTGTTGTTTTGCAGCAGCAGTACATTGCAATACGTAATAATAAAAACTGTAAATTACAATGTATATGTATTTAAAAAGTTATATTAAATTAGTGAAAAAGAGGAAAAAAAGTAGTGAGGTAGTGTTCATGGGTTTAATGTCCATTCACAAATCTGATGGCAGAGGGGAAGAAACAATCCTTGAATTATTGAGGGTGTGCCTTCAGGCTTCTGTACCTCTTCCTTGATTATAGCAATTAGAAGAGGGCATGTGCTGGGTGAATAGGGATGCTTAATGACGGACGCCGCCTTTTTAAAGCATCACTCCTTGAAGATGCCCGGGATGCTGAGAAGGCTGGTGTCTGTGATGGAGCTGGCTGAGTTTACAGCTTTCTGCGGCTTATTTCGATCCTGTGCAGTGCCACCCTGCCCCCATACCAGACAGAGATGCAGCCAGTTAGAATGCCCTCCACAGCACATCTGTAGAAATCTGCAAATGTCTTTGGTGACGTACCAAGTCTCCCCATGCTCCTAATGAAATATAGCTGCAGGCATGTCTTCTTTATAACTGCAACGATATGTTGGGATCAGGTTAGGTCCACAGAGATGTTAACACCCAGAAACTTGAAATTGCTCCCCCAGTCCACTTCTGATCCCTCAATGTGGACTGGTGGGTGTTCTCTCGTCCTACTCTTTCAAGTTCCACAATCAATTATTTGCACATACTGACACTGGGTGCCAAGTTGCTGCCGTGACATCACTCAATTAGGTGATCTATCTCGCTCCTGTGTGCCTTCTCGTCACCAAATGAAACTCTGCCAACAATAGCTATATCGTCAGCAAATTTATAGATGCCATTGGAGCTGTGTCTAGCCGCACAGTCAGAGGTGTAGAAAGAGTAGAGCAGTGAGCTAAGCATACATCCTTGAGTTGTGCCCGTGTTGATTATCAGCAAGGTGGAGATGTTATTTCCAGTCTGTGCAGACTCTGATCTTCCAGTGACGAAGTTGAGGATCCAGTTGTAGAAGGAGGTACAGAGACTCAGGGTTTAGAGCTTTTTGATCAGAACTGTAGGAATGATGGTATTAAACACCGAGCTGTAATCAATACACATCAGCCTGATGTAAGCATGAGTATTGTCCAAATGATCCAACGCTATATGAAGAGTCAATAAGATCACATCCACTGAAGACATATTGTGGCAATAAGCAAATTACAGTGGGTCCAGGTCCTCGGTTAGGCATAAGTTCATTCTAGCCATAACCAACCTCTCAAAGCACTTCATCTCCATAGATATGAGTGTTACTGGATGATAGTCAGTAAGGCAGCTTATCCTGCTTATCTTGGGCACTGGTATAATTGTTGTCCTTTTGAAGCAGGTGGGAATTTCTGAATGCAACAATGAGAGATTGAAAATGTCTTTGGAAACACTATGACTCATTTGCCTCCTTCCTGGTGGCAGCAGCAAGAAGAGAGCATGGCCTGGATGATGGGGGTCCTTTAGGGTGACTTAAAGCAAAAAGATTATTAAAGTACTAAAGCTGTAGGCAAATTCCAGCATGATACATTTCTATTATAAGCTTCTCTAACTAGAAATTTCAAAGGTTCAATGGTTCATTTTGTTCTCAAGGTAGGTATGCAGAATACAACTCTGAGATTTGTCTTCTCCAGATCGCCACGAAATACAGAAAAGCATATAAATAGATGAAAGAAGGATATTCAATCCCACCTGTGCCCTCTAGTTTTAATTATCCACACCACAGGAAAAGAAAAAGAAACAAAAATTCACAAATTCCAACTCCCCCAACCCCTCCTTCGCACAAAAACTAACAGATCACCCACATGGAAAAACAACGGCAAGAACACCAAACCCCAAACCCTCGGCTTGCCCATTGGCAACAAGAAAGAATGGACAAGAACATGAAAAAAAACATAGAACTGAAAGAGGCCATTATTAACTGCAGTAGTTGGAAATACAGTCTAATCCATAAATCTCAATAACATCTCCGAGAGCATTGGGACATGGTGGCCTCTCCGAGGGCAGTGACATGATTTCAAGTTATAGTGGATGTGAAGATAGTAATGACTCAAGAGAGTTTTTCACATTTTCTTCCTCTTTCCTTACTCACTGACCCACTCTATTAGCAATGTAGAATATTGTTTTAATACCACAATTCTAGGGTTGACAAAAACTGAGGGGTTAAAACATCTAAAAATGTATTTATAATTCAAGTCATCTGTCCTAGTAATTTCTATATTTTTCTGTAGTAAACAACTTTGCATAATATTATAAAGGTGTTAGCAAATATCTGCTTTCCCTTAGCACACAAAAAATTTTATAAAAATTTACTCTACAAAGTCTGTGCAAAAAATAAATAAACAAAGATAATTTATCTCAAACTTTCTTGTCACAATGCTAGACTTCACCTTACTTTCAGCAAAGCTCCTGCTGAAATGAATCTAATATACAAGACAAAATGGAAATCATTGAAACTACAGTGCCACTGCAGAATGAATGTCACTCCAACCTTGGTCACTGAACTGCAGGACATAATCAATATTTACATATGCGCATATTCATTGGCTATGCTCCAAAGTCGTTCATAAAAGAATACAAGATAATAGGCTTACAACATTAACAAAACAAAGGTGCTTTAAAGATGTAGTTACTGTAGCTCTTCCAATCCCTTCCAACAATAAGGAGTCTTGATCAGAAGCTGGAAAATGTGGGCCACTTCCCACATTGCCAAGAGCCAGTGATTTACAAAGGCAAACATTCATGATGAAGTTTGCCGTCACTGTCAGCACGTATATTGAAGATCAAGATCTCAAAACCAACACAAGAATCATGGCTAACTGGTTAGCAATGAATCCTCCCTTTTTATATGCTTCCAAGATATGTAGTATTTACAACAGGAATGTCAAAGAACTGGGAAAATGGTAAGAAAACTTAATTAACAAAGTCCTCAAAGTTCAATGTACAGACAAGTAGTTAATATCAGCAACCTCTCCTCTGTGGCCCTAAATACACTAAATCTGCTTTAGTGGGTAGGTCATGTCACTTACATAACACTATGAGATTGATCATAACAGTAAATTAAAAGGAGGGCAGATGAAAAAAATCAGAATCACAATCAGGTTTATTATCACTGGCATGTGACGTGAAATTTGTTAACTTAGTGGCAGCAGTTCAATGCATACATAATATAGAAGAAAATAATAATAATAATAATAAATAAGTTATTCTAATTCAGTATACTTTATACAGTATATATAATAGATTAAAATCATGCAAAAAAACCCAGAAATGCAATGTATTTAAAAAGTGAGGTAGGGTCCAAGGGAGTTCAATGTCCATTTAGGAATCGGATGGCAGAGGGGAAGAAGCTGTCCTGAATCACTGAGTGTGTGCCTTCAGGATTCTGTACCTCCTACCTGATGGTAACAGTGAGAAAAGGGCATGCTCTGGGTACTGGAGGTCCTTAATAATGGACGCTGCCTTTCTGAGACACTGCTCCTTGAAGATGTCCTGGGTACTTTGTAGGTTGGTACCCAAGATGGAGCCGACTAAATTTACGACCCTCTGCAGCTTCTTTCGATCCTGTGCAGTAACCGCACCCCCCCCCACCCCCCATACCAGACAATCACTATTTTCTGACAGCAGCCGTCAGAATCCTCTCCATGGTACATCTATATAAGTTTTTGAATCAAGGATGAAATAATTCAAGAATGTTCTCAAATCCTCCTTCAAAAAGTGCATTGACTTGTGAGAATCACTAGCCCATAATTGCTTAAAATAGAGAAGGAATAGGTGCGATCACATTAAGATTCTCAAGTTCCTTCATCAGGCACACACAGAAGTCCAGGATTAATGGCCACACTGCCAGGTTCAAGAATAGCCACTTCCTTCAATCATTTGGTTCTGGAACCAAATGGCACAAACATAATAACTACGGTTAGGCAACATTTTGACCACTTTGATCACTTTGTACTAAAATGGACAATATTTTGTTCTAGTTGTGTTATCTCTTGTAAAAATTTGTATACCATATGTTTAATTTGTTTTTTTATGAATGCTGCTGCTATGATGCTAATGTCTGTGAATATGCCACAGGTAAACTTTTCATTGCATACGACAAAAAACTTGATTTTGATAGTGTGCTATTGGCAGCTTGTCACATATGGATCAAAGTAAATATAGCTGCTTATAATGATCCGTGAGCTTTAATTAGAGATTTGTGGGTTGTAATATGCTTGAATTCCTGGAGTACGCTCTTAAAATTAGCCTAATTGTCAATGGAACAACCTATAAACCTTAAGTGGTAAATTCTGATTTACCTATCTGGGTGTTTTATCTCCTTACAACTCTTTCATCATTGTAATTCAGACCTTTTAAATGCAAACAAAACACAGAATTCTCCATCTATACCCTTCCCTCAACCTCCCCCCATGACTATCCTATGGCTCTACAACATGAATAGATATTTTAAGGGCAGCTACAATACAGGAATCATTTATTCAATGTTACACTAATGAGTCAAATACTGCAGAAGGATTTGAATGCACAACCTACCTAGTCAGAGGCAACAGTGCCACCAAAAGAGCCAACTCTGCATGCAATTTTCAATAGTACTCTATTCAATCTTTTAGTAATTAAAGTTGCTGGCTATATGGATTCGCGTAAGTTAAAATAAAATTAACTTTTTAATGTCAAGTATTATAAATAGCAAATTCTTAACAGAAAAAGAATTGAATAGTGCAAATGAAAGTCAAGTTGCCATTTACAAGATACCATTTGGCTACATTCCCATAGAAGTCGCCGTAGCCTAATTTGAGGAGATGCCAAATGCATCATCACTGCAGTTGTTCAGTGGGAATGTGGGCTATATCAAACATCGTACAAATGTCAAGTTTAAAATGGCAGAATCTATTTGCGAACATAACCAGTGATAGTTTGTAGGCTGCTGTTATCTGAGCAGTTTTTATTTCAGTCTTCTGAAGAAAATACAGGAAAAAGCAGTTTTCATTATCTACTTAATTGTCTTGCAAACCTACAACGTTCATTACTGTTGCCATTATGAGGTAAATGCCACCATATAATATTTCATCCATCCTATCTCTCTGAATAATTCTGAATCCTACTTTGTACTGACTCGTAAGATTACAAAATATGGCCATGCTATATTTAACCGACTCTACAGTTTCATAGTCCTTTAAAAACAATTCTATCAAGCAGCGGGGTTAAATAAACTTATCATCATGCTTGCCCAAGTTTTACTGATAAACATTTGAAAATTCATGGATAGTGAAATGTGTCGTCAAATTTGCCAGTTGTCTAAGATGACAGAGCAGCTTCAGGAGTGAGGCTTCTCCTCTGAACAAATGGAGGTCCTACTGCTCTTCAAGGCTTGCTGCTGCTCCCCTAAATTCCTTGAGAAGGCAAGTAATCACCCTGCATGGCGGAGTTTGGTGTTTTGTAATTGTACTCGACAATTTTGGGATGCATCCAGCAAAGCCTATCCATACACTTGCATATGAATATGTATATTGGTGTTTAAGTCCTAGACTAACTCACCATGTTGCCATTTTTCTTTTAATGTGTATCTGCCACAATATCCATAAGCCTGCTGATTATTTATCTACCTATTTATTGATTGATATATTGATTGATTGAAATGCTGCATTGGATAGGCCCTTCCGATGCTTTGAGCCACGCTGCACAGTAACCCCTGAGTTAACCCTAGCCTAATCATGAGACAATTTACAGCAAACAATTAAATTCCCCATCTTTGGGCTATAGGAGGAAAGATACCTGGTCATGGGGAGAATGTACAATTTCCTTACAGAGGTAGGTATTGCACCCCAGTCTCTCGTACTGTAAACCATTGTGCCATGTGAATTGTAGCTTAGAAAGTAAGTTCTTTTAAATATTTGTGTACTGTTTAATATATAATTATTTAAAAGTATGTTTCATATATGTTAAGAGATCTTAGTTTTTAACACTTTGAGTCAGTAAGCAAGCATTTTCCACTGAGATTACATGTATTTGGGAGTTTTATAATTGTACATGCCAGTTTGCCTTCTTTTGCACAATGATTATTTGTCAGTCATTGTTTAAGTATAGATTTTAAATAAATTCTATTGTATTTCTTTATGTTCCTGTAAATGCCTGCAAGAAAATGAATCTCAAGGTAGTATATGATAACATATACCTACTTTGATAAAAATTTGCTTCAACTTTGACTTTTGTGAGGTATGCCTATGCCAGTGAAATCTGGCCATTTAAACTGTGTTACATAGAATTGATTATAACTATGTTATATATAGCTGTAACTGAACTATATTTATTTGGGAGTGTAGTAATTAAACTTGTTAATTGTCTGCAAAATATGGGCCATTACAACTGTATTGCTTACAATTATATAACTATTATAAATTAAGATTTGTTTGACAATCTGACCTTGCTTTACGAACATTTTGAAACCATCTTCTAATAGCAAGGTAGATATAATTTAACTCTGAGAGCATGCAATCTTAAATGAGTTAACAAAATGAAAACAGCCCTGTATTCCTGTAATGATGACACATTCAGGGCATCAATAGTAAATATTTAGCCTATAGGTTAACAATAGAACATTGAACAGTACGACACAGGAACAGACCCTTAGGCCAGCCAAGTCTGTACTGAACACAATGCGACATTCCCATTCTGATATGGCTATCCACACTTTTTAATTCCACGTCCCATTTCCATTCTGATATGTCTATCTATGGCCTCCTCTACTGTCAAGATGAAGCCACACTCAGGTGGAGGAACAACACCTTATATTTCGTCTGGATAGCCTCCAACCTGATGGCATGAACATTGATTTCTCTAACTTCCGTTAATGCCCTTCCTCCCCTTCTTACCCCCATCCCTTATTTATTTATTTACCCCCCCCTTTTTTTTTCTTCTCTCTCTGCCCTGCTCACAATCACTCCTTGCCTACTCTCCATCTCCCTCTGGTGCTCCCCTTCCCCTTTCTTTCTCCCTAGGCCTCCCATCCCATGATCCTTTCCCTTCTCCAGCTCCGTATCCCTTTTGCCAATCACCTTTCCAGCTCTTAGCTTCACCCCCCTCCTCCTGTCTTCTCCTATCATTATGGATTTCCCCCTCCCCCTTCCAAATTCAAATCTCTTACCATCTTTTTTTTTCCAGTTAGTCCTGATGAAGGGTCATGGCCCAAAATGTCAACTGCACTTCTTCCTATAGATGCTGCCTGGCCTGTTGTGTTCCACCAGCATTTTGTGTGTGTTGTTTGAATTTCCAGTATCTGCAGATTTCCTCGTGTTTAAACAAAACTTTTTCTGCTTGCACCTGATCTATATCCCTCCTTTTCTTGCATATTTATGTGCCTGTCTAACAGCCTCTTAGGCTACGTCCACACTAGACCAGATAATTTTGAAAACGTCGGTTTCGTGTAATAACAATAGGTGTCCACACTATGTGTTTCTAAAAATATCTCTGTCCACATTAAAACAGATATTTTGGTGAATCTCCTCCTACTGCACATACGCAGGACACATCTACCAAAAACAAGCGACATGTTTGGTGTCGAATCTCGCCGTGAAAGACTTGCTGCGCGTTTGTCCAGTTACAGACTAGAAAAACATAAACGACGGGCAGCTGTTGGCTCTCGCGCAGGAGGACTTAAAAGTAATAAAAATCAAATACTGGAGCGTATGGAGGCAACTAACAAGGAGTTCACTGACAGTATGACCCGGCTGATGACGAACATTGAAAAACTGATGAACTCTGTTGCATTAATAAAGCACCTTGTTAAATGTATAAAACATGTCTGCATCTTTCCATTGTATGGAAATATCTTGTATTTCCATACAATGTTACATTAGGCTGTTACACATCTATTGTCAGAGAAGTACTTGCATAAATAGGTAAACCACCTTCATACAAGCAAGGACAGAAAACCGGGTAAAGTGAGTATACTTATTTATTCAGTAAGTTATGGGTCAAAGTATTTGGTGAGTACATTTGGTGATATTTTGACCCCTGTCCATTTCGGATATCCAAGGAATAATACCTGATCAGATAGTGTTTGTTCCAAGGCAGTAATTGTGATAATAAAGAGTTTCACATTAATATCACCTGTTCAGATATTGAAACTCTCACTTACAGATCAGCATCAATATGGTCCACATGTCATGACAAGCATAACATTAATGCCAGTTGACTGGAAGGCAAGATTTTAAAAATTAATTTACAACACGATCATCAGTGACAAGGCCAAAATCCACAGTCCCTCTGTCATTGTTCATGAGGAAAATAATGGTGGTCTAACCTCTTAGAACTTCAAAGGCCTTATTTATGAAAGTTTATTACATTAATGGTATAGACACATTATATTCACTTATCACTCCTGCATTTTCCAAATCCGAATCAGGTTTAGCATCCCCAACATATGTCGTGAAATCTGTTAACTTTGCGGCAATAGTCCAATGCAGTACATAATAAATATTGGAAAAAAACTGAATTACTGTAAGTATGTATATGTATATCAAATATTTAATTTAAAATAAGTAGTGCAAAATCAGAAATAAATTTTTTTATAAAGTACTGAGGAAGCGTTCAGGGGTTCAATGTCCATTCAGAAATCAGATGGCAGAGGGAAAGAAGCTGTTCATGAATCGCTGAGTGTGTGCCTTCGGGCTTCTGTACCTCCTTCCTGACAGTAGCATTGAGAAGAGGGCATGTTCTGGGTGATGGACACTGCTTCCTGAGATACTGCTCTGTAAAGATGTCTTGGATACTACGGAGGGTAGTACCCGTGATGGTGCTGACAAACTTTACAGCTTTCTGCAACTTGAAAAAGAGCTGGTGCTTTCCTGGCTGGCCTGGACAACAAAAAAACTCTTCTCGGGCTTCCCGCCAGATACAGGTATCGATTATAACCTTGATGAAAAATGACAGAGTTTGTCACTGAAATGTTGGTTACAATCAATACTTGTACCCAGCTGGAAGCCTAAGAAGAGATAATTTCTGCAACTTACTTCGATCCTGTGCAGTAGCGCCCCCACCCCCCCCCACCCCTCCATACCAGACAGTGATGCAGCCAGTCAGAATGCTATCAGGGCCTCTCGGCAAATAGCATTATTATATTGAAATCATTTGGAAACACTAATACTTCAATTAAAAATATTCATTAAATAGGTTTGTTGGCATGTATATTTACATACACGAGTCACTAATTGGAATAAATGTGCAATTCGGGTGAGTTATTGGATGAAGTACAGCCAGCTCTCACCAGAATGAACAACCGCTTAGTCACTTAATGGAATCAAAACCGATGACTACAGTTAATTTACTCATCTGATGGAACTCTGATAGAAAATCTGAGAGGCAAAGCATTTAAAATTTCAATATTTGCATTCACAGCGCTCCTTATGAACCTAAGGGAAAGAGAGAGAGCAACTGGCACAAATACCAGTTAAAGAAAATGTGAGCAAATTGCATTTTGAGGCTATCAAGTGATGCACCATCAATAACTCTCGGAGACGTGAGGTGAGATATAGGCTTTTATTGGCTGGAAGAAAGAACAAGCAGCAATTGACCACCACACTACATCCTGGAGACTGAGGCCGGGGCTGTGTCTCCAATCGCCTTTATACCGGGGTCCGTGGGAGGAGCCACAGGAGCAGTCAGCAGGGGGGGCGTGTCCAGACAGGTATATGTAGTTCACCACATCAAGATTCTTGAAAAAAACCAAACCATCTCTCCAGGCAATCATGCCACTACAATTTTTAAATGTTGGAATTTCTTCGTATAATCATATGGTTACAAACTGGGGGAGGATTCAAGTACAGAAGGAAATCCATGGATCTTCAAATGATATGAGCAACGTTGAGTATTCCATTAAGTCCTGTGGCCTGGTGAATATGCCCTATATTCTGGTAGGAAAATTGTATGAAAACTTACCATTTTTTAAGACCATTATCTGTTCACAAAACAAGCAATAGTTTGCATTACCTGGTGTAGCAATGAAGACAATTGTTTTGTCTTCATTTCTTGATACACATACACAGTGATTTTGCACATTTGATTTCAATTTTTTTTCATCAACAGCACTTGATGAAAAATGTGTGATGGACAAAGCCCATGTATTTCCTGAAGGGAGTTGTTTCTAAAGCATTGAGGGGCAATGCTGCACTTCCATGCCCCTGGACACACTACCAGATCACTCCCTTCAAAATTGGAAAATTAGTTTTCGGTTCCAGGCTTGAAGGGAACAATGTGGTAGTGTTACACATTATTTCATGCACCACTGTGAGATGTGAAGTTCTTCCATTTTGTTTAAGCTTTTATTAATCTTAAACTCTTTTGATAAGAAGGCAGCACGCTTGGGTGCAAAGGCCACTCAGGTCCAATCAAATGTGTATTTGTTCGTCCTGTACGTCTTTTTAATGATCACAAGTCACTGCTGGATACCAAGAGCATCGAGTAATGTGGAGCTATCCCACCAGTGAGTTGCTCGATACCAATGGAGCTGGACTTATTGCATACCGTTGTGTCATTGCCTGGGCGTGTTACATACCATTCTACTGAGATGGTGAGGAGTCAAAGAAAAGGTACAAGTGATTGTCTTGGGCATTTTTATTGTGATTGCAAGACCCGGCTGGACATTGGTAGCGTAGAATACTGCAAGCATTGTTCATAGATTCATCAGCAAGACTGACAGCAGGGAAGGATGTCGCCTCGGTTGTTGCATGGACAAGGCCCACGTGCCCCGGAGTCACGTGTTGGCGGTCGCTGGCGAAGGAGACGCTGGAGCTGTCCGTGTACCGCTGGGTTTCATACTGGGTTGGGGGCTGGCCCCTCCTGTCGGTACATCCTTCCAGTGTTCACTTGGTGCTGCTCAGGGGAAGAACATGGGTTATATTAATTTTTTTATCTTTATGACTGTATGTTTTTCCTGAAATCATAACCATATGTACTATGTATGGGTCATTGGAAAAAAAGTTGAATTTCCCCATGGGGATGAATAAAGTATCTATCTATCTATCTATCTATCTATCTATCTATCTATCTATCTATTGTGATATGTGCTATGTGTAGAGTGTTGTGTGTTGCTGGTGATGTGTTTTACACCTTGGCCCCAGAAAAACACGATTTCATTCGGTTGTATACATACATGGTTGAATGGCAATTAAACTTGAAATTTGAATGTGAAGATTAAATTTACAATAAAAGCATGGTAGGATGCAGTAATGGATCTCTCTAAAGCTGCTCGGTCACTCCATTTGCATCTACTCTTGAGCAAGTCATGTAAAGATTGTGGCTAAAAGAGCAAGCCGTCACGACATTTCTCGCACCAAATGACTCACTCCTGACACTCCGAAGCTTTATCACCAGCCTGGAGCATGATCGGATACTCACCACCTGTGTGGAAAGGTTCAATTCCAACACACACAAGCAGTTTGACATGAGCAGAGCAAAGCAATTCATTCACTCTACCACAGCAGTTACTCACTAAAGCTGCTCCCAACAGCACTTCCTGAACCTACAGAAGGACACGGTTGCAGGAAGCACTCCTCTCCAAGTCACATGTCATCCTGACTTGGAAAATATATCACCATTCCTTTATTGTACTTAGTCATGGAACACCCCACCAAAGAGCATTCTGTAAGGAAAGCAGCTCACTACTGCTTTCTCAGGAGGAAATTAGGGATGGACAATACATGCTGGCCTTACCAGTGGTGCCTATATCCCATCATGCATGATTGCAGTATGGGATGGTGCACTATAGGGGCAGAGATGTGGGCATTGCCTAAGAACCAATTGATGAGATCAGCCTGAGACATGAAGACCTTGAATTGCCTTTACCGTCACCTCCGTGGAAGTATGAAGAGGATGTTTCAGCTGCATTGCCACACTGGCAGCCCAGATAATGCTGGACGCATTTCCTAGTGCATCCCTTATAGTCTGTGCATGTATTCTTTTGCCTGTTATGTCTCTGGCATTTAGGGCAGCAATGAAGGTCCTCCATTTCTGGCAGCACGCACAGTTTCCTTCATCATGTCAGTAGCTTCCACTCAGTTTACCATCAGGAATACCGTTGCACACAGATGTAGGATTTTTCATTGCTGTTTCTGTCACGGTTTTGTTTGACCAGTCAGGGTTGTTAGCCCTGAGCTGAACCCCCAAACCCGGAGGATTGCTGGACCACTCTTGGTCTAGCCTCTACCCTGTGGCCTGCTTGGCACGGGTGACCCTACCAAAGTATAAAGCTCTGACTCCAGCCGGCATTGCTCTCCAGATCATTGAGTACGCAAACCTCCAAACTATGACAAGGTTGTGGTCTTCTTGGAGGTATGCATGCTCCCCTATTATAGTCCTCATCCACAGTTGTACTTAAGTATAAACACTACGGTAATTACGAACCAGAAGACCAGTTTACTATTACCTCTTACCTGGCTACAGCTTAATTATGTGAAGTGCCTTTCCTTTTATATAACATTCCCTTCAAACCTAACCTCTTCAGCACTGGCAACGCCACTAGCTGACCTGAGGTTCAATAGTTTCGAGTCTTGGCACAACTCATCCTCATCCATTGATCTGTAGATGATGGAAATCTGAAATAAAAACTAAAAATGCTGGAAACTCTTAACATATCAGACAGCATCTGAGGAAGTGGAAACAATTAAGTTTCAGTTCAAAAGTCCTTCATAAGAGATGAGAAAATGAATTACTTTTGGGATGGAGTGAGGTGGGGAACTGCGGAGGGAGGGGTTGTTGGTGACAGAGGGAGATGGGGCAACCTTACCTAATTCTGTTCTCCTGTAAACTTTTCATAATGTGCTCCCCACCCTCCCCGACTCCGTAACTAACTTAATTCAATATGTTTGTCTTCCAAAAATGCTGCTAAGTTTCCAACATTTTCTTCTTGGTTGAGGGTTATCATTATGGGAAGCTCTCTAAAGGACAAGTATAGAGTTGATAAGGTATAATAGTCAGCTTATATGATCATCACGCAAATGGACTAGTCATTTCCGTAAGGGACGGAGGGACATAATCTACTTGCATTACAAGAAAACTCAGGATGACTTTGTCTATACCTCCTGCATGGAATGAGGCTAACCCTTTACCCAACAGAAAGGTTTTCTCCTCCAACGTGTTTAGATTCCTATTTGTGCGATCAGGCAATCCTAGCCATTTTGGCTGGAAGACAAAGGGGAAGCAGTATTTTGACACGCTATAAAAGACAAGTTTTCACTGTATTTTGGTACATGTGACAGTAATATACAGGTCCACAATCACTTATCCGAAATTCTGAAATCCAAACAGCTCGGAAAACCGAAGTTTTTTTCGCCAACAGCTGCCGTCACTCAGGTGTGACGTGGCAGCACTAGCAGAGGCCGCCAGACGTCAGTTGTGGCTCAGCGCTCGTACTGGTTACACGTGCATTTGCTGTTCACCGATATTTTGTGTTCACTGTTGACTTTGTGTTTAGTTTCACTGTGAAAATGTCAAAAAGAGGTCAAAAAGAGCTGCAGATGCCCCTCTGAGGAAAAGAGAAGAAAGCATCTATCATTATCAATAACACAGTGTGGAGTTATTGCAGAAGCTTGATTGTGGTGTATCTGTGCAGCATCTTACTGAAGAATATGGTGTCGAAACTACCACTGTATATGATTTAAAGAAACAGAAAGACAAGTTACTGAAGTTTTATAGTGACAGTGACTATTCCAATAAGTCATTTATCATATGTTTGATTCGGTTCATTTGAAGCTGTATATTTTTAAGTTTTATTGAATATTTTTATTGGAAATATATGGACATCAAAGCTGATCTCTTGGTGTCACCTTGCCTGCCTATGAGAATGGGAGTATGTGACTGTTCTAGCAGAAGGCAATCCACGATGTGCATTTTGGATCTTAAAGTTCTCACTGTGTCTTATCACGCCATGGTATTCCCTGCAAAACTGTTTCATACTTCAGGGTAGATCACTGCATGCAGAAAGATTTCCCTTCACCTTCTACCAACAAAGTAATTAGTCCGGACCCACACCACTTCCCTAACGGGACTCCGGCCATCAAAAATACATCCCAGCTCTCACATGAGAATAACTGTGCCCCCACTGCAGGTGAACAACAAAACTGTGAAGCTGTGTTCCAATTACACAGCAAATTAATTTCAAAGTACCAGTACTGTATATCAAGGCGTGTGAACTATTTATAGAACAGGCTATGCATGGGACAAATAGAATTTTGTTGGTCATGTGGATCGTCTTTTTCTGATTATATCTGGTAGTAGAACAAGTGACAGCCTATCATTGGTACCCATGCCCGTCAAAGGTTCAGGAGCAGATGGCATCTTTGCTGAAGTTTAAAAGCTCAGTGGCAAAGAGATTCAGTTACAAATCCACAATTTCATTGTCTACACCAGGGAAGAGGAGGCATGCCAGGGGTTTACAGGGATTTTGCAATCATAACTATCTATAATAAAAAAGACAAGTCCAACCGAGGGCCCTCCTGCTCTCTCCCATGGGGGAAGTCGTTGACAGGGCCCTCCAGAATAATCTCCTCTGAGTGCTGAAGAGTTGCTTGCAAAATCAGGTTGTGGATTCCATTCATCAATAGGTACAGCTTTTTTAAAACTTTCAACCACATTATACATTTTATTCAAATTGTTTGACAGCAACTTACATCAGATGAAACAATAGAAGTGAATGTTAACGTATTAATATGAGCATGTCACTTTGAAGTCAGACATGAGTTAAGGCATATTGCGTCACTAAAAGTACGCCTCAATGAAAGAAACTTTGAGTTTGAGTAAGCCAGAGTGCAAGTCAATGACTTGATTATGTCTGGGGATCTTTGGTACCTTCCCCAGACAATCAAAGTTCAAACTAAATGTTATTATCAAAGTACATACAGTATTTGTCACCATATACAGCCCTGAGATTCATTAGATCCTTCATTGATGGCTTGGGTACAAATCAAATGTTCATCCTCCCTAATGCTAGGGCCTCATGAAAGAAAATTCAGAATTAAATCTCATCAGGGAAGAAAGAGAAAATTTTCCTAAGATTTACACTAAATTGAAAACCTTGGGCAGGTTTCTATTATCCGTGTTTAAATAGAATCCTAGGCCTTCTCTAATTATACATACCTTCTTTTTTTACAAATGACTACTCAGGTTTTCCTGTATTGGCCAGATCAATGTAAAACCCTGTAATTTTTGCCTCCCAGAGTACCAAATTATCAATGACAATGTATTCCAACTAAACTTCTGATTCGATTATATTGCTGGAAATACAGAAATGAAATGCCCAATCATCAATGGTTGAAATAGAATATCTTCCTGTGACCCATTCATAAAACTGCAACTAATTCATTGTAATTTACTTTGCTGAAATAAGTTGACTTATTGCAAGCCACTTACCCTCTTAACAATCATTTCTCTCAGGGTACCCGCAGCCTTCAGGGTACCTTGCTTCCTGTTGACTTTTGTAACTTCTGACATGGCTGATGAGGTCAATGTACTGCAAGCAAATTTCGCCTCATGAGGTTCATTAGACAGAGATGGCTTGAGGAGGGATGGAGGTGCGTCTGTGGGTGGTTCAAAATAAGTTTTGTCCACCTGTTGTTTATCTTGGACATTGTGTGTCCAATGGAGAGGTGTAAAGTTTTCAAAGCATTTCTAATTGAACCAGCTCAATTATGAATTAAGGTAATGTTGCAGCTATATAGGACCCTGGTCCCACCCCACTTGGAGCACTGTGCTCAGTTCTGGTCACCTCACTACAGGAAGGATGTGGAAGCCACAGAGGAGATTTACAAGGATGTTGCCTGGATTGGGGAGCATGCCTTATGAGAACAGGTTGAGTGAACTCAGCCTTTTCTCCTTGGAGTGACGGAGGATGAGAGGTGACCTGATAGAGGTGTATAAGATGATCAGAGGCATTGATCGTGTGGATAGTCAGAGGCTTTTTCCCAGGGCTGAAATGGTTGCCACAAGAGGACACAGGTTTAAGGTGCTGGGGAGTAGGTACAGAGGAAATGTCAGGGGTAAGTTTTTTTCTTTCCAAATCTTTTTATTATTATTATTCAAAAATAACACAGGTGCATCGAAGTAACAACACTTACAATGCCTCAAAAAAAAAGAAATTATCTTAAAGATTAGGGGTAAAGTTTTTTACTCAGCATGTGGTGAGTGCTGCTGGTAGCGATGGTGTAGGTGGATACGATAGGGTCTTTTAAGAGACTTTTGGATAGGTACATGGAGCTTAGAAAAGTAGAGGGCTATGGGTAACCTTAGTAATTTCTAAGGTAGGGACAACTTCCTGTTTGGCACACCATTGTGGGCTGAAGGGCTGTAGGTTTTCTATGTTTCTATCATAAGCTTGGAATTCTGGTGAGTGGGTGGAGATAGCACATTTTTCAAAAAGGCTTTGAGGATATCTTTGAATCATTTCCTTTACCCAGTTGCTAACTTCTTGCAGCGAAACAGCTTGAAGAAGTGCCTGTTTCAGGAGTTTGGAGCTGGGCATGTGAATGACATGGACTGCTTAGTGAGGCCGACTGAGTGAAGTGGAGGCCATAGTGCTGGGAATGCTGGTCTGGGAAAGGATTCTGAAATTGTTATCCTATCAGTGAATTTAGATGTTTCTGTGAAAAAGATTAGTGGTACCTCTCTAGTGCATTAAGATGCCTTCTGCAGTGTAAAAAAGGCTAAGGTTCAATGCTGCCTAGTAGAACATAAGGTATTTCTCCCCCCAGAATTGTGATACTTAATTTAAAACTTTTCTTCAGAGAACTGTAATCTGTACTGGTGCATTAAAGAAATGGTGAGCTTCGTCAGTGATGTCTGCTTTCATTTCATAGTACCATGGGTGATTCAGTCAATTAATTCAGAAAAAGCCAATCAATCTAATTTATTTCCCTGAAGTTCATTCACTCTTTTGTTATTCTCCGATTCTCCTAGCTAAACACAGCTAAACACAGCTAAACACAGTCGGGAAACATAGAGGAAGCTTGACCCAAAGGCAGAGCCGTGGAGATGATTCAGCGGTGAAGATAGCTTCAATAATAAACTGCAAAATAACAAGCCACAAGGGGCCACATGAGAGAACAGATACCGAACACAACAGGCAACAAGGTATCTGAAGGGTAGGAGCAACTGGTTGAGGACGGCTGGTTTGATGGGTGAACAAGGACTGCAGATGAGAATTGGGTTAAAATAGGCTACAGGTGAAGAGTCAGAAACAAGTGGCAGGTGGGTGGAGACTAGAAGGTGCACTTGAAACAATTCCATGTAGCCCTAGGAATAGAAAGCAAAGTCAACCCAGATGTCAAGGTTGAAGACAGGTCCCAGGAACTCTGAGGCATCAATACTACCTACTGTATCATTGTATGCCCTTAGGAGATATGAGAAGTGGTTCATGAGTTGTAGTATCTTTTTGTGGACTTCATTATCTGGGGGAGGAGCAGCTTTGTGCAACTGGGGAATGTTGATTAAGGACCTTGGTTTCACAGACATGAGATGCAAGAATCATTCTTTTATAAGCTTCGGTGCACAAGTCAAATATAATCTGGGACTTGGCTTCCGAATGTATGTGAATATTGATCATTTGTGTACTGCAGTTTGATGGCCGAGTCTGAGCTCATCTAGCATACGTAGAATAGTTTCCCATTTACCTTGGAGATTAACTCTGCTCCAATGAGAAACTTCCTGGAGTACAGCAGTACAGCAAGAAAGATTAAAAAAGTAGTGCAGAGATAATACAACCTTGCTTGACCTTATTGAGAATGGATTTGCTGCGGCCCTATTGACCACGTCTTGAAAGAAGATATTGTTGGCCAGAAAGAATCAAAATCTTCAAATCAGTGAATTCAAATGAATCAAGGACAGTGGAAGCGGTCTTTGTTCTTGCCGTGTGCTTGGGGGATGGGGGCTGCCATTTTGTGAGCTTGACATGCTGGGCTTGATTAGTGTTTTAAAGAAGACACAAAGACTCTTCAGGTAATCTGCTGGACTGGAGGTCATTTCCAAATAAGGAGTTATTTGTGAGGTGTTCTTTGATTGGCTATAACATGCAGGATTGTGAATGCCTGAGGCGATTCAAACTCATTGCTGTCTGAGAACAAAGAGCCATGAGTCAGCAACTGTCCCTTGATGGGGAGAGGACAATAGATGGATGCTGGCTTGGACCAGAGCCAATGACCAGGTGTTAAAGGCCAGACACATGACCTGCGGCCAATGACACGGGAATGAGACATTTGAATTGATAAGCAATGGATATAAAAGTGGATGCTTTGTGTGTGCCAGGGATGGTAACTTTGAAGAATAACCATCGCAGATAAAAGCTAGAAGAACCCTGCGTGAAGCACGTGGAGAGTGAATCGGGACCACGAGGAACAAGGAACGCCTGGCCAGCGCAAATTCCTCCGCCCGGGTAATACCTTTGCTATTCTTTGACTATCCAGGAGAGTCAGGGATACTGAGCAGGTGTGCGCACAAGGTATTTAGTGTATAAATTAACGTATTTGTTAGTTTGAACAATAAAGGTAATTGTCAGTAAATACAGATCTCTCTGTGCCTCACTCAGAATCGTTGGAAGAGGTAGAAGCGGTATCTCTCTCTCTCTTTTCCAACAGAATTGGCGTCCCTGGGTGGGCTCGAGGTTAAATCTCTTGTTGAGTCAGCACGAGACTCGAGCCGGACCACTTGGGTAAGAAACAGAGAAATCGGGGCGGGGTAACTGGTTGGTAGTGACCCAGGATGAAGAATTTAGGGAAATCTGCAAGTCCAAAGGACTTGGATCGTTTTGATTGGAGGGAATTCCTCCAGAAATACGTATTGGGGAAATGGCCACAATACGGGGAGTGTGCTGGACACACCAGCAGTAAAGGCGGCGAAGTGTTGTTTAGAATTGCCCGAGGGAAATTGTCAGACAAGGAATTTAAGTGACTACTGAAGCCAGTAGCAGTTGCCTGCCTCATTGAGGAATTAATAGGAAATCGGCAAAAAGCCGACACTGAGAGAGGTAAGTTAGCAGACGAAAACAAAAGAATCCTAGAGGAGTTAGAAAATGAAAACAATGCTCAGGAAGGAGTTACAAATCATCAAGGGAAATTTTACAGATTTACAGGGACAAAGAAGTATGGATTTGGTGCATATGAATCAGTCTCAGCTGAAATGCGAGAAACTTGTTAAAGAACAGAGTAAACTGGAAAAGGAAGCTAATTTAGCCAAGAGCCAAGCAGAAGAATTAAAGAAACAGTGCAGTGATTTAAAAACAGCTATAAATGTGATACAGAAATCAGTTTCTGAAAAGAGAAGTAATACTAGTGACCATACAAAGTGTTTAAAGCAGATACAAAAGCTGCAGGACCAACTTTCTGCACAGAGGGGAATAATATGCGCTTTTGGATCTGAAAGAGGGGAAGAGAGTGAATATGTAGATTGGAACAGTTTAGCCGATGATGCGACTAGATATGGTCTTGAGAATGACAAAGCGCTTTTTCCTGAAGATCCCCCGCCCGCATACAATACTAAGGAATCGCCGGTGCCAACGGCACCACTAACCCCCGTAGTTACTATTCGAGAGGGGGAAGCTGGGGCAGGAAATCAAAACCAGAATATAACATACACTACTCCGTTTGGAGTACAGCAGCTCAGAGATATTGCCAAAGATATCGGAATTTGTGGGTTCGGAGATGATCCTCGGGAACTGTTTCAAGCCACTAATCATCAGAGAATAATACACTGTCTAGATGACGCCGAGGAAAGGAAATTGATAATGTATTTACATCCAAATATACAACAACAAGGTGGGGGCACAAATGAGGAATTAAAGACGGCAATATTGATGGTTATGGGTATTAACAGAGGCGATCCTGTAGAGGCGTTAGCCAAGTGTTACCAGAGGAGAGGTGAACATCCCACGGCATTTGCGTCCCGTTTGTGGACGGTGTTCCAAGGAGTATATGGAACAACAGTAGATCGAGACCATTTAGGACCAGAGCCCTTAAATAGGTGGTTAAGGACATTGGTGGCTCACTCTACCAATGAATCTAAAAAGGTATTGGAAATGTTTGATCCCACTGACCCTACACATAATGAGGCATGGATACTGAGGAAAATGAGTAGAGCATGGGAAAAGGAGACACAAAGGCCAAATAAACCCACTAATGGGAAATTGCTGTCTGTTGGAGGTAAGGCAACTGCCTGGAGAAATGAGGGCAGGGGACCCACTCCAAATATCACCCCACCACACTATCAAGTGACTAGGAGAACCAGAGGAAATGAAACAGTGTCGAGAACAGGGAGACTTGGCGGTGGAGTGTTTAAATGCTATAATTGTGGTCAAGAGGGACACATCAAAGAGAATGTCCAAACCTGAGAAGTGGGAGAGTAGGGCAATGAGGTGTGACCTTGGAGGGGCCAGACAGAACAAGCCCACAAAACAATGTGGTGGAGACATCGCCATCTGGGGGATTGTACCCCGAGCTTCAATGACGGTGTCAGGCCTCACCAACATGGGTGTGTGACACAAGGTGGGACGAAACTGGAAGACCTCTAGGGAATGGTTGGGTCAGAGGCCGCCCTGTTACCTTTTTATGGGACACTGGATGATCCCGAGCCACCATCAACACCACTAACGTAACTAATGTAAACTGGGAAATACAAGGTAAAATTATCTTCAGTGGATTTACAGGTCATTCACAAGTGGGACATGTGAGTGCACCCTTAGAAGTTAGAATAGGAGACATAGCATTAGAACATTCCATAGTGCTAGTTGAATTACCCCAGGAGCAGGAACATATACTGGGGAGTGATTACATGGCCAAAGCGGGACCTTGTTTTGATCCAGTTAACTGTATGATTTGGCGAATGCCAACTGGTATGAACGATACATGTCACAGACAAACTCCAGTAGGTGAATATCAGGATAGAATCTGCACCATGGGGAAAATGTGGATAAAACCAGAGGAGATGAGCAAATCATTACACAAAACTTAGGGGCATTTGCACGGTACCAGCATGACTGCGGAAAGGTGGCTGGCAGTGTGTGCATACAAGGTCCAGACCCCAAACCACAGAAGCAATATGGATTTCCAAAGGAAGCTGAGGAAGATGTGGGTAAGGTAATACAGAGTTTGGTACAACAAGGGGTACTGAGGACGGTAGCATCAACTAATAACTCACCCATATGGCCAGTGAGGAAACCAGATGGTAGTTGGAGATTGACAATAGACTATCGAGAGCTGAATAAGGTAACCCCTTTAACAGCCCCAACTGTAGCAACTAACCCAGAAACAGTAGTCAAACAGAATGAAAAAGCGCAATGGTTTACAGTTTTAGATATAAACAATGGATTTTGGTCTATCCCATTAGAAAGAGAGTGTCAATACAAGTTTGCATTTACCTTTCAGGGACAGCGATATACATGGACTGCCCTACCACAGGGGTTCCATAATTCCCCATCTATATTTCACCAGCAGTTAAAGGAAGGCTTAAAGAGGTTCTCAAAGCCTGAATGCTTGGTCCAATATGTAGATGATTTACTCCTGCAGACTGAAACTAAGCAGGAACATTATCAGCTATTGACAGAACTGCTGCAATTATTGCATGCATTGGGACTAAAGGTAAATCCTAAAAAAGCACAGGTGATGAAACAAGAAGTTCATTATTTGGGAATGACCTTGACACCGGGAAAAAGAGAAATTGGTAAATGAAGAGTAGAGTAGGTTATGAAACTGCCTATTCCTCAAGATGTGAAAGGGCTGAGGTCCTTTCTGGGGCTAATAGGCTACTGTCAGGATCACATTGATGGATTTTCCACTAAGCCAGCTCCTCTAATGGAATTACTGAAAAAGAATGTGGCATGGGAATGGAAATCAGAACACACCCGGGCCATCACAGCTGTGAAGCAAGCACTGGTCATGGTGCCTGCTTTGAAAACCCCAAATCCGAATGAACCATTCTCATTGGAGGTGGCTACGACTGATACCACCCTCTCAGCAGTCCTATCACAGGAGACACATGGGAAGTTCAGACCAGTAGCATATGCATCACGCATGCTCTCACCAGTAGAACAGGGGTATACTGTAAACACTTGCTAGCGGTTTTCTGGGCAGTACAACATTTCAACTACATAGTGGGACTTAATCCATTTACGATATTGAAAGAACATACCCCCATACAATTACTGTTAGATGGAAGGATTAAAGATGGCTCAGTAGGCCAAAACAGGATTGCCAGGTGGATATTGCTGTTGCAAGGGAGAAATATAACTAAAACGAGTAAGTGCCACCACTGTGTTAGCTGACAACCTGGTGTACCAAGGTGGTGAACATGAGTGTCAGGTTCTGATAGCAAATGATCCCAAGGGACCATTTGTATCAAAACAAACAGGAGGGGGTAGAGACAAATCAGACAAAATAATGCTTGAGACCAAAGACACAAAGGAGAAGGGAAAACCCTATTTTAAAATTTTTGTGGATGGCTCCTCATCGGTACAGGATGGTGAGAGGAGAACTGGATGTGGCATTTACGTAGAGGATGAACAGGGACAAGAAAGGTATACCATAGCTTTAAAGCTACCCAAAACCATGAGCGCACAAGCAGCAGAATTGGCAGCTGTAGCATACGTGGTTAGCCACCCAGAATATTTTCCACCTGGATCAGTCATACGCTCTGATAGTATGATGTTTGTAACAGCCTTACAGAACATTTGCCTCTGTGGGAAGCAAGAGGGTTTGTTTCAGCTGACGGAAAGCCCCTTCCATCTGCTCCTCTGCTGCAATACATATTTGAAGAAGCAAAGGGGAAAGAATACGGAGTTGTAAAGGTGAAAGTTCACTCTAAATTGTTTCCTGAGGGGAATAAGAAGGCTGATGAGTTAGCAAAGCAAGGTGCTTTAAATGGGCGGGAATGGCAACCACAGATTGGGGAAATGGGAAGGCAGAAGGAACAACAGATTAAGGTTATGGATTTATCTAAGGAGCAGAAGAAGGATAAAGAATTTTAAAAAAATAATAGAAGGAGTAAGGTCAGAAATGTATGAAGAATACAAGGGTGTACATGTTAAAGATGGAGTAGTCCTATATGAAGGTAAGTTTGTGGTTCCAGAGTCAGGAAGAAATCAGATGATCCATTGGTACCATGATTTATGGGGACACCTGGGAGCTGAAAGAACCCTGGAAAAAATCAAGGAGGTATGTTGGTGGCCTAGGATGAAGGAGGGTGTGGAACACTATGTCAAGAATTGTTTGATTTGTGCACAATATAATCCTGACGGAAATGTAAAGAAAGGAGCCCTCCGACATACCAGACCAGTGGAAGGACCTTGGACTAATTTGCAGATAGATTATGTTGGACCCTTGCCACCAACCACAGGAGGGTACAAATATATCCTTGTAGTAATAGACACTTTCACCAAATGGGTGGAAGCTTTCCCAACTAAGACTAACATAGCCAAAGCTACTCCAAAAATCTTATTGGAAAGGGTTTTTACTCGTTGGGGATTATCTCGGAGTATAGATTCAGATAGAGGCACACAGTTTACAGCCCAGATAATGCAAGATGTCATGGCACTTTTAGGAATTAAGCAGAGATTTCATATACCCTATAGACCACAGTCTAGTGGAATTGTGGAAAGAATGAACCGAACTTTAAAAAACATGATGGCCAAAATGGTACAACAACATCAAACAACATGGCAAGCAGTTCTGCCTTATGTGCTGATGGTAATAAGGAATACAGTGGCATCTTCAACAGGTTACACCCCTTATAAACTCATGACTGGAAGAAACATGAAAGGGTTAAAGGAGTTATTAGGGTTAGATTTGTCAGAACCTGAAATAGATGGGATTGTGTCAGAAAAGTGGGTACAACAGTTGGTAGAGACAGTGGAAGAGGCCAATTATGTGGCAACTCATCAAATAGGAAAGAAGCAGCAGAGTAAAGCCTACTTCAGTTTTAAATCCAAGGTTTGCAGGGCCCTATGAAATCATAGAGAAAGCAAGTCCATCAGTATACAGGGTGCTAACTTCTCCAGATAAAAGTGGATTCTACCACATCAACCAGTTGAAATTGGTGGGGGAGAAACAGGAAAATTATTATCATTGACATGTAACAATTGATGTACATGATAGTCCCAATTTTGGAGACTTGACAATTGATGTACACAATAGTTCTGATTTGGAAGATCGGAATTTGGAACAGTTATTCCAAGAAGATGGCAACAGATCTGACCAAGGAGGAGTTTTTCCATTTTCTCAGTTTGAAAAACAGGGGAGATGTGTAAATAAAATAAGAAGGAGAAATACATTGGTTGCTGCCTCTCCTGTCTTGAAACAAAATTGGGTGAGAAAAGATGGACGACTTGAGTCCAAAGATGATTGGGAGCCTAGATTGCATGGGTTGGAAAACCAGATAGGAAACATGGATTTAAAGTAATTCAAGATTGAAACTGGAAATAACAGCAGATATTACCCTTTGTGTATTTACAGGTGTAACACTTACCCAACAGGCTGGTATATGTCTAGGGGAAAAGGAGATCCAGCCACTCACCAACCCACCTCCCGTACACGCAGGTGCTGTGAGAATCGAGTTTATGCCTCGCGCCCGCCAACAGTATCAAACCCACAACAAATACCGTTATGAAATACACTTTAAAGAGTTTACTAAAATTAAAAGAGTATTAGGCAATACAATATATATATACAAGGAAAAAAACAAAAGGCGCCAACTTATCAAAGTTCAGTCAGTTTAGTGCACTCGTTGGAGCTCAACCATCGAACCATTCGACCCCTCGTCGCTTGCCTCCGACTTCCACGTCTTCCACCTCAGACTCCCCGGTGGTCGTCCGAGCGCACGTCCACCTTCCTCGGCGTCTCCCTCAGGACTCCCCTCACACCACAAGCCCGCGCAACCCCTTCCCCAAGTTCCCAGCCTCACAAAACACAATAACATTCCCCATTGATTAACAAATGAATACAATTACCATATCAGCCATTCTAAAGCGAAACAACGGCGAGAGAAACACTTATCAGACAAAGAAGCATTCCTATTCCTACTCGTAACAAACCAAAGAAGCCATTTTGAGTAACATACACAGGACATTGTACACAGATTTAATTCAATATGAAGAGAATAATGCATTTTATGGTGATGAAATTGACCATGACTGGGGTCATGATTGGTTGTGCTTCCGAAACATTACTGCCGATGAACTTGTCAACAACAATGTCGTTATATGAAGACTATTCGGTGATCAAAAGAAACTTTTCTCAACGGATACGGGTAATACGGGCGCATGTGGAAGAAATGGAAGACTCGAATTTGTATTATGCTGGGGTAGATGGTTTGATGTGTGTGGATAAAACATTAAATATTCCATAGGGTACTGGGTACTTGTGATGATGATAAAGGGAGGTTTTATGTGGGTGCAGTATTCCACATTCCACATCATGGAAATAATTTAACTTACTCCCTGAAAAGGGTTCACAATGTAGGTAAATATCATGAGAATACTTGGATATCCTTAAGCAACCCACCAAAACATGCTATTGTTATGAATGGTATCAGAAAAGGAATAGATTTATCGAAATGTCATTGAGGGGGGAAATCACTGGGCTTGTCCAGAAGAGATGACTAGACAAAAACTTGTGGATTGTGGATTTAATACTTATGAAAAGTGTTCATTGTCTATTTTGCCTGTGGGTAATGATTCTTTTCTGCAGTATACACTGGTGAGACAAACATATTATATAGCAACATCAGCTATGAGTTATACCAAGGGATGGAAAGAGTGTCCTTTGGAAAGTCACAATGTTGCAATTGAGGGTGTGACTTTAAATTTGACTATTGGAGGACAAACTTTGCCTAAACCAGCAGTGGAGGAAAGTCTTTCAATCCAACAAACTGATACAGATCGACATTTGTGGGACTATGTTGTAACTCATTTGCCTGCAGACTGGACACGAGTGGTGGAGGAGGCAAAGGAAATGATTCGTCAGTGGTCTGAACATTCAAAGGTTATTAAGACACATGCTGAGAAGGCAAATGAAATGTTGAGTGACTTAGACTTTTGGGATAAATTTTGGAATGGGGGATCAAATGTTCAAATACATCCATGGGTGAGGATAATCTCACATGCTGCAGTAATAATTTTTTGTACACTGATGATTGTATTATTTAATGTGTATCAACTCAGAAGATGGAAGGCTGAAATTATGCAAAAGGTAGAGGGGAATGATTTTGCACTACTGAAAAAAGATGGCCAGTATAAAAATTGTATGAATTCAGTAAGTAAAAGTTATAATGTAAGTGCAGCACACCTGCTGGGGATGGTGGATGGTCAATAGAACAGAGGAGGATAGTGATCCTGTAGCAGTGTGCTACACGCAGTGCTAAAATAACGACACGGAGTCGGTAAACTGCAGTTAAAGGTAAAGTTTATTCGAACTTCACAGCCTTGCTTTAAAACCTCCCTCCATCCGCCCTCCCCCGCACGGATGCTTCGAGAGGCATCCTCTACATAGCACCATCCAGAGACAGAGAAGCAGTTTCAGCGACAGGTTACTATCGATGCAATGCTCCTCAGACAGGATGAAGAGGTCAATACTCCCCAATGCCATTAGGCTTTACAATTCAACCGCCAGGAGTAAGATATGTTAAAGTGCCGGGGTTAGGACTCAATGTATTTAAGTAAACTACTTAAGAACTTTTTAAAAGCTATTATTAATGCTTTTTGAGAGGGTGATTTTAGATGCATATCATATTTTTACTGAGTTAAGTATTGTATGTAATTAGTTTTGCTACATAAGTGTATGGGACATTGGAAAAAATGTTGAATTTCCCCATGGGGATGAATAAAGTATCTATCTATCTATCTATCTATCTATCTATCTATCTACTGACACTCCCTCAGGCTTTCTCCCTTTGTTGCGGACCTAGCCTTTGTGCCTGCACGCTGGCTAATTGTGAGCTGGTTCGAGTGTGTTAGTAAGTGGGTCGCCACATAACCCCCCCCCCCCCCCCCAGAACCGGCGATACACCCCCCAATGTCCACAGTCTGGGCCGGACCCTGTTTGGGAGGTCGGGCTCTGTGCCGCGGTGCCGGAAACTCGACCGGTTGCGCCAGGTCCACATGGGCCGGTTTGAGTCGGTCCACTGTGAAAACCTCCTCTCTCCCCCCAACGTCCAGCATGAACGTGGACCCGTTGTTCCTGAGCACCGTAAACGGCCCTTTGTAGGGCTGTTGCAGCGGTGCCCGATGTCCGCCCCTTCGTACAAACACAAACTTACAGTTCTGCAGGTCTTTGGGTACGCAGGTCGGGTTCTGCCCGTGCGGCGAAGTGGGTATGGGGGCCAGGTTGCCGAGCCTCTCGTGTAGTCTGCCCAGGACTGCTGCAGGTTCTTCCTCTCGCCCCCTTGGGGCTGGTATGAACTCCCCGGGAACGACCAGGGGCGCGCCGTACACCAACTCGGCTGACGAAGCGTGCAGATCATCTTTGGGCGCCGTGCAGATGCCGAGTAGGACCCAGGGTAGCTCATCCGCCCAGTTAGCTCCTCGCAGGCGGGCCATGAGAGCCGACTTCAGGTGACAGTGGAAACGCTCCACCAGTCCGTTCGACTGTGGGTGGTAGGCAGTGGTGTGGTGCAGCTGAGTCCCCAACAGGCTGGCAATCGCTGACCACAGGCTGGAGGTGAACTGGGCGCCTCTGTCGGAGGTAACGTGGGCCGGTACACCAAAGCGGGATACCCAGGTGGCAATCAGTGCCCGGGCGCAAGATTCGGAGGTGGTGTCGGTGAGCGGGACCGCCTCTGGCCATCTTGTGAACCGGTCCACGATAGTCAGGAGGTGCCGCGCTCCTCGCGACACTGGCAGGGGGCCCACGATATCCACATGAATGTGGTCGAAACGCCGGTGGGTGGGGTGGAACTGCTGCGGCAGAGCTTTGGTGTGTCGCTGCACCTTGGCCGTCTGGCAGTGCATGCACGTTCTGGCCCATTCACTGACCTGCTTGCGGAGTCCGTGCCAAACGAACCTGCTGGAGACCATCCGGGCGGTTGTCCTGATGGAGGGGTGCGCCAAGTTATGAATGGAGTCGAAAACACGTCGTCGCCAAGATGCCGGGACGACGGGACGGGGCTGGCCGGTGGCGACGTCACAGAGTAGGGTCCTCTCACCTGGGCCTACGGGGAGGTCCTGGAGCTGCAAACCGGAGACTGCGGTCCTGTAACTCAGGATCTCCTCATCTGCCTGCTGTGCCTCTGCCAGCGCCTCAAAGTCTACCCCTTGGGAAAGGGCGTGAATGTTAGGGCGAGAGAGCGCATCCGCCACAACATTGTCCTTACCCGAGACGTGCCGGACGTCCGTCGTGTATTCAGAGATGTAGGACAGATGGCGCTGCTGGCGGGACGACCAGGGATCGGACACCTTCGTGAACGTAAAGGTAAGCGGCTTGTGGTCCGTGAACGCGGTGAAGGGCCTACCTTCTAAGAAGTACCTGAAATGCCGGATTGCCAGGTATAGCGCCAGCAGTTCCCGGTCGAAAGCACTGTATTTGAGCTCGGGTGGCCGCAGGTGTTTGCTGAAAAACGCCAGGGGTTGCCAGCGGCCCGCAATGAGCTGCTCCAGTACCCCACCGACTGCCGTATTAGATGCGTCCACTGTGAGGGTGGTAGGGACGTCCATTCTGGGGTGCACTAGCATCGCGGCGTTCGCCAAGGCATCCTTCATTTGAATGAAAGCGGCGGCGGACTCCTCTTCCCAGGTAATGTCCTTGCCCGGACCGGACAGCAAGGCGAACAGGGGGCGCATGATCCAGGCAGCTGAAGGGAGGAAGCGGTGGTAGAAATTGACCATACCTACGAATTCCTGAAGGCCTTTGATCGTGATGGGTCGGGGGAAATGGTGGACCGCATCTACCTTAGCGGGCAGAGGGGTTGCCCTGTCTGTGGTAATCCTGTGGCCCAGGAAGTCAATGGTGTTGAGCCCAAACTGGCATTTGGCCAGGTTGATTGTTAGACCGTAGTCACTCAGCCGGGCATAGAGTTGTCGGAGGTGGGACAGATGCTCCTGACGACTGCTGCTGGCTATGAGGATATCATCCAAATAGATGAATGCGAAGTCCAGGTCGCGTCCCACCACGTCCATCAACCGCTGGAACGTCTGTGCGGCATTCTTCAGGCCGAACGGCATGCGGAGCAACTCAAAAAGGCCAAACGGGGTGATGAGAGCCGTTTTGGGGACGTCGTCCGGATGCATCGAGATTTGATGGTATCCTCGGACGAGGACTACCTTGGAGAAGATCCGTGCGCCGTGCAGGTTTGCTGCAAAGTCCTGAATGTGCGGCACAGGGTAGCGGTCCGGTGTTGTAGCCTCGTTCAGCCTGCGGTAGTCGCTGCACGGTCTCCAGCCTCCTGTCACTTTGGGCACCATGTGCAGGGGGGAGGCCCATGGGCTGTCGGACCGCCGGATGATCCCCAATTCCTCCATCCTCTTGAACTCCTCCTTCGCCAGTCGGAGCTTGTCCGGGGGAAGCCGCCGAGCATGGGCGTGGAGGGGTGGTCCCTGGGTCGGGATGTGGTGCTGTACGCCGTGTCGGGGCATGGCTGCCGCGAACTGCGGTGCCAGAACCGATGGGAAATCCGCCAGGACCCTGGTGAAGTCATTGTCGGACAGTGTGATGGAGCCAAGGTGAGGGGCTGGCAACTGGGCTTCACCCAGGGAGAATGTCTGAAAGGTCTCGGCGTGGACCAGTCTCTTCCTGGGCAGGTCGACCAGTAGGCTGTGAGCCCGCAAGAAATCCGCACCCAGAAGCGGTTGGGCTACGGCGGCCAGTGTGAAGTCCCACGTAAACTGGCTGGAGTCGAACCGTAACTGCACCGGACGGGTGCCATAGGTCCTTATTGTGCTGCCGTTCGCGGCCCGCAGGGGGTAACCCGGCGCCCTGCTGCGGGTGTCGTAACTCGTCAGAGGTAAGACGCTGATCTCGGCACCAGTGTTGACCAAAAAACGGCATCCCGACCTCTCGTCCCACACATACAGGCTATCCCGATGGCCAGCCGCCGTAGCCATCAGCGACGGCTGGCCCTGGCGTTTCCCGGGAACTGGCAGGGCGGGCGACAACGGCGGGCTTCTGCGCCCCACCGCTGGTGGTAGAAACACCATTGCTCGTTGGGCTCCACACCCTGGCCTCTGGGTTTAGCGGGCTCTGCGGCCGGGCCTGGACTGGTTTGCTGCTGGGAGCGTGGCTCGGTGATCAGTGAGATGGACGCCCCACTCACCTTCTTGGCGTTCCACAGCAAGTCCGCCCTGGCTGCCACCTTCCGGGGGTCGCTGAAATCCGCGTCAGACAGCAGCAGGCGTATGTCCTCGGGCAGCTGCTCCAGGAATGCCTGCTCAAACATGAGGCAGGGTGTGTGTCCGTCGGCCAGAGACAACATCTCATTCATTAAAGCTGATGGAGGCCTGTCTCCCAAGCCATCCAGGTGCAGTAAACGGGCAGCTCGCTCGCGGCAGGAGAGCCCGAAAGTCCTTATGAGCAGGGCTTTGAAATCCATGTACTTGCCGTCCGCCGGGGGAGACTGTACGAACTCCGCGACCTGGGCCGCTGTGTCCTGGTCGAGGGAGCTCACCACGTAGTAGTAACGGGTGTCCTCTGAGGTTATCTGCCGAACGTGGAATTGGGCTTCTGCTTGCTGAAACCATAGGTGAGGTTGTAGCGTCCAGAAGCTTGGCAGTTTCAAGGAAACCGCATGAACAGATGCGGCGTCGTTCATCTCCGGTCCAAAAATCGTTTGGACCGTCAGGGTCACCAATTGTAGCAGTGTGCTACACGCAGTGCTAAAATAACGACATGGAGTCGGTAAACTGCAGTCAGTTAAAGTTTATTCGAACTTCACAGCCTTGCTTTAAAGCCTCCCTCCATCCGCCCTCCCCCGCGCGGATGCTTCGAGAGGCACGTACTGACACCCCCTCAGGCTTTCTCCCTTTGTCCCGGACCTAGCCTTTGTGCCTGCACGCTGGCTAATTGTGAGCCGGTTCGAGTGTGCTAGTAAGTGGGTCGCCACAATTCTAAAATAAATCTTTGGATCAAGAGGAGGGATATGTTGGTCAGAAAGAATGACAGTCTTCAAATCAGTGAATTCAAATGAATCAAGGACAGTGGAAGCAGTCTTTGTTCTTGCCGTGTGCTTGGGGGAATGGGGGCTGCCATTTTGTGAAGACACTCGATTCTCCATTTTGTGAGCTTGACATGCTGTACTTGATTAGTGTTTTAAAGAAGGCACAAAGACTCTTCAGGTAATCTGCTGGACTGGAGGTCATTTCCAAATAAGGAGTTATTTGTGATGTGTTCTTTGGTTGGCTATAACTTGCAGGATTGTGAATGCCTGAGACAATTCGAGCTCATTGCTGACTGAGAACAAAGAGCAATGAGTCAGCAACTGTCCCTTGATGGGAAGAGGACAATAGATGGATGCTAGCTTGGACCAGAGCCAATGACCAGGTGTTAAAGGCCAGACACATGACCTGCGGCCAATGACATGGGAATGAGACATTTGAATTGATAAGGAATGGATATAAAAGTGGATGCTTTGTGTGTGCTGGGGGCGGTAACCTTGAAGAATAACCATTGCAAATACAAGCGAGAAGAACCCTACGTGAAGCATGTGGAGAGTGAATCGGGACCACGAGGAACAAGGAACGCCTGGCTAGCGTAAATTCCTCCACCTGGGTAATACTTTTGCTATTCTTTGACTATCCAGGAGAGTCAGGGATACTTAGCAGTTGTGCGCACAAGATATTTAGTGTATGAATTCACGTACTTGGTAGTTTGAACAATAAAGGTAATTGTCAGCAAATACAGATCTCTCTGTGCCTCACTCAGAATCGTTGGAAGAGGTAGAAGCGGTATCTCTCTCTCTTTTTCCAACAATATCAAAAGTTTTAGTGAGATGAAAAAAGTCAATGCGTTATGATTAATGCTCTTTCCTATATTGCTTCTGGTGTTACTGTGTGGTGGAAATTATGCCCTTTGAGTCCCTACTGTATGGAACTCATGATGCAATTTGGGGAACATCTCTTTGGTCAATGTGGGGAGGTGATTCAGGATGACCCTTACAATGAATTTCTACGAGGCAGACTGCAGGAAGATCCTTACGTGTTTACTGTATTCATTTCTGACTCCCCTTTTGAGATGGTGATGATTATGGCATCTCTGATGTTCCCTCTCACATCCTCTTCCAAGATGTTGAAAGTGAAGTTGTGATTCAAGTTGCTCTTCACCATGTTTTAGAAACTCAGCAAGGATTCTGTTTAATGTTGAGCTCTTGGTGATTCTCTACTGGAATATGACCTTTCCAACCAGAATTAGTAATGAAGTTGCAGAAGACAATATGCGTAACAGGGCCATGTTTAAGGGGCTTTTTGCATTATTCCCACCAGTCCCGCTAACCGCTTCTTTCATTGATAAGCTCTCCTCTATGATTGATTCTCAGTGCGGTGAGCCCTGAGACACTGTAAGTGGTGCTGTCTGAGCTGAAAAATGTAAGCCTGTCAGCGTATCATCAAGCTGCACTATCTCCTCTGCTCATTCCAACCACTACCTGTTCCTTAGCTCACAGGGTTTGGTGGACATCAGAGTTCAGGTTCCTGTAGACCTGTTTCTTTATGTCTGATGTGGTGTGGTATTGATTCCAAAAATATCTTGCAATTCCGGTTAAATATCCCCTGGATCTCCTAGCCTTTCTCATCCAACACGCCTTAATGCTCCCTGGCCAAGGAGCTGACGCTTGCTAATGATGGCAGCTGTGGACATTCTGTAGATCCTGTTGTGGGCTATCAGGTCGTCGGTCAGGTATTGTCCGAGAAGTCCTTTCTGACCTTCAGTGCTCATTTTCTTGTCATATTGCATCCATTGTTAATGCTTTGAGGCCAATGTGTTGGAAATACAAACAGATTAAGCAGTGATTAACATCTGAATTAATAATACATGCAGGTGGGTAAATCTTGCTTGTTCGTTTCATTGAAAATTATTTCTGGAATTTTGCAATTGTCTGTTCTCCCATGCAGCTTTTATTTATAATTGGCCAAATTGAAACAAGAATTCTAGCAATGTGCTTGAAGCAAAGTACAGATATATTTCTTTCCATACAAGAGTAAAAACCCAATTAAAGAAACTAATTACTGTTATTCACACTAATAGTGGAAAAGTTATTGTAGTTGAAATTTCTACCAGGTCACCATTGCCATTAACTTCAAGTCAAATAATCAGCTGGCCGTTGGGGAAAGTTACAATTGCTATTGAGTTTTATGGGGACTGAGTTATGTTAAGTGCCTTAAATACAGTTCTGGCATACGCAATAATACAGTGGCATAGATGGTCCAAGAAATTCTTACATAACCTGTTATCTGATAAGTTGTTGTATAAGCTGCATTTCAATAATGAACTAAATCTTGCTGGCATTGACTAACTGACATCGCGCTGCATTTGTCAGACTTTATCCTATATTCCCCAGTTCACATGAGCTTAGGCTGTAACCTGTCTTAAGTCCTAACTCATAATAACAGAGCAAAAACTCTAGGGTCTTGTTAAACTGTGAGACCAATTGTGAATGGTGACTTTTAATTTACGCGAGAAAGAGACAAAGAGTTTAAAAGGTTCAAATAGCAAAATAAAGAGAGAAAAAAGTGATTAGACCAAGAAAAAAAGACAGAAGGAAAATGAAAAATAGTGTTTTCACAATCTTTACCAACAATGGACTACGTATGGAAGAGAGAATAAAAAGTTTAACTTGTTCCATTCTGGAATTATCTATTGACATCACGTGAATAATTATGCTGTATATAAAAGAAAATTATGCTTTTAAACTTCTGCCCTTTCTACTGAGTTTAATGGGATACAGTATTAAGGCCAGAGTCTCTGCAGCAGGAGAACAGTAGGCTAAGATGCTATTTGTGTCAAGTTAATGACAAAGATATGCAAAAGAAACAGCAGTTTTTGGAAATATTCTGTTAATTCATGTCACATTACTTCATCTCTGGAATTTCTAGCTCATGTGGATATGAATAGCAACTTCGTTTACACGCCATCAATTGAGGCTGGTCATTGCAGGCTTTAACTCCAGCCTCCAGACAACCCCAACCCCACTTACTGCTGAAATGGCAGATGCCATTTCCCTGGCCCTACACTCATCACTGGAGCACCTGAACAGTAAAGACACCCTTGCTAGACAACTGCTTACTGATTACAGCTCTGCCTTCAGTTCCAAGCAAACTCATTACCAAACTCTGAGACCCGAGAGTCAGCACCTCCCTTTGCATCTGGATCATGGGACTTCTTGACCACCAGGCTGCTGCTCCCCAGTACAGTATGATGGAATCTTGACCTCACAATCTACCTTGTCATGATCTTGCACCTTACTATCTATATGCACTGCAATTTCTCTATAGCTGCTAAATTTTATTCTTCATTCTCCTGTAGTTTTACCTTGTCCTTCCTCAATGCCCTGTGAAATGAATTAATCTGTATGAACAATGTTTTTCACCATTTCTCAGTACGTAACAATAAAAAACCAATTCAACAAGATCAAGTCAATAATGAAAATGTATTTTGAGTGTTGATGAAATTATTTTCAATAATGAAAATGTATTTTCATATGTAGTCACTCTACATGAGGAGTCTCCAGACTTTACACACAATCTTTAATATTTCTAATTATTGAAGCTCCACTGACTTGTGGGGCAAACTGCAGACCTGGGAAGCCCTCTTGCTGTCATTCACCTCTCTGCTACTGTGGGTGAAAAGACCAAGGGGCAGATGTTTATTGAGTGGGGACTACCATCCCCAGTAAGGGAAAGTATCAGAGAAGAGGAAGTCTCTTGCATGATGCCCCCAAGTATTGCCATGTCCATTAGTATTTGTGTTTATTTATTCATGTATTACAGAAAAGGCGCAAACTACAATGAGGGAAATGACCAAATGGACTGTTTTCCAATAAAAGTGGAAAAAATACAGGATTAACTATAAATTATTTATTTATTTCGCGATACGCCTTCCGGCCGCGTTGCTCCAGCGACACAGCAATGAACCCTAACCTAATCACATGACAATTTGCAGTGACCAATTAACCTCAAATTTCACGACATATGCCAGTGAAATTCAACCTGATTCTGATTTCTGTCCTACTCTGAATCTTTGGACTGCGGGAGAAAACCGGAGCACAGGCGGAAACCCCAAGCACTCCACGGGGAGGACGTATAGAGACTCCTTACGGAGCGGTGCTGGAATTGAGCTCCGAACTCCGGGACACCCCGAGCTGTAATAACCGCTAACCTACTGTGCTAACCACTGGTCGATCACCCAACTCTGCTCTTAAAATGTGCAGCTTTTTATGCTCAAGTAGAAAGGGCAGAGGGAACTTTGGTTTAATATTGCATCTGAAAGATGGTCAGCATCTTAGTTCATCAAATGCCAAGATGCAGGGCTCCAGGCAATTCTCACCGGAGGTAGGAGACCAAACTCTCACTCCGGAGAGACCACATTCGGAGACGCAAGTAGGTACGAGTGAGGTTGCTGATGCAAGTTTGCCCGCCAGTTTGTGCTTAATATTCAATTTAAATTGCCTCATTTGCCTAACACGTAGCCGCACGGGAGTAACCCAGGCCAAGTATCCGGATCGCATGCATCATTTTACAGGTCAGTCAAACTGAGCTGTAAATTGCGCCTCACAGATCCAACTCATTACTCCAACTCTTAATTTCTGTACTTGTACGAAAACGGTTAAACATTAACTTATAAATTCACCTGGGATCACTTCGTACGATAAGCTGTTAAAACTCTCCCGCAACTGGCAAAAAGCGAAATGGCATTAAGTAGGTACATGCAACGCAAAAATAAAGGAATGAAAACATTAAAGAATCACAGCGCAACCTCCCTCTCTTATACTTTCTTTAAGAAAATCTCTACAGCATTTGAAACGTTTAAAGTATTCCCACCGACAAAAAGAAAGGTCATGGATTATTTGTACTTTAACCTAGCTGGGAGAAGTGGAAGAATCCCGCGGCAACACTTTTATTTCGGTGTGTGTGAGTTCCACTTGCTGCTAATTTGCAGTTCTCCGGTTTACCCTGCACTCTCCGCAGTGGGAGCCGCAGCTCGCAGGAAGGTGCGGGCGCCGAGCAGCGGCTCCCAGTCCCGCCGAGGGTGCGGGCGCCCACCCACACGCCCGGCGCGCTCCCGACCCCGCTGTCTTCTCCGGCGACGGCGGCGCTGGGCGCGTGCATGCGGTTGCCGGGTGGGTGGGGGGTGGGGTTGTCGGCGGCCAAACGCACACATACACATCATGTGGAGAGTGAAAGAAGTAGAGAGCGTGCCACCTACCTGCTAACATCCATCCGGAGAAAACATTGCACCAAACTTAGCCCGAATGCGCGCTGCTGCCGCTGCTCACTCACACCCGACAGACAGCTCGCTGCAACTACTGCATTTCAGTCTCAGCTCTGCACAGAAACATCAGTGGCAGAGAAAAAGATTCGTAGATTTGTACTTTTAATGTAGCACCTTTGGGAAAAAAAAAGATAATGTGCTTTCGGAAGTTGTGATTTTTTTTAAAAAAAGTAAAGCGTGAGGACGATTTAAACTTTAATATATATTTCAATTTTGGAGAAAGAGAATGAAGGCGATGGTGTCTTTGAGGTTTGCCCTGGTGCTGGCGGTGGTCGCTAACTTTATTGACAGCGAGGCGAAGTTTCTTGAGAGGAGTGAGAAAGCTCCGGTGAGGAGATGCCTGGATGGGAGTACGCCGCGCCGCCTGAGGAGGAGAGAGAGGAGGCTGCTAGCCCTGGACCCCAGTGGCTATATCTGTCACAGGCTGTACAGCCGCCTGTCCTGCTGCCCCAGCTTCGGGCATTTCCATGAGTTCGTTGATCCCAAGGTAAATGCTCACACTCAGGCTGGAATAAAAAAATGCACCATGCCATGCTGCAAATGATGCGTTCAGCAGGTTGAGCGCAGACCAGCAGCAAGCCCAGTCATAGTTATCAAAGACCTTATAGTAAGTACTGCGTGTAACAAGAGTAGATTATTGCTGGCAGGGGCCGGGGTAATATGTTTCTGTTTACTTTTCTTGGGCAAGAGAAGGGGGTTCCAGTCATTTTGGTGTTGACGGACAAAAATAATGTAAAATGGAAGCGTGGCAAACGTTCAGGTGTTCTTTTGCCATCTTCACACTTGCAGCACTGTAGTTGTCAGGGATGACGAGGGACGCCTCAAAACTCGTGTTTCAGCGTTGTTGGTCTCGGCATAATAAGAAATACCCAGATTGAATCGAATTTTTATGCTAGGTTCACGGTGGATTTCACTCCATTCTCATGTAAACAGCTTCTACGAATCAACATATGCGTCTGGGTGGTTTCTACCACTTTGTTTTGTAACAAAAAGCCATATTGCATCATTTAATTTGCTCAAGTCATGCAAATAGAAAAAAAATCAATAGAACAAAAAGGGGTCGACTTATCCTCCTCCCCACTAAACTGCTGCCCACACACAGAGCCCTGTTGCTTATGGCAAAAGAATAACAACACCATTGTGTTTGTTAGTTGGTTCACTAATGGGTGAAACTGGAGAACATCATTCTCCTTCAGTCCAAGCTCTGTCCAAATGTTCGCCCCTTCTGCGTGAGCATTTGTCCCGCTAGTTCTGTTCCCAGATCAGTAGAAGGTCTCACTGCAGGCTTTCAGTCTACTTCCCCAAATGTAACAATCTTCAAGTGAGGGTAAAATTTGCCACATTTTTGGGTGTAAATGATCTGTGTTAACAGCCTGTCAGTGTAACTGATATATTAGATAATCTTACCAGATATATTTTATATATAAGTTGACGAGCAATTATTTTCGTGTTTCTCACAACTAGCTATTGATTGTATCATGCATAATCATGTCTTAAGATGTACTTCTCTGCAGCGTTTTATCCCAATATCTTTCGAGTGTCTTGGATGGTTTGTCAGCTTGCCTCAATGCATGGCTATTTTAGGAAGAGTTTATTAGGGAATTTATCCTTCCTGATTTACAACTTTGAATGATTTCAGAGCCAAGTGAATGTTATCAAATGTGTTCCTGTTTTCTGCACAGTTTGGACTTGATGCTCACTAATGACAATTATTAAACAAATGTCAAGGAGCGAAAAAAAAATCTTCATCTTTAAAACAACAAATTATTCAGTCTGCTAATTGGAGCAATTCTGTGATGAAAGGAAGACCACACATGTTTTACATAAATCAATAGAAACTGAAATAATTCATGTTATGATAGTCTGTAAATATTGGTAGTTTTCAATGCATTAAGTTCAATCGCATGCAGCTCAATGTTTTTATATAAAATAGCAACAGTAAGGACAAAATAGGAATTTTAGGGGTCCTTAAGCTTTTCAATCACTTATTTAGCAATCAGATAAAGAGAATGTTCTGAATGGGCAGGATGTTTTATGGGATCAGACAGACTGATAACAGATAAGCACTTTTAGATTTGAGATGTACGACTGTTGCTGCAGGTCATTCAGTGTAGGGGAATTGCAGCCAAATAGCAAGGGCTTTTCATAGATTGCGCTAAGTTCTAATTCTCCTGCAGAAACCATGTGTTGAAGACATACCAGAAGAATTGTATTTATATGCTGAAGGAATATTCATTCAGAAAAAGTACATTGTGGATAATAAAATTAGTAAGTTACTCTGTTGGCCATTAGGTTTACTGGAAGCTATTATTCATTCCATTGTGAACCATCTCACAGCCAGGTAGGATAGTCTTCTGGCAGCAAGCTTCCCCTGACCAGAATTGACAAAGTTGTGCAGTTTGCAAACTTCATCAGTGATTTTGCAGGTGGGTGGGGTGGCGGGGAAAAGGAAGTGGCAGTTGTGGGGGCGTACAGAAGAGAGCCTGAGGATTTCTTTTTTTTTTAAACCCCCAGCTACTGTAGTTCTGTAGTCGAGCACCTACACTCCAACGGCAACAAGTCAGATTTTCTGGTGGCCAACCCATTTAATTGCACTTCCCATTCCCATTCCGACATGTTGGTCCTTGGCCTCCACTAATGTCAAAATGAGGCCACTCTTAGGTTGGGGGAGCAACAACTCGTATTCTGTCTAGGTAGCCTCTAACCTTACGACATGAGCATCAATTTCTCTAAATTCCAGTGACTTCTCCCACTGTCCCTTCTCTCTTTTTCGTTTCCCACTCTGGCCCTTTCTCTTCTCCTCACCTGCTTGTCATCTCCCTCTGGTACCCCTCCTCTTTCCCTTTCTTCCATGGTCCACTCTCCTCTCCTATCAGATTCCTTCTTCTTTAAACCTTTACATTTTCCACCTATCACTTCCCAGTTTCTCACTTCACCCCTCCCCCACCCACCTCCCTTCCCCCTCACCTGGCTTCACCTATCACCTGCCAGCTTGTACTCCTTCCCCTCCCCCCCACCTTCTGGCCTCACCACCCACTCCCCCCCCCCCCCTTCCTTTCCAGTCCGCATGAAGGATCTCAGCCCAAAACATCAACTGATAAACTCTTCTTTTCAGGTGCTGCCTGACAGGCAGAGTTCCTGCAGCACTTCGTGTGTGTTACTCTAGATTTCCAGCGTCTGCAGAATCTCTTGTGTTTGTTCTATATGGTGCTCCATCTAATGGTTAGTTCTAGCATTAACATTGCTGAGTTGAAATTAGGGATCTGAATGCATGAAAACTGCAATTGTGTTATTGTGTTCTGTAAAGAATAAATGCTTGAGAAAAATACGCAGAATGACCATATACTTGAAACTTACCCCTGTCACATTGTCAATTCATGAAGATAGTTCCCCAGCTGTGATGCTTATATTCTAATCAGATCCACGATGGGGCATCCTCCTGTCATAATGTAGGGCTCTCAGTACCATTAACTGTGGTTTGGCAGGGCGACAGCAGTTCACCCTAGGCGAACGGGGGTAAATTAGGGGCACGGATGCTACAATTAATTCTTGCAAATGGAAGCCAAACCTTTGGACTCCTTCAAGTTCCCTTCAGCAAATAGAACATAATGTGGTAGCAACATACAACACAGGAGAAGGATACGCAAGCCCTCAAACCTGCTTTGTCATTTAATAGGATAATGGCTGATCTCAACTCTGTGTGCCTATTTATTGCCATTAACCTTTCACTCCTCTATTTATAGGGAATCTATTTAACTCTCTTTTAAAATTTTCATAGACTCTACTTCCACAGGCTTTTCAGGAGAGAGAAAAATACTGCCTCAAAAGGGAGCCTTCCTTATTTTCAAACTGATCTCCATCATGGGTTCTCCCACAATGATAAATATCCTCCCCATGAAGACCCATCGGGATCTTATACATTACAATCAAATCTTTTTGCTTCTAAACTTCAGCAGATGCAAGCCTTGCCTGTCCTAGCTTTCCCCATATGTCACCTGTCCATTCCAGGTATTAGTTTCGTAAACCTTCTCTGAACTGCTTTCCGATCACTAACATCCTTCCTTAATGGAAGGACAGAACCAACAGAGAGGTATTGCCTAGTGAGGTCTCGATCATCAAGAGAATGTTGAATTCCCTTTTTTTAAACAGTTAAGTAGGGTGTCTTGTCCTGTATGGTATTAGGTTTTGTCAGAGTTCTTGGAATGCAGTCAATCAGACAACTGGAGAAGTTTCCATCACATTCCTGATCTTATTGTAGATTGTGGCTTGGGGCTTTCTTTTTCTCAGGAAAATGTAAATAACCTTTATTAAAGAAGTTATTATGGAGCGACTTCATTAGTAAGTATTACTGATGTTGGAATTGAATATATGAGATAGCCATAGGAGGACAATTGGACAGAAAGCAGAAAGAGGTATAAATAGTTCATTTTCTAATTGGCAAGCTTTAACTCACAATGTGCCTTAGGATTCAATGCTGTTGCCTTAGTTTCTTACAGATGAGTTTAGCAACATAAACCTAGTTTGCCAGTAGGTTGGAATGTAAATTATTAGAAAGACCTACATAATTAAATATTATTTAATGTGAGACCAATAATGTGGTTTAGTGGCTTATAGTGTGGGGAAATGTAACTTTGTATGTTTCATATAATAGAAAAACAGAATGTTAATTAAGTGGTGTGAAAATTTCTGATGTTGACATTCAGTGAACCCTCATGCAAGAAACACAGAGCATTTACATTGAACAATTAGGAAGTCGAGTGGAATGTTAGCCTTTAATATCAGGAAGGAAGAGCCAAAAATAAGGAAGCATTGCCACAAATGTAAAGGGCAAGTGTAAAGAGTGCATCTGGAGTACAATGTAAAATGTTGGTCTTTTTGCTTACCTAAGAGTAGGTCCCAGGGAAGTTTGGTAGATTGTTTGCTGGGAAAAGCAGTTTGCCTTAAGAATAATGTGGGGGTGGGGGGGTGTAGTGTTTTACAGAAGTGTAGCATGGCAGTTAGCTTAACTCTCGGTTAGCGCTTGTGACCCCGGTTCAGTTCTGCCGCTGTCTGGAAGAAGTTTGTACAGTCGTCTCGTAACCATGTGGATTTCCTCCCACATTTCAAAGACATATGAGTTAGTAGGTTAATTGGTCACATGGATGCAATTGGGCAGCACAGGCATTTTGAGCAGGAAGGCTCTGTTATTGTGCTGTATCACTAAGTAAAAAATTTTTTTTTGATAATGTTAAGATGTTGTTAAACTAACAAGAATTTAGACGAATGAGAGCAGATCTAATTGATTCTAAATAGGGTTGACAGGAAAAGTGCAGGGGCGGATGTTTCCCTTAGCGGGGAACTCTAAGACAAGGAAGCATAACTCAGTGATTGTTGCCAATTTACAGAAGAGATTCAGAGGAATTTACTTCCTCCGACCACTGTGAATCTTTGGAATTTTCTGTTCCAGAGGGCAAATGTCCAGTTACAAGGTGCACTCAATGCTATGATAAATTGTTTTTATGAAGATTAAGAAAGGAAATCAAGGAATGTGGAGATTGTACATGACAGTAGTGATAAGAATACAGATGAGATTAGTCATCATCTCAATTGAACACCAGAAGAGGCATGAGGGGGCGTGAGGCCTATGTTTACCTCTATTGTTACTCATATTTTCCATTTCTCACCCTTAAGATGTTTTTAACACCTGTCTCATTTCTTCATTGTTACCCTAATGAAGACCTTCCTTTCTTTCATGATTCATATTTCTGTCTCTAGGAATCAGTTTGGTTTCCCATCAACGACAGATTGAATTAGCCTTCCATTAGAAATGAGCCCCAGGCAGTGTTTCCACTGTGATAGCATCAAATCACATTCACTGGCAATATGAAATCTCTGTTCTATCCCTCTGGTTATCTGGACCACCCATGTACCAGCCTTGTAATACTTCTTATTTATAAATGACAACCCACCTGTTCTGTGCTGACTCAGTAGACTTAAATATACTGTGGTGAACACAAAGAATTAAACAATCAATGTTTAGCTATACACTATAAAACAGACCACAAAATATAATTAGAACTGTGGAGATAGTTGAATAACCTCAGCAATTAAACTTTATGCAACTTATAACTTTTATGCCAGACTTGTGCAAGAAGAATATTAGGTTAATAGAGTTAACACTCTGCATTGTACAATCTCATATATTTTAAAGGTCAGAAGTTAACAGTACATCGTCGTCAGATAGATACACTTTGGTATTTGTCCGTACTTCTAATTTGCAATTTGATGCCTACTTGAAACTCAATAAAAACATAAATTTGTTAGTGAATTATTATTCACTGCACTCTTAACGTGAATGCAAATCGCTGTTTTTTTTTCATCATCTACCATTATCAACATTAGAAAGGGAGAGCAACCAGTTAACCAACTAGCAACACATGATTAGTATTTTTGGCCATTGGAGAATTCAATGAGTTTTGTATTTGCATGACATCTTTTGTGCCATCGAACCACTATGTGAGTTCCATATTCAAAATTGGCCCAGTCATGAAAAGAACGTGCTTTTGAGACAATGTTTATATCAGGAACTCTTCAGTCAATACAGACCGGCTCCACAGATTTTCTCTGGTGTCTTCAAAACTTAATATTTGAATGCATGCTTATTAACATCGCATTTCACTTATTTGCCCATTTATAAATATAGTATCCCAGGGAAGCAAGAAACTTACCATACCTCCTGATGTACTTTTATTTTGCTTGTTGAGTTCATTTTTAATCCCAAAGTTTCCATCATGAGCAACATCTAGTTGAGATGCTCTGATGACATAGCAATAAAAATCTGTCAGAAATATTCTTCCGACTACTTACGGAGCGCTTTTCATTGCCGTTGATGTACTTTCTGTGTTAAAGTTCCCACTCCCAAATAAACCAGATTTTTGTATTCAACATAATGTTACTAGAAGTTATGTAAATTGTTGCAATATTTTCAAAGAAAAGATGTTATATAGATGAAAATCATGTTCCCTTCATATTTCTTTAAAATATACATAAATTCAGCAACACACACAAAATGCTGGAGGAACTCAGCAGGCCAGGCAGCGTCTATGGAAAAGAGTGCAGTCGACATGGCCGAAACGTCAACTGTACTCTTTTCCATAGATGCTGCCTGGCCTGCTGAATTCCTCCAGCATTTTGTGTGTGGTGCTCTGATTTCCAGCATCTGCAGATTTTCTCTTATACATAAATTCCAGCAGCTTTTTTTTGGGTAATGTCTTAACAAATGTTTCATTGCAATCCATTTAATACACTTATTTTGATAATTTGCATCCCAAACTATTATGAATAAGCTCCAAGAATTGTTTGCTGTATGGTCATGAGTGGCTCTTGAAGTGTAAAATGAGTAAATTTTATCTAGTTGAGAGGAAAAGGGAATAAAATAGCTCTCTTTGACCAAAATGTGCATGAGGCAGTGTCCAAATAGTTTATTCAATCAGATTGGAAACCTTTCTGTCACATGCCAAACATTTTTCAACTGCAGCCTGAGAAGATAAAGTCCGCTGTATATATGGACAAATCCTAATGCAGTTCCCCTAATGGTGTAATGCATGAGTAATGTAATTGTGAGTTAGGGATAGAACTGAGGTGATGATTTTCCAATCTAAGTTACTTTTGAGTGTCACTTCTGAAAGAGAATGGATGGGATTCATAAATTTACCTATTAAACTGTGGACAGCTCCAGGAAAAGTCAACATGTGAAGCAAAATTGACAATGTTTAAAAGTCAGCTGTCAAAAATCCACACCATTAACAGAAATTTCTTTGGTGGTTTCATTCTTTGCCATTCTTTGGTGGCTCATTGTGGTGATCAAGATGACCTAGTATATCCGTAGCAGTTCCAAACTGAGATTGTTTTGAACATGTAAGTAGCTCTAATTATGTATTTCCATGATATAAATTGCAATGATTGACATACTTTACCAGTGTTTATTTTTAAATTCTTAGGATAATAAGCACAGAAGTGTTACATTTGGTTTTATGCAACTTTTCTTAAAAAAAACTGGGATGCCTCCTTTGTCCTAATTCATGATCTTTCTGTAACTTTTGCGCAGTTATCTTACCTACACATGCATCAGACGCAAAGGGCCAGTTGCTCCATGCTGGTATTGCTGTGTGTGCATTCTCATTGTTTCCAGTGGGAGAGAACATCGAGGGTGTGTTATAGTGATGGCTCTATCTAACTCTTCATGGGTATATACCCTGCAGACCTCACACAGTGCAAAATGTCAAAGTCGTACTGTGTCAAAGCACCACAAAATACATATATAGAGAAAATACTGGATCTAATTTCAGATAATATATATATATTATTATCCTGTCTATTTTATATGTGAGCAAAAGACATTCCAGGGATAGTAAAAAATGATTCCACTCATTAGAGTTCTTGCGGCATGTTTGGTTCCATAAAAACACCTAATTGGTGTCCATGATGGTCAACAGAGAAGTGTGCTAATTGACATCTGGTTAGCAGAATTTGAAAATTTTGTTTTATTTTATGGCATACAAATAATTGTGTCCTTCAACAGAGCATAAAGCCATCTTTGATTTGTAAATGAAACTTAAATATTCAGGAAGATATGGAATTAGTTATTATTTCTGATTAACCTTCACTTTATTTTAAACACAGTTTACTTGAGGTTAGTGTCCAGGACATGTCAGTACAGTTTACATGCAATGATGGTTGTAATGATGGAGCAAATATATAAACCAGGTTTGGATCGAGACAGTACTAAGTCAAATTGAAAAAGGCATTATGAACAAAAAGTGAAGTTTATTTAATATGATTACAAACAAATCAAAAATATCTTTGAAATCACTTTTCATTGAATGCTAAACAAAGTATTAATTAAGTTAGGATTCCAAGATAACCACGAAAATGTTATTAAGTAGTTTTAGTAACTTAAATACTTTATAAACAAAAACATATAATCTGCCAACAGTCCCATTACTTTCACTCCAGTAAATATATTTACATTGAATGTTAGTTAAGGGAATTTGTAATTATTGGGAACTGATGATGCATTTATAGACGTTATTATTTTCTATTAAATTTTATATATGTACCTCGGAACATTACAGTCCAAGACATCAGTAGAACTCCCGATGAGAATTCCTACAGTGGAGTTTTGAGGTGGGAATGTACCATAATGCAAGATGTACAGTACATATTGTCAAGTAAATCAATTTCATCTCTATTCCTGAAGGCAAGAAGGTATGGTAAAGATCTCATATGAAGCAGATGTTCTCCGCACATCTGAATGTTATTTTTTTTTAATTCAGCTTGCTTTTGCTTATTTCTTTCTGCTGTTTGATTTTCAGATATTTTCTGCTACAAACAATACAGAATGTGCAAAGCTGCTGGAGGAGATCAAGTGCGCCCAATGTTCACCACATGCACAATATTTATTTCACTTCCCTGACCGGCAAGGAGCACCAGACAATGAACTGGCCTTTCCAGTGTTGTGCAGAGATTATTGCAAGCAGCTCTACTTTGCGTGCAAAAGTCAAATGACAGGTAATAAAGGCAACAGGACATCTGAATGAACTCCTGGAATCATATAATTCCTTGTCTATTTTGATGAATCAATGTGGGGGGTATTCGCAGCAAACCCATGGTCCTCTGGTGTGCTTATTGCATTGAAAGGGGGTGGTCATGGGCACCATTAAACAAACCGAAAAGCTGACTGAAAAGTCATTGCTTCAGCACTGCTACTGCCATCCTGTTTGGAGATGTCGTAACATTCAGAAAAGGCTGTTGCCACCTCACTGGGACTCCTTTCACAATTAAAAGATGCTTTTATGATACAGCAGAGTAATAGCTAAAATAATTCCTTTTCATTTGTTCTAATAAATATACAATTCCAGATGCATGGTATTTCATTTTGCATCTCATTCTCTTGATGGAAATTAGCCCTTTTGCAGCGAGACATGTATTTTTAATGGTATCTTGCCTTTTCTTAAAAGAAAAACTTCTTAAGGAGAGCTCTTAATTTTCTTTGGTGTGGTTTTACACATTTCCCAAGTTTCCTGGAAAATGAAAATATTATTATTTTATCCACCAACTACCATTTACCATAGTTCTCTCCCTACAGCTGGTTCTTACTCTTGATCACATTCCCTGCAGACGGAAAGGCTGAGGATTGGAGTGAGGGGTGGGGGGTTGGGGAGGATTGGTTACATTTTCCAAGTCGAGGCAGTCATAACAGATTAGATTTTGGTGGATATTATTCACAAACAATAAAAACAAGAGGGAATTTTTGTACACTTTCCTACTCAAAAAATTAACTAATCCCTGACCCCAAGTGACCTTATCCTCATTTTTTTTTTACAAATTGCTATTTAACTTTTTTAAAAATTGCAGTTCTACTAAGCAAAGGAGTTAATTGGAGCATCTTAAGCAGCACAGGAGCTGGTGCCACAGGAACCTTTCTCCCCAGATCAACATATGTGGTGACGAATGACAAATTTATTTTTCTACAAAGTTTGTGTATGTGTAAAACTGCTGAAGTGCATCAAGATGTCAAGTGCTTTGGGTGACCACCCAGGTTGTGTTGGAAGATAACCAGATGAAAGCATAACTTTAGCACTGGGACATGGATGGGGCTCAGGGGTGTGCATAAGCGAGCTAGCAGCCTGTTTTCCAGGAGAGCAAGATGATTTTCCGACGTTAGACAGATGCTTATAATCAGCATATGGCACCACTTGCTTTTGCAGAGGTCGGTGCTAATTGAAAGCTGTTGTTTTGATACCAAAGTCAGAGGACAAATTTTGTTGACAGGGTAATCATTGACAAGCAGTCTAACTATATTTATTTAAGATAGCCAATCAGAAAAATGCAAAAGAGACTAATAAAATTACGGAAAATTATCCTACTCTTTTTTTCAAGCTAGGAAATAATTATTTATTGATTACAACTCTAGTAGTCGTGAAGTGTTTTAATTTCAAATGTTATTTGACTACATTTTAACTTACGGATAATGGTGTGATGTTTTATAAATTATTAAAAGTACGTAGACAGAAAAATAACTGAGGAATTTTTGTGGGAACTATTCCCACTTACTTGATTTGTTAGTTTCTCATCATTATGATGATCCAAAACAAAAATAATTGTAGTTAATTGTAATTTGCACGAATAATTAATATTGTTTACAGAATGTAGTTAAAAAATTTTGAAACTTATAACATTCTCGTCCAATTCTGTAACAGTGGGTGGCCTGGAAGTTTACTGCATCAGTACAGTGATATTCTTGACCACAGAGCAGAACAATATGGTTTTTCTGTTGTTGTTCCCGAAATAAAGACTTCTCAAACACAATTTTTCATATGATAAATTCCCAGAGCCAGAAAGGCGGCGGGGTGGGGGAGCAATCGGGCAAAGCAATTGGTGGGTAAGCCTCTGTGTGTTTATTGCTGTGCACTTTTTGGATCTGGGAAGTGTTTGTTCAAAATACCCTGTTGTTACTTTGAAGACAAGCAAGAGGGCAACACAATCAAAACAGATAAATTTAAAACATTTTAAATAATATAAAATCTTATATTCAAAATAATTTAGTGTTCTCGTTTTGGAATGCATTTAATATTATCCTTTATGATTTAAAAATCATTTTGTTTATTTCACACATTATTACTGATAAACAGTTGGGTCAAAAATTCTAGACATAAAGTAGACACAGAGTATGCAATACTGCCTTATATTTATGTTCACTCTGTTGCTAAAAATACTGAAGAGGAAACTACTTTTTTGACTTTCAGTACATTGAAGTATAAGTATTTTCAAGCAAATTTAACAGTGTGCAGTTTAATGAAAGGTGAAATGACAAGCTAGCTGGTGCTTGAATGTGCGGCATATGCAGAACAAGAAGAGTGTTTGCATCTCTGAGACTCCAGACAGCATACAACTGTCAATGCTGTAATGGCACGTGTAGGAGAAAGATCTCAGCAACTGAGGGAATAGGATTAGAAGAGGTTTCAGAACTTGAAATTTGTTTAATTTATTCTGAAGAATAAATTTTAAGTCGAGGCTCAACCTCAAAAGGTGAGATGTAAACATTTGCTTCAATTATGCCATAGATTATGGAGCTCCTTATTTTATTTGATATTTCTAAATTCTGAGATTCCCCTTTGTTGAAAGGTAAATCCATGAATATTCCATCGATAATTTATCATTGCTTTATAACAACTAAAAGAATTGATCTGTCTATTGCGTCTCAAGGATTATCATAACTCCAAACAGTAAAATAAGGAATATTAATATTTGCATTTTATGACTGAATAAATAAATAATTTGTCATGTTTTTTCCTCAGTTTGAATGTTGAGGAACTGGAAGTGATAAATAAGTGATTATTTCAACAGTTTAAAGAGTTGTATGAAAGTCACTGTAAATTTTGTTGCTGGAGGGAAAAGATCTTAAATTTTTAATTTTTGACATGCCCCAATCATGCTATGGTTTTTGAGTTTCTACTCGTTGAAACCATGGATGATAATTTCTTTATATGCCAGTTCTTACTGTTATATCAGTCTGAGCAACCCCCCCCCCCCAACTCCAGTGTAATAATGGTTGTTGATAAGAATGTGGAAACTTCATGAACTTCTATAACTTTGTTTAAAGAAACTGTATAGCACAACAAAATAAATTGATATTTTAAAGTCAGGTAAAGGCAGAAAGCGATTAAAATTTTAGTCAATTGTGTAAAAAACATATTGTTTTAATTTGAAAACCAATTTAACTTGCTATACAATAAAAGATGTATTTGTCACTGCTTGGTGACCACTCTACGCATATCAAGATAATGCCAATGAGAATTATTTTCGTGTCACCTTTCAAAACACAGTAATACACAGCTCTGTTCTCGATTCTTTAAGTTAAAAGCTTTGACTTGAGCTATTCTTCTTGCACATACAGTCATTTTAATCATGTAAACCCTTATAATTTGTTTAACATCTGTTTTCCAGGTCTCTTCCAAACCACTTCAGATGAGTTTTGTAACCTTTATGCAGCAAAGGACAATGGGATATGTTTTCCTGACTCGCCCAGAAAACAAGTGCAAGGACCTGATTCCAACTATTTAAACCAGATGGATGACTATTACAAAATGGAGCAGATCAACAGGTTCAATAAGATAACTACTATTTGGTTCAGAAAGACGAGTCTTTGTAGTTGTGATGTTGAATCAGCTACACGTCGTGCTGCAAGATAGCTTGCTTTGTCATGGAATTTCAACAGAATTTTACACATTGTTGAAGTTCCTTAACAGTAATGCTCTCTGCAGCCGTGTCCTTAAATTTGCATTTCCACGTTCGATACATCGTTCTTGCTCTCCTCAAACCAAACATTTCCATTCACTTAAAAACCAGTTACGAGCTTTGAATAAATTACTTCCTGGCTATATTAACCTCAGCATCTACTATTGTAATTTTATAATTTATTCAGCAGTGTGTTCTTTTGGTGACAGGGCATGCTTTACCAGTCCAGAGTTGCTCGAGGAGCCTGTTCCTACTGTTGGGAGTTGTTACAGAATTTGAAAATTGGGTCCATATGTTTTCCCTGTAGGGAGGGACAGATTTCAGTGAGAGAATGAGACTGGAGAGGAAGGAAATTTAGGCAGAAGTTACTAGAGGAAAAATGCAGCCAGAATTCGAGAGAGAACATGGTCATAAGTCAAGAGGCGGCGACTTCAGGTAGAGTAAGGAAGAAACTCAGTCAGAGGTAGGCAGGCGGAAACAAAGATGGAAGCAAGCAGAGGAGGAATTCAACCACAATCTACTAAAGGAGGTTCAGCCAATGAACAAGAGAGGGAATCCAGGCAGAGGCAGCGAGAGGGGGAATCCAGGCAGAAGCAGCGAGAGAGGGAATCCAGGCAGAGGCAGCGAGAGAGGTTCAGGCAGAGGCACTGAGAGAGGGAATCCAGGCAGAGGCGGCGAGAGAGGTTCAGGCAGAGGGAGCGAGAGAGGGAATCCAGGCAGAGGCAGTGAGAGAGGGAATCCAGGCCGAGGCGGCGAGAGAGGGAATCCAGGCAGAGGCGGCGAGAGAGGGAATCCAGGCAGAGGCGGCGAGAGAGGGAATCCAGGCAGAGGCAGCGAGAGAGGGAATCCAGGCAGAGGCAGCGAGAGGGGGAATCCAGGCAGAAGCAGCGAGAGAGGGAATCCAGGCAGAGGCAGCGAGAGAGGGAATCCAGGCAGAGGCAGTGAGAGAGGTTCAGGCAGAGGCACTGAGAGAGGGAATCCAGGCAGAGGCGGCGAGAGAGGTTCAGGCAGAGGGAGCGAGAGAGGGAATCCAGGCAGAGGCAGTGAGAGAGGGAATCCAGGCCGAGGCGGCGAGAGAGGGAATCCAGGCAGAGGCGGCGAGAGAGGGAATCCAGGCAGAGGCGGCGAGAGAGGGAATCCAGGCAGAGGCAGCGAGAGAGGGAATCCAGGCAGAGGCAGCGAGAGGGGATCAGGCAGAGGCGGCGAGAGAGGGAATCCAGGCAGAGGCGGCGAGAGATGTTCAGACAGAGGCAGCGAGAGAGGGAATCCAGGCAGAGGCAGCGAGAGAGGTTAAGGCAGAGGCAGCGAGAGAGGGAATCCGGGCAGAGGCAGTGAGAGAGGTTCAGGCAGAGGCAGCGAGAGAGGTTCAGGCAGAGGCAGTGAGAGAGCGAATCCAGGCAGAAGCAGCGAGAGAGGGAATCCAGGCAGAGGCAGCGAGAGAGGGAATCCGGGCAGAGGCAGTGAGAGAGGTTCAGGCAGAGGCAGTGAGAGAGGGAATCCAGGCAGAGGCAGTGAGAGAGGGAATCCAGGCAGAGGCAGCGAGAGAGGTTCAGGCAGAGGCAGTGAGAGAGCGAATCCAGGCAGAGGCGGCGAGAGAGGTTCAGGCAGAGGCAGCGAGAGAGGGAATCCAGGCAGAGGAGGCGAGAGAGGTTCAGGCAGAGGCAGCGAGAGAGGGAATCCAGGCAGAGGCAGTGAGAGAGCGAATCCAGGCAGAGGCAGCGAGAGAGGGAATCCAGACAGAGGCAGCGAGAGAGGGAATCCGGGCAGAGGCAGTGAGAGAGGTTCAGGCAGAGGCAGTGAGAGAGGGAATCCAGGCAGAGGCAGTGAGAGAGGGAATCCAGGCAGAGGCAGCGAGAGAGGTTCAGGCAGAGGCAGTGAGAGAGCGAATCCAGGCAGAGGCGGCGAGAGAGGTTCAGGCAGAGGCAGCGAGAGAGGGAATCCAGGCAGAGGCGGCGAGAGAGGGAATCCGGGCAGAGGCAGTGAGAGAGGGAATCCGGGCAGAGGCGGCGAGAGAGGGAATCCAGGCAGAGGCGGCGAGAGAGGGAATCCGGGCAGAGGCAGCGAGAGAGGGAATCCGGGCAGAGGCGGCGAGAGAGGGAATCCAGGCAGAGGCGGCGAGAGACGGAATCCAGGCAGAGGCAGCGAGAGAGGGAATCCAGGCAGAGGCAGCGAGAGAGGTTCAGGCAGAGGCAGCAGAGAGGTTCAGGCAGAGGCAGCGAGAGAGGGAATCCAGGCAGAGGCGGCGAGAGAGGGAATCCAGGCAGAGGCAACGAGAGAGGGAATCCAGGCAGAGGCAGTGAGAGAGGGAATCCAGGCAGAGGCAGCGAGAGAGGTTCAGGCAGAGGCGGCGAGAGAGGGAATCCAGGCAGAGGCAGCGAGAGAGGGGATCCAGGAAGAGGCAGCGAGAGAGGTTCAGGCAGAGGCGGCGAGAGGGAATCCAGGCAGAGGCAGCGAGAGAGGTTCAGGCAGAGGCGGCGAGAGGGAATCCAGGCAGAGGCGGCGAGAGGGGGAATCCAGACAGAGGCAGCGAGAGAGGAAATCCAGGCAGAGGCGGCGAGAGAGGGAATCCAGGCAGAGGCGGTGAGAGAGGGAATCCAGGCAGAGGCAGCGAGAGAGGGAATCCAGGCAGAGGCGGCGAGAGAGGGAATCCAGGCAGAGACAGCGAGAGAGGGGATCCAGGCTGAGGCAGCGAGAGAGGGAATCCAGGCAGAGGCGGCGAGAGAGGGAATCCTGGCAGAGGCAGCGACAGGGAATCCAGGCAGAGGCGGCGAGAGAGGGAATCCAGGCAGAGGCGGCGACAGAGGGAATCCAGGCAGAGGCGGCGACAGAGGGAATCCAGGCAGAGGCGGCGAGAGAGGGAATCCAGGCAGAGGCAGCGAGAGAGGGAATCCAGGCAGAGGCAGTGAGAGAGGTTCAGGCAGAGGCAGCGAGAGAGGGAATCCAGGCAGAGGCAGCGAGAGAGGTTCAGGCAGAGGCAGCAAGCGAGGGAATCCAGGCAGAGGCGGCGAGAGAGGGAATCCAGGTAGAGGCGGCGAGAGGGGGAATCCAGGCAGAGGCGGCGAGAGATGTTCAGGCAGAGGCAGCGAGAGAGGGAATCCAGGCAGAGGCAGTGAGAGAGGTTCAGGCAGAGGCAGTGAGAGAGGGAATCCAGGCAGAGGCAGTGAGAGAGGGAATCCAGGCAGAGGCAGCGAGAGAGGTTCAGGCAGAGGCAGTGAGAGAGCGAATCCAGGCAGAGGCGGCGAGAGAGGTTCAGGCAGAGGCGGCGAGAGAGGTTCAGGCAGAGGCGGCGAGAGAGGGAATCCAGGCAGAGGCGGCGAGAGAGGGAATCCAGGCAGAGGCGGCGAGAGAGGGAATCCAGGCAGAGGCGGCGAGAGAGGGAATCCAGGCAGAGGCGGCGAGAGAGGGAATCCAGGCAGAGGCAGAGAGAGAGGTTCAGGCAGAGGCAGCGAGAGAGGATCAGGCAGAGGCAGCGAGAGGGAATACAGGCAGAGGCAGCGAGAGAGGTTCAGGCAGAGGCGGCGAGAGAGGTTCAGGCAGAGGCAGCGAGAGAGGGAATCCAGACAGAGGCAGCGAGAGAGGTCCAGGCGGAGGCAGCGAGAGAGGGAATCCAGGCAGAGGCAGCGAGAGAGGGAATCCAGGCAGAGGCGGCGAGAGAGGGAATCCAGGCAGAGGCGGCGAGAGAGGGAATCCAGGCAGAGGCGGCGAGAGAGGTTCAGGCAGAGGCGGCGAGAGAGGGAATCCAGGCAGAGGCGGCGAGAGAGGTTCAGGCAGAGGAAGCGAGAGAGGGAATCCAGACAGAGGCAGCGAGAGAGGTCCAGGCGGAGGCAGCGAGAGAGGGAATCCAGGCAGAGGCAGCGAGAGAGGGAATCCAGGCAGAGGCGGCGAGAGAGGGAATCCAGGCAGAGGCGGCGAGAGAGGTTCAGGCAGAGGCGGCGAGAGAGGGAATCCAGGCAGAGGCGGCGAGAGAGGTTCAGGCAGAGGCAGCGAGAGAGGGAATCCAGGCAGAGGCGGCGAGAGATGTTCAGGCAGAGGCGGCGAGAGAGGGAATCCAGGCAGAGGCGGCGAGAGAGGTTCAGGCAGAGGCAACGAGAGAGGGAATACAGGCAGAGGCAGCGAGAGAGGGAATCCAGGCAGAGGCAGCGAGAGAGGGAATCCAGACAGAGGCAGCGAGAGAGGGAATCCAGACAGAGGCAGCGAGAGAGGTTCAGGCAGAGGCAGCGAGAGAGGGAATCCAGGCAGAGGCCGTGAGAGAGCGAATCCAGGCAGAGGCGGCGAAAGAGGGAATCCAGGCAGAGGCGGCGAGAGACGTTCAGGCAGAGGCAGCGAGAGAGGGAATCCAGGCAGAGGCGGCAAGAGAGGTTCAGGCAGAGGCAGCGAGAGAGGGAATCCAGGCAGAGGCAGCGAGAGAGGGAATCCAGGCAGTGGCGGCGAGAGAGGTTCAGGCAGAGGCAGCGAGAGAGGGAATGAAGGCAGAGGCAGCGAGAGAGGTTCAGGCAGAGGCAGCGAGAGAGGTTCAGGCAGAGGCAGCAAGAGAGGTTCAGGCAGAGGCAGCGAGAGAGGGAATCCAGGCAGAGGCGGCGAGAGAGGTTCAGGCAGAGGCGGCGAGAGAGGGAATCCAGGCAGAGGCGGCGAGAGAGGGAATCCAGGCAGAGGCGGCGAGAGAGGTTCAGGCAGAGGCGGCGAGAGAGGGAATCCAGGCAGAGGCGGCGAGAGAGGGAATCCAGGCAGAGGCGGCGAGAGAGGGAATCCAGGCAGAGGCAGCGAGAGAGGGAATCCAGGCAGAGGCAGCGAGAGAGGGAATCCAGGCAGAGGCAGCGAAAGAGGTTCAGGCAGAGGCGGCGAGAGAGGTTCAGGCAGAGGCGGCGAGAGGGAATCCAGGCAGAGGCAGCGAGAGAGGTCCAGGCGGAGGCAGTGAGAGAGGGAATCCAGGCAGAGGCAGTGAGAGAGGGAATCCAGGCAGAGGCAGTGAGAGAGGGAATCCAGGCAGAGGCAGCGAGAGAGGTTCAGGCAGAGGCAGTGAGAGAGCGAATCCAGGCAGAGGCGGCGAGAGAGGTTCAGGCAGAGGCAGCGAGAGAGGGAATCCAGGCAGAGGCGGTGAGAGAGGTTCAGGCAGAGGCAGTGAGAGAGCGAATCCAGGCAGAGGCAGCGAGAGAGGGAATCCAGACAGAGGCAGCGAGAGAGGGAATCCGGGCAGAGGCAGTGAGAGAGGTTCAGGCAGAGGCAGTGAGAGAGGGAATCCAGGCAGAGGCAGTGAGAGAGGGAATCCAGGCAGAGGCAGCGAGAGAGGTTCAGGCAGAGGCAGTGAGAGAGCGAATCCAGGCAGAGGCGGCGAGAGAGGTTCAGGCAGAGGCAGCGAGAGAGGGAATCCAGGCAGAGGCGGCGAGAGAGGGAATCCGGGCAGAGGCAGTGAGAGAGGGAATCCGGGCAGAGGCGGCGAGAGAGGGAATCCAGGCAGAGGCGGCGAGAGAGGGAATCCGGGCAGAGGCAGCGAGAGAGGGAATCCGGGCAGAGGCGGCGAGAGAGGGAATCCAGGCAGAGGCGGCGAGAGACGGAATCCAGGCAGAGGCAGCGAGAGAGGGAATCCAGGCAGAGGCAGCGAGAGAGGTTCAGGCAGAGGCAGCAGAGAGGTTCAGGCAGAGGCAGCGAGAGAGGGAATCCAGGCAGAGGCGGCGAGAGAGGGAATCCAGGCAGAGGCAACGAGAGAGGGAATCCAGGCAGAGGCAGTGAGAGAGGGAATCCAGGCAGAGGCAGCGAGAGAGGTTCAGGCAGAGGCGGCGAGAGAGGGAATCCAGGCAGAGGCAGCGAGAGAGGGGATCCAGGAAGAGGCAGCGAGAGAGGTTCAGGCAGAGGCGGCGAGAGGGAATCCAGGCAGAGGCAGCGAGAGAGGTTCAGGCAGAGGCGGCGAGAGGGAATCCAGGCAGAGGCGGCGAGAGGGGGAATCCAGGCAGAGGCAGCGAGAGAGGAAATCCAGGCAGAGGCGGCGAGAGAGGGAATCCAGGCAGAGGCGGTGAGAGAGGGAATCCAGGCAGAGGCAGCGAGAGAGGGAATCCAGGCAGAGGCGGCGAGAGAGGGAATCCAGGCAGAGACAGCGAGAGAGGGGATCCAGGCTGAGGCAGCGAGAGAGGGAATCCAGGCAGAGGCGGCGAGAGAGGGAATCCTGGCAGAGGCAGCGACAGAGGGAATCCAGGCAGAGGCGGCGAGAGAGGGAATCCAGGCAGAGGCGGCGACAGAGGGAATCCAGGCAGAGGCGGAGAGAGAGGTTCAGCCAGAGGCAGCGAGAGAGGGAATCCAGGCAGAGGCAGTGAGAGAGGTTCAGGCAGAGGCAGCGAGAGAGGGAATCCAGGCAGAGGCAGCGAGAGAGGTTCAGGCAGAGGCAGCAAGCGAGGGAATCCAGGCAGAGGCGGCGAGAGAGGGAATCCAGGTAGAGGCGGCGAGAGGGGGAATCCAGGCAGAGGCGGCGAGAGATGTTCAGGCAGAGGCAGCGAGAGAGGGAATCCAGGCAGAGGCAGTGAGAGAGGTTCAGGCAGAGGCAGTGAGAGAGGGAATCCAGGCAGAGGCAGTGAGAGAGGGAATCCAGGCAGAGGCAGCGAGAGAGGTTCAGGCAGAGGCAGTGAGAGAGCGAATCCAGGCAGAGGCGGCGAGAGAGGTTCAGGCAGAGGCGGCGAGAGAGGTTCAGGCAGAGGCGGCGAGAGAGGGAATCCAGGCAGAGGCGGCGAGAGAGGGAATCCAGGCAGAGGCGGCGAGAGAGGGAATCCAGGCAGAGGCGGCGAGAGAGGGAATCCAGGCAGAGGCAGAGAGAGAGGTTCAGGCAGAGGCAGCGAGAGAGGATCAGGCAGAGGCAGCGAGAGGGAATACAGGCAGAGGCAGCGAGAGAGGTTCAGGCAGAGGCGGCGAGAGAGGTTCAGGCAGAGGCAGCGAGAGAGGGAATCCAGACAGAGGCAGCGAGAGAGGTCCAGGCGGAGGCAGCGAGAGAGGGAATCCAGGCAGAGGCAGCGAGAGAGGGAATCCAGGCAGAGGCGGCGAGAGAGGGAATCCAGGCAGAGGCGGCGAGAGAGGTTCAGGCAGAGGCGGCGAGAGAGGGAATCCAGGCAGAGGCGGCGAGAGAGGTTCAGGCAGAGGCAGCGAGAGAGGGAATCCAGGCAGAGGCGGCGAGAGATGTTCAGGCAGAGGCGTCGAGAGAGGGAATCCAGGCAGAGGCGGCGAGAGAGGTTCAGGCAGAGGCAACGAGAGAGGGAATACAGGCAGAGGCAGCGAGAGAGGGAATCCAGGCAGAGGCAGCGAGAGAGGGAATCCAGACAGAGGCAGCGAGAGAGGGAATCCAGACAGAGGCAGCGAGAGAGGTTCAGGCAGAGGCAGCGAGAGAGGGAATCCAGGCAGAGGCCGTGAGAGAGCGAATCCAGGCAGAGGCGGCGAAAGAGGGAATCCAGGCAGAGGCGGCGAGAGACGTTCAGGCAGAGGCAGCGAGAGAGGGAATCCAGGCAGAGGCGGCAAGAGAGGTTCAGGCAGAGGCAGCGAGAGAGGGAATGAAGGCAGAGGCAGCGAGAGAGTTCAGGCAGAGGCAGCGAGAGAGGTTCAGGCAGAGGCAGCAAGAGAGGTTCAGGCAGAGGCAGCGAGAGAGGGAATCCAGGCAGAGGCGGCGAGAGAGGTTCAGGCAGAGGCGGCGAGAGAGGGAATCCAGGCAGAGGCGGCGAGAGAGGGAATCCAGGCAGAGGCGGCGAGAGAGGTTCAGGCAGAGGCGGCGAGAGAGGGAATCCAGGCAGAGGCGGCGAGAGAGGGAATCCAGGCAGAGGCGGCGAGAGAGGGAATCCAGGCAGAGGCGGCGAGAGAGGGAATCCAGGCAGAGGCGGCGAGAGAGGGAATCCAGGCAGAGGCGGCGAGAGAGGTTCAGGCAGAGGCGGCGAGAGAGGGAATCCACGCAGAGGCGGCGAGAGAGGAAATCCAGGCAGAGGCGGCGAGAGAGGGAATCCAGGCAGAGGCGGTGAGAGAGGGAATCCAGGCAGAGGCAGCGAGAGAGGGAATCCAGGCAGAGGCGGCGAGAGAGGGAATCCAGGCAGAGACAGCGAGAGAGGGGATCCAGGCTGAGGCAGCGAGAGAGGGAATCCAGGCAGAGGCGGCGAGAGAGGGAATCCTGGCAGAGGCAGCGACAGAGGGAATCCAGGCAGAGGCGGCGAGAGAGGGAATCCAGGCAGAGGCGGCGACAGAGGGAATCCAGGCAGAGGCGGCGAGAGAGGTTCAGCCAGAGGCAGCGAGAGAGGGAATCCAGGCAGAGGCAGTGAGAGAGGTTCAGGCAGAGGCAGCGAGAGAGGGAATCCAGGCAGAGGCAGCGAGAGAGGTTCAGGCAGAGGCAGCAAGCGAGGGAATCCAGGCAGAGGCGGCGAGAGAGGGAATCCAGGTAGAGGCGGCGAGAGGGGGAATCCAGGCAGAGGCGGCGAGAGATGTTCAGGCAGAGGCAGCGAGAGAGGGAATCCAGGCAGAGGCAGTGAGAGAGGTTCAGGCAGAGGCAGTGAGAGAGGGAATCCAGGCAGAGGCAGTGAGAGAGGGAATCCAGGCAGAGGCAGCGAGAGAGGTTCAGGCAGAGGCAGTGAGAGAGCGAATCCAGGCAGAGGCGGCGAGAGAGGTTCAGGCAGAGGCGGCGAGAGAGGTTCAGGCAGAGGCGGCGAGAGAGGGAATCCAGGCAGAGGCGGCGAGAGAGGGAATCCAGGCAGAGGCGGCGAGAGAGGGAATCCAGGCAGAGGCGGCGAGAGAGGGAATCCAGGCAGAGGCAGAGAGAGAGACTCAGGCAGAGGCAGCGAGAGAGGATCAGGCAGAGGCAGCGAGAGGGAATACAGGCAGAGGCAGCGAGAGAGGTTCAGGCAGAGGCGGCGAGAGAGGTTCAGGCAGAGGCAGCGAGAGAGGGAATCCAGACAGAGGCAGCGAGAGAGGTCCAGGCGGAGGCAGCGAGAGAGGGAATCCAGGCAGAGGCAGCGAGAGAGGGAATCCAGGCAGAGGCGGCGAGAGAGGGAATCCAGGCAGAGGCGGCGAGAGAGGGAATCCAGGCAGAGGCGGCGAGAGAGGTTCAGGCAGAGGCGGCGAGAGAGGGAATCCAGGCAGAGGCGGCGAGAGAGGTTCAGGCAGAGGAAGCGAGAGAGGGAATCCAGGCAGAGGCGGCGAGAGATGTTCAGGCAGAGGCGGCGAGAGAGGGAATCCAGGCAGAGGCGGCGAGAGAGGTTCAGGCAGAGGCAACGAGAGAGGGAATACAGGCAGAGGCAGCGAGAGAGGGAATCCAGGCAGAGGCAGCGAGAGAGGGAATCCAGACAGAGGCAGCGAGAGAGGGAATCCAGACAGAGGCAGCGAGAGAGGTTCAGGCAGAGGCAGCGAGAGAGGGAATCCAGGCAGAGGCCGTGAGAGAGCGAATCCAGGCAGAGGCGGCGAAAGAGGGAATCCAGGCAGAGGCGGCGAGAGACGTTCAGGCAGAGGCAGCGAGAGAGGGAATCCAGGCAGAGGCGGCAAGAGAGGTTCAGGCAGAGGCAGCGAGAGAGGGAATCCAGGCAGAGGCAGCGAGAGAGGGAATCCAGGCAGTGGCGGCGAGAGAGGTTCAGGCAGAGGCAGCGAGAGAGGGAATGAAGGCAGAGGCAGCGAGAGAGGTTCAGGCAGAGGCAGCGAGAGAGGTTCAGGCAGAGGCAGCAAGAGAGGTTCAGGCAGAGGCAGCGAGAGAGGGAATCCAGGCAGAGGCGGCGAGAGAGGGAATCCAGGCAGAGGCAACGAGAGAGGGAATCCAGGCAGAGGCAGTGAGAGAGGGAATCCAGGCAGAGGCAGCGAGAGAGGTTCAGGCAGAGGCGGCGAGAGAGGGAATCCAGGCAGAGGCAGCGAGAGAGGGGATCCAGGAAGAGGCAGCGAGAGAGGTTCAGGCAGAGGCGGCGAGAGGGAATCCAGGCAGAGGCAGCGAGAGAGGTTCAGGCAGAGGCGGCGAGAGGGAATCCAGGCAGAGGCGGCGAGAGGGGGAATCCAGGCAGAGGCAGCGAGAGAGGAAATCCAGGCAGAGGCGGCGAGAGAGGGAATCCAGGCAGAGGCGGTGAGAGAGGGAATCCAGGCAGAGGCAGCGAGAGAGGGAATCCAGGCAGAGGCGGCGAGAGAGGGAATCCAGGCAGAGACAGCGAGAGAGGGGATCCAGGCTGAGGCAGCGAGAGAGGGAATCCAGGCAGAGGCGGCGAGAGAGGGAATCCTGGCAGAGGCAGCGACAGAGGGAATCCAGGCAGAGGCGGCGAGAGAGGGAATCCAGGCAGAGGCGGCGACAGAGGGAATCCAGGCAGAGGCGGAGAGAGAGGTTCAGCCAGAGGCAGCGAGAGAGGGAATCCAGGCAGAGGCAGTGAGAGAGGTTCAGGCAGAGGCAGCGAGAGAGGGAATCCAGGCAGAGGCAGCGAGAGAGGTTCAGGCAGAGGCAGCAAGCGAGGGAATCCAGGCAGAGGCGGCGAGAGAGGGAATCCAGGTAGAGGCGGCGAGAGGGGGAATCCAGGCAGAGGCGGCGAGAGATGTTCAGGCAGAGGCAGCGAGAGAGGGAATCCAGGCAGAGGCAGTGAGAGAGGTTCAGGCAGAGGCAGTGAGAGAGGGAATCCAGGCAGAGGCAGTGAGAGAGGGAATCCAGGCAGAGGCAGCGAGAGAGGTTCAGGCAGAGGCAGTGAGAGAGCGAATCCAGGCAGAGGCGGCGAGAGAGGTTCAGGCAGAGGCGGCGAGAGAGGTTCAGGCAGAGGCGGCGAGAGAGGGAATCCAGGCAGAGGCGGCGAGAGAGGGAATCCAGGCAGAGGCGGCGAGAGAGGGAATCCAGGCAGAGGCGGCGAGAGAGGGAATCCAGGCAGAGGCAGAGAGAGAGGTTCAGGCAGAGGCAGCGAGAGAGGATCAGGCAGAGGCAGCGAGAGGGAATACAGGCAGAGGCAGCGAGAGAGGTTCAGGCAGAGGCGGCGAGAGAGGTTCAGGCAGAGGCAGCGAGAGAGGGAATCCAGACAGAGGCAGCGAGAGAGGTCCAGGCGGAGGCAGCGAGAGAGGGAATCCAGGCAGAGGCAGCGAGAGAGGGAATCCAGGCAGAGGCGGCGAGAGAGGGAATCCAGGCAGAGGCGGCGAGAGAGGTTCAGGCAGAGGCGGCGAGAGAGGGAATCCAGGCAGAGGCGGCGAGAGAGGTTCAGGCAGAGGCAGCGAGAGAGGGAATCCAGGCAGAGGCGGCGAGAGATGTTCAGGCAGAGGCGGCGAGAGAGGGAATCCAGGCAGAGGCGGCGAGAGAGGTTCAGGCAGAGGCAACGAGAGAGGGAATACAGGCAGAGGCAGCGAGAGAGGGAATCCAGGCAGAGGCAGCGAGAGAGGGAATCCAGACAGAGGCAGCGAGAGAGGGAATCCAGACAGAGGCAGCGAGAGAGGTTCAGGCAGAGGCAGCGAGAGAGGGAATCCAGGCAGAGGCCGTGAGAGAGCGAATCCAGGCAGAGGCGGCGAAAGAGGGAATCCAGGCAGAGGCGGCGAGAGACGTTCAGGCAGAGGCAGCGAGAGAGGGAATCCAGGCAGAGGCGGCAAGAGAGGTTCAGGCAGAGGCAGCGAGAGAGGGAATGAAGGCAGAGGCAGCGAGAGAGTTCAGGCAGAGGCAGCGAGAGAGGTTCAGGCAGAGGCAGCAAGAGAGGTTCAGGCAGAGGCAGCGAGAGAGGGAATCCAGGCAGAGGCGGCGAGAGAGGTTCAGGCAGAGGCGGCGAGAGAGGGAATCCAGGCAGAGGCGGCGAGAGAGGGAATCCAGGCAGAGGCGGCGAGAGAGGTTCAGGCAGAGGCGGCGAGAGAGGGAATCCAGGCAGAGGCGGCGAGAGAGGGAATCCAGGCAGAGGCGGCGAGAGAGGGAATCCAGGCAGAGGCGGCGAGAGAGGGAATCCAGGCAGAGGCGGCGAGAGAGGGAATCCAGGCAGAGGCGGCGAGAGAGGTTCAGGCAGAGGCGGCGAGAGAGGGAATCCAGGCAGAGGCGGCGAGAGAGGAAATCCAGGCAGAGGCGGCGAGAGAGGGAATCCAGGCAGAGGCGGTGAGAGAGGGAATCCAGGCAGAGGCAGCGACAGAGGGAATCCAGGCAGAGGCGGCGAGAGAGGGAATCCAGGCAGAGACAGCGAGAGAGGGGATCCAGGCTGAGGCAGCGAGAGAGGGAATCCAGGCAGAGGCGGCGAGAGAGGGAATCCTGGCAGAGGCAGCGACAGAGGGAATCCAGGCAGAGGCGGCGAGAGAGGGAATCCAGGCAGAGGCGGCGACAGAGGGAATCCAGGCAGAGGCGGCGAGAGAGGTTCAGCCAGAGGCAGCGAGAGAGGGAATCCAGGCAGAGGCAGTGAGAGAGGTTCAGGCAGAGGCGGCGAGAGAGGGAATCCAGGCAGAGGCGGCGAGAGAGGTTCAGGCAGAGGCAACGAGAGAGGGAATACAGGCAGAGGCAGCGAGAGAGGGAATCCAGGCAGAGGCAGCGAGAGAGGGAATCCAGACAGAGGCAGCGAGAGAGGGAATCCAGACAGAGGCAGCGAGAGAGGTTCAGGCAGAGGCAGCGAGAGAGGGAATCCAGGCAGAGGCCGTGAGAGAGCGAATCCAGGCAGAGGCGGCGAAAGAGGGAATCCAGGCAGAGGCGGCGAGAGACGTTCAGGCAGAGGCAGCGAGAGAGGGAATCCAGGCAGAGGCGGCAAGAGAGGTTCAGGCAGAGGCAGCGAGAGAGGGAATCCAGGCAGAGGCAGCGAGAGAGGGAATCCAGGCAGTGGCGGCGAGAGAGGTTCAGGCAGAGGCAGCGAGAGAGGGAATGAAGGCAGAGGCAGCGAGAGAGGTTCAGGCAGAGGCAGCGAGAGAGGTTCAGGCAGAGGCAGCAAGAGAGGTTCAGGCAGAGGCAGCGAGAGAGGGAATCCAGGCAGAGGCGGCGAGAGAGGTTCAGGCAGAGGCGGCGAGAGAGGGAATCCAGGCAGAGGCGGCGAGAGAGGGAATCCAGGCAGAGGCGGCGAGAGAGGTTCAGGCAGAGGCGGCGAGAGAGGGAATCCAGGCAGAGGCGGCGAGAGAGGGAATCCAGGCAGAGGCGGCGAGAGAGGGAATCCAGGCAGAGGCAGCGAGAGAGGGAATCCAGGCAGAGGCAGCGAGAGAGGGAATCCAGGCAGAGGCAGCGAAAGAGGTTCAGGCAGAGGCGGCGAGAGAGGTTCAGGCAGAGGCGGCGAGAGGGAATCCAGGCAGAGGCAGCGAGAGAGGTCCAGGCGGAGGCAGTGAGAGAGGGAATCCAGGCAGAGGCAGTGAGAGAGGGAATCCAGGCAGAGGCAGTGAGAGAGGGAATCCAGGCAGAGGCAGCGAGAGAGGTTCAGGCAGAGGCAGTGAGAGAGCGAATCCAGGCAGAGGCGGCGAGAGAGGTTCAGGCAGAGGCAGCGAGAGAGGGAATCCAGGCAGAGGCGGTGAGAGAGGTTCAGGCAGAGGCAGTGAGAGAGCGAATCCAGGCAGAGGCAGCGAGAGAGGGAATCCAGACAGAGGCAGCGAGAGAGGGAATCCGGGCAGAGGCAGTGAGAGAGGTTCAGGCAGAGGCAGTGAGAGAGGGAATCCAGGCAGAGGCAGTGAGAGAGGGAATCCAGGCAGAGGCAGCGAGAGAGGTTCAGGCAGAGGCAGTGAGAGAGCGAATCCAGGCAGAGGCGGCGAGAGAGGTTCAGGCAGAGGCAGCGAGAGAGGGAATCCAGGCAGAGGCGGCGAGAGAGGGAATCCGGGCAGAGGCAGTGAGAGAGGGAATCCGGGCAGAGGCGGCGAGAGAGGGAATCCAGGCAGAGGCGGCGAGAGAGGGAATCCGGGCAGAGGCAGCGAGAGAGGGAATCCGGGCAGAGGCGGCGAGAGAGGGAATCCAGGCAGAGGCGGCGAGAGACGGAATCCAGGCAGAGGCAGCGAGAGAGGGAATCCAGGCAGAGGCAGCGAGAGAGGTTCAGGCAGAGGCAGCAGAGAGGTTCAGGCAGAGGCAGCGAGAGAGGGAATCCAGGCAGAGGCGGCGAGAGAGGGAATCCAGGCAGAGGCAACGAGAGAGGGAATCCAGGCAGAGGCAGTGAGAGAGGGAATCCAGGCAGAGGCAGCGAGAGAGGTTCAGGCAGAGGCGGCGAGAGAGGGAATCCAGGCAGAGGCAGCGAGAGAGGGGATCCAGGAAGAGGCAGCGAGAGAGGTTCAGGCAGAGGCGGCGAGAGGGAATCCAGGCAGAGGCAGCGAGAGAGGTTCAGGCAGAGGCGGCGAGAGGGAATCCAGGCAGAGGCGGCGAGAGGGGGAATCCAGGCAGAGGCAGCGAGAGAGGAAATCCAGGCAGAGGCGGCGAGAGAGGGAATCCAGGCAGAGGCGGTGAGAGAGGGAATCCAGGCAGAGGCAGCGAGAGAGGGAATCCAGGCAGAGGCGGCGAGAGAGGGAATCCAGGCAGAGACAGCGAGAGAGGGGATCCAGGCTGAGGCAGCGAGAGAGGGAATCCAGGCAGAGGCGGCGAGAGAGGGAATCCTGGCAGAGGCAGCGACAGAGGGAATCCAGGCAGAGGCGGCGAGAGAGGGAATCCAGGCAGAGGCGGCGACAGAGGGAATCCAGGCAGAGGCGGAGAGAGAGGTTCAGCCAGAGGCAGCGAGAGAGGGAATCCAGGCAGAGGCAGTGAGAGAGGTTCAGGCAGAGGCAGCGAGAGAGGGAATCCAGGCAGAGGCAGCGAGAGAGGTTCAGGCAGAGGCAGCAAGCGAGGGAATCCAGGCAGAGGCGGCGAGAGAGGGAATCCAGGTAGAGGCGGCGAGAGGGGGAATCCAGGCAGAGGCGGCGAGAGATGTTCAGGCAGAGGCAGCGAGAGAGGGAATCCAGGCAGAGGCAGTGAGAGAGGTTCAGGCAGAGGCAGTGAGAGAGGGAATCCAGGCAGAGGCAGTGAGAGAGGGAATCCAGGCAGAGGCAGCGAGAGAGGTTCAGGCAGAGGCAGTGAGAGAGCGAATCCAGGCAGAGGCGGCGAGAGAGGTTCAGGCAGAGGCGGCGAGAGAGGTTCAGGCAGAGGCGGCGAGAGAGGGAATCCAGGCAGAGGCGGCGAGAGAGGGAATCCAGGCAGAGGCGGCGAGAGAGGGAATCCAGGCAGAGGCGGCGAGAGAGGGAATCCAGGCAGAGGCAGAGAGAGAGGTTCAGGCAGAGGCAGCGAGAGAGGATCAGGCAGAGGCAGCGAGAGGGAATACAGGCAGAGGCAGCGAGAGAGGTTCAGGCAGAGGCGGCGAGAGAGGTTCAGGCAGAGGCAGCGAGAGAGGGAATCCAGACAGAGGCAGCGAGAGAGGTCCAGGCGGAGGCAGCGAGAGAGGGAATCCAGGCAGAGGCAGCGAGAGAGGGAATCCAGGCAGAGGCGGCGAGAGAGGGAATCCAGGCAGAGGCGGCGAGAGAGGTTCAGGCAGAGGCGGCGAGAGAGGGAATCCAGGCAGAGGCGGCGAGAGAGGTTCAGGCAGAGGCAGCGAGAGAGGGAATCCAGGCAGAGGCGGCGAGAGATGTTCAGGCAGAGGCGTCGAGAGAGGGAATCCAGGCAGAGGCGGCGAGAGAGGTTCAGGCAGAGGCAACGAGAGAGGGAATACAGGCAGAGGCAGCGAGAGAGGGAATCCAGGCAGAGGCAGCGAGAGAGGGAATCCAGACAGAGGCAGCGAGAGAGGGAATCCAGACAGAGGCAGCGAGAGAGGTTCAGGCAGAGGCAGCGAGAGAGGGAATCCAGGCAGAGGCCGTGAGAGAGCGAATCCAGGCAGAGGCGGCGAAAGAGGGAATCCAGGCAGAGGCGGCGAGAGACGTTCAGGCAGAGGCAGCGAGAGAGGGAATCCAGGCAGAGGCGGCAAGAGAGGTTCAGGCAGAGGCAGCGAGAGAGGGAATGAAGGCAGAGGCAGCGAGAGAGTTCAGGCAGAGGCAGCGAGAGAGGTTCAGGCAGAGGCAGCAAGAGAGGTTCAGGCAGAGGCAGCGAGAGAGGGAATCCAGGCAGAGGCGGCGAGAGAGGTTCAGGCAGAGGCGGCGAGAGAGGGAATCCAGGCAGAGGCGGCGAGAGAGGGAATCCAGGCAGAGGCGGCGAGAGAGGTTCAGGCAGAGGCGGCGAGAGAGGGAATCCAGGCAGAGGCGGCGAGAGAGGGAATCCAGGCAGAGGCGGCGAGAGAGGGAATCCAGGCAGAGGCGGCGAGAGAGGGAATCCAGGCAGAGGCGGCGAGAGAGGGAATCCAGGCAGAGGCGGCGAGAGAGGTTCAGGCAGAGGCGGCGAGAGAGGGAATCCACGCAGAGGCGGCGAGAGAGGAAATCCAGGCAGAGGCGGCGAGAGAGGGAATCCAGGCAGAGGCGGTGAGAGAGGGAATCCAGGCAGAGGCAGCGAGAGAGGGAATCCAGGCAGAGGCGGCGAGAGAGGGAATCCAGGCAGAGACAGCGAGAGAGGGGATCCAGGCTGAGGCAGCGAGAGAGGGAATCCAGGCAGAGGCGGCGAGAGAGGGAATCCTGGCAGAGGCAGCGACAGAGGGAATCCAGGCAGAGGCGGCGAGAGAGGGAATCCAGGCAGAGGCGGCGACAGAGGGAATCCAGGCAGAGGCGGCGAGAGAGGTTCAGCCAGAGGCAGCGAGAGAGGGAATCCAGGCAGAGGCAGTGAGAGAGGTTCAGGCAGAGGCAGCGAGAGAGGGAATCCAGGCAGAGGCAGCGAGAGAGGTTCAGGCAGAGGCAGCAAGCGAGGGAATCCAGGCAGAGGCGGCGAGAGAGGGAATCCAGGTAGAGGCGGCGAGAGGGGGAATCCAGGCAGAGGCGGCGAGAGATGTTCAGGCAGAGGCAGCGAGAGAGGGAATCCAGGCAGAGGCAGTGAGAGAGGTTCAGGCAGAGGCAGTGAGAGAGGGAATCCAGGCAGAGGCAGTGAGAGAGGGAATCCAGGCAGAGGCAGCGAGAGAGGTTCAGGCAGAGGCAGTGAGAGAGCGAATCCAGGCAGAGGCGGCGAGAGAGGTTCAGGCAGAGGCGGCGAGAGAGGTTCAGGCAGAGGCGGCGAGAGAGGGAATCCAGGCAGAGGCGGCGAGAGAGGGAATCCAGGCAGAGGCGGCGAGAGAGGGAATCCAGGCAGAGGCGGCGAGAGAGGGAATCCAGGCAGAGGCAGAGAGAGAGGTTCAGGCAGAGGCAGCGAGAGAGGATCAGGCAGAGGCAGCGAGAGGGAATACAGGCAGAGGCAGCGAGAGAGGTTCAGGCAGAGGCGGCGAGAGAGGTTCAGGCAGAGGCAGCGAGAGAGGGAATCCAGACAGAGGCAGCGAGAGAGGTCCAGGCGGAGGCAGCGAGAGAGGGAATCCAGGCAGAGGCAGCGAGAGAGGGAATCCAGGCAGAGGCGGCGAGAGAGGGAATCCAGGCAGAGGCGGCGAGAGAGGGAATCCAGGCAGAGGCGGCGAGAGAGGTTCAGGCAGAGGCGGCGAGAGAGGGAATCCAGGCAGAGGCGGCGAGAGAGGTTCAGGCAGAGGAAGCGAGAGAGGGAATCCAGGCAGAGGCGGCGAGAGATGTTCAGGCAGAGGCGGCGAGAGAGGGAATCCAGGCAGAGGCGGCGAGAGACGGAATCCAGGCAGAGGCAGCGAGAGAGGGAATCCAGGCAGAGGCAGCGAGAGAGGTTCAGGCAGAGGCAGCAGAGAGGTTCAGGCAGAGGCAGCGAGAGAGGGAATCCAGGCAGAGGCGGCGAGAGAGGGAATCCAGGCAGAGGCAACGAGAGAGGGAATCCAGGCAGAGGCAGTGAGAGAGGGAATCCAGGCAGAGGCAGCGAGAGAGGTTCAGGCAGAGGCGGCGAGAGAGGGAATCCAGGCAGAGGCAGCGAGAGAGGGGATCCAGGAAGAGGCAGCGAGAGAGGTTCAGGCAGAGGCGGCGAGAGGGAATCCAGGCAGAGGCAGCGAGAGAGGTTCAGGCAGAGGCGGCGAGAGGGAATCCAGGCAGAGGCGGCGAGAGGGGGAATCCAGGCAGAGGCAGCGAGAGAGGAAATCCAGGCAGAGGCGGCGAGAGAGGGAATCCAGGCAGAGGCGGTGAGAGAGGGAATCCAGGCAGAGGCAGCGAGAGAGGGAATCCAGGCAGAGGCGGCGAGAGAGGGAATCCAGGCAGAGACAGCGAGAGAGGGGATCCAGGCTGAGGCAGCGAGAGAGGGAATCCAGGCAGAGGCGGCGAGAGAGGGAATCCTGGCAGAGGCAGCGACAGAGGGAATCCAGGCAGAGGCGGCGAGAGAGGGAATCCAGGCAGAGGCGGCGACAGAGGGAATCCAGGCAGAGGCGGAGAGAGAGGTTCAGCCAGAGGCAGCGAGAGAGGGAATCCAGGCAGAGGCAGTGAGAGAGGTTCAGGCAGAGGCAGCGAGAGAGGGAATCCAGGCAGAGGCAGCGAGAGAGGTTCAGGCAGAGGCAGCAAGCGAGGGAATCCAGGCAGAGGCGGCGAGAGAGGGAATCCAGGTAGAGGCGGCGAGAGGGGGAATCCAGGCAGAGGCGGCGAGAGATGTTCAGGCAGAGGCAGCGAGAGAGGGAATCCAGGCAGAGGCAGTGAGAGAGGTTCAGGCAGAGGCAGTGAGAGAGGGAATCCAGGCAGAGGCAGTGAGAGAGGGAATCCAGGCAGAGGCAGCGAGAGAGGTTCAGGCAGAGGCAGTGAGAGAGCGAATCCAGGCAGAGGCGGCGAGAGAGGTTCAGGCAGAGGCGGCGAGAGAGGTTCAGGCAGAGGCGGCGAGAGAGGGAATCCAGGCAGAGGCGGCGAGAGAGGGAATCCAGGCAGAGGCGGCGAGAGAGGGAATCCAGGCAGAGGCGGCGAGAGAGGGAATCCAGGCAGAGGCAGAGAGAGAGGTTCAGGCAGAGGCAGCGAGAGAGGATCAGGCAGAGGCAGCGAGAGGGAATACAGGCAGAGGCAGCGAGAGAGGTTCAGGCAGAGGCGGCGAGAGAGGTTCAGGCAGAGGCAGCGAGAGAGGGAATCCAGACAGAGGCAGCGAGAGAGGTCCAGGCGGAGGCAGCGAGAGAGGGAATCCAGGCAGAGGCAGCGAGAGAGGGAATCCAGGCAGAGGCGGCGAGAGAGGGAATCCAGGCAGAGGCGGCGAGAGAGGTTCAGGCAGAGGCGGCGAGAGAGGGAATCCAGGCAGAGGCGGCGAGAGAGGTTCAGGCAGAGGCAGCGAGAGAGGGAATCCAGGCAGAGGCGGCGAGAGATGTTCAGGCAGAGGCGTCGAGAGAGGGAATCCAGGCAGAGGCGGCGAGAGAGGTTCAGGCAGAGGCAACGAGAGAGGGAATACAGGCAGAGGCAGCGAGAGAGGGAATCCAGGCAGAGGCAGCGAGAGAGGGAATCCAGACAGAGGCAGCGAGAGAGGGAATCCAGACAGAGGCAGCGAGAGAGGTTCAGGCAGAGGCAGCGAGAGAGGGAATCCAGGCAGAGGCCGTGAGAGAGCGAATCCAGGCAGAGGCGGCGAAAGAGGGAATCCAGGCAGAGGCGGCGAGAGACGTTCAGGCAGAGGCAGCGAGAGAGGGAATCCAGGCAGAGGCGGCAAGAGAGGTTCAGGCAGAGGCAGCGAGAGAGGGAATGAAGGCAGAGGCAGCGAGAGAGTTCAGGCAGAGGCAGCGAGAGAGGTTCAGGCAGAGGCAGCAAGAGAGGTTCAGGCAGAGGCAGCGAGAGAGGGAATCCAGGCAGAGGCGGCGAGAGAGGTTCAGGCAGAGGCGGCGAGAGAGGGAATCCAGGCAGAGGCGGCGAGAGAGGGAATCCAGGCAGAGGCGGCGAGAGAGGTTCAGGCAGAGGCGGCGAGAGAGGGAATCCAGGCAGAGGCGGCGAGAGAGGGAATCCAGGCAGAGGCGGCGAGAGAGGGAATCCAGGCAGAGGCGGCGAGAGAGGGAATCCAGGCAGAGGCGGCGAGAGAGGGAATCCAGGCAGAGGCGGCGAGAGAGGTTCAGGCAGAGGCGGCGAGAGAGGGAATCCACGCAGAGGCGGCGAGAGAGGAAATCCAGGCAGAGGCGGCGAGAGAGGGAATCCAGGCAGAGGCGGTGAGAGAGGGAATCCAGGCAGAGGCAGCGAGAGAGGGAATCCAGGCAGAGGCGGCGAGAGAGGGAATCCAGGCAGAGACAGCGAGAGAGGGGATCCAGGCTGAGGCAGCGAGAGAGGGAATCCAGGCAGAGGCGGCGAGAGAGGGAATCCTGGCAGAGGCAGCGACAGAGGGAATCCAGGCAGAGGCGGCGAGAGAGGGAATCCAGGCAGAGGCGGCGACAGAGGGAATCCAGGCAGAGGCGGCGAGAGAGGTTCAGCCAGAGGCAGCGAGAGAGGGAATCCAGGCAGAGGCAGTGAGAGAGGTTCAGGCAGAGGCAGCGAGAGAGGGAATCCAGGCAGAGGCAGCGAGAGAGGTTCAGGCAGAGGCAGCAAGCGAGGGAATCCAGGCAGAGGCGGCGAGAGAGGGAATCCAGGTAGAGGCGGCGAGAGGGGGAATCCAGGCAGAGGCGGCGAGAGATGTTCAGGCAGAGGCAGCGAGAGAGGGAATCCAGGCAGAGGCAGTGAGAGAGGTTCAGGCAGAGGCAGTGAGAGAGGGAATCCAGGCAGAGGCAGTGAGAGAGGGAATCCAGGCAGAGGCAGCGAGAGAGGTTCAGGCAGAGGCAGTGAGAGAGCGAATCCAGGCAGAGGCGGCGAGAGAGGTTCAGGCAGAGGCGGCGAGAGAGGTTCAGGCAGAGGCGGCGAGAGAGGGAATCCAGGCAGAGGCGGCGAGAGAGGGAATCCAGGCAGAGGCGGCGAGAGAGGGAATCCAGGCAGAGGCGGCGAGAGAGGGAATCCAGGCAGAGGCAGAGAGAGAGGTTCAGGCAGAGGCAGCGAGAGAGGATCAGGCAGAGGCAGCGAGAGGGAATACAGGCAGAGGCAGCGAGAGAGGTTCAGGCAGAGGCGGCGAGAGAGGTTCAGGCAGAGGCAGCGAGAGAGGGAATCCAGACAGAGGCAGCGAGAGAGGTCCAGGCGGAGGCAGCGAGAGAGGGAATCCAGGCAGAGGCAGCGAGAGAGGGAATCCAGGCAGAGGCGGCGAGAGAGGGAATCCAGGCAGAGGCGGCGAGAGAGGGAATCCAGGCAGAGGCGGCGAGAGAGGTTCAGGCAGAGGCGGCGAGAGAGGGAATCCAGGCAGAGGCGGCGAGAGAGGTTCAGGCAGAGGAAGCGAGAGAGGGAATCCAGGCAGAGGCGGCGAGAGATGTTCAGGCAGAGGCGGCGAGAGAGGGAATCCAGGCAGAGGCGGCGAGAGAGGTTCAGGCAGAGGCAACGAGAGAGGGAATACAGGCAGAGGCAGCGAGAGAGGGAATCCAGGCAGAGGCAGCGAGAGAGGGAATCCAGACAGAGGCAGCGAGAGAGGGAATCCAGACAGAGGCAGCGAGAGAGGTTCAGGCAGAGGCAGCGAGAGAGGGAATCCAGGCAGAGGCCGTGAGAGAGCGAATCCAGGCAGAGGCGGCGAAAGAGGGAATCCAGGCAGAGGCGGCGAGAGACGTTCAGGCAGAGGCAGCGAGAGAGGGAATCCAGGCAGAGGCGGCAAGAGAGGTTCAGGCAGAGGCAGCGAGAGAGGGAATCCAGGCAGAGGCAGCGAGAGAGGGAATCCAGGCAGTGGCGGCGAGAGAGGTTCAGGCAGAGGCAGCGAGAGAGGGAATGAAGGCAGAGGCAGCGAGAGAGGTTCAGGCAGAGGCAGCGAGAGAGGTTCAGGCAGAGGCAGCAAGAGAGGTTCAGGCAGAGGCAGCGAGAGAGGGAATCCAGGCAGAGGCGGCGAGAGAGGGAATCCAGGCAGAGGCAACGAGAGAGGGAATCCAGGCAGAGGCAGTGAGAGAGGGAATCCAGGCAGAGGCAGCGAGAGAGGTTCAGGCAGAGGCGGCGAGAGAGGGAATCCAGGCAGAGGCAGCGAGAGAGGGGATCCAGGAAGAGGCAGCGAGAGAGGTTCAGGCAGAGGCGGCGAGAGGGAATCCAGGCAGAGGCAGCGAGAGAGGTTCAGGCAGAGGCGGCGAGAGGGAATCCAGGCAGAGGCGGCGAGAGGGGGAATCCAGGCAGAGGCAGCGAGAGAGGAAATCCAGGCAGAGGCGGCGAGAGAGGGAATCCAGGCAGAGGCGGTGAGAGAGGGAATCCAGGCAGAGGCAGCGAGAGAGGGAATCCAGGCAGAGGCGGCGAGAGAGGGAATCCAGGCAGAGACAGCGAGAGAGGGGATCCAGGCTGAGGCAGCGAGAGAGGGAATCCAGGCAGAGGCGGCGAGAGAGGGAATCCTGGCAGAGGCAGCGACAGAGGGAATCCAGGCAGAGGCGGCGAGAGAGGGAATCCAGGCAGAGGCGGCGACAGAGGGAATCCAGGCAGAGGCGGAGAGAGAGGTTCAGCCAGAGGCAGCGAGAGAGGGAATCCAGGCAGAGGCAGTGAGAGAGGTTCAGGCAGAGGCAGCGAGAGAGGGAATCCAGGCAGAGGCAGCGAGAGAGGTTCAGGCAGAGGCAGCAAGCGAGGGAATCCAGGCAGAGGCGGCGAGAGAGGGAATCCAGGTAGAGGCGGCGAGAGGGGGAATCCAGGCAGAGGCGGCGAGAGATGTTCAGGCAGAGGCAGCGAGAGAGGGAATCCAGGCAGAGGCAGTGAGAGAGGTTCAGGCAGAGGCAGTGAGAGAGGGAATCCAGGCAGAGGCAGTGAGAGAGGGAATCCAGGCAGAGGCAGCGAGAGAGGTTCAGGCAGAGGCAGTGAGAGAGCGAATCCAGGCAGAGGCGGCGAGAGAGGTTCAGGCAGAGGCGGCGAGAGAGGTTCAGGCAGAGGCGGCGAGAGAGGGAATCCAGGCAGAGGCGGCGAGAGAGGGAATCCAGGCAGAGGCGGCGAGAGAGGGAATCCAGGCAGAGGCGGCGAGAGAGGGAATCCAGGCAGAGGCAGAGAGAGAGGTTCAGGCAGAGGCAGCGAGAGAGGATCAGGCAGAGGCAGCGAGAGGGAATACAGGCAGAGGCAGCGAGAGAGGTTCAGGCAGAGGCGGCGAGAGAGGTTCAGGCAGAGGCAGCGAGAGAGGGAATCCAGACAGAGGCAGCGAGAGAGGTCCAGGCGGAGGCAGCGAGAGAGGGAATCCAGGCAGAGGCAGCGAGAGAGGGAATCCAGGCAGAGGCGGCGAGAGAGGGAATCCAGGCAGAGGCGGCGAGAGAGGTTCAGGCAGAGGCGGCGAGAGAGGGAATCCAGGCAGAGGCGGCGAGAGAGGTTCAGGCAGAGGCAGCGAGAGAGGGAATCCAGGCAGAGGCGGCGAGAGATGTTCAGGCAGAGGCGGCGAGAGAGGGAATCCAGGCAGAGGCGGCGAGAGAGGTTCAGGCAGAGGCAACGAGAGAGGGAATACAGGCAGAGGCAGCGAGAGAGGGAATCCAGGCAGAGGCAGCGAGAGAGGGAATCCAGACAGAGGCAGCGAGAGAGGGAATCCAGACAGAGGCAGCGAGAGAGGTTCAGGCAGAGGCAGCGAGAGAGGGAATCCAGGCAGAGGCCGTGAGAGAGCGAATCCAGGCAGAGGCGGCGAAAGAGGGAATCCAGGCAGAGGCGGCGAGAGACGTTCAGGCAGAGGCAGCGAGAGAGGGAATCCAGGCAGAGGCGGCAAGAGAGGTTCAGGCAGAGGCAGCGAGAGAGGGAATGAAGGCAGAGGCAGCGAGAGAGTTCAGGCAGAGGCAGCGAGAGAGGTTCAGGCAGAGGCAGCAAGAGAGGTTCAGGCAGAGGCAGCGAGAGAGGGAATCCAGGCAGAGGCGGCGAGAGAGGTTCAGGCAGAGGCGGCGAGAGAGGGAATCCAGGCAGAGGCGGCGAGAGAGGGAATCCAGGCAGAGGCGGCGAGAGAGGTTCAGGCAGAGGCGGCGAGAGAGGGAATCCAGGCAGAGGCGGCGAGAGAGGGAATCCAGGCAGAGGCGGTGAGAGAGGGAATCCAGGCAGAGGCGGCGAGAGAGGGAATCCAGGCAGAGGCGGCGAGAGAGGGAATCCAGGCAGAGGCGGCGAGAGAGGTTCAGGCAGAGGCGGCGAGAGAGGGAATCCAGGCAGAGGCGGCGAGAGAGGAAATCCAGGCAGAGGCGGCGAGAGAGGGAATCCAGGCAGAGGCGGTGAGAGAGGGAATCCAGGCAGAGGCAGCGACAGAGGGAATCCAGGCAGAGGCGGCGAGAGAGGGAATCCAGGCAGAGACAGCGAGAGAGGGGATCCAGGCTGAGGCAGCGAGAGAGGGAATCCAGGCAGAGGCGGCGAGAGAGGGAATCCTGGCAGAGGCAGCGACAGAGGGAATCCAGGCAGAGGCGGCGAGAGAGGGAATCCAGGCAGAGGCGGCGACAGAGGGAATCCAGGCAGAGGCGGCGAGAGAGGTTCAGCCAGAGGCAGCGAGAGAGGGAATCCAGGCAGAGGCAGTGAGAGAGGTTCAGGCAGAGGCAGCGAGAGAGGGAATCCAGGCAGAGGCAGCGAGAGAGGTTCAGGCAGAGGCAGCAAGCGAGGGAATCCAGGCAGAGGCGGCGAGAGAGGGAATCCAGGTAGAGGCGGCGAGAGGGGGAATCCAGGCAGAGGCGGCGAGAGATGTTCAGGCAGAGGCAGCGAGAGAGGGAATCCAGGCAGAGGCAGTGAGAGAGGTTCAGGCAGAGGCAGTGAGAGAGGGAATCCAGGCAGAGGCAGTGAGAGAGGGAATCCAGGCAGAGGCAGCGAGCGAGGTTCAGGCAGAGGCAGTGAGAGAGCGAATCCAGGCAGAGGCGGCGAGAGAGGTTCAGGCAGAGGCGGCGAGAGAGGTTCAGGCAGAGGCGGCGAGAGAGGGAATCCAGGCAGAGGCGGCGAGAGAGGGAATCCAGGCAGAGGCGGCGAGAGAGGGAATCCAGGCAGAGGCGGCGAGAGAGGGAATCCAGGCAGAGGCAGAGAGAGAGGTTCAGGCAGAGGCAGCGAGAGAGGATCAGGCAGAGGCAGCGAGAGGGAATACAGGCAGAGGCAGCGAGAGAGGTTCAGGCAGAGGCGGCGAGAGAGGTTCAGGCAGAGGCGGCGAGAGAGGGAATCCAGACAGAGGCAGCGAGAGAGGTCCAGGCGGAGGCAGCGAGAGAGGGAATCCAGGCAGAGGCAGCGAGAGAGGGAATCCAGGCAGAGGCGGCGAGAGAGGGAATCCAGGCAGAGGCGGCGAGAGAGGGAATCCAGGCAGAGGCGGCGAGAGAGGTTCAGGCAGAGGCGGCGAGAGAGGGAATCCAGGCAGAGGCGGCGAGAGAGGTTCAGGCAGAGGCAGCGAGAGAGGGAATCCAGGCAGAGGCGGCGAGAGATGTTCAGGCAGAGGCGGCGAGAGAGGGAATCCAGGCAGAGGCGGCGAGAGAGGTTCAGGCAGAGGCTACGAGAGAGGGAATACAGGCAGAGGCAGCGAGAGAGGGAATCCAGGCAGAGGCAGCGAGAGAGGGAATCCAGACAGAGGCAGCGAGAGAGGGAATCCAGACAGAGGCAGCGAGAGAGGTTCAGGCAGAGGCAGCGAGAGAGGGAATCCAGGCAGAGGCCGTGAGAGAGCGAATCCAGGCAGAGGCGGCAAAAGAGGGAATCCAGGCAGAGGCGGCGAGAGACGTTCAGGCAGAGGCAGCGAGAGAGGGAATCCAGGCAGAGGCGGCAAGAGAGGTTCAGGCAGAGGCAGCGAGAGAGGGAATCCAGGCAGAGGCAGCGAGAGAGGGAATCCAGGCAGTGGCGGCGAGAGAGGTTCAGGCAGAGGCAGCGAGAGAGGGAATGAAGGCAGAGGCAGCGAGAGAGGTTCAGGCAGAGGCAGCGAGAGAGGTTCAGGCAGAGGCAGCAAGAGAGGTTCAGGCAGAGGCAGCGAGAGAGGGAATCCAGGCAGAGGCGGCGAGAGAGGTTCAGGCAGAGGCGGCGAGAGAGGGAATCCAGGCAGAGGCGGCGAGAGAGGGAATCCAGGCAGAGGCGGCGAGAGAGGTTCAGGCAGAGGCGGCGAGAGAGGGAATCCAGGCAGAGGCGGCGAGAGAGGGAATCCAGGCAGAGGCGGCGAGAGAGGGAATCCAGGCAGAGGCAGCGAGAGAGGGAATCCAGGCAGAGGCAGCGAGAGAGGGAATCCAGGCAGAGGCAGCGAAAGAGGTTCAGGCAGAGGCGGCGAGAGAGGTTCAGGCAGAGGCGGCGAGAGGGAATCCAGGCAGAGGCAGCGAGAGAGGTCCAGGCGGAGGCAGTGAGAGAGGGAATCCAGGCAGAGGCAGTGAGAGAGGGAATCCAGGCAGAGGCAGCGAGAGAGGTTCAGGCAGAGGCAGTGAGAGAGCGAATCCAGGCAGAGGCGGCGAGAGAGGTTCAGGCAGAGGCGGCGAGAGAGGTTTAGGCAGAGGCAGCGAGAGAGGGAATCCAGGCAGAGGCGGCGAGAGAGGTTCAGGCAGAGGCAGTGAGAGAGCGAATCCAGGAAGAGGCAGCGAGAGACGGAATCCAGGCAGAGGCAGCGAGAGAGGGAATCCGGGCAGAGGCAGTGAGAGAGGTTCAGGCAGAGGCAGCGAGAGAGGGAATCCAGGCAGAGGCAGTGAGAGAGGGAATCCAGGCAGAGGCAGTGAGAGAGGGAATCCAGGCAGAGGCAGTGAGAGAGGGAATCCAGGCAGAGGCAGCGAGAGAGGTTCAGGCAGAGGCAGAGAGAGAGCGAATCCAGGCAGAGGCGGCGAGAGAGGTTCAGGCAGAGGCAGCGAGAGAGGGAATCCAGGCAGAGGCAGTGAGAGAGGGAATCCAGGCAGAGGCAGCGAGAGAGGTTCAGGCAGAGGCAGTGAGAGAGCGAATCCAGGCAGAGGCAGCGAGAGAGGGAATCCAGGCAGAGGCAGCGAGAGACGGAATCCGGGCAGAGGCAGTGAGAGAGGTTCAGGCAGAGGCAGCGAGAGAGGGAATCCAGGCAGAGGCAGTGAGAGAGCGAATCCAGGCAGAGGCAGTGAGAGAGGGAATCCAGGCAGAGGCAGCGAGAGAGGTTCAGGCAGAGGCAGAGAGAGAGCGAATCCAGGCAGAGGCGGCGAGAGAGGTTCAGGCAGAGGCAGCGAGAGAGGGAATCCTGGCAGAGGCGGTGAGAGAGGTTCAGGCAGAGGCAGCGAGAGAGGGAATCCAGGCAGAGGCAGCGAGAGAGGGAATCCAGGCAGAGGCGGCGAGAGAGGTTCAGGCAGAAGCAGTGAGAGAGCGAATCCAGGCAGAGGCAGCGAGAGAGGGAATCCAGACAGAGGCAGCGAGAGAGGGAATCCGGGCAGAGGCAGTGAGAGAGGTTCAGGCAGAGGCAGTGAGAGAGGGAATCCAGGCAGAGGCAGTGAGAGAGGGAATCCAGGCAGAGGCAGCGAGAGAGGTTCAGGCAGAGGCAGTGAGAGAGCGAATCCAGGCAGAGGCGGCGAGAGAGGTTCAGGCAGAGGCAGCGAGAGAGGGAATCCAGGCAGAGGCGGCGAGAGAGGGAATCCGGGCAGAGGCAGTGAGAGAGGGAATCCGGGCAGAGGCGGCGAGAGAGGGACTCCAGGCAGAGGCAGCGAGAGAGGGGATCCGGGCAGAGGCGGCGAGAGAGGGAATCCGGGCAGAGGCAGCGAGAGAGGGAATCCGGGCAGAGGCGGCGAGAGAGGGAATCCAGGCAGAGGCGGCGAGAGACGGAATCCAGGCAGAGGCAGCGAGAGAGGGAATCCAGGCAGAGGCGGCGAGAGAGGTTCAGGCAGAGGCAGCAGAGAGGTTCAGGCAGAGGCAGCGAGAGAGGGAATCCAGGCAGAGGCGGCGAGAGAGGGAATCCAGGCAGAGGCAGCGAGAGAGGGGATCCAGGAAGAGGCAGCGAGAGAGGTTCAGGCAGAGGCGGCGAGAGGGAATCCAGGCAGAGGCAGCGAGAGAGGTTCAGGCAGAGGCGGCGAGGGAATCCAGGCCGAGGCGGCGAGAGGGAATCCAGGCAGAGGCAGCGAGAGAGGTTCAGGCAGAGGCGGCGAGAGGGAATCCAGGCAGAGGCGGCGAGAGGGGGAATCCAGGCAGAGGCAGCGAGAGAGGGAATCCAGGCAGAGGCGGCGAGAGAGGGAATCCAGGCAGAGGCGGCGAGAGAGGGAATCCAGGCAGAGGCAGCGAGAGAGGGAATCCAGGCAGAGGCGGCGAGAGAGGGAATCCAGGCAGAGACAGCGAGAGAGGGGATCCAGGCTGAGGCAGCGAGAGAGGGAATCCAGGCAGAGGCGGCGAGAGAGGGAATCCAGGCAGAGGCGGCGACAGAGGGAATCCAGGCAGAGGCGGCGAGAGAGGTTCAGCCAGAGGCAGCGAGAGAGGGAATCCAGGCAGAGGCAGTGAGAGAGGTTCAGGCAGAGGCAGCGAGAGAGGGAATCCAGGCAGAGGCAGCGAGAGAGGTTCAGGCAGAGGCAGCAAGAGAGGGAATCCAGGCAGAGGCGGCGAGAGAGGGAATCCAGGCAGAGGCGGCGAGAGGGGGAATCCAGTCAGAGGCTGCGAGAGATGTTCAGGCAGAGGCAGCGAGAGAGGGAATCCAGGCAGAGGCAGTGAGAGAGGTAATCCAGGCAGAGGCAGTGAGAGAGGTAATCCAGGCAGAGGCAGTGAGAGAGGGAATCCAGGCAGAGGCAGCGAGAGAGGTTCAGGCAGAGGCAGTGAGAGAGCGAATCCAGGCAGAGGCGGCGAGAGAGGTTCAGGCAGAGGCGGCGAGAGAGGTTCAGGCAGAGGCAGCGAGAGAGGGAATCCAGGCAGAGGCGGCGAGAGAGGGAATCCAGGCAGAGGCAGCGAGAGAGGGAATCCAGGCAGAGGCGGCGAGAGAGGGAATCCAGGCAGAGGCGGCGAGAGAGGTTCAGGCAGAGGCAGCAAGAGAGGGAATCCAGGCAGAGGCGGCGAGAGAGGGAATCCAGGCAGAGGCGGCGAGAGGGGGAATCCAGTCAGAGGCGGCGAGAGATGTTCAGGCAGAGGCAGCGAGAGAGGGAATCCAGGCAGAGGCAGTGAGAGAGGTTCAGGCAGAGGCAGTGAGAGAGGGAATCCAGGCAGAGGCAGTGAGAGAGGGAATCCAGGCAGAGGCAGCGAGAGAGGGAATCCAGGCAGAGGCAGCGAGAGAGGGAATCCAGGCAGAGGCGGCGAGAGAGGGAATCCAGGCAGAGGCGGCGAGAGAGGTACAGGCAGAGGCGGCGAGAGAGGGAATCCAGGCAGAGGCGGCGAGAGAGGTTCAGGCAGAGGCAGCGAGAGAGGGAATCCAGGCAGAGGCAGCGAGAGAGGGAATCCAGGCAGAGGCGGCGAGAGAGGGAATCCAGGCAGAGGCGGCGAGAGAGGTTCAGGCAGAGGCGGCGAGAGAGGGAATCCAGGCAGAGGCGGCGAGAGATGTTCAGGCAGAGGCAGCAAGAGAGGGAATCCAGGCAGAGGCAGTGAGAGAGGTTCAGGCAGAGGCAGTGAGAGAGGGAATCCAGGCAGAGGCAGTGAGAGAGCGAATCCAGGCAGAGGCAGCGAGAGAGGGAATCCAGGCAGAGGCAGCGAGAGAGGGAATCCAGGCAGAGGCGGCGAGAGAGGGAATCCAGGCAGAGGCGGCGAGAGAGGTTCAGGCAGAGGCGGCGAGAGAGGGAATCCAGGCAGTGGCGGCGAGAGAGGTTCAGGCAGAGGCAGCGAGAGAGGGAATCCAGGCAGAGGCGGCGAGAGAGGTTCAGGCAGAGGCGGCGAGAGAGGGAATCCAGGCAGAGGCGGCGAGAGAGGTTCAGGCAGAGGCAACGAGAGAGGGAATACAGGCAGAGGCAGCGAGAGAGGGAATCCAGGCAGAGGCAGCGAGAGAGGGAATCCAGGCAGAGGCAGCGAGAGAGGTTCAGGCAGAGGCAGCGAGAGAGGTTCAGGCAGAGGCAGCGAGAGAGGGAATCTAGGCAGAGGCCGTGAGAGAGCGAATCCAGGCAGAGGCGGCGAAAGAGGGAATCCAGGCAGAGGCGGCGAGAGACGTTCAGGCAGAGGCAGCGAGAGAGGGAATCCAGGCAGAGGCGGCAAGAGAGGTTCAGGCAGAGGCAGAGAGAGAGGGAATCCAGGCAGAGGCAGCGAGAGAGGGAATCCAGGCAGTGGCGGCGAGAGAGGTTCAGGCAGAGGCAGCGAGAGAGGGAATGAAGGCAGAGGCAGCGAGAGAGGTTCAGGCAGAGGCAGCGAGAGAGGTTCAGGCAGAGGCAGCGATAGAGGGTCAGGCAGAGGCAGCGAGAGAGGTTCAGGCAGAGGCAGCGAGAGAGGGAATCCAGGCAGAGGCGGCGAGAGAGGTTCAGGCAGAGGCGGCGAGAGCGGGAATCGAGGCAGAGGCGGCGAGAGAGGGAATCCAGTCAGAGGGAGCGAGAGAGGTTCAGGCAGAGGCAGCGAGAGAGGGAATCCAGGCAGAGGCAGCGAGAGATGTTCAGGCAGAGGCGGCGAGAGGGAATCCAGGCAGAGGCAGCGAGAGAGGTCCAGGCAGAGGCAGCGAGAGAGGGAATCCAGGCAGAGGCAGCGAGAGAGGGAATCCAGGCAGAGGCGGCGAGAGAGGGAATCCAGGCAGAGGCGGCGAGAGAGGGAATCCAGGCAGAGGCGGCGAGAGAGGTTCAGGCAGAGGCGGCGAGAGAGGGAATCCAGGCAGAGGCGGCGAGAGAGGGAATCCAGGCAGAGGCGGCGAGAGAGGGAATCCAGGCAGAGGCAGCGAGAGAGGGAATCCAGGCAGAGGCAGCGAGAGAGGGAATCCAGGCAGAGGCAGCGAAAGAGGTTCAGGCAGAGGCGGCGAGAGAGGTTCAGGCAGAGGCGGCGAGAGGGAATCCAGGCAGAGGCAGCGAGAGAGGTCCAGGCGGAGGCAGTGAGAGAGGGAATCCAGGCAGAGGCAGTGAGAGAGGGAATCCAGGCAGAGGCAGCGAGAGAGGTTCAGGCAGAGGCAGTGAGAGAGCGAATCCAGGCAGAGGCGGCGAGAGAGGTTCAGGCAGAGGCGGCGAGAGAGGTTTAGGCAGAGGCAGCGAGAGAGGGAATCCAGGCAGAGGCGGCGAGAGAGGTTCAGGCAGAGGCAGTGAGAGAGCGAATCCAGGCAGAGGCAGCGAGAGAGGGAATCCAGGCAGAGGCAGCGAGAGAGGGAATCCGGGCAGAGGCAGTGAGAGAGGTTCAGGCAGAGGCAGCGAGAGAGGGAATCCAGGCAGAGGCAGTGAGAGAGGGAATCCAGGCAGAGGCAGTGAGAGAGGGAATCCAGGCAGAGGCAGCGAGAGAGGTTCAGGCAGAGGCAGAGAGAGAGCGAATCCAGGCAGAGGCGGCGAGAGAGGTTCAGGCAGAGGCAGCGAGAGAGGGAATCCAGGCAGAGGCAGTGAGAGAGGGAATCCAGGCAGAGGCAGCGAGAGAGGTTCAGGCAGAGGCAGTGAGAGAGCGAATCCAGGCAGAGGCAGCGAGAGAGGGAATCCAGGCAGAGGCAGCGAGAGAGGGAATCCGGGCAGAGGCAGTGAGAGAGGTTCAGGCAGAGGCAGCGAGAGAGGGAATCCAGGCAGAGGCAGTGAGAGAGCGAATCCAGGCAGAGGCAGTGAGAGAGGGAATCCAGGCAGAGGCAGCGAGAGAGGTTCAGGCAGAGGCAGAGAGAGAGCGAATCCAGGCAGAGGCGGCGAGAGAGGTTCAGGCAGAGGCAGCGAGAGAGGGAATCCTGGCAGAGGCGGTGAGAGAGGTTCAGGCAGAGGCAGCGAGAGAGGGAATCCAGGCAGAGGCAGCGAGAGAGGGAATCCAGGCAGAGGCGGCGAGAGAGGTTCAGGCAGAAGCAGTGAGAGAGCGAATCCAGGCAGAGGCAGCGAGAGAGGGAATCCAGACAGAGGCAGCGAGAGAGGGAATCCGGGCAGAGGCAGTGAGAGAGGTTCAGGCAGAGGCAGTGAGAGAGGGAATCCAGGCAGAGGCAGTGAGAGAGGGAATCCAGGCAGAGGCAGTGAGAGAGGTAATCCAGGCAGAGGCAGTGAGAGAGGTAATCCAGGCAGAGGCAGTGAGAGAGGGAATCCAGGCAGAGGCAGCGAGAGAGGTTCAGGCAGAGGCAGTGAGAGAGCGAATCCAGGCAGAGGCGGCGAGAGAGGTTCAGGCAGAGGCGGCGAGAGAGGTTCAGGCAGAGGCAGCGAGAGAGGGAATCCAGGCAGAGGCGGCGAGAGAGGGAATCCAGGCAGAGGCAGCGAGAGAGGGAATCCAGGCAGAGGCGGCGAGAGAGGGAATCCAGGCAGAGGCGGCGAGAGAGGTTCAGGCAGAGGCAGCAAGAGAGGGAATCCAGGCAGAGGCGGCGAGAGAGGGAATCCAGGCAGAGGCGGCGAGAGGGGGAATCCAGTCAGAGGCGGCGAGAGATGTTCAGGCAGAGGCAGCGAGAGAGGGAATCCAGGCAGAGGCAGTGAGAGAGGTTCAGGCAGAGGCAGTGAGAGAGGGAATCCAGGCAGAGGCAGTGAGAGAGGGAATCCAGGCAGAGGCAGCGAGAGAGGGAATCCAGGCAGAGGCAGCGAGAGAGGGAATCCAGGCAGAGGCGGCGAGAGAGGGAATCCAGGCAGAGGCGGCGAGAGAGGTACAGGCAGAGGCGGCGAGAGAGGGAATCCAGGCAGAGGCGGCGAGAGAGGTTCAGGCAGAGGCAGCGAGAGAGGGAATCCAGGCAGAGGCAGCGAGAGAGGGAATCCAGGCAGAGGCGGCGAGAGAGGGAATCCAGGCAGAGGCGGCGAGAGAGGTTCAGGCAGAGGCGGCGAGAGAGGGAATCCAGGCAGAGGCGGCGAGAGATGTTCAGGCAGAGGCAGCAAGAGAGGGAATCCAGGCAGAGGCAGTGAATGAGGTTCAGGCAGAGGCAGTGAGAGAGGGAATCCAGGCAGAGGCAGTGAGAGAGCGAATCCAGGCAGAGGCAGCGAGAGAGGGAATCCAGGCAGAGGCAGCGAGAGAGGGAATCCAGGCAGAGGCGGCGAGAGAGGGAATCCAGGCAGAGGCGGCGAGAGAGGTTCAGGCAGAGGCGGCGAGAGAGGGAATCCAGGCAGTGGCGGCGAGAGAGGTTCAGGCAGAGGCAGCGAGAGAGGGAATCCAGGCAGAGGCGGCGAGAGAGGTTCAGGCAGAGGCGGCGAGAGAGGGAATCCAGGCAGAGGCGGCGAGAGAGGTTCAGGCAGAGGCAACGAGAGAGGGAATACAGGCAGAGGCAGCGAGAGAGGGAATCCAGGCAGAGGCAGCGAGAGAGGGAATCTAGGCAGAGGCCGTGAGAGAGCGAATCCAGGCAGAGGCGGCGAAAGAGGGAATCCAGGCAGAGGCGGCGAGAGACGTTCAGGCAGAGGCAGCGAGAGAGGGAATCCAGGCAGAGGCGGCAAGAGAGGTTCAGGCAGAGGCAGAGAGAGAGGGAATCCAGGCAGAGGCAGCGAGAGAGGGAATCCAGGCAGTGGCGGCGAGAGAGGTTCAGGCAGAGGCAGCGAGAGAGGGAATGAAGGCAGAGGCAGCGAGAGAGGTTCAGGCAGAGGCAGCGAGAGAGGTTCAGGCAGAGGCAGCGATAGAGGGTCAGGCAGAGGCAGCGAGAGAGGTTCAGGCAGAGGCAGCGAGAGAGGGAATCCAGGCAGAGGCGGCGAGAGAGGTTCAGGCAGAGGCGGCGAGAGCGGGAATCGAGGCAGAGGCGGCGAGAGAGGGAATCCAGTCAGAGGGAGCGAGAGAGGTTCAGGCAGAGGCAGCGAGAGAGGGAATCCAGGCAGAGGCAGCGAGAGATGTTCAGGCAGAGGCGGCGAGAGGGAATCCAGGCAGAGGCAGCGAGAGAGGTCCAGGCAGAGGCAGCGAGAGAGGGAATCCAGGCAGAGGCAGCGAGAGAGGGAATCCAGGCAGAGGCGGCGAGAGAGGGAATCCAGGCAGAGGCAGCGAGAGAGGGAATCCAGACAGAGGCAGCGAGAGAGGGAATCCAGACAGAGGCAGCGAGAGAGGGAATCCAGACAGAGGCAGCGAGAGAGGGAATCCAGACAGAGGCAGCGAGAGAGGTCCAGGCGGAGGCAGCGAGAGAGGGAATCCAGGCAGAGGCAGCGAGAGAGGGAATCCAGGCAGAGGCGGCGAGAGAGGGAATCCAGGCAGAGGCGGCGAGAGAGGTTCAGGCAGAGGCGGCGAGAGAGGGAATCCAGGCAGAGGCGGCGAGAGATGTTCAGGCAGAGGCGGCGAGAGAGGGAATCCAGGCAGAGGCGGCGAGAGAGGTTCAGGCAGAGGCAACGAGAGAGGGAATACAGGCAGAGGCAGCGAGAGAGGGAATCCAGGCAGAGGCAGCGAGAGAGGGAATCCAGACAGAGGCAGCGAGAGAGGGAATCCAGACAGAGGCAGCGAGAGAGGGAATCCAGACAGAGGTAGCGAGAGAGGTTCAGGCAGAGGCAGCGAGAGAGGGAATCCAGGCAGAGGCCGTGAGAGAGCGAATCCAGGCAGAGGCGGCGAAAGAGGGAATCCAGGCAGAGGCGGCGAGAGACGTTCAGGCAGAGGCAGCGAGAGAGGGAATCCAGGCAGAGGCGGCAAGAGAGGTTCAGGCAGAGGCAGCGAGAGAGGGAATCCAGGCAGAGGCAGCGAGAGAGGGAATCCAGACAGTGGCGGCGAGAGAGGTTCAGGCAGAGGCAGCGAGAGAGGGAATGAAGGCAGAGGCAGCGAGAGAGGTTCAGGCAGAGGCAGCGAGAGAGGTTCAGGCAGAGGCAGCAAGAGAGGTTCAGGCAGAGGCAGCGAGAGAGGGAATCCAGGCAGAGGCGGCGAGAGAGGGAATCCAGGCAGAGGCGGCGAGAGAGGGAATCCAGGCAGAGGCGGCGAGAGAGGTTCAGGCAGAGGCGGCGAGAGAGGGAATCCAGGCAGAGGCGGCGAGAGAGGGAATCCAGGCAGAGGCAGCGAGAGAGGGAATCCAGGCAGAGGCAGCGAGAGAGGGAATCCAGGCAGAGGCGGCGAGAGAGGGAATCCAGGCAGAGGCAGCGAGAGAGGGAATCCAGGCAGAGGCAGCGAGAGAGGGAATTCAGGCAGAGGCGGCGAGAGAGGGAATCCAGGCAGAGGCGGCGAGAGAGGGAATCCAGGCAGAGGCGGCGAGAGAGGTTCAGGCAGAGGCGGCGAGAGAGGGAATCCAGGCAGAGGCGGCGAGAGAGGGAATCCAGGCAGAGGCAGCGAGAGAGGGAATCCAGGCAGAAGCAGCGAGAGAGGGAATCCAGGCAGAGGCAGCGAGAGGGGCATTCCAGGCAGAGGCAGCGAAAGAGGTTCAGGCAGAGGCAGCGAGAGAGGTTCAGGCAGAGGCGGCGAGAGAGGTTCAAGCAGAGGCGGCGAGAGGGAATCCAGGCAGAGGCAGCGAGAGAGGTCCAGGCGGAGGCAGTGAGAGAGGGAATCCAGGCAGAGGCAGTGAGAGAGGGAATCCAGGCAGAGGCAGCGAGAGAGGTTCAGGCAGAGGCAGTGAGAGAGCGAATCCAGGCAGAGGCGGCGAGAGAGGTTCAGGCAGAGGCGGCGAGAGAGGTTTAGGCAGAGGCAGCGAGAGAGGGAATCCAGGCAGAGGCGGCGAGAGAGGTTCAGGCAGAGGCAGTGAGAGAGCGAATCCAGGCAGAGGCAGCGAGAGAGGGAATTCAGGCAGAGGCAGCGAGAGAGGGAATCCAGGCAGAGGCAGTGAGAGAGGTTCAGGCAGAGGCAGCGAGAGAGGGAATCCAGGCAGAGGCAGTGAGAGAGGGAATCCAGGCAGAGGCAGTGAGAGAGGGAATCCAGGCAGAGGCAGCGAGAGAGGTTCAGGCAGAGGCAGAGAGAGAGCGAATCCAGGCAGAGGCGGCGAGAGAGGTTCAGGCAGATGCAGCGAGAGAGGAATCCAGGCAGAGGCAGTGAGAGAGGGAATCCAGGCAGAGGCAGCGAGAGAGGTTCAGGCAGAGGCAGTGAGAGAGCGAATCCAGGCAGAGGCAGCGAGAGAGGGAATCCAGGCAGAGGCAGCGAGAGAGGGAATCCGGGCAGAGGCAGTGAGAGAGGTTCAGGCAGAGGCAGCGAGAGAGGGAATCCAGGCAGAGGCAGTGAGAGAGGGAATCCAGGCAGAGGCAGTGAGAGAGGGAATCCAGGCAGAGGCAGCGAGAGAGGTTCAGGCAGAGGCAGAGAGAGAGCGAATCCAGGCAGAGGCGGTGAGAGAGGTTCAGGCAGAGGCAGCGAGAGAGGGAATCCAGGCAGAGGCGGCGAGAGAGGGAATCCAGGCAGAGGCGGCGAGAGAGGGAATCCAGGCAGAGGCAGAGAGAGAGGTTCAGGCAGAGGCAGCGAGAGAGGATCAGGCAGAGGCAGCGAGAGGGAATACAGGCAGAGGCAGCGAGAGAGGTTCAGGCAGAGGCGGCGAGAGAGGTTCAGGCAGAGGCAGCGAGAGAGGGAATCCAGACAGAGGCAGCGAGAGAGGTCCAGGCGGAGGCAGCGAGAGAGGGAATCCAGGCAGAGGCAGCGAGAGAGGGAATCCAGGCAGAGGCGGCGAGAGAGGGAATCCAGGCAGAGGCGGCGAGAGAGGGAATCCAGGCAGAGGCGGCGAGAGAGGTTCAGGCAGAGGCGGCGAGAGAGGGAATCCAGGCAGAGGCGGCGAGAGATGTTCAGGCAGAGGCAGCAAGAGAGGGAATCCAGGCAGAGGCAGTGAGAGAGGTTCAGGCAGAGGCAGTGAGAGAGGGAATCCAGGCAGAGGCAGTGAGAGAGCGAATCCAGGCAGAGGCAGCGAGAGAGGGAATCCAGGCAGAGGCAGCGAGAGAGGGAATCCAGGCAGAGGCGGCGAGAGAGGGAATCCAGGCAGAGGCGGCGAGAGAGGTTCAGGCAGAGGCGGCGAGAGAGGGAATCCAGGCAGAGGCGGCGAGAGAGGTTCAGGCAGAGGCAGCGAGAGAGGGAATCCAGGCAGAGGCGGCGAGAGAGGTTCAGGCAGAGGCGGCGAGAGAGGGAATCCAGGCAGAGGCGGCGAGAGAGGTTCAGGCAGAGGCAACGAGAGAGGGAATACAGGCAGAGGCAGCGAGAGAGGGAATCCAGGCAGAGGCAGCGAGAGAGGGAATCCAGGCAGAGGCAGCGAGAGAGGTTCAGGCAGAGGCAGCGAGAGAGGTTCAGGCAGAGGCAGCGAGAGAGGGAATCTAGGCAGAGGCCGTGAGAGAGCGAATCCAGGCAGAGGCGGCGAAAGAGGGAATCCAGGCAGAGGCGGCGAGAGACGTTCAGGCAGAGGCAGCGAGAGAGGGAATCCAGGCAGAGGCGGCAAGAGAGGTTCAGGCAGAGGCAGAGAGAGAGGGAATCCAGGCAGAGGCAGCGAGAGAGGGAATCCAGGCAGTGGCGGCGAGAGAGGTTCAGGCAGAGGCAGCGAGAGAGGGAATGAAGGCAGAGGCAGCGAGAGAGGTTCAGGCAGAGGCAGCGAGAGAGGTTCAGGCAGAGGCAGCGATAGAGGGTCAGGCAGAGGCAGCAAGAGAGGTTCAGGCAGAGGCAGCGAGAGAGGGAATCCAGGCAGAGGCGGCGAGAGAGGTTCAGGCAGAGGCGGCGAGAGAGGGAATCGAGGCAGAGGCGGCGAGAGAGGGAATCCAGGCAGAGGGAGCGAGAGAGGTTCAGGCAGAGGCAGCGAGAGAGGGAATCCAGGCAGAGGCAGCGAGAGATGTTCAGGCAGAGGCGGCGAGAGGGAATCCAGGCAGAGGCAGCGAGAGAGGTCCAGGCAGAGGCAGCGAGAGAGGGAATCCAGGCAGAGGCAGCGAGAGAGGGAATCCAGGCAGAGGCGGCGAGAGAGGGAATCCAGGCAGAGGCAGCGAGAGAGGGAATCCAGACAGAGGCAGCGAGAGAGGGAATCCAGACAGAGGCAGCGAGAGAGGGAATCCAGACAGAGGCAGCGAGAGAGGGAATCCAGACAGAGGCAGCGAGAGAGGTCCAGGCGGAGGCAGCGAGAGAGGGAATCCAGGCAGAGGCAGCGAGAGAGGGAATCCAGGCAGAGGCGGCGAGAGAGGGAATCCAGGCAGAGGCGGCGAGAGAGGTTCAGGCAGAGGCGGCGAGAGAGGGAATCCAGGCAGAGGCGGCGAGAGATGTTCAGGCAGAGGCGGCGAGAGAGGGAATCCAGGCAGAGGCGGCGAGAGAGGTTCAGGCAGAGGCAACGAGAGAGGGAATACAGGCAGAGGCAGCGAGAGAGGGAATCCAGGCAGAGGCAGCGAGAGAGGGAATCCAGACAGAGGCAGCGAGAGAGGGAATCCAGACAGAGGCAGCGAGAGAGGGAATCCAGACAGAGGCAGCGAGAGAGGTTCAGGCAGAGGCAGCGAGAGAGGGAATCCAGGCAGAGGCCGTGAGAGAGCGAATCCAGGCAGAGGCGGCGAAAGAGGGAATCCAGGCAGAGGCGGCGAGAGACGTTCAGGCAGAGGCAGCGAGAGAGGGAATCCAGGCAGAGGCGGCAAGAGAGGTTCAGGCAGAGGCAGCGAGAGAGGGAATCCAGGCAGAGGCAGCGAGAGAGGGAATCCAGACAGTGGCGGCGAGAGAGGTTCAGGCAGAGGCAGCGAGAGAGGGAATGAAGGCAGAGGCAGCGAGAGAGGTTCAGGCAGAGGCAGCGAGAGAGGTTCAGGCAGAGGCAGCAAGAGAGGTTCAGGCAGAGGCAGCGAGAGAGGGAATCCAGGCAGAGGCGGCGAGAGAGGGAATCCAGGCAGAGGCGGCGAGAGAGGGAATCCAGGCAGAGGCGGCGAGAGAGGTTCAGGCAGAGGCGGCGAGAGAGGGAATCCAGGCAGAGGCGGCGAGAGAGGGAATCCAGGCAGAGGCAGCGAGAGAGGGAATCCAGGCAGAGGCAGCGAGAGAGGGAATCCAGGCAGAGGCGGCGAGAGAGGGAATCCAGGCAGAGGCAGCGAGAGAGGGAATCCAGGCAGAGGCAGCGAGAGAGGGAATTCAGGCAGAGGCGGCGAGAGAGGGAATCCAGGCAGAGGCGGCGAGAGAGGGAATCCAGGCAGAGGCGGCGAGAGAGGTTCAGGCAGAGGCGGCGAGAGAGGGAATCCAGGCAGAGGCGGCGAGAGAGGGAATCCAGGCAGAGGCAGCGAGAGAGGGAATCCAGGCAGAAGCAGCGAGAGAGGGAATCCAGGCAGAGGCAGCGAGAGGGGCATTCCAGGCAGAGGCAGCGAAAGAGGTTCAGGCAGAGGCAGCGAGAGAGGTTCAGGCAGAGGCGGCGAGAGAGGTTCAGGCAGAGGCGGCGAGAGGGAATCCAGGCAGAGGCAGCGAGAGAGGTCCAGGCGGAGGCAGTGAGAGAGGGAATCCAGGCAGAGGCAGTGAGAGAGGGAATCCAGGCAGAGGCAGCGAGAGAGGTTCAGGCAGAGGCAGTGAGAGAGCGAATCCAGGCAGAGGCGGCGAGAGAGGTTCAGGCAGAGGCGGCGAGAAAGGTTTAGGCAGAGGCAGCGAGAGAGGGAATCCAGGCAGAGGCGGCGAGAGAGGTTCAGGCAGAGGCAGTGAGAGAGCGAATCCAGGCAGAGGCAGCGAGAGAGGGAATCCAGGCAGAGGCAGCGAGAGAGGGAATCCGGGCAGAGGCAGTGAGAGAGGTTCAGGCAGAGGCAGCGAGAGAGGGAATCCAGGCAGAGGCAGTGAGAGAGGGAATCCAGGCGGAGGCAGTGAGAGAGGGAATCCAGGCAGAGGCAGCGAGAGAGGTTCAGGCAGAGGCAGAGAGAGAGCGAATCCAGGCAGAGGCGGCGAGAGAGGTTCAGGCAGAGGCAGCGAGAGAGGAATCCAGGCAGAGGCAGCGAGAGAGGGAATCCAGGCAGAGGCAGCGAGAGAGGTTCAGGCAGAGGCAGTGAGAGAGCGAATCCAGGCAGAGGCAGCGAGAGAGGGAATCCAGGCAGAGGCAGCGAGAGAGGGAATCCGGGCAGAGGCAGTGAGAGAGGTTCAGGCAGAGGCAGCGAGAGAGGGAATCCAGGCAGAGGCAGTGAGAGAGGGAATCCAGGCAGAGGCAGCGAGAGAGGGAATCCAGGCAGAGGCAGCGAGAGAGGTTCAGGCAGAGGCAGAGAGAGAGCGAATCCAGGCAGAGGCGGCGAGAGAGGTTCAGGCAGAGGCAGCGAGAGAGGGAATCCAGGCAGAGGCGGCGAGAGAGGGAATCCAGGCAGAGGCGGCGAGAGAGGGAATCCAGGCAGAGGCAGAGAGAGAGGTTCAGGCAGAGGCAGCGAGAGAGGATCAGGCAGAGGCAGCGAGAGGGAATACAGGCAGAGGCAGCGAGAGAGGTTCAGGCAGAGGCGGCGAGAGAGGTTCAGGCAGAGGCAGCGAGAGAGGGAATCCAGACAGAGGCAGCGAGAGAGGTCCAGGCGGAGGCAGCGAGAGAGGGAATCCAGGCAGAGGCAGCGAGAGAGGGAATCCAGGCAGAGGCGGCGAGAGAGGGAATCCAGGCAGAGGCGGCGAGAGAGGGAATCCAGGCAGAGGCGGCGAGAGAGGTTCAGGCAGAGGCGGCGAGAGAGGGAATCCAGGCAGAGGCGGCGAGAGAGGTTCAGGCAGAGGCAGCGAGAGAGGGAATCCAGGCAGAGGCGGCGAGAGATGTTCAGGCAGAGGCGGCGAGAGAGGGAATCCAGGCAGAGGCGGTGAGAGAGGTTCAGGCAGAGGCAACGAGAGAGGGAATACAGGCAGAGGCAGCGAGAGAGGGAATCCAGGCAGAGGCAGCGAGAGAGGGAATCCTGGCAGAGGCGGCGAGAGTGGGAATCCAGGCAGAGGCGGCGAGAGAGGGAATCCAGGCAGAGGCGGCGAATGAGGGAAACCAGGCAGAGGCTGCGAGAGAGGTTCAGGCAGAGGCAGCGAGAGAGGGAATCCAGGCAGAGGCAGCGAGAGAGGGAATCCAGGCAGAGGCAGCGAGAGAGGTTCAGGCAGAGGCAGCGAGAGAGGGAATCCATGCAGAGGCGGCGAGAGAGGGAATCCAGGCAGAGGCGGCGAGGGAGGGAATCCAGGCAGAGGCGGCGAGAGAGGGAATCCTGGCAGAGACAGCGAGAGAGGGGATCCAGGCAGAGGCAACGAGAGAGGGAATACAGGCAGAGGCAGCGAGAGAGGGAATCCAGGCAGAGGCAGCGAGAGAGGGAATCCAGACAGAGGCAGCGAGAGAGGGAATCCAGACAGAGGCAGCGAGAGAGGGAATCCAGACAGAGGCAGCGAGAGAGGTTCAGGCAGAGGCAGCGAGAGAGGGAATCCAGGCAGAGGCCGTGAGAGAGCGAATCCAGGCAGAGGCGGCGAAAGAGGGAATCCAGGCAGAGGCGGCGAGAGACGTTCAGGCAGAGGCAGCGAGAGAGGGAATCCAGGCAGAGGCGGCAAGAGAGGTTCAGGCAGAGGCAGCGAGAGAGGGAATCCAGGCAGAGGCAGCGAGAGAGGGAATCCAGACAGTGGCGGCGAGAGAGGTTCAGGCAGAGGCAGCGAGAGAGGGAATGAAGGCAGAGGCAGCGAGAGAGGTTCAGGCAGAGGCAGCGAGAGAGGGAATCCAGGCAGAGGCGGCGAGAGAGGTTCAGGCAGAAGCAGTGAGAGAGCGAATCCAGGCAGAGGCAGCGAGAGAGGGAATCCAGACAGAGGCAGCGAGAGAGGGAATCCGGGCAGAGGCAGTGAGAGAGGTTCAGGCAGAGGCAGTGAGAGAGGGAATCCAGGCAGAGGCAGTGAGAGAGGGAATCCAGGCAGAGGCAGCGAGAGAGGTTCAGGCAGAGGCAGTGAGAGAGCGAATCCAGGCAGAGGCGGCGAGAGAGGTTCAGGCAGAGGCAGCGAGAGAGGGAATCCAGGCAGAGGCGGCGAGAGAGGGAATCCGGGCAGAGGCAGTGAGAGAGGGAATCCGGGCAGAGGCGGCGAGAGAGGGACTCCAGGCAGAGGCAGCGAGAGAGGGGATCCGGGCAGAGGCGGCGAGAGAGGGAATCCGGGCAGAGGCAGCGAGAGAGGGAATCCGGGCAGAGGCGGCGAGAGAGGGAATCCAGGCAGAGGCGGCGAGAGACGGAATCCAGGCAGAGGCAGCGAGAGAGGGAATCCAGGCAGAGGCGGCGAGAGAGGTTCAGGCAGAGGCAGCAGAGAGGTTCAGGCAGAGGCAGCGAGAGAGGGAATCCAGGCAGAGGCGGCGAGAGAGGGAATCCAGGCAGAGGCAGCGAGAGAGGGGATCCAGGAAGAGGCAGCGAGAGAGGTTCAGGCAGAGGCGGCGAGAGGGAATCCAGGCAGAGGCAGCGAGAGAGGTTCAGGCAGAGGCGGCGAGGGAATCCAGGCCGAGGCGGCGAGAGGGAATCCAGGCAGAGGCAGCGAGAGAGGTTCAGGCAGAGGCGGCGAGAGGGAATCCAGGCAGAGGCGGCGAGAGGGGGAATCCAGGCAGAGGCAGCGAGAGAGGGAATCCAGGCAGAGGCGGCGAGAGAGGGAATCCAGGCAGAGGCGGCGAGAGAGGGAATCCAGGCAGAGGCAGCGAGAGAGGGAATCCAGGCAGAGGCGGCGAGAGAGGGAATCCAGGCAGAGACAGCGAGAGAGGGGATCCAGGCTGAGGCAGCGAGAGAGGGAATCCAGGCAGAGGCGGCGAGAGAGGGAATCCAGGCAGAGGCGGCGACAGAGGGAATCCAGGCAGAGGCGGCGAGAGAGGTTCAGCCAGAGGCAGCGAGAGAGGGAATCCAGGCAGAGGCAGTGAGAGAGGTTCAGGCAGAGGCAGCGAGAGAGGGAATCCAGGCAGAGGCAGCGAGAGAGGTTCAGGCAGAGGCAGCAAGAGAGGGAATCCAGGCAGAGGCGGCGAGAGAGGGAATCCAGGCAGAGGCGGCGAGAGGGGGAATCCAGTCAGAGGCTGCGAGAGATGTTCAGGCAGAGGCAGCGAGAGAGGGAATCCAGGCAGAGGCAGTGAGAGAGGTAATCCAGGCAGAGGCAGTGAGAGAGGTAATCCAGGCAGAGGCAGTGAGAGAGGGAATCCAGGCAGAGGCAGCGAGAGAGGTTCAGGCAGAGGCAGTGAGAGAGCGAATCCAGGCAGAGGCGGCGAGAGAGGTTCAGGCAGAGGCGGCGAGAGAGGTTCAGGCAGAGGCAGCGAGAGAGGGAATCCAGGCAGAGGCGGCGAGAGAGGGAATCCAGGCAGAGGCAGCGAGAGAGGGAATCCAGGCAGAGGCGGCGAGAGAGGGAATCCAGGCAGAGGCGGCGAGAGAGGTTCAGGCAGAGGCAGCAAGAGAGGGAATCCAGGCAGAGGCGGCGAGAGAGGGAATCCAGGCAGAGGCGGCGAGAGGGGGAATCCAGTCAGAGGCGGCGAGAGATGTTCAGGCAGAGGCAGCGAGAGAGGGAATCCAGGCAGAGGCAGTGAGAGAGGTTCAGGCAGAGGCAGTGAGAGAGGGAATCCAGGCAGAGGCAGTGAGAGAGGGAATCCAGGCAGAGGCAGCGAGAGAGGGAATCCAGGCAGAGGCAGCGAGAGAGGGAATCCAGGCAGAGGCGGCGAGAGAGGGAATCCAGGCAGAGGCGGCGAGAGAGGTACAGGCAGAGGCGGCGAGAGAGGGAATCCAGGCAGAGGCGGCGAGAGAGGTTCAGGCAGAGGCAGCGAGAGAGGGAATCCAGGCAGAGGCAGCGAGAGAGGGAATCCAGGCAGAGGCGGCGAGAGAGGGAATCCAGGCAGAGGCGGCGAGAGAGGTTCAGGCAGAGGCGGCGAGAGAGGGAATCCAGGCAGAGGCGGCGAGAGATGTTCAGGCAGAGGCAGCAAGAGAGGGAATCCAGGCAGAGGCAGTGAGAGAGGTTCAGGCAGAGGCAGTGAGAGAGGGAATCCAGGCAGAGGCAGTGAGAGAGCGAATCCAGGCAGAGGCAGCGAGAGAGGGAATCCAGGCAGAGGCAGCGAGAGAGGGAATCCAGGCAGAGGCGGCGAGAGAGGGAATCCAGGCAGAGGCGGCGAGAGAGGTTCAGGCAGAGGCGGCGAGAGAGGGAATCCAGGCAGTGGCGGCGAGAGAGGTTCAGGCAGAGGCAGCGAGAGAGGGAATCCAGGCAGAGGCGGCGAGAGAGGTTCAGGCAGAGGCGGCGAGAGAGGGAATCCAGGCAGAGGCGGCGAGAGAGGTTCAGGCAGAGGCAACGAGAGAGGGAATACAGGCAGAGGCAGCGAGAGAGGGAATCCAGGCAGAGGCAGCGAGAGAGGGAATCCAGGCAGAGGCAGCGAGAGAGGTTCAGGCAGAGGCAGCGAGAGAGGTTCAGGCAGAGGCAGCGAGAGAGGGAATCTAGGCAGAGGCCGTGAGAGAGCGAATCCAGGCAGAGGCGGCGAAAGAGGGAATCCAGGCAGAGGCGGCGAGAGACGTTCAGGCAGAGGCAGCGAGAGAGGGAATCCAGGCAGAGGCGGCAAGAGAGGTTCAGGCAGAGGCAGAGAGAGAGGGAATCCAGGCAGAGGCAGCGAGAGAGGGAATCCAGGCAGTGGCGGCGAGAGAGGTTCAGGCAGAGGCAGCGAGAGAGGGAATGAAGGCAGAGGCAGCGAGAGAGGTTCAGGCAGAGGCAGCGAGAGAGGTTCAGGCAGAGGCAGCGATAGAGGGTCAGGCAGAGGCAGCGAGAGAGGTTCAGGCAGAGGCAGCGAGAGAGGGAATCCAGGCAGAGGCGGCGAGAGAGGTTCAGGCAGAGGCGGCGAGAGCGGGAATCGAGGCAGAGGCGGCGAGAGAGGGAATCCAGTCAGAGGGAGCGAGAGAGGTTCAGGCAGAGGCAGCGAGAGAGGGAATCCAGGCAGAGGCAGCGAGAGATGTTCAGGCAGAGGCGGCGAGAGGGAATCCAGGCAGAGGCAGCGAGAGAGGTCCAGGCAGAGGCAGCGAGAGAGGGAATCCAGGCAGAGGCAGCGAGAGAGGGAATCCAGGCAGAGGCGGCGAGAGAGGGAATCCAGGCAGAGGCGGCGAGAGAGGGAATCCAGGCAGAGGCGGCGAGAGAGGTTCAGGCAGAGGCGGCGAGAGAGGGAATCCAGGCAGAGGCGGCGAGAGAGGGAATCCAGGCAGAGGCGGCGAGAGAGGGAATCCAGGCAGAGGCAGCGAGAGAGGGAATCCAGGCAGAGGCAGCGAGAGAGGGAATCCAGGCAGAGGCAGCGAAAGAGGTTCAGGCAGAGGCGGCGAGAGAGGTTCAGGCAGAGGCGGCGAGAGGGAATCCAGGCAGAGGCAGCGAGAGAGGTCCAGGCGGAGGCAGTGAGAGAGGGAATCCAGGCAGAGGCAGTGAGAGAGGGAATCCAGGCAGAGGCAGCGAGAGAGGTTCAGGCAGAGGCAGTGAGAGAGCGAATCCAGGCAGAGGCGGCGAGAGAGGTTCAGGCAGAGGCGGCGAGAGAGGTTTAGGCAGAGGCAGCGAGAGAGGGAATCCAGGCAGAGGCGGCGAGAGAGGTTCAGGCAGAGGCAGTGAGAGAGCGAATCCAGGCAGAGGCAGCGAGAGAGGGAATCCAGGCAGAGGCAGCGAGAGAGGGAATCCGGGCAGAGGCAGTGAGAGAGGTTCAGGCAGAGGCAGCGAGAGAGGGAATCCAGGCAGAGGCAGTGAGAGAGGGAATCCAGGCAGAGGCAGTGAGAGAGGGAATCCAGGCAGAGGCAGCGAGAGAGGTTCAGGCAGAGGCAGAGAGAGAGCGAATCCAGGCAGAGGCGGCGAGAGAGGTTCAGGCAGAGGCAGCGAGAGAGGGAATCCAGGCAGAGGCAGTGAGAGAGGGAATCCAGGCAGAGGCAGCGAGAGAGGTTCAGGCAGAGGCAGTGAGAGAGCGAATCCAGGCAGAGGCAGCGAGAGAGGGAATCCAGGCAGAGGCAGCGAGAGAGGGAATCCGGGCAGAGGCAGTGAGAGAGGTTCAGGCAGAGGCAGCGAGAGAGGGAATCCAGGCAGAGGCAGTGAGAGAGCGAATCCAGGCAGAGGCAGTGAGAGAGGGAATCCAGGCAGAGGCAGCGAGAGAGGTTCAGGCAGAGGCAGAGAGAGAGCGAATCCAGGCAGAGGCGGCGAGAGAGGTTCAGGCAGAGGCAGCGAGAGAGGGAATCCTGGCAGAGGCGGTGAGAGAGGTTCAGGCAGAGGCAGCGAGAGAGGGAATCCAGGCAGAGGCAGCGAGAGAGGGAATCCAGGCAGAGGCGGCGAGAGAGGTTCAGGCAGAAGCAGTGAGAGAGCGAATCCAGGCAGAGGCAGCGAGAGAGGGAATCCAGACAGAGGCAGCGAGAGAGGGAATCCGGGCAGAGGCAGTGAGAGAGGTTCAGGCAGAGGCAGTGAGAGAGGGAATCCAGGCAGAGGCAGTGAGAGAGGGAATCCAGGCAGAGGCAGTGAGAGAGGTAATCCAGGCAGAGGCAGTGAGAGAGGTAATCCAGGCAGAGGCAGTGAGAGAGGGAATCCAGGCAGAGGCAGCGAGAGAGGTTCAGGCAGAGGCAGTGAGAGAGCGAATCCAGGCAGAGGCGGCGAGAGAGGTTCAGGCAGAGGCGGCGAGAGAGGTTCAGGCAGAGGCAGCGAGAGAGGGAATCCAGGCAGAGGCGGCGAGAGAGGGAATCCAGGCAGAGGCAGCGAGAGAGGGAATCCAGGCAGAGGCGGCGAGAGAGGGAATCCAGGCAGAGGCGGCGAGAGAGGTTCAGGCAGAGGCAGCAAGAGAGGGAATCCAGGCAGAGGCGGCGAGAGAGGGAATCCAGGCAGAGGCGGCGAGAGGGGGAATCCAGTCAGAGGCGGCGAGAGATGTTCAGGCAGAGGCAGCGAGAGAGGGAATCCAGGCAGAGGCAGTGAGAGAGGTTCAGGCAGAGGCAGTGAGAGAGGGAATCCAGGCAGAGGCAGTGAGAGAGGGAATCCAGGCAGAGGCAGCGAGAGAGGGAATCCAGGCAGAGGCAGCGAGAGAGGGAATCCAGGCAGAGGCGGCGAGAGAGGGAATCCAGGCAGAGGCGGCGAGAGAGGTACAGGCAGAGGCGGCGAGAGAGGGAATCCAGGCAGAGGCGGCGAGAGAGGTTCAGGCAGAGGCAGCGAGAGAGGGAATCCAGGCAGAGGCAGCGAGAGAGGGAATCCAGGCAGAGGCGGCGAGAGAGGGAATCCAGGCAGAGGCGGCGAGAGAGGTTCAGGCAGAGGCGGCGAGAGAGGGAATCCAGGCAGAGGCGGCGAGAGATGTTCAGGCAGAGGCAGCAAGAGAGGGAATCCAGGCAGAGGCAGTGAATGAGGTTCAGGCAGAGGCAGTGAGAGAGGGAATCCAGGCAGAGGCAGTGAGAGAGCGAATCCAGGCAGAGGCAGCGAGAGAGGGAATCCAGGCAGAGGCAGCGAGAGAGGGAATCCAGGCAGAGGCGGCGAGAGAGGGAATCCAGGCAGAGGCGGCGAGAGAGGTTCAGGCAGAGGCGGCGAGAGAGGGAATCCAGGCAGTGGCGGCGAGAGAGGTTCAGGCAGAGGCAGCGAGAGAGGGAATCCAGGCAGAGGCGGCGAGAGAGGTTCAGGCAGAGGCGGCGAGAGAGGGAATCCAGGCAGAGGCGGCGAGAGAGGTTCAGGCAGAGGCAACGAGAGAGGGAATACAGGCAGAGGCAGCGAGAGAGGGAATCCAGGCAGAGGCAGCGAGAGAGGGAATCTAGGCAGAGGCCGTGAGAGAGCGAATCCAGGCAGAGGCGGCGAAAGAGGGAATCCAGGCAGAGGCGGCGAGAGACGTTCAGGCAGAGGCAGCGAGAGAGGGAATCCAGGCAGAGGCGGCAAGAGAGGTTCAGGCAGAGGCAGAGAGAGAGGGAATCCAGGCAGAGGCAGCGAGAGAGGGAATCCAGGCAGTGGCGGCGAGAGAGGTTCAGGCAGAGGCAGCGAGAGAGGGAATGAAGGCAGAGGCAGCGAGAGAGGTTCAGGCAGAGGCAGCGAGAGAGGTTCAGGCAGAGGCAGCGATAGAGGGTCAGGCAGAGGCAGCGAGAGAGGTTCAGGCAGAGGCAGCGAGAGAGGGAATCCAGGCAGAGGCGGCGAGAGAGGTTCAGGCAGAGGCGGCGAGAGCGGGAATCGAGGCAGAGGCGGCGAGAGAGGGAATCCAGTCAGAGGGAGCGAGAGAGGTTCAGGCAGAGGCAGCGAGAGAGGGAATCCAGGCAGAGGCAGCGAGAGATGTTCAGGCAGAGGCGGCGAGAGGGAATCCAGGCAGAGGCAGCGAGAGAGGTCCAGGCAGAGGCAGCGAGAGAGGGAATCCAGGCAGAGGCAGCGAGAGAGGGAATCCAGGCAGAGGCGGCGAGAGAGGGAATCCAGGCAGAGGCAGCGAGAGAGGGAATCCAGACAGAGGCAGCGAGAGAGGGAATCCAGACAGAGGCAGCGAGAGAGGGAATCCAGACAGAGGCAGCGAGAGAGGGAATCCAGACAGAGGCAGCGAGAGAGGTCCAGGCGGAGGCAGCGAGAGAGGGAATCCAGGCAGAGGCAGCGAGAGAGGGAATCCAGGCAGAGGCGGCGAGAGAGGGAATCCAGGCAGAGGCGGCGAGAGAGGTTCAGGCAGAGGCGGCGAGAGAGGGAATCCAGGCAGAGGCGGCGAGAGATGTTCAGGCAGAGGCGGCGAGAGAGGGAATCCAGGCAGAGGCGGCGAGAGAGGTTCAGGCAGAGGCAACGAGAGAGGGAATACAGGCAGAGGCAGCGAGAGAGGGAATCCAGGCAGAGGCAGCGAGAGAGGGAATCCAGACAGAGGCAGCGAGAGAGGGAATCCAGACAGAGGCAGCGAGAGAGGGAATCCAGACAGAGGTAGCGAGAGAGGTTCAGGCAGAGGCAGCGAGAGAGGGAATCCAGGCAGAGGCCGTGAGAGAGCGAATCCAGGCAGAGGCGGCGAAAGAGGGAATCCAGGCAGAGGCGGCGAGAGACGTTCAGGCAGAGGCAGCGAGAGAGGGAATCCAGGCAGAGGCGGCAAGAGAGGTTCAGGCAGAGGCAGCGAGAGAGGGAATCCAGGCAGAGGCAGCGAGAGAGGGAATCCAGACAGTGGCGGCGAGAGAGGTTCAGGCAGAGGCAGCGAGAGAGGGAATGAAGGCAGAGGCAGCGAGAGAGGTTCAGGCAGAGGCAGCGAGAGAGGTTCAGGCAGAGGCAGCAAGAGAGGTTCAGGCAGAGGCAGCGAGAGAGGGAATCCAGGCAGAGGCGGCGAGAGAGGGAATCCAGGCAGAGGCGGCGAGAGAGGGAATCCAGGCAGAGGCGGCGAGAGAGGTTCAGGCAGAGGCGGCGAGAGAGGGAATCCAGGCAGAGGCGGCGAGAGAGGGAATCCAGGCAGAGGCAGCGAGAGAGGGAATCCAGGCAGAGGCAGCGAGAGAGGGAATCCAGGCAGAGGCGGCGAGAGAGGGAATCCAGGCAGAGGCAGCGAGAGAGGGAATCCAGGCAGAGGCAGCGAGAGAGGGAATTCAGGCAGAGGCGGCGAGAGAGGGAATCCAGGCAGAGGCGGCGAGAGAGGGAATCCAGGCAGAGGCGGCGAGAGAGGTTCAGGCAGAGGCGGCGAGAGAGGGAATCCAGGCAGAGGCGGCGAGAGAGGGAATCCAGGCAGAGGCAGCGAGAGAGGGAATCCAGGCAGAAGCAGCGAGAGAGGGAATCCAGGCAGAGGCAGCGAGAGGGGCATTCCAGGCAGAGGCAGCGAAAGAGGTTCAGGCAGAGGCAGCGAGAGAGGTTCAGGCAGAGGCGGCGAGAGAGGTTCAGGCAGAGGCGGCGAGAGGGAATCCAGGCAGAGGCAGCGAGAGAGGTCCAGGCGGAGGCAGTGAGAGAGGGAATCCAGGCAGAGGCAGTGAGAGAGGGAATCCAGGCAGAGGCAGCGAGAGAGGTTCAGGCAGAGGCAGTGAGAGAGCGAATCCAGGCAGAGGCGGCGAGAGAGGTTCAGGCAGAGGCGGCGAGAGAGGTTTAGGCAGAGGCAGCGAGAGAGGGAATCCAGGCAGAGGCGGCGAGAGAGGTTCAGGCAGAGGCAGTGAGAGAGCGAATCCAGGCAGAGGCAGCGAGAGAGGGAATTCAGGCAGAGGCAGCGAGAGAGGGAATCCAGGCAGAGGCAGTGAGAGAGGTTCAGGCAGAGGCAGCGAGAGAGGGAATCCAGGCAGAGGCAGTGAGAGAGGGAATCCAGGCAGAGGCAGTGAGAGAGGGAATCCAGGCAGAGGCAGCGAGAGAGGTTCAGGCAGAGGCAGAGAGAGAGCGAATCCAGGCAGAGGCGGCGAGAGAGGTTCAGGCAGAGGCAGCGAGAGAGGAATCCAGGCAGAGGCAGTGAGAGAGGGAATCCAGGCAGAGGCAGCGAGAGAGGTTCAGGCAGAGGCAGTGAGAGAGCGAATCCAGGCAGAGGCAGCGAGAGAGGGAATCCAGGCAGAGGCAGCGAGAGAGGGAATCCGGGCAGAGGCAGTGAGAGAGGTTCAGGCAGAGGCAGCGAGAGAGGGAATCCAGGCAGAGGCAGTGAGAGAGGGAATCCAGGCAGAGGCAGTGAGAGAGGGAATCCAGGCAGAGGCAGCGAGAGAGGTTCAGGCAGAGGCAGAGAGAGAGCGAATCCAGGCAGAGGCGGTGAGAGAGGTTCAGGCAGAGGCAGCGAGAGAGGGAATCCAGGCAGAGGCGGCGAGAGAGGGAATCCAGGCAGAGGCGGCGAGAGAGGGAATCCAGGCAGAGGCAGAGAGAGAGGTTCAGGCAGAGGCAGCGAGAGAGGATCAGGCAGAGGCAGCGAGAGGGAATACAGGCAGAGGCAGCGAGAGAGGTTCAGGCAGAGGCGGCGAGAGAGGTTCAGGCAGAGGCAGCGAGAGAGGGAATCCAGACAGAGGCAGCGAGAGAGGTCCAGGCGGAGGCAGCGAGAGAGGGAATCCAGGCAGAGGCAGCGAGAGAGGGAATCCAGGCAGAGGCGGCGAGAGAGGGAATCCAGGCAGAGGCGGCGAGAGAGGGAATCCAGGCAGAGGCGGCGAGAGAGGTTCAGGCAGAGGCGGCGAGAGAGGGAATCCAGGCAGAGGCGGCGAGAGATGTTCAGGCAGAGGCAGCAAGAGAGGGAATCCAGGCAGAGGCAGTGAGAGAGGTTCAGGCAGAGGCAGTGAGAGAGGGAATCCAGGCAGAGGCAGTGAGAGAGCGAATCCAGGCAGAGGCAGCGAGAGAGGGAATCCAGGCAGAGGCAGCGAGAGAGGGAATCCAGGCAGAGGCGGCGAGAGAGGGAATCCAGGCAGAGGCGGCGAGAGAGGTTCAGGCAGAGGCGGCGAGAGAGGGAATCCAGGCAGAGGCGGCGAGAGAGGTTCAGGCAGAGGCAGCGAGAGAGGGAATCCAGGCAGAGGCGGCGAGAGAGGTTCAGGCAGAGGCGGCGAGAGAGGGAATCCAGGCAGAGGCGGCGAGAGAGGTTCAGGCAGAGGCAACGAGAGAGGGAATACAGGCAGAGGCAGCGAGAGAGGGAATCCAGGCAGAGGCAGCGAGAGAGGGAATCCAGGCAGAGGCAGCGAGAGAGGTTCAGGCAGAGGCAGCGAGAGAGGTTCAGGCAGAGGCAGCGAGAGAGGGAATCTAGGCAGAGGCCGTGAGAGAGCGAATCCAGGCAGAGGCGGCGAAAGAGGGAATCCAGGCAGAGGCGGCGAGAGACGTTCAGGCAGAGGCAGCGAGAGAGGGAATCCAGGCAGAGGCGGCAAGAGAGGTTCAGGCAGAGGCAGAGAGAGAGGGAATCCAGGCAGAGGCAGCGAGAGAGGGAATCCAGGCAGTGGCGGCGAGAGAGGTTCAGGCAGAGGCAGCGAGAGAGGGAATGAAGGCAGAGGCAGCGAGAGAGGTTCAGGCAGAGGCAGCGAGAGAGGTTCAGGCAGAGGCAGCGATAGAGGGTCAGGCAGAGGCAGCAAGAGAGGTTCAGGCAGAGGCAGCGAGAGAGGGAATCCAGGCAGAGGCGGCGAGAGAGGTTCAGGCAGAGGCGGCGAGAGAGGGAATCGAGGCAGAGGCGGCGAGAGAGGGAATCCAGGCAGAGGGAGCGAGAGAGGTTCAGGCAGAGGCAGCGAGAGAGGGAATCCAGGCAGAGGCAGCGAGAGATGTTCAGGCAGAGGCGGCGAGAGGGAATCCAGGCAGAGGCAGCGAGAGAGGTCCAGGCAGAGGCAGCGAGAGAGGGAATCCAGGCAGAGGCAGCGAGAGAGGGAATCCAGGCAGAGGCGGCGAGAGAGGGAATCCAGGCAGAGGCAGCGAGAGAGGGAATCCAGACAGAGGCAGCGAGAGAGGGAATCCAGACAGAGGCAGCGAGAGAGGGAATCCAGACAGAGGCAGCGAGAGAGGGAATCCAGACAGAGGCAGCGAGAGAGGTCCAGGCGGAGGCAGCGAGAGAGGGAATCCAGGCAGAGGCAGCGAGAGAGGGAATCCAGGCAGAGGCGGCGAGAGAGGGAATCCAGGCAGAGGCGGCGAGAGAGGTTCAGGCAGAGGCGGCGAGAGAGGGAATCCAGGCAGAGGCGGCGAGAGATGTTCAGGCAGAGGCGGCGAGAGAGGGAATCCAGGCAGAGGCGGCGAGAGAGGTTCAGGCAGAGGCAACGAGAGAGGGAATACAGGCAGAGGCAGCGAGAGAGGGAATCCAGGCAGAGGCAGCGAGAGAGGGAATCCAGACAGAGGCAGCGAGAGAGGGAATCCAGACAGAGGCAGCGAGAGAGGGAATCCAGACAGAGGCAGCGAGAGAGGTTCAGGCAGAGGCAGCGAGAGAGGGAATCCAGGCAGAGGCCGTGAGAGAGCGAATCCAGGCAGAGGCGGCGAAAGAGGGAATCCAGGCAGAGGCGGCGAGAGACGTTCAGGCAGAGGCAGCGAGAGAGGGAATCCAGGCAGAGGCGGCAAGAGAGGTTCAGGCAGAGGCAGCGAGAGAGGGAATCCAGGCAGAGGCAGCGAGAGAGGGAATCCAGACAGTGGCGGCGAGAGAGGTTCAGGCAGAGGCAGCGAGAGAGGGAATGAAGGCAGAGGCAGCGAGAGAGGTTCAGGCAGAGGCAGCGAGAGAGGTTCAGGCAGAGGCAGCAAGAGAGGTTCAGGCAGAGGCAGCGAGAGAGGGAATCCAGGCAGAGGCGGCGAGAGAGGGAATCCAGGCAGAGGCGGCGAGAGAGGGAATCCAGGCAGAGGCGGCGAGAGAGGTTCAGGCAGAGGCGGCGAGAGAGGGAATCCAGGCAGAGGCGGCGAGAGAGGGAATCCAGGCAGAGGCAGCGAGAGAGGGAATCCAGGCAGAGGCAGCGAGAGAGGGAATCCAGGCAGAGGCGGCGAGAGAGGGAATCCAGGCAGAGGCAGCGAGAGAGGGAATCCAGGCAGAGGCAGCGAGAGAGGGAATTCAGGCAGAGGCGGCGAGAGAGGGAATCCAGGCAGAGGCGGCGAGAGAGGGAATCCAGGCAGAGGCGGCGAGAGAGGTTCAGGCAGAGGCGGCGAGAGAGGGAATCCAGGCAGAGGCGGCGAGAGAGGGAATCCAGGCAGAGGCAGCGAGAGAGGGAATCCAGGCAGAAGCAGCGAGAGAGGGAATCCAGGCAGAGGCAGCGAGAGGGGCATTCCAGGCAGAGGCAGCGAAAGAGGTTCAGGCAGAGGCAGCGAGAGAGGTTCAGGCAGAGGCGGCGAGAGAGGTTCAGGCAGAGGCGGCGAGAGGGAATCCAGGCAGAGGCAGCGAGAGAGGTCCAGGCGGAGGCAGTGAGAGAGGGAATCCAGGCAGAGGCAGTGAGAGAGGGAATCCAGGCAGAGGCAGCGAGAGAGGTTCAGGCAGAGGCAGTGAGAGAGCGAATCCAGGCAGAGGCGGCGAGAGAGGTTCAGGCAGAGGCGGCGAGAAAGGTTTAGGCAGAGGCAGCGAGAGAGGGAATCCAGGCAGAGGCGGCGAGAGAGGTTCAGGCAGAGGCAGTGAGAGAGCGAATCCAGGCAGAGGCAGCGAGAGAGGGAATCCAGGCAGAGGCAGCGAGAGAGGGAATCCGGGCAGAGGCAGTGAGAGAGGTTCAGGCAGAGGCAGCGAGAGAGGGAATCCAGGCAGAGGCAGTGAGAGAGGGAATCCAGGCGGAGGCAGTGAGAGAGGGAATCCAGGCAGAGGCAGCGAGAGAGGTTCAGGCAGAGGCAGAGAGAGAGCGAATCCAGGCAGAGGCGGCGAGAGAGGTTCAGGCAGAGGCAGCGAGAGAGGAATCCAGGCAGAGGCAGCGAGAGAGGGAATCCAGGCAGAGGCAGCGAGAGAGGTTCAGGCAGAGGCAGTGAGAGAGCGAATCCAGGCAGAGGCAGCGAGAGAGGGAATCCAGGCAGAGGCAGCGAGAGAGGGAATCCGGGCAGAGGCAGTGAGAGAGGTTCAGGCAGAGGCAGCGAGAGAGGGAATCCAGGCAGAGGCAGTGAGAGAGGGAATCCAGGCAGAGGCAGCGAGAGAGGGAATCCAGGCAGAGGCAGCGAGAGAGGTTCAGGCAGAGGCAGAGAGAGAGCGAATCCAGGCAGAGGCGGCGAGAGAGGTTCAGGCAGAGGCAGCGAGAGAGGGAATCCAGGCAGAGGCGGCGAGAGAGGGAATCCAGGCAGAGGCGGCGAGAGAGGGAATCCAGGCAGAGGCAGAGAGAGAGGTTCAGGCAGAGGCAGCGAGAGAGGATCAGGCAGAGGCAGCGAGAGGGAATACAGGCAGAGGCAGCGAGAGAGGTTCAGGCAGAGGCGGCGAGAGAGGTTCAGGCAGAGGCAGCGAGAGAGGGAATCCAGACAGAGGCAGCGAGAGAGGTCCAGGCGGAGGCAGCGAGAGAGGGAATCCAGGCAGAGGCAGCGAGAGAGGGAATCCAGGCAGAGGCGGCGAGAGAGGGAATCCAGGCAGAGGCGGCGAGAGAGGGAATCCAGGCAGAGGCGGCGAGAGAGGTTCAGGCAGAGGCGGCGAGAGAGGGAATCCAGGCAGAGGCGGCGAGAGAGGTTCAGGCAGAGGCAGCGAGAGAGGGAATCCAGGCAGAGGCGGCGAGAGATGTTCAGGCAGAGGCGGCGAGAGAGGGAATCCAGGCAGAGGCGGTGAGAGAGGTTCAGGCAGAGGCAACGAGAGAGGGAATACAGGCAGAGGCAGCGAGAGAGGGAATCCAGGCAGAGGCAGCGAGAGAGGGAATCCTGGCAGAGGCGGCGAGAGTGGGAATCCAGGCAGAGGCGGCGAGAGAGGGAATCCAGGCAGAGGCGGCGAATGAGGGAAACCAGGCAGAGGCTGCGAGAGAGGTTCAGGCAGAGGCAGCGAGAGAGGGAATCCAGGCAGAGGCAGCGAGAGAGGGAATCCAGGCAGAGGCAGCGAGAGAGGTTCAGGCAGAGGCAGCGAGAGAGGGAATCCATGCAGAGGCGGCGAGAGAGGGAATCCAGGCAGAGGCGGCGAGGGAGGGAATCCAGGCAGAGGCGGCGAGAGAGGGAATCCTGGCAGAGACAGCGAGAGAGGGGATCCAGGCAGAGGCAACGAGAGAGGGAATACAGGCAGAGGCAGCGAGAGAGGGAATCCAGGCAGAGGCAGCGAGAGAGGGAATCCAGACAGAGGCAGCGAGAGAGGGAATCCAGACAGAGGCAGCGAGAGAGGGAATCCAGACAGAGGCAGCGAGAGAGGTTCAGGCAGAGGCAGCGAGAGAGGGAATCCAGGCAGAGGCCGTGAGAGAGCGAATCCAGGCAGAGGCGGCGAAAGAGGGAATCCAGGCAGAGGCGGCGAGAGACGTTCAGGCAGAGGCAGCGAGAGAGGGAATCCAGGCAGAGGCGGCAAGAGAGGTTCAGGCAGAGGCAGCGAGAGAGGGAATCCAGGCAGAGGCAGCGAGAGAGGGAATCCAGACAGTGGCGGCGAGAGAGGTTCAGGCAGAGGCAGCGAGAGAGGGAATGAAGGCAGAGGCAGCGAGAGAGGTTCAGGCAGAGGCAGCGAGAGAGGTTCAGGCAGAGGCAGCGAGAGAGGTTCAGGCAGAGGCAGCGAGAGAGGGAATCCAGGCAGAGGCGGCGAGAGAGGGAATCCAGGCAGAGGCGGCGAGAGAGGGAATCCAGGCAGAGGCAGCGAGAGAGGTTCAGGCAGAGGCAGCGAGAGAGGGAATCCAGGCAGAGGCGGCGAGAGAGGGAATCCCGGCAGAGGCGGCGAGATAGGGAATCCAGGCAGAGGCAGCGAGAGAGGGAATCCTGGCAGAGACAGCGAGAGAGGTGCAGGCAGAGGCAGCGAGAGAGGGAATCCAGGCAGAGGCAGCGAGAGTGGGAATCCAGGCAGAGGCGGCGACAGAGGGAATCCAGGCAGAGGCGGCGAGAGAGGTTCAGCCAGAGGCAGCGAGAGAGGGAATCCAGGCAGAGGCAGTGAGAGAGGTTCAGGCAGAGGCAGCGAGAGAGGGAATCCAGGCAGAGGCAGCGAGAGAGGTTCAGGCAGAGGCAGCAAGAGAGGGAATCCAGGCAGAGGCGGCGAGAGAGGGAATCCAGGCAGAGGCGGCGAGAGGGGGAATCCAGTCAGAGGCGGCGAGAGATGTTCAGGCAGAGGCAGCGAGAGAGGGAATCCAGGCAGAGGCAGTGAGAGAGGTTCAGGCAGAGGCAGTGAGAGAGGGAATCCAGGCAGAGGCAGTGAGAGAGGGAATCCAGGCAGAGGCAGCGAGAGAGGTTCAGGCAGAGGCAGTGAGAGAGGGAATCCAGGCAGAGGCAGCGAGAGAGGGAATCCAGGCAGACGCGGCGAGAGAGGTTCAGGCAGAGGCAGTGAGAGAGCGAATCCAGGCAGAGGCAGCGAGAGAGGGAATCCAGGCAGAGGCAGCGAGAGAGGGAATCCAGGCAGAGGCGGCGAGAGAGGGAATCCAGGCAGAGGCGGCGAGAGAGGTTCAGGCAGAGGCGGCGAGAGAGGGAATCCAGGCAGAGGCGGCAAGAGAGGTTCAGGCAGAGGCAGCGAGAGAGGGAATCCAGGCAGAGGCGGCGAGAGAGGTTCAGGCAGAGGCGGCGAGAGAGGGAATCCAGGCAGAGGCGGCGAGAGAGGTTCAGGCAGAGGCAACGAGAGAGGGAATACAGGCAGAGGCAGCGAGAGAGGGAATCCAGTCAGAGGCAGCGAGAGAGGGAATCCAGGCAGAGGCAGCGAGAGAGGTTCAGGCAGAGGCAGCGAGAGAGGGAATCCAGGCAGAGGCCGTGAGAGAGCGAATCCAGGCAGAGGCGGCGAAAGAGGGAATCCAGGCAGAGGCGGCAAGAGAGGTTCAGGCAGAGGCAGAGAGAGAGGGAATCCAGGCAGAGGCAGCGAGAGAGGGAATCCAGGCAGTGGCGGCGAGAGAGGTTCAGGCAGAGGCAGCGAGAGAGGGAATGAAGGCAGAGGCAGCGAGAGAGGTTCAGGCAGAGGCAGCGAGAGAGGGTCAGGCAGAGGCAGCGAGAGAGGTTCAGGCAGCGGCAGCGAGAGAGGGAATCCAGGCAGAGGCGGCGAGAGAGGTTCAGGCAGAGGCGGCGAGAGAGGGAATCCAGGCAGAGGCGGCGAGAGAGGGAATCCAGGCAGAGGGAGCGAGAGAGGTTCAGGCAGAGGCAGCGAGAGAGGTTCAGGCAGAGGCGGCGAGAGGGAATCCAGGCAGAGGCAGCGAGAGAGGTCCAGGCGGAGGCAGTGAGAGAGGGAATCCAGGCAGAGGCAGTGAGAGAGGGAATCCAGGCAGAGTCAGCGAGAGAGGTTCAGGCAGAGGCAGTGAGAGAGCGAATCCAGGCAGAGGCGGCGAGAGAGGTTCAGGCAGAGGCGGCGAGAGAGGTTCAGGCAGAGGCAGCGAGAGAGGGAATCCAGGCAGAGGCGGCGAGAGAGGTTCAGGCAGAGGCAGTGAGAGAGCGAATCCAGGCAGAGGCAGCGAGAGAGGGAATCCAGGCAGAGGCAGCGAGAGAGGGAATCCAGGCAGAGGCGGCGAGAGAGGGAATCCAGGCAGAGGCGGCGAGAGAGGTTCAGGCAGAGGCGGCGAGAGAGGGAATCCAGGCAGAGGCGGCGAGAGAGGTTCAGGCAGAGGCAGCGAGAGAGGGAATCCAGGCAGAGGCGGCGAGAGAGGTTCAGGCAGAGGCGGCGAGAGAGGGAATCCAGGCAGAGGCGGCGAGAGAGGTTCAGGCAGAGGCAACGAGAGAGGGAATACAGGCAGAGGCAGTGAGAGAGGGAATCCAGGCAGAGGCAGCGAGAGAGGGAATCCAGGCAGAGGCAGCGAGAGAGGTTCAGGCAGAGGCAGCGAGAGAGGGAATCCAGGCAGAGGCCGTGAGAGAGCGAATCCAGGCAGAGGCGGCGAAAGAGGGAATCCAGGCAGAGGCGGCGAGAGACGTTCAGGCAGAGGCAGCGAGAGAGGGAATGAAGGCAGAGGCAGCGAGAGAGGTTCAGGCAGAGGCAGCGAGAGAGGGAATCCAGGCAGAGGCGGCGAGAGAGGGAATCCAGGCAGAGGCGGCGAGAGAGGGAATCCAGGCAGAGGGAGCGAGAGAGGTTCAGGCAGAGGCAGCGAGAGAGGTTCAGGCAGAGGCGGCGAGAGGGAATCCAGGCAGAGGCAGCGAGAGAGGTCCAGGCGGAGGCAGCGATAGAGGGAATCCAGGCAGAGGCGGCGAGAGAGGTTCAGGCAGAGGGAGCGAGAGAGGTTCAGGCAGAGGCGGCGAGAGTGGGAATCCAGGCAGAGGCGGCGAGAGTGGGAATCCAGGCAGAGGCGGCGAGAGGGAATCCAGGCAGAGGCAGCGAGAGAGGGAATCCAGGCAGAGGTGGCGAGAGAGGGAATCCAGGCACAGGCAGCGACAGAGGGAATCCAGGCAGAGGCAGCGAGAGAGGGAATCCAGGCAGAGGCAGCGAGAGAGGGAATCCAGGCAGAGGCGGCGAGAGAGGGAATCCAGGCAGAGGCGGCGAGTGAGGTTCAGGCAGAGGCGGCGAGAGAGGGAATCCGGGCAGAGGCGGCGAGAGAGGGAATCCAGGCAGAGGCGGCGAGAGAGGGAATCCGGGCAGAGGCAGCGAGAGAGGGAATCCGGGCAGAGGCGGCAAGAGAGGGAATCCAGGCAGAGGCGGCGAGAGAGGGAAACAGGCAGAGGCAGAGAGAGAGGGAATCCAGGCAGAGGCGGCGAGAGTGGTTCAGGCAGAGGCAGCGAGAGAGGTTCAGGCAGAGGCAGCAGAGAGGTTCAGGCAGAGGAAGCGAGAGAGGGAATCCAGGCAGAGGCAGAGAGAGAGGGAATCCAGGCAGAGGCGGCGAGAGTGGTTCAGGCAGAGGCAGCGAGAGAGGTTCAGGCAGAGGCAGCGAGAGAGGGAATCCAGGCAGAGGCAGCGAGAGAGGTTCAGGCAGAGGCAGCAGAGAGGTTCAGGCAGAGGCAGCGAGAGAGGGAATCCAGGCAGAGGCAGAGAGAGAGGGAATCCAGGCAGAGGCGGCGAGAGTGGTTCAGGCAGAGGCAGCGAGAGAGGTTCAGGCAGAGGCAGCGAGAGAGGGAATCAAGGCAGAGGCGGCGAGAGAGGGAATCCAGGCAGAGGCGACGAGAGAGGGAATCCAGGCAGAGGCAGTGAGAGAGGGAATCCAGGCAGAGGCAGCGAGAGAGGTTCAGGCAGAGGCGGCGAGAGAGGGAATCCAGGCAGAGGCAGCGAGAGAGGGGATCCAGGAAGAGGCAGCGAGAGAGGTTCAGGCAGAGGCGGCGAGAGGCAATCCAGGCAGAGGCAGCGAGAGAGGTTCAGGCAGAGGCGGCGAGGGAATCCAGGCCGAGGCGGCGAGTGGGAATCCAGGCAGAGGCAGCGAGAGAGGTTCAGGCAGAGGCGGCGAGAGGGAATCCAGGCAGAGGCGGCGAGAGGGGGAATCCAGGCAGAGGCGGCGAGAGAGGGAATCCAGGCAGAGGCGGCGAGAGAGGGAATCCAGGCAGAGACAGCGAGAGAGGGAATCCAGGCAGAGGCGGCGACAGAGGGAATCCAGGAGGAGGCAGCGAGAGAGGGAATCCAGACAGAGGCAGCGAGAGAGGTTCAGGCAGAGGCAGCGAGAGAGGGAATCCAGGCAGAGGCGGCGAGAGGGTGAATCCAGGCAGAGGCGGCGAGAGGGTGAATCCAGGCAGAGGCGGCGAGAGGGTGAATCCAGGCAGAGGCGGCGAGAGATGGAATCCAGGCAGAGGCGGCGAGAGAGGGAATCCAGGCAGAGGCTGCGAGAGGGTGAATCCAGGCAGAGGCGGCGAGAGATGGAATCCAGGCAGAGGCAGCGAGAGAGGGAATCCAGGCAGAGGCAGCGAGAGAGGGAATCCAGGCAGAGGCGGCGAGAGGGTGAATCCAGGCAGAGTCAGCGAGAGAGGGAATCCAGGCAGCGGCAGCGAGAGGGGTTCAGGCAGAGGCAGCGAGAGGGGGAATCCAGGCAGAGGCGGCGAGAGGGGGAAGCCAGGCAGAGGCAGCGAGAGGGGGAATCCAGGCAGAGGCAGCGAGAGAGGGAATCCAGGCAGAGGCAGCGAGAGAGGGAATCCAGGCAGAGGCAGCGAGAGGGGGAATCCAGGCAGAGGCAGCGAGAGGGGGAATCCAGGCAGAGGCGGCGAGAGAGGGAATCCAGGCAGAGGCGGCGACAGAGGGAATCCAGGCAGAGGCAGCGAGAGAGGTTCAGGCAGAGGCAGCGAGAGAGGGAATCCTGGCAGAGGCGGCGAGAGAGGGAATCCAGGCAGAGGCGGCGAGAGAGGGAATCCAGGCAGAGGCGGCGAGAGAGGGAATCCAGGCAGAGGCGGCGAGAGGGGGAATCCAGGCAGAGGCGGCGAGAGATGTTCAGGCAGAGGCAGCGAGAGAGGGAATCCAGGCAGAGGCAGCGAGAGAGGGAATCCAGGCAGAGGCGGCGAGAGAGGTGCAGGCAGAGGCAGCGAGAGAGGGAATCCAGGCAGAGGCAGCGAGAGTGGGAATCCAGGCAGAGGCAGCGAGAGAGGTTCAGGCAGAGGCAGCGAGAGAGGGAATCCAGGCAGAGGCGGCGAGAGAGGGAATCCCGGCAGAGGCGGCGAGATAGGGAATCCAGGCAGAGGCGGCGAGAGAGGGAATCCTGGCAGAGACAGCGAGAGAGGGGATCCAGGCAGAGGCAGCGACAGAGGGAATCCAGGCAGAGGCGGCGAGAGAGGGAATCCCGGCAGAGGAAGCGACAAAGGGAATCCCGGCAGAGGCGGCGAGAGGGTGAATCCAGGCAGAGGCGGCGAGAGGGTGAATCCAGGCAGAGGCGGCGAGAGAGGGAATCCAGGCAGAGGCGGCGAGAGGGTGAATCCAGGCAGAGGCGGCGAGAGAGGGAATCCAGGCAGAGGCGGCGAGAGGGTGAATCCAGGCAGAGGCGGCGAGAGATGGAATCCAGGCAGAGGCAGCGAGAGAGGGAATCCAGGCAGAGGCAGCGAGAGAGGGAATCCAGGCAGAGGCAGCGAGAGGGTGAATCCAGGCAGAGGCAGCGTGAGAGGGAATCCAGGCAGAGGCAGCGAGAGGGGTTCAGGCAGAGGCAGCGAGAGGGGGAATCCAGGCAGAGGCGGCGAGAGGGGGAAGCCAGGCAGAGGCAGCGAGAGGGGGAATCCAGGCAGAGGCAGCGAGAGAGGGAATCCAGGCAGAGGCAGCGAGAGAAGGAATCCAGGCAGAGGCAGCGAGAGGGGGAATCCAGGCAGAGGCAGCGAGAGGGGGAATCCAGGCAGAGGCGGCGAGAGAGGGAATCCAGGCAGAGGCGGCGACAGAGGGAATCCAGGCAGAGGCAGCGAGAGAGGTTCAGGCAGAGGCAGCGAGAGAGGGAATCCTGGCAGAGGCGGCGAGAGAGGGAATCCAGGCAGAGGCGGCGAGAGAGGGAATCCAGGCAGAGGCGGCGAGAGAGGGAATCCAGGCAGAGGCAGCGAGTGGGATTCCAGGCAGAGGCGGCGAGAGAGGGAATCCAGGCAGAGGCGGCGAGAGTGGGAATCCAGGCAGAGGCGGCGACAGAGGTTCAGGCAGAGGCGGCGAGACAGGGAATCCAGGCAGAGGCGGCGAGAGAGGGAATCCAGGCAGAGGCGGCGAGAGAGGGAATCCAGGCAGAGGCGGCGAGAGAGGGAATCCAGGCAGAGGCGGCGAGAGAGGGAATCCAGGCAGAGGCAGCGAGAGAGGTTCAGGCAGAGGCGGCGAGAGAGGGAATCCAGGCAGAGGCGGCGAATGAGGGAAACCAGGCAGAGGCTGCGAGAGAGGTTCAGGCAGAGGCAGCGAGAGAGGGAATCCAGGCAGAGGCAGCGAGAGAGGGAATCCAGGCAGAGGCAGCGAGAGAGGTTCAGGCAGAGGCAGCGAGAGAGGGAATCCATGCAGAGGCGGCGAGAGAGGGAATCCAGGCAGAGGCAGCGAGGGAGGGAATCCAGGCAGAGGCGGCGAGAGAGGGAATCCTGGCAGAGACAGCGAGAGAGGGGATCCAGGCAGAGGCAGCGAGAGAGGGAATCCAGGCAGAGGCGGCGAGAGAGGGAATCCTGGCAGAGTCAGCGACAGAGGGTATCCCGGCAGAGGCGGCGAGAGGGTGAATCCAGGCAGAGGCGGCGAGAGAGGGAATCCAGGCAGAGGCGGCGAGAGGGTGAATCCAGGCAGAGGCGGCGAGAGAGGGAATCCAGGCAGAGGCGGCGAGAGATGGAATCCAGGCAGAGGCGGCGAGAGGGTGAATCCAGGCAGAGGCGGCGAGAGGGTGAATCCAGGCAGAGGCGGCGAGAGGGTGAATCCAGGCAGAGGCGGCGAGAGATGGAATCCATGCAGAGGCAGCGAGAGAGGGAATCCAGGCAGAGGCAGCGAGAGGGGGAATCCAGGCAGAGGCAGCGAGAGGGGGAATCCAGGCAGAGGCGGCGAGAGAGGGAATCCAGGCAGAGGCGGCGACAGAGGGAATCCAGGCAGAGGCAGCGAGAGAGGTTCAGGCAGAGGCAGCGAGAGAGGGAATCCTGGCAGAGGCGGCGAGAGAGGGAATCCAGGCAGAGGCGGCGAGAGAGGGAATCCAGGCAGAGGCGGCGAGAGAGGGAATCCAGGCAGAGGCAGCGAGTGGGATTCCAGGCAGAGGCGGCGAGAGAGGGAATCCAGGAAGAGGCGGCGAGAGTGGGAATCCAGGCAGAGGCGGCGAGACAGGGAATCCAGGCAGAGGCGGCGAGAGAGGGAATCCAGGCAGAGGCGGCGAGAGAGGGAATACAGGCAGAGGCAGCGAGAGAGAGAATCCAGGCAGAGGCGGCGAGAGAGGGAATCCAGGCTGAGGCAGCGAGAGAGGGAATCCAGGCAGAGGCGGCGAGAGAGGGAATCCAGGCAGAGGCAGCGAGAGAGGGAATCCAGGCAGAGGCGCCGAGAGAGGGAATCCAGGCAGAGGCAGCGAGAGAGGGAATCCAGGCAGAGGCGGCGAGAGAGGTTCAGGCAGAGGCGGCAAGAGAGGGAATCCAGGCAGAGGCGGCGAGAGTGGGAATCCAGGCAGAGGCGGCGAGAGAGGGAATCCAGGCAGAGGCAGAGAGAGAGGTTCAGGCAGAGGCATCGAGAGAGGATCAGGCAGAGGCAGCGAGAGAGGGAATCCAGGCAGAGGCAGAGAGAGAGGTTCAGGCAGAGGCAGCGAGATATGTTCAGGCAGAGGCAGCGAGAGAGGGAATCCAGGCAGAGGCGGCGAGAGGGCGAATGCAGGCAGAGGCGGCGAGAGAGGGAATCCAGGCAGAGGCGGCGAGAGAGGGAACCCAGGCAGAGGCGGCGAGAGAGGGAATCCAGGCAGAGGCAGTGAGAGGGGGAATCCAGGCAGAGGCGGCGAGAGAGGGAATCCAGGCAGAGGCGGCGAGAGATGGAATCCAGGCAGAGGCGGCGAGAGAGGGAATCCAGGCAGAGGCGGCGAGAGAGGGAATCCAGGCAGAGGCGGCGAGAGAGGGAATCCACGCAGAGGCGGCAAGAGAGGGAATCCAGGCAGAGGCGGCGAGAGAGGGAATCCAGGCAGAGGCGGCGAATGAGGGAAACCAGGCAGAGGCTGCGAGAGAGGTTCAGGCAGAAGCAGCGAGAGTGGTAAAGGCAGAGGCACCGAGAGAGGGAATCCAGGCAGAGGCGGCGAGAGAGGCAATCCAAGCAGAGGCGGCGACAGAGGTTCAGGCAGAAGCAGCGAGAGAGGTAAAGGCAGAGGCAGCGAGAGAGGGAATCCAGGCAGAGGCAGTGAGAGAGGGAATCCGGGCAGAGGCGGCGAGAGAGGGAATCCAGGCAGAGGCAGCGAGAGAGGGGATCCGGGCAGAGGCGGCGAGAGAGGGAATCCGGGCAGAGGCAGCGAGAGAGGGAATCCGGGCAGAGGCGGCGAGAGAGGGAATCCAGGCAGAGGCGGCGAGAGACGGAATCCAGGCAGAGGCAGCGAGAGAGGGAATCCAGGCAGAGGCGGCGAGAGAGGTTCAGGCAGAGGCAGCAGAGAGGTTCAGGCAGAGGCAGCGAGAGAGGGAATCCAGGCAGAGGCGGCGAGAGAGGGAATCCAGGCAGAGGCGACGAGAGAGGGAATCCAGGAAGAGGCAGTGAGAGAGGGAATCCAGGCAGAGGCAGCGAGAGAGGTTCAGGCAGAGGCGGCGAGAGAGGGAATCCAGGCAGAGGCAGCGACAGAGGGAATCCAGGCAGAGGCAGCGAGAGAGGGAATCCAGGCAGAGGCAGAGAGAGAGGGAATCCAGGCAGAGGCGGCGAGAGTGGTTCAGGCAGAGGCAGCGAGAGAGGTTCAGGCAGAGGCAGCAGAGAGGTTCAGGCAGAGGCAGCGAGAGAGGGAATCCAGGCAGAGGCAGAGAGAGAGGGAATCCAGGCAGAGGCGGCGAGAGTGGTTCAGGCAGAGGCAGCGAGAGAGGTTCAGGCAGAGGCAGCGAGAGAGGGAATCCAGGCAGAGGCAGCGAGAGAGGTTCAGGCAGAGGCAGCAGAGAGGTTCAGGCAGAGGCAGCGAGAGAGGGAATCCAGGCAGAGGCAGAGAGAGAGGGAATCCAGGCAGAGGCGGCGAGAGTGGTTCAGGCAGAGGCAGCGAGAGAGGTTCAGGCAGAGGCAGCGAGAGAGGGAATCAAGGCAGAGGCGGCGAGAGAGGGAATCCAGGCAGAGGCGACGAGAGAGGGAATCCAGGCAGAGGCAGTGAGAGAAGGAATCCAGGAAGAGGCAGCGAGAGAGGTTCAGGCAGAGGCGGCGAGAGGCAATCCAGGCAGAGGCAGCGAGAGAGGTTCAGGCAGAGGCGGCGAGGGAATCCAGGCCGAGGCGGCGAGAGGGAATCCAGGCAGAGGCAGCGAGAGAGGTTCAGGCAGAGGCGGCGAGAGGGAATCCAGGCAGAGGCGGCGAGAGGGGGAATCCAGGCAGAGGCGGCGAGAGAGGGAATCCAGGCAGAGGCGGCGAGAGAGGGAATCCAGGCAGAGACAGCGAGAGAGGGAATCCAGGCAGAGGCGGCGACAGAGGGAATCCAGGAGGAGGCAGCGAGAGAGGGAATCCAGACAGAGGCAGCGAGAGAGGTTCAGTCAGAGGCAGCGAGAGAGGGAATCCAGGCAGAGGCGGCGAGAGGGTGAATCCAGGCAGAGGCGGCGAGAGGGTGAATCCAGGCAGAGGCGGCGAGAGGGTGAATCCAGGCAGAGGCGGCGAGAGATGGAATCCAGGCAGAGGCGGCGAGAGAGGGAATCCAGGCAGAGGCTGCGAGAGGGTGAATCCAGGCAGAGGCGGCGAGAGATGGAATCCAGGCAGAGGCAGCGAGAGAGGGAATCCAGGCAGAGGCAGCGAGAGAGGGAATCCAGGCAGAGGCGGCGAGAGGGTGAATCCAGGCAGAGGCAGCGAGAGAGGGAATCCAGGCAGAGGCAGCGAGAGGGGTTCAGGCAGAGGCAGCGAGAGGGGGAATCCAGGCAGAGGCGGCGAGAGGGGGAAGCCAGGCAGAGGCAGCGAGAGGGGGAATCCAGGCAGAGGCAGCGAGAGAGGGAATCCAGGCAGAGGCAGCGAGAGAGGGAATCCAGGCAGAGGCAGCGAGAGGGGGAATCCAGGCAGAGGCAGCGAGGGGGGGAATCCAGGCAGAGGCGGCGAGAGAGGGAATCCAGGCAGAGGCGGCGACAGAGGGAATCCAGGCAGAGGCAGCGAGAGAGGTTCAGGCAGAGGCAGCGAGAGAGGGAATCCTGGCAGAGGCGGCGAGAGAGGGAATCCAGGCAGAGGCGGCGAGAGAGGGAATCCAGGCAGAGGCGGCGAGAGAGGGAATCCAGGCAGAGGCGGCGAGAGGGGGAATCCAGGCAGAGGCGGCGAGAGATGTTCAGGCAGAGGCAGCGAGAGAGGGAATCCAGGCAGAGGCAGCGAGAGAGGGAATCCAGGCAGAGGCGGCGAGAGAGGTGCAGGCAGAGGCAGCGAGAGAGGGAATCCAGGCAGAGGCAGCGAGAGAGGGAATCCAGGCAGAGGCAGCGAGAGAGGTTCAGGCAGAGGCAGCGAGAGAGGGAATCCAGGCAGAGGCGGCGAGAGAGGGAATCCCGGCAGAGGCGGCGAGATAGGGAATCCAGGCAGAGGCGGCGAGAGAGGGAATCCCGGCAGAGGCAGCGACAGAGGGAATCCCGGCAGAGGCGGCGAGAGGGTGAATCCAGGCAGAGGCGGCGAGAGGGTGAATCCAGGCAGAGGCGGCGAGAGAGGGAATCCAGGCAGAGGCGGCGAGAGGGTGAATCCAGGCAGAGGCGGCGAGAGAGGGAATCCAGGCAGAGGCGGCGAGAGGGTGAATCCAGGCAGAGGCGGCGAGAGATGGAATCCAGGCAGAGGCAGCGAGAGAGGGAATCCAGGCAGAGGCAGCGAGAGAGGGAATCCAGGCAGAGGCAGCGAGAGGGTGAATCCAGGCAGAGGCAGCGTGAGAGGGAATCCAGGCAGAGGCAGCGAGAGGGGTTCAGGCAGAGGCAGCGAGAGGGGGAATCCAGGCAGAGGCGGCGAGAGGGGGAAGCCAGGCAGAGGCAGCGAGAGGGGGAATCCAGGCAGAGGCAGCGAGAGAGGGAATCCAGGCAGAGGCAGCGAGAGAAGGAATCCAGGCAGAGGCAGCGAGAGGGGGAATCCAGGCAGAGGCAGCGAGAGGGGGAATCCAGGCAGAGGCGGCGAGAGAGGGAATCCAGGCAGAGGCGGCGACAGAGGGAATCCAGGCAGAGGCAGCGAGAGAGGTTCAGGCAGAGGCAGCGAGAGAGGGAATCCTGGCAGAGGCGGCGAGAGAGGGAATCCAGGCAGAGGCGGCGAGAGAGGGAATCCAGGCAGAGGCAGCGAGTGGGATTCCAGGCAGAGGCGGCGAGAGAGGGAATCCAGGCAGAGGCGGCGAGAGTGGGAATCCAGGCAGAGGCGGCGAGAGAGGTTCAGGCAGAGGCGGCGAGACAGGGAATCCAGGCAGAGGCGGCGAGAGAGGGAATCCAGGCAGAGGCGGCGAGAGAGGGAATCCAGGCAGAGGCGGCGAGAGAGAGAATCCAGGCAGAGGCGGCGAGAGAGGGAATCCAGGCAGAGGCAGCGAGAGAGGTTCAGGCAGATGCGGCGAGAGAGGGAATCCAGGCAGAGGCGGCGAATGAGGGAAACCAGGCAGAGGCTGCGAGAGAGTTTCAGGCAGAGGCAGCGAGAGAGGGAATCCAGGCAGAGGCAGCGAGAGAGGGAATCCAGGCAGAGGCAGCGAGAGAGGTTCAGGCAGAGGCAGCGAGAGAGGGAATCCATGCAGAGGCGGCGAGAGAGGGAATCCAGGCAAAGGCGGCGAGGGAGGGAATCCAGGCAGAGGCGGCGAGAGAGGGAATCCTGGCAGAGACAGCGAGAGAGGGGATCCAGGCAGAGGCAGCGAGAGAGGGAATCCAGGCAGAGGCGGCGAGAGAGGGAATCCTGGCAGAGTCAGCGACAGAGGGTATCCCGGCAGAGGCGGCGAGAGGGTGAATCCAGGCAGAGGCGGCGAGAGAGGGAATCCAGGCAGAGGCGGCGAGAGGGTGAATCCAGGCAGAGGCGGCGAGAGAGGGAATCCAGGCAGAGGCGGCGAGAGATGGAATCCAGGCAGAGGCGGCGAGAGGGTGAATCCAGGCAGAGGCGGCGAGAGGGTGAATCCAGGCAGAGGCGGCGAGAGGGTGAATCCAGGCAGAGGCGGCGAGAGATGGAATCCATGCAGAGGCAGCGAGAGAGGGAATCCAGGCAGAGGCAGCGAGAGGGGGAATCCAGGCAGAGGCAGCGAGAGGGGGAATCCAGGCAGAGGCGGCGAGAGAGGGAATCCAGGCAGAGGCGGCGACAGAGGGAATCCAGGCAGAGGCAGCGAGAGAGGTTCAGGCAGAGGCAGCGAGAGAGGGAATCCTGGCAGAGGCGGCGAGAGAGGGAATCCAGGCAGAGGCGGCGAGAGAGGGAATCCAGGCAGAGGCAGCGAGTGGGATTCCAGGCAGAGGCGGCGAGAGAGGGAATCCAGGAAGAGGCGGCGAGAGTGGGAATCCAGGCAGAGGCGGCGAGAGAGGTTCAGGCAGAGGCGGCGAGACAGGGAATCCAGGCAGAGGCGGCGAGAGAGGGAATCCAGGCAGAGGCGGCGAGAGAGGGAATCCAGGCAGAGGCGGCGAGAGAGAGAATCCAGGCAGAGGCGGCGAGAGAGGGAATCCAGGCTGAGGCAGCGAGAGAGGGAATCCAGGCAGAGGCGGCGAGAGAGGGAATCCAGGCAGAGGCAGCGAGAGAGGGAATCCAGGCAGAGGCGCCGAGAGAGGGAATCCAGGCAGAGGCAGCGAGAGAGGGAATCCAGGCAGAGGCGGCGAGAGAGGTTCAGGCAGAGGCGGCAAGAGAGGGAATCCAGGCAGAGGCGGCGAGAGTGGGAATCCAGGCAGAGGCGGCGAGAGAGGGAATCCAGGCAGAGGCAGAGAGAGAGGTTCAGGCAGAGGCATCGAGAGAGGATCAGGCAGAGGCAGCGAGAGAGGGAATCCAGGCAGAGGCAGAGAGAGAGGTTCAGGCAGAGGCAGCGAGATATGTTCAGGCAGAGGCAGCGAGAGAGGGAATCCAGGCAGAGGCGGCGAGAGGGCGAATGCAGGCAGAGGCGGCGAGAGAGGGAATCCAGGCAGAGGCGGCGAGAGAGGGAACCCAGGCAGAGGCGGCGAGAGAGGGAATCCAGGCAGAGGCAGTGAGAGGGGGAATCCAGGCAGAGGCGGCGAGAGAGGGAATCCAGGCAGAGGCGGCGAGAGATGGAATCCAGGCAGAGGCGGCGAGAGAGGGAATCCAGGCAGAGGCGGCAAGAGAGGGAATCCAGGCAGAGGCGGCGAGAGAGGGAATCCACGCAGAGGCGGCAAGAGAGGGAATCCAGGCAGAGGCGGCGAGAGAGGGAATCCAGGCAGAGGCGGCGAATGAGGGAAACCAGGCAGAGGCTGCGAGAGAGGTTCAGGCAGAAGCAGCGAGAGTGGTAAAGGCAGAGGCACCGAGAGAGGGAATCCAGGCAGAGGCGGCGAGAGAGGCAATCCAAGCAGAGGCGGCGACAGAGGTTCAGGCAGAAGCAGCGAGAGAGGTAAAGGCAGAGGCAGCGAGAGAGGGAATCCAGGCAGAGGCGGCGAGAGGGGGAATCCAGGCAGAGGCGGCGAGAGAGGGAATCCGGGCAGAGGCAGTGAGAGAGGGAATCCGGGCAGAGGCGGCGAGAGAGGGAATCCAGGCAGAGGCAGCGAGAGAGGGGATCCGGGCAGAGGCGGCGAGAGAGGGAATCCGGGCAGAGGCAGCGAGAGAGGGAATCCGGGCAGAGGCGGTGAGAGAGGGAATCCAGGCAGAGGCGGCGAGAGACGGAATCCAGGCAGAGGCAGCGAGAGAGGGAATCCAGGCAGAGGCGGCGAGAGAGGTTCAGGCAGAGGCAGCAGAGAGGTTCAGGCAGAGGCAGCGAGAGAGGGAATCCAGGCAGAGGCGGCGAGAGAGGGAATCCAGGCAGAGGCGACGAGAGAGGGAATCCAGGCAGAGGCAGTGAGAGAGGGAATCCAGGCAGAAGCAGCGAGAGAGGTTCAGGCAGAGGCGGCGAGAGAGGGAATCCAGGCAGAGGCAGCGAGAGAGGGGATCCAGGAAGAGGCAGCGAGAGAGGTTCAGGCAGAGGCGGCGAGAGAGGGAATCCAGGCAGAGGCGGCGAATGAGGGAAACCAGGCAGAGGCTGCGAGAGAGGTTCAGGCAGAGGCGGCGAGAGAGGGAATCCAGGCAGAGGCAGCGAGAGAGGGAATCCAGGCAGAGGCAGCGAGAGAGGTTCAGGCAGAGGCAGCGAGAGAGGGAATCCATGCAGAGGCGGCGAGAGAGGGAATCCAGGCAGAGGCGGCGAGGGAGGGAATCCAGGCAGAGGCGGCGAGAGAGGGAATCCTGGCAGAGACAGCGAGAGAGGGGATCCAGGCAGAGGCAGCGAGAGAGGGAATCCAGGCAGAGGCGGCGAGAGAGGGAATCTCGGCAGAGTCAGCGACAGAGGGTATCCCGGCAGAGGCGGCGAGAGGGTGAATCCAGGCAGAGGCGGCGAGAGAGGGAATCCAGGCAGAGGCGGCGAGAGGGTGAATCCAGGCAGAGGCGGCGAGAGAGGGAATCCAGGCAGAGGCGGCGAGAGATGGAATCCAGGCAGAGGCGGCGAGAGGGTGAATCCAGGCAGAGGCGGCGAGAGGGTGAATCCAGGCAGAGGCGGCGAGAGGGTGAATCCAGGCAGAGGCGGCGAGAGATGGAATCCATGCAGAGGCAGCGAGAGAGGGAATCCAGGCAGAGGCAGCGAGAGGGGGAATCCAGGCAGAGGCAGCGAGAGGGGGAATCCAGGCAGAGGCGGCGAGAGAGGGAATCCAGGCAGAGGCGGCGACAGAGGGAATCCAGGCAGAGGCAGCGAGAGAGGTTCAGGCAGAGGCAGCGAGAGAGGGAATCCTGGCAGAGGCGGCGAGAGAGGGAATCCAGGCAGAGGCGGCGAGAGAGGGAATCCAGGCAGAGGCGGCGAGAGAGGGAATCCAGGCAGAGGCAGCGAGTGGGATTCCAGGCAGAGGCGGCGAGAGAGGGAATCCAGGAAGAGGCGGCGAGAGTGGGAATCCAGGCAGAGGCGGCGAGAGAGGTTCAGGCAGAGGCGGCGAGACAGGGAATCCAGGCAGAGGCGGCGAGAGAGGGAATCCAGGCAGAGGCGGCGAGAGAGGGAATCCAGGCAGAGGCGGCGAGAGAGAGAATCCAGGCAGAGGCGGCGAGAGAGGGAATCCAGGCTGAGGCAGCGAGAGAGGGAATCCAGGCAGAGGCGGCGAGAGAGGGAATCCAGGCAGAGGCAGCGAGAGAGGGAATCCAGGCAGAGGCGCCGAGAGAGGGAATCCAGGCAGAGGCAGCGAGAGAGGGAATCCAGGCAGAGGCGGCGAGAGAGGTTCAGGCAGAGGCGGCAAGAGAGGGAATCCAGGCAGAGGCGGCGAGAGTGGGAATCCAGGCAGAGGCGGCGAGAGAGGGAATCCAGGCAGAGGCAGAGAGAGAGGTTCAGGCAGAGGCATCGAGAGAGGATCAGGTAGAGGCAGCGAGAGAGGGAATCCAGGCAGAGGCAGAGAGAGAGGTTCAGGCAGAGGCAGCGAGATATGTTCAGGCAGAGGCAGCGAGAGAGGGAATCCAGGCAGAGGCGGCGAGAGGGCGAATGCAGGCAGAGGCGGCGAGAGAGGGAATCCAGGCAGAGGCGGCGAGAGAGGGAACCCAGGCAGAGGCGGCGAGAGAGGGAATCCAGGCAGAGGCAGTGAGAGGGGGAATCCAGGCAGAGGCGGCGAGAGAGGGAATCCAGGCAGAGGCGGCGAGAGATGGAATCCAGGCAGAGGCGGCGAGAGAGGGAATCCAGGCAGAGGCGGCGAGAGAGGGAATCCAGGCAGAGGCGGCGAGAGAGGGAATCCACGCAGAGGCGGCAAGAGAGGGAATCCAGGCAGAGGCGGCGAGAGAGGGAATCCAGGCAGAGGCGGCGAATGAGGGAAACCAGGCAGAGGCTGCGAGAGAGGTTCAGGCAGAAGCAGAGAGAGTGGTAAAGGCAGAGGCACCGAGAGAGGGAATCCAGGCAGAGGCGGCGAGAGAGGCAATCCAAGCAGAGGCGGCGACAGAGGTTCAGGCAGAAGCAGCGAGAGAGGTAAAGGCAGAGGCAGCGAGAGAGGGAATCCAGGCAGAGGCGGCGAGAGAGGGAATCCAGGCAGAGGCGGCGAGAGAGGGAATCCGGGCAGAGGCAGTGAGAGAGGGAATCCGGGCAGAGGCGGCGAGAGAGGGAATCCAGGCAGAGGCAGCGAGAGAGGGGATCCGGGCAGAGGCGGCGAGAGAGGGAATCCGGGCAGAGGCAGCGAGAGAGGGAATCCGGGCAGAGGCGGCGAGAGAGGGAATCCAGGCAGAGGCGTCGAGAGACGGAATCCAGGCAGAGGCAGCGAGAGAGGGAATCCAGGCAGAGGCGGCGAGAGAGGTTCAGGCAGAGGCAGCAGAGAGGTTCAGGCAGAGGCAGCGAGAGAGGGAATCCAGGCAGAGGCGGCGAGAGAGGGAATCCAGGCAGAGGCGACGAGAGAGGGAATCCAGGCAGAGGCAGTGAGAGAGGGAATCCAGGCAGAGGCAGCGAGAGAGGTTCAGGCAGAGGCGGCGAGAGAGGGAATCCAGGCAGAGGCAGCGAGAGAGGGGATCCAGGAAGAGGCAGCGAGAGAGGTTCAGGCAGAGGCGGCGAGAGGCAATCCTGGCAGAGGCAGCGAGAGAGGTTCAGGCAGAGGCGGCGAGGGAATGCAGGCCGAGGCGGCGAGAGGGAATCCAGGCAGAGGCAGCGAGAGAGGTTCAGGCAGAGGCGGCGAGAGGGAATCCAGGCAGAGGCGGCGAGAGGGGGAATCCAGGCAGAGGCAGCGAGAGAGGGAATCCAGGCAGAGGCGGCGAGAGAGGGAATCCAGGCAGAGGTGGCGAGAGAGGGAATCCAGGCAGAGGCAGCGAGAGAGGGAATCCAGGCAGAGGCGGCGAGAGAGGGAATCCAGGCAGAGACAGCGAGAGAGGGGATCCAGGCTGAGGCAGCGAGAGAGGGAATCCAGGCAGAGGCGGCGAGAGAGGGAATCCAGGCAGAGGCGGCGACAGAGGGAATCCAGGCAGAGGCGGCGAGAGAGGTTCAGCCAGAGGCAGCGAGAGAGGGAATCCAGGCAGAGGCAGTGAGAGAGGTTCAGGCAGAGGCAGCGAGAGAGGGAATCCAGACAGAGGCAGCGAGAGAGGTTCAGGCAGAGGCAGCAAGAGAGGGAATCCAGGCAGAGGCGGCGAGAGAGGGAATCCAGGCAGAGGCGGCGAGAGGGGGAATCCAGTCAGAGGCGGCGAGAGATGTTCAGGCAGAGGCAGCGAGAGAGGGAATCCAGGCAGAGGCAGTGAGAGAGGTTCAGGCAGAGGCAGTGAGAGAGGGAATCCAGGCAGAGGCAGTGAGAGAGGGAATCCAGGCAGAGGCAGCGAGAGAGGTTCAGGCAGAGGCAGTGAGAGAGCGAATCCAGGCAGAGGCGGCGAGAGAGGTTCAGGCAGAGGCGGCGAGAGAGGTTCAGGCAGAGGCAGCGAGAGAGGGAATCCAGGCAGACGCGGCGAGAGAGGTTCAGGCAGAGGCAGTGAGAGAGCGAATCCAGGCAGAGGCAGCAAGAGAGGGAATCCAGGCAGAGGCAGCGAGAGAGGGAATCCAGGCAGAGGCGGCGAGAGAGGGAATCCAGGCAGAGGCGGCGAGAGAGGTTCAGGCAGAGGCGGCGAGAGAGGGAATCCAGGCAGAGGCGGCAAGAGAGGTTCAGGCAGAGGCAGCGAGAGAGGGAATCCAGGCAGAGGCGGCGAGAGAGGTTCAGGCAGAGGCGGCGAGAGAGGGAATCCAGGCAGAGGCGGCGAGAGAGGTTCAGGCAGAGGCAACGAGAGAGGGAATACAGGCAGAGGCAGCGAGAGAGGGAATCCAGGCAGAGGCAGCGAGAGAGGTTCAGGCAGAGGCAGCGAGAGAGGGAATCCAGGCAGAGGCCGTGAGAGAGCGAATCCAGGCAGAGGCGGCGAAAGAGGGAATCCAGGCAGAGGCGGCGAGAGACGTTCAGGCAGAGGCAGCGAGAGAGGGAATCCAGGCAGAGGCGGCAAGAGAGGTTCAGGCAGAGGCAGAGAGAGAGGGAATCCAGGCAGAGGCAGCGAGAGAGGGAATCCAGGCAGTGGCGGCGAGAGAGGTTCAGGCAGAGGCAGCGAGAGAGGGAATGAAGGCAGAGGCAGCGAGAGAGGTTCAGGCAGAGGCAGCGAGAGAGGGTCAGGCAGAGGCAGCGAGAGAGGTTCAGGCAGAGGCAGCGAGAGAGGGAATCCAGGCAGAGGCGGCGAGAGAGGTTCAGGCAGAGGCGGCGAGAGAGGGAATCCAGGCAGAGGCGGCGAGAGAGGGAATCCAGGCAGAGGGAGCGAGAGAGGTTCAGGCAGAGGCAGCGAGAGAGGTTCAGGCAGAGGCGGCGAGAGGGAATCCAGGCAGAGGCAGCGAGAGAGGTCCAGGCGGAGGCAGTGAGAGAGGGAATCCAGGCAGAGGCAGTGAGAGAGGGAATCCAGGCAGAGGCAGCGAGAGAGGTTCAGGCAGAGGCAGTGAGAGAGGTTCAGGCAGAGGCGGCGAGAGAGGGAATCCAGGCAGAGGCGGCGAGAGAGGTTCAGGCAGAGGCAGTGAGAGAGCGAATCCAGGCAGAGGCAGCGAGAGAGGTTCAGGCAGAGGCAGTGAGAGAGGTTCAGGCAGAGGCGGCGAGAGAGGGAATCCAGGCAGAGGCGGCGAGAGAGGTTCAGGCAGAGGCAGCGAGAGAGGGAATCCAGGCAGAGGCGGCGAGAGAGGTTCAGGCAGAGGCGGCGAGAGAGGTTCAGGCAGAGGCGGCGAGAGAGGGAATCCAGGCAGAGGCGGCGAGAGAGGTTCAGGCAGAGGCAGTGAGAGAGCGAATCCAGGCAGAGGCAGCGAGAGAGGGAATCCAGGCAAAGGCAGCGAGAGAGGGAATCCAGGCAGAGGCGGCGAGAGAGGGAATCCAGGCAGAGGCGGCGAGAGAGGTTCAGGCAGAGGAGGCGAGAGAGGGAATCCAGGCAGAGGCGGCGAGAGAGGTTCAGGCAGAGGCGGCGAGAGAGGGAATCCAGGCAGAGGCGGCGAGAGAGGTTCAGGCAGAGGCGGCGAGAGAGGGAATCCAGGCAGAGGCGGCGAGAGAGGTTCAGGCAGAGGCAACGAGAGAGGGAATACAGGCAGAGGCAGTGAGAGAGGGAATCCAGGCAGAGGCAGCGAGAGAGGGAATCCAGGCAGAGGCAGCGAGAGAGGTTCAGGCAGAGGCAGCGAGAGAGGGAATCCAGGCAGAGGCCGTGAGAGAGCGAATCCAGGCAGAGGCGGCGAAAGAGGGAATCCAGGCAGAGGCGGCGAGAGACGTTCAGGCAGAGGCAGCGAGAGAGGGAATGAAGGCAGAGGCAGCGAGAGAGGTTCAGGCAGAGGCAGCGAGAGAGGGAATCCAGGCAGAGGCGGCGAGAGAGGGAATCCAGGCAGAGGCGGCGAGAGAGGGAATCCAGGCAGAGGGAGCGAGAGAGGTTCAGGCAGAGGCAGCGAGATAGGTTCAGGCAGAGGCGGCGAGAGGGAATCCAGGCAGAGGCAGCGAGAGAGGTCCAGGCGGAGGCAGCGATAGAGGGAATCCAGGCAGAGGCGGCGAGAGAGGTTCAGGCAGAGGGAGCGAGAGAGGTTCAGGCAGAGGCGGCGAGAGTGGGAATCCAGGCAGAGGCGGCGAGAGTGGGAATCCAGGCAGAGGCGGCGAGAGGGAATCCAGGCAGAGGCAGCGAGAGAGGGAATCCAGGCAGAGGTGGCGAGAGAGGGAATCCAGGCACAGGCAGCGACAGAGGGAATCCAGGCAGAGGCAGCGAGAGAGGGAATCCAGGCAGAGGCAGCGAGAGAGGGAATCCAGGCAGAGGCGGCGAGAGAGGGAATCCAGGCAGAGGCGGCGAGAGAGGTTCAGGCAGAGGCGGCGAGAGAGGGAATCCGGGCAGAGGCGGCGAGAGAGGGAATCCAGGCAGAGGCGGCGAGAGAGGGAATCCGGGCAGAGGCAGCGAGAGAGGGAATCCGGGCAGAGGCGGCAAGAGAGGGAATCCAGGCAGAGGCGGCGAGAGAGGGAATCCAGGCAGAGGCAGAGAGAGAGGGAATCCAGGCAGAGGCGGCGAGAGTGGTTCAGGCAGAGGCAGCGAGAGAGGTTCAGGCAGAGGCAGCAGAGAGGTTCAGGCAGAGGCAGCGAGAGAGGGAATCCAGGCAGAGGCGGCGAGAGTGGTTCAGGCAGAGGCAGCGAGAGAGGTTCAGGCAGAGGCAGCGAGAGAGGGAATCCAGGCAGAGGCAGCGAGAGAGGTTCAGGCAGAGGCAGCAGAGAGGTTCAGGCAGAGGCAGCGAGAGAGGGAATCCAGGCAGAGGCAGAGAGAGAGGGAATCCAGGCAGAGGCGGCGAGAGTGGTTCAGGCAGAGGCAGCGAGAGAGGTTCAGGCAGAGGCAGCGAGAGAGGGAATCCAGGCAGAGGCGGCGAGAGATAGAATCCAGGCAGAGGCGACGAGAGAGGGAATCCAGGCAGAGGCAGTGAGAGAGGGAATCCAGGCAGAGGCAGCGAGAGAGGTTCAGGCAGAGGCGGCGAGAGAGGGAATCCAGGCAGAGGCAGCGAGAGAGGGGATCCAGGAAGAGGCAGCGAGAGAGTTTCAGGCAGAGGCGGCGAGAGGCAATCCAGGCAGAGGCAGCGAGAGAGGTTCAGGCAGAGGCGGCGAGGGAATCCAGGCCGAGGCGGCGAGAGGGAATCCAGGCAGAGGCAGCGAGAGAGGTGCAGGCAGAGGCGGCGAGAGGGAATCCAGGCAGAGGCGGCGAGAGGGGGAATCCAGGCAGAGGCAGCGAGAGAGGGAATCCAGGCAGAGGCGGCGAGAGAGGGAATCCAGGCAGAGACAGCGAGAGAGGGAATCCAGGCAGAGGCGGCGACAGAGGGAATCCAGGAGGAGGCAGCGAGAGAGGGAATCCAGACAGAGGCAGCGAGAGAGGTTCAGGCAGAGGCAGCGAGAGAGGGAATCCAGGCAGAGGCGGTGAGAGGGTGAATCCAGGCAGAGGCGGCGAGAGGGGGAATCCAGGCAGAGGCGGCGAGAGATGTTCAGGCAGAGGCAGCGAGAGAGGGAATCCAGGCAGAGGCAGCGAGAGAGGGAATCCAGGCAGAGGCGGCGAGAGAGGGAATCCAGGCAGAGGCGGCGAGAGAGGTTCAGGCAGAGGCAGCGAGAGAGGGAATCCAGGCAGAGGCAGCGAGAGAGGGAATCCAGGCAGAGGCAGCGAGAGAGGTTCAGGCAGAGGCAGCGAGAGACGGAATCCAGGCAGAGGCAGCGAGAGAGGTTCAGGCAGAGGCAGCGAGAGAGGGAATCCAGGCAGAGGCAGCGAGAGAGGGAATCCAGGCAGAGGCAGCGAGAGAGGTTCAGGCAGAGGCAGCGAGAGAGGGAATCCAGGCAGAGGCAGCGAGAGAGGTTCAGGCAGAGGCAGCGAGAGAGGGAATCCAGGCAGAGGCAGCGAGAGGGGGAATCCAGGCAGAGGCAGCGAGAGGGGGAATCCAGGCAGAGGCGGCGAGAGAGGGAATCCAGGCAGAGGCGGCGACAGAGGGAATCCAGGCAGAGGCGGCGACAGAGGGAATCCAGGCAGAGGCAGCGAGAGAGGTTCAGGCAGAGGCAGCGAGAGAGGGAATCCTGGCAGAGGCGGCGAGAGAGGGAATCCAGGCAGAGGCGGCGAGAGAGGGAATCCAGGCAGAGGCGGCGAGAGAGGGAATCCAGGCAGAGGCCGCGAGAGGGGGAATCCAGGCAGAGGCGGCGAGAGATGTTCAGGCAGAGGCATCGAGAGAGGGAATCCAGGCAGAGGCGGCGAGAGAGGTGCAGGCAGAGGCAGCGAGAGAGGGAATCCAGGCAGAGGCAGCGAGAGAGGGAATCCAGGCAGAGGCAGCGAGAGAGGTTCAGGCAGAGGCAGCGAGAGAGGGAATCCAGGCAGAGGCGGCGAGAGAGGGAATCCCGGCAGAGGCGGCGAGATAGGGAATCCAGGCAGAGGCGGCGAGAGAGGGAATCCTGGCAGAGACAGCGAGAGAGGGGATCCAGGCAGAGGCAGCGACAGAGGGAATCCAGGCAGAGGCGGCGAGAGAGGGAATCCCGGCAGAGGCAGCGACAGAGGGAATCCCGGCAGAGGCGGCGAGAGGGTGAATCCAGGCAGAGGCGGCGAGAGGGTGATTCCAGGCAGAGGCGGCGAGAGAGGGAATCCAGGCAGAGGCGGCGAGAGGGTGAATCCAGGCAGAGGCGGCGAGAGAGGGAATCCAGGCAGAGGCGGCGAGAGGGTGAATCCAGGCAGAGGCGGCGAGATGGTGAATCCAGGCAGAGGCGGCGAGAGGGTGAATCCAGGCAGAGGCGGCGAGAGATGGAATCCAGGCAGAGGCGGCGAGAGAGGGAATCCAGGCAGAGGCGGCGAGAGGGTGAATCCAGGCAGAGGCGGCGAGAGATGGAATCCAGGCAGAGGCAGCGAGAGAGGGAATCCAGGCAGAGGCAGCGAGAGAGGGAATCCAGGCAGAGGCAGCGAGAGAGGTTCAGGCAGAGGCAGCGAGAGAGGGAATCCATGCAGAGGCGGCGAGAGAGGGAATCCAGGCAGAGGCGGCGAGGGAGGGAATCCAGGCAGAGGCGGCGAGAGAGGGAATCCTGGCAGAGACAGCGAGAGAGGGGATCCAGGCAGAGGCAGCGAGAGAGGGAATCCAGGCAGAGGCGGCGAGAGAGGGAATCCTGGCAGAGTCAGCGACAGAGGGTATCCCGGCAGAGGCGGCGAGAGGGTGAATCCAGGCAGAGGCGGCGAGAGAGGGAATCCAGGCAGAGGCGGCGAGAGGGTGAATCCAGGCAGAGGCGGCGAGAGAGGGAATCCAGGCAGAGGCGGCGAGAGATGGAATCCAGGCAGAGGCGGCGAGAGGGTGAATCCAGGCAGAGGCGGCGAGAGGGTGAATCCAGGCAGAGGCGGCGAGAGGGTGAATCCAGGCAGAGGCGGCGAGAGATGGAATCCAGGCAGAGGCAGCGAGAGAGGGAATCCAGGCAGAGGCAGCGAGAGGGGGAATCCAGGCAGAGGCAGCGAGAGGGGGAATCCAGGCAGAGGCGGCGAGAGAGGGAATCCAGGCAGAGGCGGCGACAGAGGGAATCCAGGCAGAGGCAGCGAGAGAGGTTCAGGCAGAGGCAGCGAGAGAGGGAATCCTGGCAGAGGCGGCGAGAGAGGGAATCCAGGCAGAGGCGGCGAGAGAGGGAATCCAGGCAGAGGCGGCGACAGAGGGAATCCAGGCAGAGGCAGCGAGTGAGATTCCAGGCAGAGGCGGCGAGAGAGGGAATCCAGGAAGAGGCGGCGAGAGTGGGAATCCAGGCAGAGGCGGCGAGAGAGGTTCAGGCAGAGGCGGCGAGACAGGGAATCCAGGCAGAGGCGGCGAGAGAGGGAATCCAGGCAGAGGCGGCGAGAGAGGGAATCCAGGCAGAGGCGGCGAGAGAGAGAATCCAGGCAGAGGCGGCGAGAGAGGGAATCCAGGCTGAGACAGCGAGAGAGGGAATCCAGGCAGAGGCGGCGAGAGAGGGAATCCAGACAGAGGCAGTGAGAGAGGGAATCCAGGCAGAGGCGCCGAGAGAGGGAATCCAGGCAGAGGCAGCGAGAGAGGGAATCCAGGCAGAGGCGGCGAGAGAGGTTCAGGCAGAGGCGGCAAGAGAGGGAATCCAGGCAGAGGCGGCGAGAGTGGGAATCCAGGCAGAGGCGGCGAGAGAGGGAATCCAGGCAGAGGCAGAGAGAGAGGTTCAGGCAGAGGCATCGAGAGAGGATCAGGCAGAGGCAGCGAGAGAGGGAATCCAGGCAGAGGCAGAGAGAGAGGTTCAGGCAGAGGCAGCGAGATATGTTCAGGCAGAGGCAGCGAGAGAGGGAATCCAGGCAGAGGCGGCGAGAGGGGGAATCCAGGCAGAGGCGGCGAGAGAGGGAATCCAGGCAGAGGCGGCGAGAGAGGGAACCCAGGCAGAGGCGGCGAGAGAGGGAATCCAGGCAGAGGCAGCGAGAGGGGGAATCCAGGCAGAGGCGGCGAGAGAGGGAATCCAGGCAGAGGCGGCGAGAGATGGAATCCAGGCAGAGGCGGCGAGAGAGGGAATCCAGGCAGAGGCGGCGAGAGAGGGAATCCAGGCAGAGGCGGCGAGAGAGGGAATCCACGCAGAGGCGGCAAGAGAGGGAATCCAGGCAGAGGCGGCGAGAGAGGGAATCCAGGCAGAGGCGGCGAATGAGGGAAACCAGGCAGAGGCTGCGAGAGAGGTTCAGGCAGAAGCAGCGAGAGTGGTAAAGGCAGAGGCACCGAGAGAGGGAATCCAGGCAGAGGCGGCGAGAGAGGGAATCCAAGCAGAGGCGGCGACAGAGGTTCAGGCAGAAGCAGCGAGAGAGGTAAAGGCAGAGGCAGCGAGAGAGGGAATCCAGGCAGAGGCGGCGAGAGAGGGAATCCAGGCAGAGGCGGCGAGAGAGGGAATCCGGGCAGAGGCGGCGAGAGAGGGAATCCGGGCAGAGGCAGCGAGAGAGGGAATCCGGGCAGAGGCGGCGAGAGAGGGAATCCAGGCAGAGGCGGCGAGAGACGGAATCCAGGCAGAGGCAGCGAGAGAGGGAATCCAGGCAGAGGCGGCGAGAGAGGTTCAGGCAGAGGCAGCAGAGAGGTTCAGGCAGAGGCAGCGAGAGAGGGAATCCAGGCAGAGGCGGCGAGAGAGGGAATCCAGGCAGAGGCGACGAGAGAGGGAATCCAGGCAGAGGCAGTGAGAGAGGGAATCCAGGCAGAGGCAGCGAGAGAGGTTCAGGCAGAGGCGGCGAGAGAGGGAATCCAGGCAGAGGCAGCGAGAGAGGGGATCCAGGAAGAGGCAGCGAGAGAGGTTCAGGCAGAGGCGGCGAGAGGCAATCCAGGCAGAGGCAGCGAGAGAGGTTCAGGCAGAGGCGGCGAGGGAATGCAGGCCGAGGCGGCGAGAGGGAATCCAGGCAGAGGCAGCGAGAGAGGTTCAGGCAGAGGCGGCGAGAGGGAATCCAGGCAGAGGCGGCGAGAGGGGGAATCCAGGCAGAGGCAGCGAGAGAGGGAATCCAGGCAGAGGCGGCGAGAGAGGGAATCCAGGCAGAGACAGCGAGAGAGGGGATCCAGGCTGAGGCAGCGAGAGAGGGGATCCAGGCTGAGGCAGCGAGAGAGGGATTCCAGGCAGAGGCGGCGAGAGAGGGAATCCAGGCAGAGGCGGCGAGAGAGGTTCAGCCAGAGGCAGCGAGAGAGGGAATCCAGGCAGAGGCAGTGAGAGAGGTTCAGGCAGAGGCAGCGAGAGAGGGAATCCAGGCAGAGGCAGCGAGAGAGGTTCAGGCAGAGGCAGCAAGAGAGGGAATCCAGGCAGAGGCGGCGAGAGAGGGAATCCAGGCAGAGGCGGCGAGAGGGGGAATCCAGTCAGAGGCGGTGAGAGATGTTCAGGCAGAGGCAGCGAGAGAGGGAATCCAGGCAGAGGCAGTGAGAGAGGTTCAGGCAGAGGCAGTGAGAGAGGGAATCCAGGCAGAGGCAGTGAGAGAGGGAATCCAGGCAGAGGCAGCGAGAGAGGTTCAGGCAGAGGCAGTGAGAGAGCGAATCCAGGCAGAGGCGGCGAGAGAGGTTCAGGCAGAGGCGGCGAGAGAGGTTCAGGCAGAGGCAGCGAGAGAGGGAATCCAGGCAGACGCGGCGAGAGAGGTTCAGGCAGAGGCAGTGAGAGAGCGAATCCAGGCAGAGGCAGCGAGAGAGGGAATCCAGGCAGAGGCAGCGAGAGAGGGAATCCAGGCAGAGGCGGCGAGAGAGGGAATCCAGGCAGAGGCGGCGAGAGAGGTTCAGGCAGAGGCGGCGAGAGAGGGAATCCAGGCAGAGGCGGCAAGAGAGGTTCAGGCAGAGGCAGGGAGAGAGGGAATCCAGGCAGAGGCGGCGAGAGAGGTTCAGGCAGAGGCGGCGAGAGAGGGAATCCAGGCAGAGGCGGCGAGAGAGGTTCAGGCAGAGGCAACGAGAGAGGGAATACAGGCAGAGGCAGCGAGAGAGGGAATCCAGGCAGAGGCAGCGAGAGAGGGAATCCAGGCAGAGGCAGCGAGAGAGGTTCAGGCAGAGGCAGCGAGAGAGGGAATCCAGGCAGAGGCCGTGAGAGAGCGAATCCAGGCAGAGGCGGCGAGAGACGTTCAGGCAGAGGCAGCGAGAGAGGGAATCCAGGCAGAGGCGGCAAGAGAGGTTCAGGCAGAGGCAGAGAGAGAGGGAATCCAGGCAGAGGCAGCGAGAGAGGGAATCCAGGCAGTGGCGGCGAGAGAGGTTCAGGCAGAGGCAGCGAGAGAGGGAATGAAGGCAGAGGCAGCGAGAGAGGTTCAGGCAGAGGCAGCGAGAGAGGGTCAGGCAGAGGCAGCGAGAGAGGTTCAGGCAGAGGCAGCGAGAGAGGGAATCCAGGCAGAGGCGGCGAGAGAGGTTCAGGCAGAGGCGGCGAGAGAGGGAATCCAGGCAGAGGCGGCGAGAGAGGGAATCCAGGCAGAGGGAGCGAGAGAGGTTCAGGCAGAGGCAGCGAGAGAGGTTCAGGCAGAGGCGGCGAGAGGGAATCCAGGCAGAGGCAGCGAGAGAGGTCCTGGCGGAGGCACTGAGAGAGGGAATCCAGGCAGAGGCAGTGAGAGAGGGAATCCAGGCAGAGGCAGCGAGAGAGGTTCAGGCAGAGGCAGTGAGAGAGCGAATCCAGGCAGAGGCGGCGAGAGAGGTTCAGGCAGAGGCGGCGAGAGAGGTTCAGGCAGAGGCAGCGAGAGAGGGAATCCAGGCAGAGGCGGCGAGAGAGGTTCAGGCAGAGGCAGTGAGAGAGCGAATCCAGGCAGAGGCAGCGAGAGAGGGAATCCAGGCAGAGGCAGCGAGAGAGGGAATCCAGGCAGAGGCGGCGAGAGAGGGAATCCAGGCAGAGGCGGCGAGAGAGGTTCAGGCAGAGGCAGCGAGAGAGGGAATCCAGGCAGAGGCGGCGAGAGAGGTTCAGGCAGAGGCGGCGAGAGAGGGAATCCAGGCAGAGGCGGCGAGAGAGGTTCAGGCAGAGGCAACGAGAGAGGGAATACAGGCAGAGGCAGTGAGAGAGGGAATCCAGGCAGAGGCAGCGAGAGAGGGAATCCAGGCAGAGGCAGCGAGAGAGGTTCAGGCAGAGGCAGCGAGAGAGGGAATCCAGGCAGAGGCCGTGAGAGAGCGAATCCAGGCAGAGGCGGCGAAAGAGGGAATCCAGGCAGAGGCGGCGAGAGACGTTCAGGCAGAGGCAGCGAGAGAGGGAATGAAGGCAGAGGCAGCGAGAGAGGTTCAGGCAGAGGCAGCGAGAGAGGGAATCCAGGCAGAGGCGGCGAGAGAGGGAATCCAGGCAGAGGCGGCGAGAGAGGGAATCCAGGCAGAGGGAGCGAGAGAGGTTCAGGCAGAGGCAGCGAGAGAGGTTCAGGCAGAGGCGGCGAGAGGGAATCCAGGCAGAGGCAGCGAGAGAGGTCCAGGCGGAGGCAGCGATAGAGGGAATCCAGGCAGAGGCGGCGAGAGAGGTTCAGGCAGAGGGAGCGAGAGAGGTTCAGGCAGAGGCGGCGAGAGTGGGAATCCAGGCAGAGGCGGCGAGAGTGGGAATCCAGGCAGAGGCGGCGAGAGGGAATCCAGGCAGAGGCAGCGAGAGAGGGAATCCAGGCAGAGGTGGCGAGAGAGGGAATCCAGGCACAGGCAGCGACAGAGGGAATCCAGGCAGAGGCAGCGAGAGAGGGAATCCAGGCAGAGGCAGCGAGAGAGGGAATCCAGGCAGAGGCGGCGAGAGAGGGAATCCAGGCAGTGGCGGCGAGAGAGGTTCAGGCAGAGGCGGCGAGAGAGGGAATCCGGGCAGAGGCGGCGAGAGAGGGAATCCAGGCAGAGGCGGCGAGAGAGGGAATCCGGGCAGAGGCAGCGAGAGAGGGAATCCGGGCAGAGGCGGCAAGAGAGGGAATCCGGGCAGAGGCGGCGAGAGAGGGAATCCAGGCAGAGGCAGAGAGAGAGGGAATCCAGGCAGAGGCGGCGAGAGTGGTTCAGGCAGAGGCAGCGAGAGAGGTTCAGGCAGAGGCAGCAGAGAGGTTCAGGCAGAGGCAGCGAGAGAGGGAATCCAGGCAGAGGCAGAGAGAGAGGGAATCCAGGCAGAGGCGGCGAGAGTGGTTCAGGCAGAGGCAGCGAGAGAGGTTCAGGCAGAGGCAGCGAGAGAGGGAATCCAGGCAGAGGCAGCGAGAGAGGTTCAGGCAGAGGCAGCAGAGAGGTTCAGGCAGAGGCAGCGAGAGAGGGAATCCAGGCAGAGGCAGAGAGAGAGGGAATCCAGGCAGAGGCGGCGAGAGTGGTTCAGGCAGAGGCAGCGAGAGAGGTTCAGGCAGAGGCAGCGAGAGAGGGAATCAAGGCAGAGGCGGCGAGAGAGGGAATCCAGGCAGAGGCGACGAGAGAGGGAATCCAGGCAGAGGCAGTGAGAGAGGGAATCCAGGCAGAGGCAGCGAGAGAGGTTCAGGCAGAGGCGGCGAGAGAGGGAATCCAGGCAGAGGCAGCGAGAGAGGGGATCCAGGAAGAGGCAGCGAGAGAGGTTCAGGCAGAGGCGGCGAGAGGCAATCCAGGCAGAGGCAGCGAGAGAGGTTCAGGCAGAGGCGGCGAGGGAATCCAGGCCGAGGCGGCGAGAGGGAATCCAGGCAGAGGCAGCGAGAGAGGTTCAGGCAGAGGCGGCGAGAGGGAATCCAGGCAGAGGCGGCGAGAGGGGGAATCCAGGCAGAGGCAGCGAGAGAGGGAATCCAGGCAGAGGCGGCGAGAGAGGGAATCCAGGCAGAGACAGCGAGAGAGGGAATCCAGGCAGAGGCGGCGACAGAGGGAATCCAGGAGGAGGCAGCGAGAGAGGGAATCCAGACAGAGGCAGCGAGAGAGGTTCAGGCAGAGGCAGCGAGAGAGGGAATCCAGGCAGAGGCGGCGAGAGGGTGAATCCAGGCAGAGGCGGCGAGAGGGTGAATCCAGGCAGAGGCGGCGAGAGGGTGAATCCAGGCAGAGGCGGCGAGAGATGGAATCCAGGCAGAGGCGGCGAGAGAGGGAATCCAGACAGAGGCAGCGAGAGAGGTTCAGGCAGAGGCAGCGAGAGAGGGAATCCAGGCAGAGGCGGCGAGAGGGTGAATCCAGGCAGAGGCGGCGAGAGGGTGAATCCAGGCAGAGGCGGCGAGAGGGTGAATCCAGGTAGAGGCGGCGAGAGATGGAATCCAGGCAGAGGCGGCGAGAGAGGGAATCCAGGCAGAGGCGGCGAGAGGGTGAATCCAGGCAGAGGCGGCGAGAGATGGAATCCAGGCAGAGGCAGCGAGAGAGGGAATCCAGGCAGAGGCAGCGAGAGAGGGAATCCAGGCAGAGGCGGCGAGAGGGTGAATCCAGGCAGAGGCAGCGAGAGAGGGAATCCAGGCAGAGGCAGCGAGAGGGGTTCAGGCAGAGGCAGCGAGAGGGGGAATCCAGGCAGAGGCGGCGAGAGGGGGAAGCCAGGCAGAGGCAGCGAGAGGGGGAATCCAGGCAGAGGCAGCGAGAGAGGGAATCCAGGCAGAGGCAGCGAGAGAGGGAATCCAGGCAGAGGCAGCGAGAGAGGGAATCCAGGCAGAGGCGGCGAGAGGGTGAATCCAGGCAGAGGCAGCGAGAGAGGGAATCCAGGCAGAGGCAGCGAGAGGGGTTCAGGCAGAGGCAGCGAGAGGGGGAATCCAGGCAGAGGCGGCGAGAGGGGGAAGCCAGGCAGAGGCAGCGAGAGGGGGAATCCAGGCAGAGGCAGCGAGAGAGGGAATCCAGGCAGAGGCAGCGAGAGAGGGAATCCAGGCAGAGGCAGCGAGAGGGGGAATCCAGGCAGAGGCAGCGAGAGGGGGAATCCAGGCAGAGGCGGCGAGAGAGGGAATCCAGGCAGAGGCAGCGAGAGAGGGGATCCAGGAAGAGGCAGCGAGAGAGGTTCAGGCAGAGGCGGCGAGAGGCAATCCAGGCAGAGGCAGCGAGAGAGGTTCAGGCAGAGGCGGCGAGGGAATGCAGGCCGAGGCGGCGAGAGGGAATCCAGGCAGAGGCAGCGAGAGAGGTTCAGGCAGAGGCGGCGAGAGGGAATCCAGGCAGAGGCGGCGAGAGGGGGAATCCAGGCAGAGGCAGCGAGAGAGGGAATCCAGGCAGAGGCGGCGAGAGAGGGAATCCAGGCAGAGACAGCGAGAGAGGGGATCCAGGCTGAGGCAGCGAGAGAGGGGATCCAGGCTGAGGCAGCGAGAGAGGGAATCCAGGCAGAGGCGGCGAGAGAGGGAATCCAGGCAGAGGCGGCGAGAGAGGTTCAGCCAGAGGCAGCGAGAGAGGGAATCCAGGCAGAGGCAGTGAGAGAGGTTCAGGCAGAGGCAGCGAGAGAGGGAATCCAGGCAGAGGCAGCGAGAGAGGTTCAGGCAGAGGCAGCAAGAGAGGGAATCCAGGCAGAGGCGGCGAGAGAGGGAATCCAGGCAGAGGCGGCGAGAGGGGGAATCCAGTCAGAGGCGGTGAGAGATGTTCAGGCAGAGGCAGCGAGAGAGGGAATCCAGGCAGAGGCAGTGAGAGAGGTTCAGGCAGAGGCAGTGAGAGAGGGAATCCAGGCAGAGGCAGTGAGAGAGGGAATCCAGGCAGAGGCAGCGAGAGAGGTTCAGGCAGAGGCAGTGAGAGAGCGAATCCAGGCAGAGGCGGCGAGAGAGGTTCAGGCAGAGGCGGCGAGAGAGGTTCAGGCAGAGGCAGCGAGAGAGGGAATCCAGGCAGACGCGGCGAGAGAGGTTCAGGCAGAGGCAGTGAGAGAGCGAATCCAGGCAGAGGCAGCGAGAGAGGGAATCCAGGCAGAGGCAGCGAGAGAGGGAATCCAGGCAGAGGCGGCGAGAGAGGGAATCCAGGCAGAGGCGGCGAGAGAGGTTCAGGCAGAGGCGGCGAGAGAGGGAATCCAGGCAGAGGCGGCAAGAGAGGTTCAGGCAGAGGCAGGGAGAGAGGGAATCCAGGCAGAGGCGGCGAGAGAGGTTCAGGCAGAGGCGGCGAGAGAGGGAATCCAGGCAGAGGCGGCGAGAGAGGTTCAGGCTGAGGCAACGAGAGAGGGAATACAGGCAGAGGCAGCGAGAGAGGGAATCCAGGCAGAGGCAGCGAGAGAGGGAATCCAGGCAGAGGCAGCGAGAGAGGTTCAGGCAGAGGCAGCGAGAGAGGGAATCCAGGCAGAGGCCGTGAGAGAGCGAATCCAGGCAGAGGCGGCGAAAGAGGGAATCCAGGCAGAGGCGGCGAGAGACGTTCAGGCAGAGGCAGCGAGAGAGGGAATCCAGGCAGAGGCGGCAAGAGAGGTTCAGGCAGAGGCAGAGAGAGAGGGAATCCAGGCAGAGGCAGCGAGAGAGGGAATCCAGGCAGTGGCGGCGAGAGAGGTTCAGGCAGAGGCAGCGAGAGAGGGAATGAAGGCAGAGGCAGCGAGAGAGGTTCAGGCAGAGGCAGCGAGAGAGGGTCAGGCAGAGGCAGCGAGAGAGGTTCAGGCAGAGGCAGCGAGAGAGGGAATCCAGGCAGAGGCGGCGAGAGAGGTTCAGGCAGAGGCGGCGAGAGAGGGAATCCAGGCAGAGGCGGCGAGAGAGGGAATCCAGGCAGAGGGAGCGAGAGAGGTTCAGGCAGAGGCAGCGAGAGAGGTTCAGGCAGAGGCGGCGAGAGGGAATCCAGGCAGAGGCAGCGAGAGAGGTCCAGGCGGAGGCACTGAGAGAGTGAATCCAGGCAGAGGCGGCGAGAGGGTGAATCCAGGCAGAGGCGGCGAGAGATGGAATCCAGGCAGAGGCGGCGAGAGAGGGAATCCAGACAGAGGCAGCGAGAGAGGTTCAGGCAGAGGCAGCGAGGGAGGGAATCCAGGCAGAGGCGGCGAGAGGGTGAATCCAGGCAGAGGCGGCGAGAGGGTGAATCCAGGCAGAGGCGGCGAGAGGGTGAATCCAGGCAGAGGCGGCGAGAGATGGAATCCAGGCAGAGGCGGCGAGAGAGGGAATCCAGGCAGAGGCGGCGAGAGGGTGAATCCAGGCAGAGGCGGCGAGAGATGGAATCCAGGCAGAGGCAGCGAGAGAGGGAATCCAGGCAGAGGCAGCGAGAGAGGGAATCCAGGCAGAGGCGGCGAGAGGGTGAATCCAGGCAGAGGCAGCGAGAGAGGGAATCCAGGCAGAGGCAGCGAGAGGGGTTCAGGCAGAGGCAGCGAGAGGGGGAATCCAGGCAGAGGCGGCGAGAGGGGGAAGCCAGGCAGAGGCAGCGAGAGGGGGAATCCAGGCAGAGGCAGCGAGAGAGGGAATCCAGGCAGAGGCAGCGAGAGAGGGAATCCAGGCAGAGGCAGCGAGAGGGGGAATCCAGGCAGAGGCAGCGAGAGGGGGAATCCAGGCAGAGGCGGCGAGAGAGGGAATCCAGGCAGAGGCGGCGACAGAGGGAATCCAGGCAGAGGCAGCGAGAGAGGTTCACGCAGAGGCAGCGAGAGAGGGAATCCTGGCAGAGGCGGCGAGAGAGGGAATCCAGGCAGAGGCGGCGAGAGAGGGAATCCAGGCAGAGGCGGCGAGAGAGGGAATCCAGGCAGAGGCGGCGAGAGGGGGAATCCAGGCAGAGGCGGCGAGAGATGTTCAGGCAGAGGCAGCGAGAGAGGGAATCCAGGCAGAGGCAGCGAGAGAGGGAATCCAGGCAGAGGCGGCGAGAGAGGTGCAGGCAGAGGCAGCGAGAGAGGGAATCCAGGCAGAGGCAGCGAGAGAGGGAATCCAGGCAGAGGCGGCGAGAGAGGGAATCCCGGCAGAGGCGGCGAGATAGGGAATCCAGGCAGAGGCGGCGAGAGAGGGAATCCTGGCAGAGACAGCGAGAGAGGGGATCCAGGCAGAGGCAGCGACAGAGGGAATCCAGGCAGAGGCGGCGAGAGAGGGAATCCCGGCAGAGGCAGCGACAGAGGGAATCCCGGCAGAGGCGGCGAGAGGGTGAATCCAGGCAGAGGCGGCGAGAGGGTGAATCCAGGCAGAGGCGGCGAGAGAGGGAATCCAGGCAGAGGCGGCGAGAGGGTGAATCCAGGCAGAGGCGGCGAGAGAGGGAATCCAGGCAGAGGCGGCGAGAGGGTGAATCCAGGCAGAGGCGGCGAGAGGGTGAATCCAGGCAGAGGCGGCGAGAGATGGAATCCAGGCAGAGGCGGCGAGAGAGGGAATCCAGGCAGAGGCGGCGAGAGGGTGAATCCAGGCAGAGGCGGCGAGAGATGGAATCCAGGCAGAGGCAGCGAGAGAGGGAATCCAGGCAGAGGCAGCGAGAGAGGGAATCCAGGCAGAGGCAGCGAGAGGGTGAATCCAGGCAGAGGCAGCGTGAGAGGGAATCCAGGCAGAGGCAGCGAGAGGGGTTCAGGCAGAGGCAGCGAGAGGGGGAATCCAGGCAGAGGCGGCGAGAGGGGGAAGCCAGGCAGAGGCAGCGAGAGGGGGAATCCAGGCAGAGGCAGCGAGAGAGGGAATCCAGGCAGAGGCAGCGAGAGAAGGAATCCAGGCAGAGGCAGCGAGAGGGGGAATCCAGGCAGAGGCAGCGAGAGGGGGAATCCAGGCAGAGGCGGCGAGAGAGGGAATCCAGGCAGAGGCGGCGACAGAGGGAATCCAGGCAGAGGCAGCGAGAGAGGTTCAGGCAGAGGCAGCGAGAGAGGGAATCCTGGCAGAGGCGGCGAGAGAGGGAATCCAGGCAGAGGCGGCGAGAGAGGGAATCCAGGCAGAGGCGGCGAGAGAGGGAATCCAGGCAGAGGCAGCGAGTGGGATTCCAGGCAGAGGCGGCGAGAGTGGGAATCCAGGCAGAGGCGGCGAGAGAGGTTCAGGCAGAGGCGGCGAGACAGGGAATCCAGGCAGAGGCGGCGAGAGAGGGAATCCAGGCAGAGGCGGCGAGAGAGGGAATCCAGGCAGAGGCGGCGAGAGAGAGAATCCAGGCAGAGGCGGCGAGAGAGGGAATCCAGGCAGAGGCAGCGAGAGAGGGAATCCAGGCAGAGGCGGCGAGAGAGGGAATCCAGGCAGAGGCAGCGAGAGAGGGAATCCAGGCAGAGTCGCCGAGAGAGGGAATCCAGGCAGAGGCAGCGAGAGAGGGAATCCAGGCAGAGGCGGCGAGAGAGGTTCAGGCAGAGGCGGCAAGAGAGGGAATCCAGGCAGAGGCGGCGAGAGTGGGAATCCAGGCAGAGGCGGCGAGAGAGGGAATCCAGGCAGAGGCAGAGAGAGAGGTTCAGGCAGAGGCATCGAGAGAGGATCAGTCAGAGGCAGCGAGAGAGGGAATCCAGGCAGAGGCAGAGAGAGAGGTTCAGGCAGAGGCAGCGAGATATGTTCAGGCAGAGGCAGCGAGAGAGGGAATCCAGGCAGAGGCGGCGAGAGGGGGAATCCACGCAGAGGCGGCGAGAGAGAGAATCCAGGCAGAGGCGGCGAGAGAGGGAACCCAGGCAGAGGCGGCGAGAGAGGGAATCCAGGCAGAGGCAGCGAGAGGGGGAATCCAGGCAGAGGCGGCGAGAGAGGGAATCCAGGCAGAGGCGGCGAGAGATGGAATCCAGGCAGAGGCGGCGAGAGAGGGAATCCACGCAGAGGCGGCGAGAGAGGGAATCCAGGCAGAGGCGGCGAGAGAGGAAATCCACGCAGAGGCGGCAAGAGAGGGAATCCAGGCAGAGGCGGCGAGAGAGGGAATCCAGGCAGAGGCGGCGAATGAGGGAAACCAGGCAGAGGCTGCGAGAGAGGTTCAGGCAGAAGCAGCGAGAGTGGTAAAGGCAGAGGCACCGAGAGAGGGAATCCAGGCAGAGGCGGCGAGAGAGGCAATCCAAGCAGAGGCGGCGAGAGAGGTTCAGGCAGAAGCAGCGAGAGAGGTAAAGGCAGAGGCAGCGAGAGAGGGAATCCAGGCAGAGGCGGCGACAGAGGGAATCCAGGCAGAGGCGGCGAGAGAGGGAATCCAGGCAGAGGCGGCGAGAGAGGGGATCCAGGCAGAGGCAGCGAGAGAGGTTCAGGCAGAGGCAGCGAGAGAGGTTCAGGCAGAGGCAGCGGGAGAGGTTCAGGCAGAGGCAGCGAGAGAGGTTCAGGCAGAGGCAGCGAGAGAGGGAATCCAGGCAGAGGCAGCGAGAGAGGGAATCCAGGCAGAGGCGGCGAGAGAGGGAATCCAGGCAGAGGCGGAGAGAGAGGTTCAGGCAGAGGCAGCGAGAGGGGGTATCCAGGCAGAGGCGGCGACAGAGGGAATCCAGGAGGAGGCGGCGACAGAGGGAATCCAGGCAGAGGCGGCGAGAGAGGTTCAGCCAGAGGCAGCGAGAGAGGTCAGGCAGAGGCAGCGAGAGAGGTCAGGCAGAGGCAGCGAGAGGGAATCCGGGCAGAGGCGGAGAGAAAGGGAATCCAGGCAGAGGCAGCGAGAGAGGGAATCCAGCCAGAGGCAGCGAGAGAGGGAATCCAGGCAGAGGCAGCGAGAGCGGTTCAGGCAGAGGCAGCGAGAGAGGGAATCCAGGCAGAGGCAGAGAGAGAGGGAATCCAGGCAGAGGCGGCGAGAGTGGTTCAGGCAGAGGCAGCGAGAGAGGTTCAGGCAGAGGCAGCGAGAGAGGGAATCCAGGCAGAGGCGGCGAGAGAGGGAATCCAGGCAGAGGCGACGAGAGAGGGAATCCAGGCAGAGGCAGTGAGAGAGGGAATCCAGGCAGAGGCAGCGAGAGAGGTTCAGGCAGAGGCGGCGAGAGAGGGAATCCAGGCAGAGGCAGCGAGAGAGGGGATCCAGGAAGAGGCAGCGAGAGAGGTTCAGGCAGAGGCGGCGAGAGGCAATCCAGGCAGAGGCAGCGAGAGAGGTTCAGGCAGAGGCGGCGAGGGAATCCAGGCCGAGGCGGCGAGAGGGAATCCAGGCAGAGGCAGCGAGAGAGGTTCAGGCAGAGGCGGCGAGAGGGAATCCAGGCAGAGGCGGCGAGAGGGGGAATCCAGGCAGAGGCAGCGAGAGAGGGAATCCAGGCAGAGGCGGCGAGAGAGGGAATCCAGGCAGAGGCGGCGAGAGAGGGAATCCAGGCAGAGGCGGCGAGAGAGGGAATCCAGGCAGAGGCGGCGAGAGAGGGAATCCAGGCAGAGACGGCGAGAGAGGGGATCCAGGCAGAGGCAGCGAGAGAGGGGATCCAGGCAGTGGCGGCGAGAGAGGGAATCCTGGCAGAGGCAGCGACAGAGGGAATCCAGGCAGAGGCGGCGAGAGAGGGAATCCAGGCAGAGGCGGCGAGAGAGGGAATCCAGGCAGAGGCGGCGAGAGAGGGAATCCAGGCAGAGGCAGCGAGAGAGGTTCAGGCAGAGGCAGCGAGAGAGGGAATCCAGGCAGAGGCGGCGAGAGAGGGAATCCAGGCAGAGGCGGCGAGAGGGGGAATCCAGGCAGAGGCGGCAAGAGAGGGAATCCAGGCAGAGGCGGCGAGAGGGGGAATCCAGGCAGAGGCGGCGAGAGATGTTCAGGCAGAGGCAACGAGAGAGGGAATCCAGGCAGAGGCAGCGAGAGAGGGAATCCAGGCAGAGGCAGCGAGAGAGGGAATCCAGGCAGAGGCAGCGAGAGAGGGAATCCAGGCCGAGGCAGCGAGAGAGGTTCAGGCAGAGGCAACGAGAGAGGGAATCCATGCAGAGGCGGCGAGAGAGGGAATCCAGGCAGAGGCGGCGAGGGAGGGATTCCAGGCAGAGGCGGCGAGAGAGGGAATCCTGGCAGAGACAGCGAGAGAGGGGATCCAGGCAGAGGCAGCGAGAGAGGGAATCCAGGCAGAGCCGGCGAGAGAGGGAATCCTGGCAGAGTCAGCGACAGAGGGTATCCCGGCAGAGGCGGCGAGAGGGTGAATCCAGGCAGAGGCGGCGAGAGAGGGAATCCAGGCAGAGGCGGCGAGAGGTTGAATCCAGGCAGAGGCGGCGAGAGAGGGAATCCAGGCAGAGGCGGCGAGAGATGGAATCCAGGCAGAGGCGGCGAGAGGGTGAATCCAGGCAGAGGCGGCGAGAGGGTGAATCCAGGCAGAGGCGGCGAGAGGGTGAATCCAGGCAGAGGCGGCGAGAGATGGAATCCAGGCAGAGGCAGCGAGAGAGGGAATCCAGGCAGAGGCAGCGAGAGGGGGAATCCAGGCAGAGGCAGCGAGAGGGGGAATCCAGGCAGAGGCGGCGAGAGAGGGAATCCAGGCAGAGGCGGCGACAGAGGGAATCCAGGCAGAGGCAGCGAGAGAGGTTCAGGCAGAGGCAGCGAGAGAGGGAATCCTGGCAGAGGCGGCGAGAGAGGGAATCCAGGCAGAGGCGGCGAGAGAGGGAATCCAGGCAGAGGCGGCGAGAGAGGGAATCCAGGCAGAGGCAGCGAGTGGGATTCCAGGCAGAGGCGGCGAGAGAGGGAATCCAGGCAGAGGCGGCGAGAGAGGGAATCCAGGCAGAGGCGGCGAGAGAGGTTCAGCCAGAGGCAGCGAGAGAGGGAATCCAGGCAGAGGCAGTGAGAGAGGTTCAGGCAGAGGCAGCGAGAGAGGGAATCCAGGCAGAGGCAGCGAGAGAGGTTCAGGCAGAGGCAGCAAGAGAGGGAATCCAGGCAGAGGCGGCGAGAGAGGGAATCCAGGCAGAGGCGGCGAGAGGGGGAATCCAGTCAGAGGCGGTGAGAGATGTTCAGGCAGAGGCAGCGAGAGAGGGAATCCAGGCAGAGGCAGTGAGAGAGGTTCAGGCAGAGGCAGTGAGAGAGGGAATCCAGGCAGAGGCAGTGAGAGAGGGAATCCAGGCAGAGGCAGCGAGAGAGGTTCAGGCAGAGGCAGTGAGAGAGCGAATCCAGGCAGAGGCGGCGAGAGAGGTTCAGGCAGAGGCGGCGAGAGAGGTTCAGGCAGAGGCAGCGAGAGAGGGAATCCAGGCAGACGCGGCGAGAGAGGTTCAGGCAGAGGCAGTGAGAGAGCGAATCCAGGCAGAGGCAGCGAGAGAGGGAATCCAGGCAGAGGCAGCGAGAGAGGGAATCCAGGCAGAGGCGGCGAGAGAGGGAATCCAGGCAGAGGCGGCGAGAGAGGTTCAGGCAGAGGCGGCGAGAGAGGGAATCCAGGCAGAGGCGGCAAGAGAGGTTCAGGCAGAGGCAGGGAGAGAGGGAATCCAGGCAGAGGCGGCGAGAGAGGTTCAGGCAGAGGCGGCGAGAGAGGGAATCCAGGCAGAGGCGGCGAGAGAGGTTCAGGCTGAGGCAACGAGAGAGGGAATACAGGCAGAGGCAGCGAGAGAGGGAATCCAGGCAGAGGCAGCGAGAGAGGGAATCCAGGCAGAGGCAGCGAGAGAGGTTCAGGCAGAGGCAGCGAGAGAGGGAATCCAGGCAGAGGCCGTGAGAGAGCGAATCCAGGCAGAGGCGGCGAAAGAGGGAATCCAGGCAGAGGCGGCGAGAGACGTTCAGGCAGAGGCAGCGAGAGAGGGAATCCAGGCAGAGGCGGCAAGAGAGGTTCAGGCAGAGGCAGAGAGAGAGGGAATCCAGGCAGAGGCAGCGAGAGAGGGAATCCAGGCAGTGGCGGCGAGAGAGGTTCAGGCAGAGGCAGCGAGAGAGGGAATGAAGGCAGAGGCAGCGAGAGAGGTTCAGGCAGAGGCAGCGAGAGAGGGTCAGGCAGAGGCAGCGAGAGAGGTTCAGGCAGAGGCAGCGAGAGAGGGAATCCAGGCAGAGGCGGCGAGAGAGGTTCAGGCAGAGGCGGCGAGAGAGGGAATCCAGGCAGAGGCGGCGAGAGAGGGAATCCAGGCAGAGGGAGCGAGAGAGGTTCAGGCAGAGGCAGCGAGAGAGGTTCAGGCAGAGGCGGCGAGAGGGAATCCAGGCAGAGGCAGCGAGAGAGGTCCAGGCGGAGGCACTGAGAGAGTGAATCCAGGCAGAGGCGGCGAGAGGGTGAATCCAGGCAGAGGCGGCGAGAGATGGAATCCAGGCAGAGGCGGCGAGAGAGGGAATCCAGACAGAGGCAGCGAGAGAGGTTCAGGCAGAGGCAGCGAGGGAGGGAATCCAGGCAGAGGCGGCGAGAGGGTGAATCCAGGCAGAGGCGGCGAGAGGGTGAATCCAGGCAGAGGCGGCGAGAGGGTGAATCCAGGCAGAGGCGGCGAGAGATGGAATCCAGGCAGAGGCGGCGAGAGAGGGAATCCAGGCAGAGGCGGCGAGAGGGTGAATCCAGGCAGAGGCGGCGAGAGATGGAATCCAGGCAGAGGCAGCGAGAGAGGGAATCCAGGCAGAGGCAGCGAGAGAGGGAATCCAGGCAGAGGCGGCGAGAGGGTGAATCCAGGCAGAGGCAGCGAGAGAGGGAATCCAGGCAGAGGCAGCGAGAGGGGTTCAGGCAGAGGCAGCGAGAGGGGGAATCCAGGCAGAGGCGGCGAGAGGGGGAAGCCAGGCAGAGGCAGCGAGAGGGGGAATCCAGGCAGAGGCAGCGAGAGAGGGAATCCAGGCAGAGGCAGCGAGAGAGGGAATCCAGGCAGAGGCAGCGAGAGGGGGAATCCAGGCAGAGGCAGCGAGAGGGGGAATCCAGGCAGAGGCGGCGAGAGAGGGAATCCAGGCAGAGGCGGCGACAGAGGGAATCCAGGCAGAGGCAGCGAGAGAGGTTCACGCAGAGGCAGCGAGAGAGGGAATCCTGGCAGAGGCGGCGAGAGAGGGAATCCAGGCAGAGGCGGCGAGAGAGGGAATCCAGGCAGAGGCGGCGAGAGAGGGAATCCAGGCAGAGGCGGCGAGAGGGGGAATCCAGGCAGAGGCGGCGAGAGATGTTCAGGCAGAGGCAGCGAGAGAGGGAATCCAGGCAGAGGCAGCGAGAGAGGGAATCCAGGCAGAGGCGGCGAGAGAGGTGCAGGCAGAGGCAGCGAGAGAGGGAATCCAGGCAGAGGCAGCGAGAGAGGGAATCCAGGCAGAGGCGGCGAGAGAGGGAATCCCGGCAGAGGCGGCGAGATAGGGAATCCAGGCAGAGGCGGCGAGAGAGGGAATCCTGGCAGAGACAGCGAGAGAGGGGATCCAGGCAGAGGCAGCGACAGAGGGAATCCAGGCAGAGGCGGCGAGAGAGGGAATCCCGGCAGAGGCAGCGACAGAGGGAATCCCGGCAGAGGCGGCGAGAGGGTGAATCCAGGCAGAGGCGGCGAGAGGGTGAATCCAGGCAGAGGCGGCGAGAGAGGGAATCCAGGCAGAGGCGGCGAGAGGGTGAATCCAGGCAGAGGCGGCGAGAGAGGGAATCCAGGCAGAGGCGGCGAGAGGGTGAATCCAGGCAGAGGCGGCGAGAGGGTGAATCCAGGCAGAGGCGGCGAGAGATGGAATCCAGGCAGAGGCGGCGAGAGAGGGAATCCAGGCAGAGGCGGCGAGAGGGTGAATCCAGGCAGAGGCGGCGAGAGATGGAATCCAGGCAGAGGCAGCGAGAGAGGGAATCCAGGCAGAGGCAGCGAGAGAGGGAATCCAGGCAGAGGCAGCGAGAGGGTGAATCCAGGCAGAGGCAGCGTGAGAGGGAATCCAGGCAGAGGCAGCGAGAGGGGTTCAGGCAGAGGCAGCGAGAGGGGGAATCCAGGCAGAGGCGGCGAGAGGGGGAAGCCAGGCAGAGGCAGCGAGAGGGGGAATCCAGGCAGAGGCAGCGAGAGAGGGAATCCAGGCAGAGGCAGCGAGAGAAGGAATCCAGGCAGAGGCAGCGAGAGGGGGAATCCAGGCAGAGGCAGCGAGAGGGGGAATCCAGGCAGAGGCGGCGAGAGAGGGAATCCAGGCAGAGGCGGCGACAGAGGGAATCCAGGCAGAGGCAGCGAGAGAGGTTCAGGCAGAGGCAGCGAGAGAGGGAATCCTGGCAGAGGCGGCGAGAGAGGGAATCCAGGCAGAGGCGGCGAGAGAGGGAATCCAGGCAGAGGCGGCGAGAGAGGGAATCCAGGCAGAGGCAGCGAGTGGGATTCCAGGCAGAGGCGGCGAGAGTGGGAATCCAGGCAGAGGCGGCGAGAGAGGTTCAGGCAGAGGCGGCGAGACAGGGAATCCAGGCAGAGGCGGCGAGAGAGGGAATCCAGGCAGAGGCGGCGAGAGAGGGAATCCAGGCAGAGGCGGCGAGAGAGAGAATCCAGGCAGAGGCGGCGAGAGAGGGAATCCAGGCAGAGGCAGCGAGAGAGGGAATCCAGGCAGAGGCGGCGAGAGAGGGAATCCAGGCAGAGGCAGCGAGAGAGGGAATCCAGGCAGAGTCGCCGAGAGAGGGAATCCAGGCAGAGGCAGCGAGAGAGGGAATCCAGGCAGAGGCGGCGAGAGAGGTTCAGGCAGAGGCGGCAAGAGAGGGAATCCAGGCAGAGGCGGCGAGAGTGGGAATCCAGGCAGAGGCGGCGAGAGAGGGAATCCAGGCAGAGGCAGAGAGAGAGGTTCAGGCAGAGGCATCGAGAGAGGATCAGTCAGAGGCAGCGAGAGAGGGAATCCAGGCAGAGGCAGAGAGAGAGGTTCAGGCAGAGGCAGCGAGATATGTTCAGGCAGAGGCAGCGAGAGAGGGAATCCAGGCAGAGGCGGCGAGAGGGGGAATCCACGCAGAGGCGGCGAGAGAGAGAATCCAGGCAGAGGCGGCGAGAGAGGGAACCCAGGCAGAGGCGGCGAGAGAGGGAATCCAGGCAGAGGCAGCGAGAGGGGGAATCCAGGCAGAGGCGGCGAGAGAGGGAATCCAGGCAGAGGCGGCGAGAGATGGAATCCAGGCAGAGGCGGCGAGAGAGGGAATCCACGCAGAGGCGGCGAGAGAGGGAATCCAGGCAGAGGCGGCGAGAGAGGAAATCCACGCAGAGGCGGCAAGAGAGGGAATCCAGGCAGAGGCGGCGAGAGAGGGAATCCAGGCAGAGGCGGCGAATGAGGGAAACCAGGCAGAGGCTGCGAGAGAGGTTCAGGCAGAAGCAGCGAGAGTGGTAAAGGCAGAGGCACCGAGAGAGGGAATCCAGGCAGAGGCGGCGAGAGAGGCAATCCAAGCAGAGGCGGCGAGAGAGGTTCAGGCAGAAGCAGCGAGAGAGGTAAAGGCAGAGGCAGCGAGAGAGGGAATCCAGGCAGAGGCGGCGACAGAGGGAATCCAGGCAGAGGCGGCGAGAGAGGGAATCCAGGCAGAGGCGGCGAGAGAGGGGATCCAGGCAGAGGCAGCGAGAGAGGTTCAGGCAGAGGCAGCGAGAGAGGTTCAGGCAGAGGCAGCGGGAGAGGTTCAGGCAGAGGCAGCGAGAGAGGTTCAGGCAGAGGCAGCGAGAGAGGGAATCCAGGCAGAGGCAGCGAGAGAGGGAATCCAGGCAGAGGCGGCGAGAGAGGGAATCCAGGCAGAGGCGGAGAGAGAGGTTCAGGCAGAGGCAGCGAGAGGGGGTATCCAGGCAGAGGCGGCGACAGAGGGAATCCAGGAGGAGGCGGCGACAGAGGGAATCCAGGCAGAGGCGGCGAGAGAGGTTCAGCCAGAGGCAGCGAGAGAGGTCAGGCAGAGGCAGCGAGAGAGGTCAGGCAGAGGCAGCGAGAGGGAATCCGGGCAGAGGCGGAGAGAAAGGGAATCCAGGCAGAGGCAGCGAGAGAGGGAATCCAGCCAGAGGCAGCGAGAGAGGGAATCCAGGAAGAGGCAGCGAGAGCGGTTCAGGCAGAGGCAGCGAGAGAGGGAATCCAGGCAGAGGCAGAGAGAGAGGGAATCCAGGCAGAGGCGGCGAGAGTGGTTCAGGCAGAGGCAGCGAGAGAGGTTCAGGCAGAGGCAGCGAGAGAGGGAATCCAGGCAGAGGCGGCGAGAGAGGGAATCCAGGCAGAGGCGACGAGAGAGGGAATCCAGGCAGAGGCAGTGAGAGAGGGAATCCAGGCAGAGGCAGCGAGAGAGGTTCAGGCAGAGGCGGCGAGAGAGGGAATCCAGGCAGAGGCAGCGAGAGAGGGGATCCAGGAAGAGGCAGCGAGAGAGGTTCAGGCAGAGGCGGCGAGAGGCAATCCAGGCAGAGGCAGCGAGAGAGGTTCAGGCAGAGGCGGCGAGGGAATCCAGGCCGAGGCGGCGAGAGGGAATCCAGGCAGAGGCAGCGAGAGAGGTTCAGGCAGAGGCGGCGAGAGGGAATCCAGGCAGAGGCGGCGAGAGGGGGAATCCAGGCAGAGGCAGCGAGAGAGGGAATCCAGGCAGAGGCGGCGAGAGAGGGAATCCAGGCAGAGGCGGCGAGAGAGGGAATCCAGGCAGAGGCGGCGAGAGAGGGAATCCAGGCAGAGGCGGCGAGAGAGGGAATCCAGGCAGAGACGGCGAGAGAGGGGATCCAGGCAGAGGCAGCGAGAGAGGGGATCCAGGCAGTGGCGGCGAGAGAGGGAATCCTGGCAGAGGCAGCGACAGAGGGAATCCAGGCAGAGGCGGCGAGAGAGGGAATCCAGGCAGAGGCGGCGAGAGAGGGAATCCAGGCAGAGGCGGCGAGAGAGGGAATCCAGGCAGAGGCAGCGAGAGAGGTTCAGGCAGAGGCAGCGAGAGAGGGAATCCAGGCAGAGGCGGCGAGAGAGGGAATCCAGGCAGAGGCGGCGAGAGGGGGAATCCAGGCAGAGGCGGCAAGAGAGGGAATCCAGGCAGAGGCGGCGAGAGGGGGAATCCAGGCAGAGGCGGCGAGAGATGTTCAGGCAGAGGCAACGAGAGAGGGAATCCAGGCAGAGGCAGCGAGAGAGGGAATCCAGGCAGAGGCAGCGAGAGAGGGAATCCAGGCAGAGGCAGCGAGAGAGGGAATCCAGGCCGAGGCAGCGAGAGAGGTTCAGGCAGAGGCAACGAGAGAGGGAATCCATGCAGAGGCGGCGAGAGAGGGAATCCAGGCAGAGGCGGCGAGGGAGGGAATCCAGGCAGAGGCGGCGAGAGAGGGAATCCTGGCAGAGACAGCGAGAGAGGGGATCCAGGCAGAGGCAGCGAGAGAGGGAATCCAGGCAGAGCCGGCGAGAGAGGGAATCCTGGCAGAGTCAGCGACAGAGGGTATCCCGGCAGAGGCGGCGAGAGGGTGAATCCAGGCAGAGGCGGCGAGAGAGGGAATCCAGGCAGAGGCGGCGAGAGGTTGAATCCAGGCAGAGGCGGCGAGAGAGGGAATCCAGGCAGAGGCGGCGAGAGATGGAATCCAGGCAGAGGCGGCGAGAGGGTGAATCCAGGCAGAGGCGGCGAGAGGGTGAATCCAGGCAGAGGCGGCGAGAGGGTGAATCCAGGCAGAGGCGGCGAGAGATGGAATCCAGGCAGAGGCAGCGAGAGAGGGAATCCAGGCAGAGGCAGCGAGAGGGGGAATCCAGGCAGAGGCAGCGAGAGGGGGAATCCAGGCAGAGGCGGCGAGAGAGGGAATCCAGGCAGAGGCGGCGACAGAGGGAATCCAGGCAGAGGCAGCGAGAGAGGTTCAGGCAGAGGCAGCGAGAGAGGGAATCCTGGCAGAGGCGGCGAGAGAGGGAATCCAGGCAGAGGCGGCGAGAGAGGGAATCCAGGCAGAGGCGGCGAGAGAGGGAATCCAGGCAGAGGCAGCGAGTGGGATTCCAGGCAGAGGCGGCGAGAGAGGGAATCCAGGAAGAGGCGGCGAGAGTGGGAATCCAGGCAGAGGCGGCGAGAGAGGTTCAGGCAGAGGCGGCGAGACAGGGAATCCAGGCAGAGGCGGCGAGAGAGGGAATCCAGGCAGAGGCGGCGAGAGAGGGAATCCAGGCAGAGGCGGCGAGAGAGAGAATCCAGGCAGAGGCGGCGAGAGAGGGAATCCAGGCAGAGGCAGCGAGAGAGGGAATCCAGGCAGAGGCGGCGAGAGAGGGAATCCAGGCAGAGGCAGCGAGTGGGATTCCAGGCAGAGGCGGCGAGAGAGGGAATCCAGGCAGAGGCAGCGAGAGAGGGAATCCAGGCAGAGGCGGCGAGAGAGGTTCAGGCAGAGGCGGCAAGAGAGGGAATCCAGGCAGAGGCGGCGAGAGTGGGAATCCAGGCAGAGGCGGCGAGAGAGGGAATCCAGGCAGAGGCAGAGAGAGAGGTTCAGGCAGAGGCATCGAGAGAGGATCAGGCAGAGGCAGCGAGAGAGGGAATCCAGGCAGAGGCAGAGAGAGAGGTTCAGGCAGAGGCAGCGAGATATGTTCAGGCAGAGGCAGCGAGAGAGGGAATCCAGGCAGAGGCGGCGAGAGGGGGAATCCAGGCAGAGGCGGCGAGAGAGGGAATCCAGGCAGAGGCGGCAAGAGAGGGAACCCAGGCAGAGGCGGCGAGAGAGGGAATCCAGGCAGAGGCAGCGAGAGGGGGAATCCAGGCAGAGGCGGCGAGAGAGGGAATCCAGGCAGAGGCGGCGAGAGATGGAATCCAGGCAGAGGCGGCGAGAGAGGGAATCCAGGCAGAGGCGGCGAGAGAGGGAATCCAGGCAGAGGCGGCGAGAGAGGGAATCCACGCAGAGGCGGCAAGAGAGGGAATCCAGGCAGAGGCGGCGAGAGAGTGAATCCAGGCAGAGGCGGCGAATGAGGGAAACCAGGCAGAGGCTGCGAGAGAGGTTCAGGCAGAAGCAGCGAGAGTGGTAAAGGCAGAGGCACCGAGAGAGGGAATCCAGGCAGAGGCAGCGAGAGAGGTTCAGGCAGAGGCAGCGAGAGAAGGAATCCAGGCAGAGGCGGCGAGAGAGGGAATCCAGGCAGAGGCGGCGAGAGGGGGAATCCAGGCAGAGGCGGCAAGAGAGGGAATCCAGGCAGAGGCGGCGAGAGGGGGAATCCAGGCAGAGGCGGCGAGAGATGTTCAGGCAGAGGCAGCGAGAGAGGGAATCCAGGCAGAGGCAGCGAGAGAGGGAATCCAGGCAGAGGCGGCGAGAGAGGTGCAGGCAGAAGCAGTGAGAGAGGGAATCCAGGCAGAGGCAAGCGAGTGGGATTCCAGGCAGAGGCGGCGAGAGAGGGAATCCAGGCAGAGGCAGCGAGAGAGGGAATCCAGGCAGAGGCGGCGAGAGAGGTTCAGGCAGAGGCGGCAAGAGAGGGAATCCAGGCAGAGGCGGCGAGAGTGGGAATCCAGGCAGAGGCGGCGAGAGAGGGAATCCAGGCAGAGGCAGAGAGAGAGGTTCAGGCAGAGGCATCGAGAGAGGATCAGGCAGAGGCAGCGAGAGAGGGAATCCAGGCAGAGGCAGAGAGAGAGGTTCAGGCAGAGGCAGCGAGATATGTTCAGGCAGAGGCAGCGAGAGAGGGAATCCAGGCAGAGGCGGCGAGAGTGGGAATCCAGGCAGAGGCGGCGAGAGAGGGAATCCAGGCAGAGGCGGCAAGAGAGGGAACCCAGGCAGAGGCGGCGAGAGAGGGAATCCAGGCAGAGGCAGCGAGAGGGGGAATCCAGGCAGAGGCGGCGAGAGAGGGATTCCAGGCAGAGGCGGCGAGAGATGGAATCCAGGCAGAGGCGGCGAGAGAGGGAATCCAGGCAGAGGCGGCGAGAGAGGGAATCCAGGCAGAGGCGGCGAGAGAGGGAATCCACGCAGAGGCGGCAAGAGAGGGAATCCAGGCAGAGGCGGCGAGAGAGGGAATCCAGGCAGAGGCGGCGAATGAGGGAAACCAGGCAGAGGCTGCGAGAGAGGTTCAGGCAGAAGCAGCGAGAGTGGTAAAGGCAGAGGCACCGAGAGAGGGAATCCAGGCAGAGGCAGCGAGAGAGGTTCAGGCAGAGGCAGCGAGAGAGGGAATCCAGGCAGAGGCGGCGAGAGAGGGAATCCAGGCAGAGGCGGCGAGAGGGGGAATCCAGGCAGAGGCGGCAAGAGAGGGAATCCAGGCAGAGGCGGCGAGAGGGGGAATCCAGGCAGAGGCGGCGAGAGATGTTCAGGCAGAGGCAGCGAGAGAGGGAATCCAGGCAGAGGCAGCGAGAGAGGGAATCCAGGCAGAGGCGGCGAGAGAGGTGCAGGCAGAGGCAGCGAGAGAGGGAATCCAGGCAGAGGCAGCGAGAGGGGGAATCCAGGCAGAGGCAGCGAGAGAGGTTCAGGCAGAGGCAGCGAGAGAGAGAATCCATGCAGAGGCGGCGACAGAGGGAATCCAGGCAGAGGCGGCGAGGGAGGGAATCCAGGCAGAGGCGGCGAGAGAGGGAATCCTGGCAGAGACAGTGAGAGAGGGGATCCAGGCAGAGGCAGCGAGAGAGGGAATCCAGGCAGAGGCGGCGAGAGAGGGAATCCTGGCAGAGTCAGCGACAGAGGGTATCCCGGCAGAGGCGGCGAGAGGGTGAATCCAGGCAGAGGCGGCGAGAGAGGGAATCCAGGCAGAGGCGGCGAGAGGGTGAATCCAGGCAGAGGCGGCGAGAGAGGGAATCCAGGCAGAGGCGGCGAGAGATGGAATCCAGGCAGAGGCGGCGAGAGGGTGAATCCAGGCAGAGGCGGCGAGAGGGTGAATCCAGGCAGAGGCGGCGAGAGGGTGAATCCAGGCAGAGGCGGCGAGAGATGGAATCCAGGCAGAGGCGGCGAGAGAGGGAATCCAGGCAGAGGCAGCGAGAGGGGGAATCCAGGCAGAGGCAGCGAGAGGGGGAATCCAGGCAGAGGCGGCGAGAGAGGGAATCCAGGCAGAGGCGGCGACAGAGGGAATCCAGGCAGAGGCAGCGAGGGAGGTTCAGGCAGAGGCAGCGAGAGAGGGAATCCTGGCAGAGGCGGCGAGAGAGGGAATCCAGGCAGAGGCGGCGAGAGAGGGAATCCAGGCAGAGGCGGCGAGAGAGGGAATCCAGGCAGAGGCAGCGAGTGGGATTCCAGGCAGAGGCGGCGAGAGAGGGAATCCAGGAAGAGGCGGCGAGAGTGGGAATCCAGGCAGAGGCGGCGAGAGAGGTTCAGGCAGAGGCGGCGAGACAGGGAATCCAGGCAGAGGCGGCGAGAGAGGGGAATCCAGGCAGAGGCGGCGAGAGAGGGAATCCAGGCAGAGGCGGCGAGAGATAGAATCCAGGCAGAGGCGGCGAGAGAGGGAATCCAGGCAGAGGCGGCGAGAGAGGGAATCCAGGCAGAGGCGGCGAGAGAGGGAATCCAGGCAGAGGCGCCGAGAGAGGGAATCCAGGCAGAGGCAGCGAGAGAGGGAATCCAGGCACAGGCGGCGAGAGAGGTTCAGGCAGAGGCGGCAAGAGAGGGAATCCAGGCAGAGGCGGCGAGAGTGGGAATCCAGGCAGAGGCGGCGAGAGAGGGAATCCAGGCAGAGGCAGAGAGAGAGGTTCAGGCAGAGGCATCGAGAGAGGATCAGGCAGAGGCAGCGAGAGAGGGAATCCAGGCAGAGGCAGAGAGAGAGGTTCAGGAAGAGGCAGCGAGATATGTTCAGGCAGAGGCAGCGAGAGAGGGAATCCAGGCAGAGGCGGCGAGAGGGGGAATCCAGGCAGAGGCGGCGAGAGAGGGAATCCAGGCAGAGGCGGCGAGAGAGGGAACCCAGGCAGAGGCGGCGAGAGAGGGAATCCAGGCAGAGGCAGCGAGAGGGGGAATCCAGGCAGAGGCGGCGAGAGAGGGAATCCAGGCAGAGGCGGCGAGAGAGGGAATCCAGGCAGAGGCGGCGAGAGAGGGAATCCAGGCAGAGGCGGCGAGAGAGGGAATCCACGCAGAGGCGGCAAGAGAGGGAATCCAGGCAGAGGCGGCGAGAGAGGGAATCCAGGCAGAGGCGGCGAATGAGGGAAACCAGGCAGAGGCTGCGAGAGAGGTTCAGGCAGAAGCAGCGAGAGTGGTAAAGGCAGAGGCACCGAGAGAGGGAATCCAGGCAGAGGCGGCGAGAGAGGCAATCCAAGCAGAGGCGGCGAGAGAGGTTCAGGCAGAAGCAGCGAGAGAGGTAAAGGCAGAGGCAGCGAGAGAGGGAATCCAGGCAGAGGCGGCGAGAGAGGGAATCCAGGCAGAGGCGGCGAGAGAGGGAATCCAGGCAGAGGCGGCGAGAGAGGGGATCCAGGCAGAGGCAGCGAGAGAGGTTCAGGCAGAGGCAGCGAGAGAGGTTCAGGCAGAGGCAGCGGGAGAGGTTCAGGCAGAGGCAGCGAGAGAGGTTCAGGGAGAGGCAGCGAGAGAGGGAATCCAGGCAGAGGCAGCGAGAGAGGGAATCCAGGCAGAGGCGGCGAGAGAGGGAATCCAGGCAGAGGCGGAGAGAGAGGTTCAGGCAGAGGCAGCGAGAGGGGGAATCCAGGCAGAGGCGGCGAGAGGGGGTATCCAGGCAGAGGCGGCGACAGAGGGAATCCAGGAGGAGGCGGCGACAGAGGGAATCCAGGCAGAGGCGGCGAGAGAGGTTCAGCCAGAGGCAGCGAGAGAGGTCAGGCAGAGGCAGCGAGAGAGGTCAGGCAGAGGCAGCGAGAGGGAATCCGGGCAGAGGCGGAGAGAAAGGGAATCCAGGCAGAGGCGGCGAGAGAGGGAATCCAGGCAGAGACGGCGAGAGAGGGAATCCAGGCAGAGGCGGCGAGAGAGGGAATCCAGGCAGAGGCAGCGAGAGAGGAAATCCAGGCAGAGGCGGCGAGAGAGGGAATCCAGGCAGAGGCTGCGACAGAGGGAATCCAGGCAGAGGCGGCGAGAGAGGGAATCCAGGCAGAGGCGGCGAGAGAGGGAATCCAGGCAGAGGCAGCGAGAGAGGGAATCCAGCCAGAGGCAGCGAGAGAGGGAATCCAGGCAGAGGCAGCGAGAGCGGTTCAGGCAGAGGCAGCGAGAGAGGGAATCCAGGCAGAGGCAGAGAGAGAGGGAATCCAGGCAGAGGCGGCGAGAGTGGTTCAGGCAGAGGCAGCGAGAGAGGTTCAGGCAGAGGCAGCGAGAGAGGGAATCCAGGCAGAGGCGGCGAGAGAGGGAATCCAGGCAGAGGCGACGAGAGAGGGAATCCAGGCAGAGGCAGTGAGAGAGGGAATCCAGGCAGAGGCAGCGAGAGAGGTTCAGGCAGAGGCGGCGAGAGAGGGAATCCAGGCAGAGGCAGCGAGAGAGGGGATCCAGGAAGAGGCAGCGAGAGAGGTTCAGGCAGAGGCGGCGAGAGGCAATCCAGGCAGAGGCAGCGAGAGAGGTTCAGGCAGAGGCGGCGAGGGAATCCAGGCCGAGGCGGCGAGAGGGAATCCAGGCAGAGGCAGCGAGAGAGGTTCAGGCAGAGGCGGCGAGAGGGAATCCAGGCAGAGGCGGCGAGAGGGGGAATCCAGGCAGAGGCAGCGAGAGAGGGAATCCAGTCAGAGGCGGCGAGAGAGGGAATCCAGGCAGAGGCGGCGAGAGAGGGAATCCAGGCAGAGGCGGCGAGAGAGGGAATCCAGGCAGAGGCGGCGAGAGAGGGAATCCAGGCAGAGGCAGCGAGAGAGGGGATCCAGGCAGAGGCGGCGAGAGAGGGAATCCTGGCAGAGGCAGCGACAGAGGGAATCCAGGCAGAGGCGGGGAGAGAGGGAATCCAGGCAGAGGCGGCGACAGAGGGAATCCAGGCAGAGGCGGCGAGAGAGGGAATCCAGGCAGAGGCAGCGAGAGAGGTTCAGGCAGAGGCAGCGAGAGAGGGAATCCAGGCAGAGGCGGCGAGAGAGGGATTCCAGGCAGAGGCGGCGAGAGGGGGAATCCAGGCAGAGGCGGCGAGAGAGGGAATCCAGGCAGAGGCGGCGAGAGGGGGAATCCAGGCAGAGGCGGCGAGAGGTGTTCAGGCAGAGGCAGCGAGAGAGGGAATCCAGGCAGAGGCAGCGAGAGAGGGAATCCAGGCAGAGGCGGCGAGAGAGGTGCAGGCAGAGGCAGCGAGAGAGGGAATCCAGGCAGAGGCAGCGAGAGAGGGAATCCAGGCAGAGGCAGCGAGAGAGGTTCAGGCAGAGGCAGCGAGAGAGGGAATCCATGCAGAGGCGGCGAGAGAGGGAATCCAGGCAGAGGCGGCGAGGGAGGGAATCCAGGCAGAGGCGGCGAGAGAGGGAATCCTGGCAGAGACAGCGAGAGAGGGGATCCAGGCAGAGGCAGCGAGAGAGGGAATCCAGGCAGAGGCGGCGAGAGAGGGAATCCCGGCAGAGGCGGCGAGAGGGTGAATCCAGGCAGAGGCGGCGAGAGAGGGAATCCAGGCAGAGGCGGCGAGAGGGTGAATCCAGGCAGAGGCGGCGAGAGAGGGAATCCAGGCAGAGGCGGCGAGAGATGGAATCCTGGCAGAGGCGGCGAGAGGGTGAATCCAGGCAGAGGCGGCGAGAGGGTGAATCCAGGCAGAGGCGGCGAGAGGGTGAATCCAGGCAGAGGCGGCGAGAGATGGAATCCAGGCAGAGGCGGCGAGAGAGGGAATCCAGGCAGAGGCGGCGAGAGGGTGAATCCAGGCAGAGGCGGCGAGAGATGGAATCCAGGCAGAGGCAGCGAGAGAGGGAATCCAGGCAGAGGCAGCGAGAGAGGGAATCCAGGCAGAGGCGGCGAGAGGGTGAATCCAGGCAGAGGCAGCGAGAGAGGGAATCCAGGCAGAGGCAGCGAGAGGGGGAATCCAGGCAGAGGCGGCGAGAGGGGGAATCCAGGCAGAGGCGGCGAGAGGGGGAAGCCAGGCAGAGGCAGCGAGAGGGGGAATCCAGGCAGAGGCAGCGAGAGAGGGAATCCAGGCAGAGGCAGCGAGAGGGGGAATCCAGGCAGAGGCGGCGAGAGGGGGAATCCAGGCAGAGGCGGCGAGAGAGGTTCAGGCAGAGGCAGCGAGATATGTTCAGGCAGAGGCAGCGAGAGAGGGAATCCAGGCAGAGGCGGCGAGAGAGGGAATCCAGGCAGAGGCAGCGAGATATGTTCAGGCAGAGGCAGCGAGACAGGTTCAGGCAGAGGCAGCGAGAGAGGGAATCCAGGCAGAGGCGGCGAGAGAGGGAATCCAGGCAGAGGCGGCGAGAGGGGGAATCCAGGCAGAGGCGGCAAGAGAGGGAATCCAGGCAGAGGCGGCGAGAGGGGGAATCCAGGCAGAGGCGGCGAGAGATGTTCAGGCAGAGGCAGCGAGAGAGGGAATCCAGGCAGAGGCAGCGAGAGAGGGAATCCAGGCAGAGGCGGCGAGAGAGGTGCAGGCAGAGGCAGCGAGAGAGGGAATCCAGGCAGAGGCAGCGAGAGAGGGAATCCAGGCCGAGGCAGCGAGAGAGGTTCAGGCAGAGGCAGCGAGAGAGGGAATCCATGCAGAGGCGGCGAGAGAGGGAATCCAGGCAGAGGCGGCGAGGGAGGGAATCCAGGCAGAGGCGGCGAGAGAGGGAATCCTGGCAGAGACAGCGAGAGAGGGGATCCAGGCAGAGGCAGCGAGAGAGGGAATCCAGGCAGAGCCGGCGAGAGAGGGTATCCCGGCAGAGGCGGCGAGAGGGTGAATCCAGGCAGAGGCGGCGAGAGAGGGAATGCAGGCAGAGGCGGCGAGAGGGTGAATCCAGGCAGAGGCGGCGAGAGAGGGAATCCAGGCAGAGGCGGCGAGAGATGGAATCCAGGCAGAGGCGGCGAGAGGGTGAATCCAGGCAGAGGCGGCGAGAGATGGAATCCAGGCAGAGGCAGCGAGAGAGGGAATCCAGGCAGAGGCAGCGAGAGGGGGAATCCAGGCAGAGGCAGCGAGAGGGGGAATCCAGGCAGAGGCGGCGAGAGAGGGAATCCAGGCAGAGGCGGCGACAGAGGGAATCCAGGCAGAGGCAGCGAGAGAGGTTCAGGCAGAGGCAGCGAGAGAGGGAATCCTGGCAGAGGCGGCGAGAGAGGGAATCCAGGCAGAGGCGGCGAGAGATGGAATCCAGGCAGAGGCAGCGAGAGAGGGAATCCAGGCAGAGGCGGCGAGAGAGGGAATCCAGGCAGAGGCAGCGAGAGAGGGAATCCAGGCAGAGGCGGAGAGAGAGGGAATCCAGGCAGAGGCAGCGAGTGGGATTCCAGGCAGAGGCGGCGAGAGAGGGAATCCAGGCAGAGGCAGCGAGAGAGGGAATCCAGGCAGAGGCGGCGAGAGAGGTTCAGGCAGAGGCGGCAAGAGAGGGAATCCAGGCAGAGGCGGCGAGAGTGGGAATCCAGGCAGAGGCGGCGAGAGAGGGAATCCAGGCAGAGGCAGAGAGAGAGGTTCAGGCAGAGGCATCGAGAGAGGATCAGGCAGAGGCAGCGAGAGAGGGAATCCAGGCAGAGGCAGCGAGAGAGGGAATCCAGGCAGAGCCGGCGAGAGAGGGTATCCCGGCAGAGGCGGCGAGAGGGTGAATCCAGGCAGAGGCGGCGAGAGAGGGAATCCAGGCAGAGGCGGCGAGAGGGTGAATCCAGGCAGAGGCGGCGAGAGAGGGAATCCAGGCAGAGGCGGCGAGAGGGTGAATCCAGGCAGAGGCGGCGAGAGGGTGAATCCAGGCAGAGGCGGCGAGAGGGTGAATCCAGGCAGAGGCGGCGAGAGGGTGAATCCAGGCAGAGGCGGCGAGAGATGGAATCCAGGCAGAGGCAGCGAGAGAGGGAATCCAGGCAGAGGCAGCGAGAGGGGGAATCCAGGCAGAGGCAGCGAGAGGGGGAATCCAGGCAGAGGCGGCGAGAGAGGGAATCCAGGCAGAGGCGGCGACAGAGGGAATCCAGGCAGAGGCAGCGAGAGAGGTTCAGGCAGAGGCAGCGAGAGAGGGAATCCTGGCAGAGGCGGCGAGAGAGGGAATCCAGGCAGAGGCGGCGAGAGAGGGAATCCAGGCAGAGGCGGCGAGAGAGGGAATCCAGGCAGAGGCAGCGAGTGGGATTCCAGGCAGAGGCGGCGAGAGAGGGAATCCAGGAAGAGGCGGCGAGAGTGGGAATCCAGGCAGAGGCGGCGAGAGAGGTTCAGGCAGAGGCGGCGAGACAGGGAATCCAGGCAGAGGCGGCGAGAGAGGGAATCCAGGCAGAGGCGGCGAGAGAGGGAATCCAGGCAGAGGCGGCGAGAGAGAGAATCCAGGCAGAGGCGGCGAGAGAGGGAATCCAGGCAGAGGCAGCGAGAGAGGGAATCCAGGCAGAGGCGGCGAGAGAGGGAATCCAGGCAGAGGCAGCGAGTGGGATTCCAGGCAGAGGCGGCGAGAGAGGGAATCCAGGCAGAGGCAGCGAGAGAGGGAATCCAGGCAGAGGCGGCGAGAGAGGTTCAGGCAGAGGCGGCAAGAGAGGGAATCCAGGCAGAGGCGGCGAGAGTGGGAATCCAGGCAGAGGCGGCGAGAGAGGGAATCCAGGCAGAGGCAGAGAGAGAGGTTCAGGCAGAGGCATCGAGAGAGGATCAGGCAGAGGCAGCGAGAGAGGGAATCCAGGCAGAGGCGGCGAGAGAGGGAATCCACGCAGAGGCGGCAAGAGAGGGAATCCAGGCAGAGGCGGCGAGAGAGGGAATCCAGTCAGAGGCGGCGAATGAGGGAAACCAGGCAGAGGCTGCGAGAGAGGTTCAGGCAGAAGCAGCGAGAGTGGTAAAGGCAGAGGCACCGAGAGAGGGAATCCAGGCAGAGGCAGCGAGAGAGGTTCAGGCAGAGGCAGCGAGAGAGGGAATCCAGGCAGAGGCGGCGAGAGAGGGAATCCAGGCAGAGGCGGCGAGAGGGGGAATCCAGGCAGAGGCGGCAAGAGAGGGAATCCAGGCAGAGGCGGCGAGAGGGGGAATCCAGGCAGAGGCGGCGAGAGATGTTCAGGCAGAGGCAGCGAGAGAGGGAATCCAGGCAGAGGCAGCGAGAGAGGGAATCCAGGCAGAGGCTGCGAGAGAGGTGCACGCAGAGGCAGCGAGAGAGGGAATCCAGGCAGAGGCAGCGAGTGGGATTCCAGGCAGAGGCGGCGAGAGAGGGAATCCAGGCAGAGGCAGCGAGAGAGGGAATCCAGGCAGAGGCGGCGAGAGAGGTTCAGGCAGAGGCGGCAAGAGAGGGAATCCAGGCAGAGGCGGCGAGAGTGGAAATCCAGGCAGAGGCGGCGAGAGAGGGAATCCAGGCAGAGGCAGAGAGAGAGGTTCAGGCAGAGGCATCGAGAGAGGATCAGGCAGAGGCAGCAAGAGAGGGAATCCAGGCAGAGGCAGAGAGAGAGGTTCAGGCAGAGGCAGCGAGATATGTTCAGGCAGAGGCAGCGAGAGAGGGAATCCAGGCAGAGGCGGCGAGAGTGGGAATCCAGGCAGAGGCGGCGAGAGAGGGAATCCAGGCAGAGGCGGCAAGAGAGGGAACCCAGGCAGAGGCGGCGAGAGAGGGAATCCAGGCAGAGGCGGCGAGAGGGGGAATCCAGGCAGAGGCGGCGAGAGAGGGATTCCAGGCAGAGGCGGCGAGAGATGGAATCCAGGCAGAGGCGGCGAGAGAGGGACTCCAGGCAGAGGCGGCGAGAGAGGGAATCCAGGCAGAGGCGGCGAGAGAGGGAATCCACGCAGAGGCGGCAAGAGAGGGAATCCAGGCAGAGGCGGCGAGAGAGGGAATCCAGGCAGAGGCGGCGAATGAGGGAAACCAGGCAGAGGCTGCGAGAGAGGTTCAGGCAGAAGCAGCGAGAGTGGTAAAGGCAGAGGCACCGAGAGAGGGAATCCAGGCAGAGGCAGCGAGAGAGTTTCAGGCAGAGGCAGCGAGAGAGGGAATCCAGGCAGAGGCGGCGAGAGAGGGAATCCAGGCAGAGGCGGCGAGAGGGGGAATCCAGGCAGAGGCGGCAAGAGAGGGAATCCAGGCAGAGGCGGCGAGAGGGGGAATCCAGGCAGAGGCGGCGAGAGATGTTCAGGCAGAGGCAGCGAGAGAGGGAATCCAGGCAGAGGCAGCGAGAGAGGGAATCCAGGCAGAGGCGGCGAGAGAGGTGCAGGCAGAGGCAGCGAGAGAGGGAATCCAGGCAGAGGCAGCGAGAGAGGGAATCCAGGCAGAGGCAGCGAGAGAGGTTCAGGCAGAGGCAGCGAGAGAGGGAATCCAGGCAGAGGCAGCGAGAGAGGGAATCCAGGCAGAGGCAGCGAGAGAGGTTCAGGCAGAGGCAGCGAGAGAGGGAATCCATGCAGAGGCGGCGACAGAGGGAATCCAGGCAGAGGCGGCGAGGGAGGGAATCCAGTCAGAGGCGGCGAGAGAGGGAATCCTGGCAGAGACAGCGAGAGAGGGGATCCAGGCAGAGGCAGCGAGAGAGGGAATCCAGGCAGAGGCGGCGAGAGAGGGAATCCTGGCAGAGTCAGCGAGAGGGGGAATCCAGGCAGAGGCAGCGAGAGGGGGAATCCAGGCAGAGGCGGCGAGAGAGGGAATCCAGGCAGAGGCGGCGACAGAGGGAATCCAGGCAGAGGCAGCGAGAGAGGTTCAGGCAGAGGCAGCGAGAGAGGGAATCCTGGCAGAGGCGGCGAGAGAGGGAATCCAGGCAGAGGCGGCGAGAGAGGGAATCCAGGCAGAGGCGGCGAGAGAGGGAATCCAGGCAGAGGCAGCGAGTGGGATTCCAGGCAGAGGCGGCGAGAGAGGGAATCCAGGAAGAGGCGGCGAGAGTGGGAATCCAGGCAGAGGCGGCGAGAGAGGTTCAGGCAGAGGCGGCGAGACAGGGAATCCAGGCAGAGGCGGCGAGAGAGGGAATCCAGGCAGAGGCGGCGAGAGAGGGAATCCAGGCAGAGGCGGCGAGAGAGAGAATCCAGGCAGAGGCGGCGAGAGAGGGAATCCAGGCAGAGGCAGCGAGAGAGGGAATCCAGGCAGAGGCGGCGAGAGAGGGAATCCAGGCAGAGGCAGCGAGTGGGATTCCAGGCAGAGGCGGCGAGAGAGGGAATCCAGGCAGAGGCAGCGAGAGAGGGAATCCAGGCAGAGGCGGCGAGAGAGGTTCAGGCAGAGGCGGCAAGAGAGGGAATCCAGGCAGAGGCGGCGAGAGTGGGAATCCAGGCAGAGGCGGCGAGAGAGGGAATCCAGGCAGAGGCAGAGAGAGAGGTTCAGGCAGAGGCATCGAGAGAGGATCAGGCAGAGGCAGCGAGAGAGGGAATCCAGGCAGAGGCAGAGAGAGAGGTTCAGGCAGAGGCAGCGAGATATGTTCAGGCAGAGGCAGCGAGAGAGGGAATCCAGGCAGAGGCGGCGAGAGGGGGAATCCAGGCAGAGGCGGCGAGAGAGGGAATCCAGGCAGAGGCGGCAAGAGAGGGAACCCAGGCAGAGGCGGCGAGAGAGGGAATCCAGGCAGAGGCAGCGAGAGGGGGAATCCAGGCAGAGGCGGCGAGAGAGGGAATCCAGGCAGAGGCGGCGAGAGATGGAATCCAGGCAGAGGCGGCGAGAGAGGGAATCCAGGCAGAGGCGGCGAGAGAGGGAATCCAGGCAGAGGCGGCGAGAGAGGGAATCCACGCAGAGGCGGCAAGAGAGGGAATCCAGGCAGAGGCGGCGAGAGAGGGAATCCAGGCAGAGGCGGCGAATGAGGGAAACCAGGCAGAGGCTGCGAGAGAGGTTCAGGCAGAAGCAGCGAGAGTGGTAAAGGCAGAGGCACCGAGAGAGGGAATCCAGGCAGAGGCAGCGAGAGAGGTTCAGGCAGAGGCAGCGAGAGAGGGAATCCAGGCAGAGGCGGCGAGAGAGGGAATCCAGGCAGAGGCGGCGAGAGGGGGAATCCAGGCAGAGGCGGCAAGAGAGGGAATCCAGGCAGAGGCGGCGAGAGGGGGAATCCAGGCAGAGGCGGCGAGAGATGTTCAGGCAGAGGCAGCGAGAGAGGGAATCCAGGCAGAGGCAGCGAGAGAGGGAATCCAGGCAGAGGCGGCGAGAGAGGTGCAGGCAGAGGCAGCGAGAGAGGGAATCCAGGCAGAGGCAGCGAGTGGGATTCCAGGCAGAGGCGGCGAGAGAGGGAATCCAGGCAGAGGCAGCGAGAGAGGGAATCCAGGCAGAGGCGGCGAGAGAGGTTCAGGCAGAGGCGGCAAGAGAGGGAATCCAGGCAGAGGCGGCGAGAGTGGGAATCCAGGCAGAGGCGGCGAGAGAGGGAATCCAGGCAGAGGCAGAGAGAGAGGTTCAGGCAGAGGCATCGAGAGAGGATCAGGCAGAGGCAGCGAGAGAGGGAATCCAGGCAGAGGCAGAGAGAGAGGTTCAGGCAGAGGCAGCGAGATATGTTCAGGCAGAGGCAGCGAGAGAGGGAATCCAGGCAGAGGCGGCGAGAGTGGGAATCCAGGCAGAGGCGGCGAGAGAGGGAATCCAGGCAGAGGCGGCAAGAGAGGGAACCCAGGCAGAGGCGGCGAGAGAGGGAATCCAGGCAGAGGCGGCGAGAGGGGGAATCCAGGCAGAGGCGGCGAGAGAGGGATTCCAGGCAGAGGCGGCGAGAGATGGAATCCAGGCAGAGGCGGCGAGAGAGGGACTCCAGGCAGAGGCGGCGAGAGAGGGAATCCAGGCAGAGGCGGCGAGAGAGGGAATCCACGCAGAGGCGGCAAGAGAGGGAATCCAGGCAGAGGCGGCGAGAGAGGGAATCCAGGCAGAGGCGGCGAATGAGGGAAACCAGGCAGAGGCTGCGAGAGAGGTTCAGGCAGAAGCAGCGAGAGTGGTAAAGGCAGAGGCACCGAGAGAGGGAATCCAGGCAGAGGCAGCGAGAGAGGTTCAGGCAGAGGCAGCGAGAGAGGGAATCCAGGCAGAGGCGGCGAGATAGGGAATCCAGGCAGAGGCGGCGAGAGGGGGAATCCAGGCAGAGGCGGCAAGAGAGGGAATCCAGGCAGAGGCGGCGAGAGGGGGAATCCAGGCAGAGGCGGCGAGAGATGTTCAGGCAGAGGCAGCGAGAGAGGGAATCCAGGCAGAGGCAGCGAGAGAGGGAATCCAGGCAGAGGCGGCGAGAGAGGTGCAGGCAGAGGCAGCGAGAGAGGGAATCCAGGCAGAGGCAGCGAGAGAGGGAATCCAGGCAGAGGCAGCGAGAGAGGTTCAGGCAGAGGCAGCGAGAGAGGGAATCCAGGCAGAGGCAGCGAGAGAGGGAATCCAGGCAGAGGCAGCGAGAGAGGTTCAGGCAGAGGCAGCGAGAGAGGGAATCCATGCAGAGGCGGCGACAGAGGGAATCCAGGCAGAGGCGGCGAGGGAGGGAATCCAGGCAGAGGCGGCGAGAGAGGGAATCCTGGCAGAGACAGCGAGAGAGGGGATCCAGGCAGAGGCAGCGAGAGAGGGAATCCAGGCAGAGGCGGCGAGAGAGGGAATCCGGGCAGAGTCAGCGACAGAGGGTATCCCGGCAGATGCGGCGAGAGGGTGAATCCAGGCAGAGGCGGCGAGAGAGGGAATCCAGGCAGAGGCGGCGAGAGGGTGAATCCAGGCAGAGGCGGCGAGAGAGGGAATCCAGGCAGAGGCGGCGACAGAGGGAATCCAGGCAGAGGCGGCGAGAGAGGGAATCCAGGCAGAGGCAGCGAGAGAGGTTCAGGCAGAGGCAGCGAGAGAGGGAATCCAGGCAGAGGCGGCGAGAGAGGGAATCCAGGCAGAGGCGGCGAGAGAGGGAATCCAGGCAGAGGCGGCGAGAGAGGGAATCCAGGCAGAGGCGGCGAGAGGGGGAATCCAGGCAGAGGCGGCGAGAGGTGTTCAGGCAGAGGCAGCGAGAGAGGGAATCCAGGCAGAGGCAGCGAGAGAGGGAATCCAGGCAGAGGCGGCGAGAGAGGTGCAGGCAGAGGCAGCGAGAGAGGGAATCCAGGCAGAGGCAGCGACAGAGGGAATCCAGGCAGAGGCAGCGAGAGAGGTTCAGGCAGAGGCAGCGAGAGAGGGAATCCATGCAGAAGCGGCGAGAGAGGGAATCCAGGCAGAGGCGGCGAGGGAGGGAATCCAGGCAGAGGCGGCGAGAGAGGGAATCCTGGCAGAGACAGCGAGAGAGGGGATCCAGGCAGAGGCAGCGAGAGAGGGAATCCAGGCAGAGGCGGCGAGAGAGGGAATCCAGGCAGAGGAGGCGAGAGAGGGAATCCAGGCAGAGGAGGCGAGAGAGGGAATCCAGGCAGAGGCGGCGAGAGAGTGAATCCTGGCAGAGGCAGCGACAGAGGGTATGCCGGCAGAGGCGGCGAGAGGGTGAATCCAGGCAGAGGCGGCGAGAGAGGGAATCCAGGCAGAGGCGGCGAGAGGGTGAATCCAGGCAGAGGCGGCGAGAGAGGGAATCCAGGCAGAGGCAGCGAGAGAGGGAATCCAGGCAGAGGCGGCGAGAGAGGGAATCCAGGCAGAGGCAGCGAGAGAGGGAATCCAGGCAGAGGCGGCGAGAGGGTGAATCCAGGCAGAGGCGGCGAGAGAGGGAATCCAGGCAGAGGCAGCGAGAGAGGGAATCCAGGCAGAGGCGGCGAGAGAGGGAATCCAGGCAGAGGCAGCGAGAGAGGGAATCCAGGCAGAGGCGGCGAGAGAGGGAATCCAGGCAGAGGAGGCGAGAGAGGGAATCCAGGCAGAGGAGGCGAGAGAGGGAATCCAGGCAGAGGCGGCGAGAGAGTGAATCCTGGCAGAGGCAGCGACAGAGGGTATGCCGGCAGAGGCGGCGAGAGGGTGAATCCAGGCAGAGGCGGCGAGAGAGGGAATCCAGGCAGAGGCGGCGAGAGGGTGAATCCAGGCAGAGGCGGCGAGAGAGGGAATCCAGGCAGAGGCGGCGAGAGATGGAATCCAGGCAGAGGCGGCGAGAGGGTGAATCCAGGCAGAGGCGGCGAGAGGGTGAATCCAGGCAGAGGCGGCGAGAGGGTGAATCCAGGCAGAGGCGGCGAGAGATGGAATCCAGGCAGAGGCGGCGAGAGAGGGAATCCAGGCAGAGGCGGCGAGAGGGTGAATCCAGGCAGAGGCGGCGAGAGATGGAATCCAGGCAGAGGCAGCGAGAGAGGGAATCCAGGCAGAGGCAGCGAGAGAGGGAATCCAGGCAGAGGCGGCGAGAGAGGGAATCCAGCCAGAGGCGGCGAGAGAGGTTCAGGCAGAGGCAGCGAGAGAGATCCAGGCAGAGGCAGCGAGAGAGGGAATCCAGGCAGAGGCGGCGAGAGAGGGAATCCAGGCAGAGGCGGCGAGAGAGGGAATCCAGGCAGAGGCGGCGAGTGAGGGAATCCAGGCAGAGGCGGCGAGAGAGGGAATCCAGGCAGAGGCGGCGAGAGAGGGAATCCAGGCAGAGGCGGCGAGAGAGGGAATCCAGCTGGAGGTGTCGAGAGAGGGAATCCAGGCAGAGGCGGCGAGAGAGGGAATCCAGGCAGAGGCGGCGAGAGAGGTTCAGGTAGAGGCAGCGAGAGATGGAATCCAGGTAGTGGCAGCGAGAGGGGGAATCCAGGCAGAGGCGGCGAGAGAGGGAATCCAGGCAGAGGCGGCGAGAGAGGGAATCCAGGCAGAGGCGGCGAGAGAGGGAATCCAGGCAGAGGAGGCGAGAGAGGGAATCCAGGCAGAGGGAGCGAGAGAGGGAATCCACGCAGAGGCGCCGAGAGAGGGAATCCAGGCAGAGGCGGCGAGACAGGGTATCCACGCAGAGGCGGCGAGACAGGGAATCCACGCAGAGGCGGCGAGAGATGGAATCCAGGCAGAGGCGGCGAGAGAGGGAATCCAGGCAGAGGCGGCGAGAGAGAGAATCCAGGCAGGGGCGGCGAAAGAGGGAATCCAGGCAGAGGCGGCGAGAGAGGGAATCCAGGCAGAGGCGGCGAGAGAGGGAATCCAGGCAGAGGCGGCGAGAGAGGGAATCCAGGCAGAGGAGGCGAGAGAGGGAATCCAGGCAGAGGCAGCGAGAGAGATCCAGGCAGAGGCAGCGAGAGAGGGAATCCAGGCAGAGGCGGCGAGAGAGGGAATCCAGGCAGAGGCGGCGAGAGAGGGAATCCAGGCAGAGGCGGCGAGTGAGGGAATCCAGGCAGAGGCGGCGAGAGAGGGAATCCAGGCAGAGGCGGCGAGAGAGGGAATCCAGGCAGAGGCGGCGAGAGAGGGAATCCAGCTGGAGGTGTCGAGATAGGGAATCCAGGCAGAGGCGGCGAGAGAGGGAATCCAGGCAGAGGCGGCGAGAGAGGTTCAGGTAGAGGCAGCGAGAGATGGAATCCAGGTAGTGGCAGCGAGAGGGGGAATCCAGGCAGAGGCGGCGAGAGAGGGAATCCAGGCAGAGGCGGCGAGAGAGGGAATCCAGGCAGAGGCGGCGAGAGAGGGAATCCAGGCAGAGGAGGCGAGAGAGGGAATCCAGGCAGAGGGAGCGAGAGAGGGAATCCACGCAGAGGCGCCGAGAGAGGGAATCCAGGCAGAGGCGGCGAGACAGGGTATCCACGCAAAGGCGGCGAGACAGGGAATCCACGCAGAGGCGGCGAGAGATGGAATCCAGGCAGAGGCGGCGAGAGAGGGAATCCAGGCAGAGGCGGCGAGAGAGAGAATCCAGGCAGGGGCGGCGAAAGAGGGAATCCAGGCAGAGGCGGCGAGAGAGGGAATCCAGGCAGAGGCGGCGAGAGAGGGAATCCAGGCAGAGGAGGCGAGAGAGGGAATCCAGGCAGAGGAGGCGAGAGAGGGAATCCAGGCAGAGGCAGCGAAAGAGGGAATCCACGCAGAGGCGGCGAGAGAGGGAATCCACGCAGAGGCGGCGAGAGATGGAATCCAGGAAGAGGCGGCAAAGAGGGAATCCAGGCAGAGGCAGCGAGAGAGGTTCAGGCAGAAGCAGCGAGAGAGGTAAAGGCAGAGGCAGCGAGAGAGGGAATCCAGGCAGAGGCGGCGAGAGGGTGAATCCAGGCAGAGGCAGCTAGAGGGGTTCAGGCAGAGGCAGCGAGAGGGGGAATCGAGGCAGAGGCGGCGAGAGGGGGAAGCCAGGCAGAGGCAGCGAGAGGGGGAATCCAGGCAGAGGCGGCGAGAGAGGTTCAGGCAGAGGCAGCGAGAGGGGGAATCCAGGCAGAGGCAGCGAGAGAGGGAATCCAGGCAGAGACAGCGAGAGAGGGAATCCAGGCAGAGGCAGCGACAGAGGGAATCCAGGCAGAGGCAGCGAGAGAGGTTCAGCCAGAGGCAGCGAGAGAGGGGATCCAGGCAGAGGCAGCAAGACTCGTTCAGGCAGAGGCAGCAAGAGCGGGAATCCAGGCAGAGGCGGCGAGAGAGGGAATCCAGGCAGAGGCGGCAACAGAGGGAATCCAGGCAGAGGCGGCGAGAGAGGGAATCCAGGCAGAGGCGGCGAGAGAGAGAATCCAGGCAGAGGCGGCGAGAGAGGGAATCCAGGCAGAGGCGGCGAGAGAGGGAATCCAGGCAGAGGCGGCGAGAGAGGGAATCCAGGAAGAGGCGGCGAAAGAGGGAATCCAGGCAGAGGCAGCGAGAGAGGTTCAGGCAGAAGCAGCGAGAGAGGTAAAGGCAGAGGCACCGAGAGAGGGAATCCAGGCAGAGGCGGCGAGAGAGGGAATCCAGGCAGAGGCGGCGAGAGAGGTTCAGGCAGATGCAGCGAGAGAGGGAATCCAGGCAGAGGCCACGAGAGAGGGAATCCAGGCAGAGGCCACGAGAGAGGGAATCCAGGCAGAGGCGGCGAGAGAGGGAATCCAGGCAGAGGCAGCTAGAGAGGTTCAGCCAGAGGCAGCGAGAGAGGGGATCCAGGCAGAGGCAGCGAGAGAGGTTCAGGCAGAGGCAGCGAGAGAGGGAATCCAGGCAGAGGCAGCGAGAGAGGTTCAGGCAGTGGAAGCGGGAGAGGTTCAGGCAGAGGCAGCGAGAGAGGTTCAGGCAGAGGCAGCGAGAGAGGTTCAGGCAGAGGCAGCGAGAGAGGGAATCCAGGCAGAGGCAGCGAGAGAGGGAATCCAAGCAGAGGCGGCGAGAGAGGGAATCCAGGCAGAGGCGGCGAGAGAGGGAATCCAGGCAGAGGCTGCGACAGAGGGAATCCAGGCAGAGGCGGCGAGAGAGGGAATCCAGGCAGAGGCGGCGAGAGAGGGAATCCAGGCAGAGGCAGCGAGAGAGGGAATCCAGCCAGAGGCAGCGAGAGAGGGAATCCAGGCAGAGGCAGCGAGAGAGGTTCAGGCAGATGCAGCGAGAGAGGGAATCCAGGCAGAGGCAGCGAGAGAGGTTCAGGCAGAGGCAGCGAGAGAGGGAATCCAGGCAGAGGCGGTGAGAGAGCGAATCCAGGCAGTGGCCGCGAGAGAGGTTCAGGCAGAGGCCGCGAGAGAGGTTCAGGCAGAGGCCGCGAGAGAGGTTCAGGCAGAGGCAGCGAGAGAGGGAATCCAGGCAGAAGCAGCGAGAGAGGGAATCCAGGCAGAGGCAGAGAGAGAGGGAATCCAGGCAGAGGCAGCGAGAGAGGTTCAGGTAGAGGCAGCGAGAGAGGGAATCCAGGCAGAGGCAGCGAGAGAGGTTCAGGCAGAGGCGGCGAGAGAGGGAATCCAGGGAGAGGCGGCGAGAGAGGGAATCCAGGCAGAGGCGGCAACAGAGGGAATCCAGGGAGAGGCGGCGAGAGAGGGAATCCAGGCAGAGGCGGCGAGAGAGAGAATCCAGGCAGAGGCGGCGAGAGAGGGAATCCAGGCAGAGGTGGCGAGAGAGGGAATCCAGGCAGAGGCAGCGAGAGGGGGAATCCAGGCAGAGGCGGCGAGAGAGGTTCAGGCAGAGGCAGCGAAAGGGGGAATCCAGGCAGAGGCAGCGAGAGAGGGAATCCAGGCAGAGGCAGCGAGAGCGGTGCAGGCAGAGGCAGCGAGAGGGGGAATCCAGGCAGAGTCGGCGAGAGAGGGAATCCAGGCAGAGGCAGCGAGAGGGAATCCAGGCAGTGTCGGCGAGAGAGGGAATCCAGGCAGAGGCGGCGACAGAGGGAATCCAGGCAGAGGCGGCGACAGAGGGAATCCAGGCAGAGGCGGCGAGAGAGGGAATCCAGGCAGAGGCGGCGAGAGAGGGAATCCTGGCAGAGGCAGCGAGAGGGGGAATCCAGGCAGAGGCAGCGAGAGGGAGAATCCAGGCAGAGGCAGCATGAGGGGGAATCCAGGCAGAGGCAGCGAGAGTGGGAATCCAGGCAGAGGCAGCGAGAAAGGGAATCCAGGCAGAGGCAGCGAGAGAGGGGAAATCCAGGCAGAGGCAGCGAGAGGGGGAATCCAGGCAGAGGCAGCGAGAGGGTTTCAGGCAGAGGCAGCGAGAGAGGTTCAGGCAGAGGCAGCGAGAGGGGGAATCCAGGCAGAGGCAGCGAGAGGGAATCCAGGCAGAGACGGCGACAGAGGGAATCCAGGCAGAGGCGGCGAGAGAGGGAATCCAGGCAGAGGCGGCGAGAGAGGGAATCCAGGCAGAGGCGGCGAGAGAGGGAATCCAGGCAGAGGCGGCGAGAGAGGGAATCCAGGCAGAGGCGGCGAGAGAGGGAATCCAGGCAGAGGCAGCGAGAGAGGGAATCCAGGCAGAGGCAGCGAGAGAGGTTCAGGCAGAGGCAGCGAGAGAGGTTCAGGCAGAGGCGGCGAGAGAGGTTCAGGCAGAGGCAGCGAGAGAGGGAATCCAGGCAGAGGCAGCGAGAGAGGGAATCCAGGCAGAGGCGGCGAGAGAGGGAGTCCAGGCAGAGGCGGCGAGAGAGGGAATCCAGGCAGAGGCGGCGAGATAGGGAATCCAGGCAGAGGCGGCGAGAGAGGGAATCCAGGCAGATGCGGCGAGAGAGGGAATCCAGGCAGATGCGGCGAGAGAGGGAATCCACGCAGAGGCGCCGAGAGAGGGAATCCACTCAGAGGCGGCGAGACAGGGAATCCAGGCAGAGGCGGCGAGAGAGGGAATCCAGGCAGAGGCGGCGAGAGAGGGAATCCAGGCAGAGGTAGCGAAAGAGGGAATCCAGGCAGAGGCAGCGAGAGAGGGAATCCACGCAGAGGCGGCGAGAGAGGGAATCCACGCAGAGGCGGCGAGAGGGAATCCAGGCAGAGACGGCGACAGAGGGAATCCAGGCAGAGGCGGCGAGAGAGGGAATCCAGGCAGAGGCGGCGAGAGAGGGAATCCAGGCAGAGGCGGCGAGAGAGGGAATCCAGGCAGATGCGGCGAAAGAGGGAGTCCAGGCAGAGGCTGCGAGAGAGGTTCAGGCAGAAGCAGCGAGAGTGGTAAAGGCAGAGGCAGCGAGAGAGTGAATCCAGGCAGAGGCGGCGAGAGCGGTTCAGGCAGAGGCAGCGAGAGAGGTAAAGGCAGAGGCAGCGAGAGAGGGAATCCAGGCAGAGGTGGCAAGAGAGGGAATCCAGGCAGAGGCGGCGAGACAGGGAATCCACGCAGAGGCAGCGAGACAGGGAATCCAGGCAGAGGCCACGAGAGAGGGAATCCAGGCAGAGGCGGCAACAGAGGGAATCCAGGCAGAGGCGGCGAGAGAGAGAATCCAGGCAGAGGCGGCGAGAGAGGGAATCCAGGCAGAGGCGGCGAGAGAGGGAATCCAGGCAGAGGCGGCGAGAGAGGGAATCCAGGAAGAGGCGGCGAAAGAGGGAATCCAGGCAGAGGCAGCGAGAGAGGTTCAGGCAGAAGCAGCGAGAGAGGTAAAGGCAGAGGCACCGAGAGAGGGAATCCAGGCAGAGGCGGCGAGAGAGGGAATCCAGGCAGAGGCGGCGAGAGAGGTTCAGGCAGATGCAGCGAGAGAGGGAATCCAGGCAGAGGCCACGAGAGAGGGAATCCAGGCAGAGGCGGCGAGAGAGGGAATCCAGGCAGAGGCAGCTAGAGAGGTTCAGCCAGAGGCAGCGAGAGAGGGGATCCAGGCAGAGGCAGCGAGAGAGGTTCAGGCAGAGGCAGCGAGAGAGGGAATCCAGGCAGAGGCAGCGAGAGAGGTTCAGGCAGTGGAAGCGGGAGAGGTTCAGGCAGAGGCAGCGAGAGAGGTTCAGGCAGAGGCAGCGAGAGAGGTTCAGGCAGAGGCAGCGAGAGAGGGAATCCAGGCAGAGGCAGCGAGAGAGGGAATCCAAGCAGAGGCGGCGAGAGAGGGAATCCAGGCAGAGGCGGCGAGAGAGGGAATCCAGGCAGAGGCTGCGACAGAGGGAATCCAGGCAGAGGCGGCGAGAGAGGGAATCCAGGCAGAGGCGGCGAGAGAGGGAATCCAGGCAGAGGCGGCGAGAGAGGGAATCCAGCCAGAGGCAGCGAGAGAGGGAATCCAGGCAGAGGCAGCGAGAGAGGTTCAGGCAGAGGCTGCGAGAGAGGGAATCCAGGCAGAGGCAGCGAGAGAGGTTCAGGCAGAGGCAGCGAGAGAGGGAATCCAGGCAGAGGCGGTGAGAGAGCGAATCCAGGCAGAGGCCGCGAGAGAGGTTCAGGCAGAGGCCGCGAGAGAGGTTCAGGCAGAGGCCGCGAGAGAGGTTCAGGCAGAGGCAGCGAGAGAGGGAATCCAGGCAGAAGCAGCGAGAGAGGGAATCCAGGCAGAGGCAGAGAGAGAGGGAATCCAGGCAGAGGCAGCGAGAGAGGTTCAGGTAGAGGCAGCGAGAGAGGGAATCCAGGCAGAGGCAGCGAGAGAGGTTCAGGCAGAGGCGGCGAGAGAGGGAATCCAGGGAGAGGCGGCGAGAGAGGGAATCCAGGCAGAGGCGGCAACAGAGGGAATCCAGGGAGAGGCGGCGAGAGAGGGAATCCAGGCAGAGGCGGCGAGAGAGAGAATCCAGGCAGAGGCGGCGAGAGAGGGAATCCAGGCAGAGGTGGCGAGAGAGGGAATCCAGGCAGAGGCAGCGTGAGGGGGAATCCAGGCAGAGGCGGCGAGAGAGGTTCAGGCAGAGGCAGCGAAAGGGGGAATCCAGGCAGAGGCAGCGAGAGAGGGAATCCAGGCAGAGGCAGCGAGAGCGGTGCAGGCAGAGGCAGCGAGAGAGGGAATCCAGGCAGAGGCAGCGAGAGGGAATCCAGGCAGTGTCGGCGAGAGAGGGAATCCAGGCAGAGGCGGCGACAGAGGGAATCCAGGCAGAGGCGGCGACAGAGGGAATCCAGGCAGAGGCGGCGAGAGAGGGAATCCAGGCAGAGGCGGCGAGAGAGGGAATCCTGGCAGAGGCAGCGAGAGGGGGAATCCAGGCAGAGGCAGCGAGAGGGGGAATCCAGGCAGAGGCAGCATGAGGGGGAATCCAGGCAGAGGCAGCGAGAGTGGGAATCCAGGCAGAGGCAGCGAGAAAGGGAATCCAGGCAGAGGCAGCGAGAGAGGGGAAATCCAGGCAGAGGCAGCGAGAGGGGGAATCCAGGCAGAGGCAGCGAGAGGGTTTCAGGCAGAGGCAGCGAGAGAGGTTCAGGCAGAGGCAGCGAGAGGGGGAATCCAGGCAGAGGCAGCGAGAGGGAATCCAGGCAGAGACGGCGACAGAGGGAATCCAGGCAGAGGCGGCGAGAGAGGGAATCCAGGCAGAGGCGGCGAGAGAGGGAATCCAGGCAGAGGCGGCGAGAGAGGGAATCCAGGCAGAGGCGGCGAGAGAGGGAATCCAGGCAGAGGCGGCGAGAGAGGGAATCCAGGCAGAGGCAGCGAGAGAGGGAATCCAGGCAGAGGCAGCGAGAGAGGTTCAGGCAGAGGCAGCGAGAGAGGTTCAGGCAGAGGCGGCGAGAGAGGTTCAGGCAGAGGCAGCGAGAGAGGGAATCCAGGCAGAGGCAGCGAGAGAGGGAATCCAGGCAGAGGCGGCGAGAGAGGGAGTCCAGGCAGAGGCGGCGAGAGAGGGAATCCAGGCAGAGGCGGCGAGATAGGGAATCCAGGCAGAGGCGGCGAGAGAGGGAATCCAGGCAGATGCGGCGAGAGAGGGAATCCAGGCAGATGCGGCGAGAGAGGGAATCCACGCAGAGGCGCCGAGAGAGGGAATCCACTCAGAGGCGGCGAGACAGGGAATCCAGGCAGAGGCGGCGAGAGAGGGAATCCAGGCAGAGGCGGCGAGAGAGGGAATCCAGGCAGAGGTAGCGAAAGAGGGAATCCAGGCAGAGGCAGCGAGAGAGGGAATCCACGCAGAGGCGGCGAGAGAGGGAATCCACGCAGAGGCGGCGAGAGAGGTTCAGTCAGAGGCGGCGAGAGAGGGAATCCAGGCAGAGGCGGCGAGAGAGGGAATCCAGGCAGAGGCGGCGAGAGAGGGAATCCAGGCCGAGGCGGCGAGAGAGAGAATCCAGGCAGATGCGGCGAAAGAGGGAGTCCAGGCAGAGGCTGCGAGAGAGGTTCAGGCAGAAGCAGCGAGAGTGGTAAAGGCAGAGGCAGCGAGAGAGTGAATCCAGGCAGAGGCGGCGAGAGCGGTTCAGGCAGAGGCAGCGAGAGAGGTAAAGGCAGAGGCAGCGAGAGAGGGAATCCAGGCAGAGGTGGCAAGAGAGGGAATCCAGGCAGAGGCGGCGAGACAGGGAATCCACGCAGAGGCAGCGAGACAGGGAATCCAGGCAGAGGCCACGAGAGAGGGAATCCAGGCAGAGGCGGCGAGAGAGGTTCAGGCAGAGATGGCGAGAGAGATTCAGGCAGAGGCGGCGAGAGAGGTATTCCAGACAGAGGCAGCGAGAGAGCGAAAGCAGGCAGAGGCAGCGAGAGGGGTTCAGGCAGAGGCAGCGAGAGAGGGGTTCAGGCAGAGGCGGCGAGAGAGCGAATCCAGGCAGAGGCCGCGAGAGAGGTTCAGGCAGAGGCAGCGAGAGAGGTTCAGTCAGACGCGGCGAGAGAGGTTCAGGCAGAGTCGGCGAGAGAGGTTCAGGCAGAGGCAGCGAGAGAGGGAATCCAGGCAGAGGCAGCGAGAGAGGTTCAGGCAGAGGCAGCGAGACAGGGAATCCAGGCAGAGGCAGCGAGAGAGGTTCAGGCAGAGGCAGCGAGAGAGGGAATCCAGGCAGAGGCAGCGAGAGAGGGAATCCAGGCAGAGGCGGCGAGAGAGCGAATCCAGGCAGAGGCCGCGAGAGAGGTTCAGGCAGAGGCAGCGAGAGAGATTCAGTCAGAGGCGGCGAGAGAGGTTCAGGTAGAGGTGGCGAGAGAGGTTCAGGCAGATGCAGCGAGAGAGGGAATCCAGGCAGAGGCAGCGAGTGAGGTTCAGGCAGAGGCAGCGAGAGAGTGAATCCAGGCAGATGCGGCGAGAGGGGGAATCCAGGCAGAGGCAGCGAGAGAGGGAATCCAGGCAGAGGCAGAGAGAGAGGTTCAGGCAGAGGCAGCGAGAGAGGATCAGGCGGAGGCAGCGAGAGGGAATACAGGCAGAGGCAGCGAGAGAGGTTCAGGCAGAGGCAGCGAGATAGGGAATCCAGGCAGAGGCAGCGAGAGAGGTTCAGGCAGAGGCAGCGAGATAGGGAATCCAGGCAGAGGCAGCGAGAGAGGGAATCCACGCAGAGGAAGCGAGAGAGGGAATCCACGCAGAGGAAGCGAGAGGGGGAATCCAGGCAGAGGCAGCGAGAGGGGGAATCCAGGCAGAGGCAGCGAGAGTGTGAATCCAAGCAGAGGCAGCGAGAGAGGTTCAGGCAGAGGCAGCGAGAGAGGTTCAGGCAGAGGCAGCGAGACAGGGAATCCAGGCAGAGGCAGCGAGAGAGGTTCAGGTAGAGGCAGCGAGAGAGGGAATCCATGCAGAGGCAGCGAGAGAGGGAATCCAGGCAGAGGCGGCGAGAGAGGGAATCCAGGCAGAGGCGGCGAGAGAGGGAATCCAGGCAGAGGCGGCGAGAGAGGGAATTCAGGCAGAGGCGGCGAGAGAGGGAATCCAGGAAGAGGCTGCGAGAGAGGTTCAGGCAGAAGCAGCGAGAGTGGTAAAGGCAGAGGCAGCGAGAGAGTGAATCCATGCAGAGGCGGCGAGAGAGGGTCAGGCAGAAGCAGCGAGAGAGGTAAAGGCAGAGGCAGCGAGAGAGGGAATCCAGGCAGAGGCGGCGAGAGAGGGAATCCAGGCAGAGGCGGCGAGAGAGGTTCAGGCAGAAGCAGCGACAGAGGTAAAGGCAGAGGCAGCGAGACAGGGAATCCAGGCAGAGGCCACGAGAGAGGGAATCCAGGCAGAGGCGGCGAGAGAGGTTCAGGCAGAGGTGGCGAGAGAGGTTCAGGCAGAGGTGGCGAGAGGGATTCAGGCAGAGGTGGCGAGAGAGGTGCAGGCAGAGGCGGCGAGAGAGGGAATCCAGGCAGAGGCAGCGAGAGAGGTTCAGGCAGAGGCAGCGAGAGAGTGAATCCAGGCAGATGCGGCGAGAGGGGGAATCCAGGCAGAGGCAGCGAGAGAGGGAATCCAGGCAGAGGCAGAGAGAGAGGTTCAGGCAGAGGCAGCGAGAGAGGATCAGGCGGAGGCAGCGAGAGGGAATACAGGCAGAGGCAGCGAGAGAGGTGCAGGCAGAGGCAGCGAGATAGGGAATCCAGGCAGAGGCAGCGAGAGGGGGAATCCAGGCAGAGGCAGCGAGAGAGGTACAGGCAGAGGCAGCGAGATAGGGAATCCAGGCAGAGGCAGCGAGAGAGGGAATCCACGCAGAGGAAGCGAGAGGGGGAATCCAGGCAGAGGCAGCGAGAGGGGGAATCCAGGCAGAGGCAGCGAGAGTGTGAATCCAAGCAGAGGCAGCGAGAGAGGTTCAGGCAGAGGCAGCGAGAGAGGTTCAGGCAGAGGCAGCGAGACAGGGAATCCAGGCAGAGGCCGCGAGAGAGGTTCAGGTAGAGGCAGCGAGAGAGGGAATCCAGGCAGAGGCAGCGAGAGAGGGAATCCAGGCAGAGGCGGCGAGAGAGGGAATCCAGGCAGAGCCGGCGAGAGAGGGAATCCAGGCAGAGGCGGCGAGAGAGGGAATTCAGGCAGAGGCGGCGAGAGAGGGAATCCAGGAAGAGGCTGCGAGAGAGGTTCAGGCAGAAGCAGCGAGAGTGGTAAAGGCAGAGGCAGCGAGAGAGTGAATCCAGGCAGAGGCAGCGAGAGAGGGTCAGGCAGAAGCAGCGAGAGAGGTAAAGGCAGAGGCAGCGAGAGAGGGAATCCAGGCAGAGGCGGCGAGAGAGGGAATCCAGGCAGAAGCGGCGAGAGAGGTTCAGGCGGAAGCAGCGACAGAGGTAAAGGCAGAGGCAGCGAGACAGGGAATCCAGGCAGAGGCCACGAGAGAGGGAATCCAGGCAGAGGCGGCGAGAGAGGTTCAGGCAGAGGTGGCGAGAGAGGTTCAGGCAGAGGTGGCGAGAGGGATTCAGGCAGACGTGGCGAGAGAGGTTCAGGCAGACGCAGCGAGAGGGGTGCTGGCAGAGGCAGCGAGAGAGGGAATCCAGACAGAGGCGGCGAGAGAGGCGGCGAGAGAAGGAATCCAGGCAGAGGCAGCGAGAGAGCGAAAGCAGGCAGAGGCAGCGAGAGGGGTTCAGGCAGAGGCAGCGAGAGAGGGGTTCAGGCAGAGGCAGCGAGAGAGGGAATCCAGGCAGAGGCGGCGAGAGAGCGAATCCAGGCAGAGGCCTCGAGAGAGGTTCAGGCAGAGGCAGCGAGAGAGGTTCAGTCAGACGCGCCGAGAGAGGTTCAGGCAGAGGCGGCGAGAGAGGTTCAGGCAGAGGCAGCGAGAGAGGGAATCCAGGCAGAGGCAGCGAGAGAGGTTCAGGCAGAGGCGGCGAGAGAGGGAATCCAGGAAGAGGCTGCGAGAGAGGTTCAGGCAGAAGCAGCGAGAGTGGTAAAGGCAGAGGCAGCGAGAGAGTGAATCCATGCAGAGGCGGCGAGAGAGGGTCAGGCAGAAGCAGCGAGAGAGGTAAAGGCAGAGGCAGCGAGAGAGGGAATCCAGGCAGAGGCGGCGAGAGAGGGAATCCAGGCAGAGGCGGCGAGAGAGGTTCAGGCAGAAGCAGCGACAGAGGTAAAGGCAGAGGCAGCGAGACAGGGAATCCAGGCAGAGGCCACGAGAGAGGGAATCCAGGCAGAGGCGGCGAGAGAGGTTCAGGCAGAGGTGGCGAGAGAGGTTCAGGCAGAGGTGGCGAGAGGGATTCAGGCAGAGGTGGCGAGAGAGGTGCAGGCAGAGGCGGCGAGAGAGGGAATCCAGGCAGAGGCAGCGAGAGAGGTTCAGGCAGAGGCAGCGAGAGAGTGAATCCAGGCAGATGCGGCGAGAGGGGGAATCCAGGCAGAGGCAGCGAGAGAGGGAATCCAGGCAGAGGCAGAGAGAGAGGTTCAGGCAGAGGCAGCGAGAGAGGATCAGGCGGAGGCAGCGAGAGGGAATACAGGCAGAGGCAGCGAGAGAGGTGCAGGCAGAGGCAGCGAGATAGGGAATCCAGGCAGAGGCAGCGAGAGGGGGAATCCAGGCAGAGGCAGCGAGAGAGGTACAGGCAGAGGCAGCGAGATAGGGAATCCAGGCAGAGGCAGCGAGAGAGGGAATCCACGCAGAGGAAGCGAGAGGGGGAATCCAGGCAGAGGCAGCGAGAGGGGGAATCCAGGCAGAGGCAGCGAGAGTGTGAATCCAAGCAGAGGCAGCGAGAGAGGTTCAGGCAGAGGCAGCGAGAGAGGTTCAGGCAGAGGCAGCGAGACAGGGAATCCAGGCAGAGGCCGCGAGAGAGGTTCAGGTAGAGGCAGCGAGAGAGGGAATCCAGGCAGAGGCAGCGAGAGAGGGAATCCAGGCAGAGGCGGCGAGAGAGGGAATCCAGGCAGAGCCGGCGAGAGAGGGAATCCAGGCAGAGGCGGCGAGAGAGGGAATTCAGGCAGAGGCGGCGAGAGAGGGAATCCAGGAAGAGGCTGCGAGAGAGGTTCAGGCAGAAGCAGCGAGAGTGGTAAAGGCAGAGGCAGCGAGAGAGTGAATCCAGGCAGAGGCAGCGAGAGAGGGTCAGGCAGAAGCAGCGAGAGAGGTAAAGGCAGAGGCAGCGAGAGAGGGAATCCAGGCAGAGGCGGCGAGAGAGGGAATCCAGGCAGAAGCGGCGAGAGAGGTTCAGGCGGAAGCAGCGACAGAGGTAAAGGCAGAGGCAGCGAGACAGGGAATCCAGGCAGAGGCCACGAGAGAGGGAATCCAGGCAGAGGCGGCGAGAGAGGTTCAGGCAGAGGTGGCGAGAGAGGTTCAGGCAGAGGTGGCGAGAGGGATTCAGGCAGACGTGGCGAGAGAGGTTCAGGCAGACGCAGCGAGAGGGGTGCTGGCAGAGGCAGCGAGAGAGGGAATCCAGACAGAGGCGGCGAGAGAGGCGGCGAGAGAAGGAATCCAGGCAGAGGCAGCGAGAGAGCGAAAGCAGGCAGAGGCAGCGAGAGGGGTTCAGGCAGAGGCAGCGAGAGAGGGGTTCAGGCAGAGGCAGCGAGAGAGGGAATCCAGGCAGAGGCGGCGAGAGAGCGAATCCAGGCAGAGGCCTCGAGAGAGGTTCAGGCAGAGGCAGCGAGAGAGGTTCAGTCAGACGCGCCGAGAGAGGTTCAGGCAGAGGCGGCGAGAGAGGTTCAGGCAGAGGCAGCGAGAGAGGGAATCCAGGCAGAGGCAGCGAGAGAGGTTCAGGCAGAGGCAGCGAGAGAGGGAATCCAGGCAGACGTAGCGAGAGAGCTTCAGGCAGAGGCAGCGAGAGAGGGAATCCAGGCAGAGGCAGCGAGAGAGGGAATCCAGGCAGAGGCGGCGAGAGAGGTTCAGGCAGAGGTGGCGAGAGAGGTTCAGGCAGAGGTGGCGAGAGGGATTCAGGCAGAGGTGGCGAGAGAGGTGCAGGCAGAGGCAGCGAGAGAGGGAATCCAGGCTGAGGCAGCGAGAGAGGTTCAGGCAGAGGCAGCGAGAGAGTGAATCCAGGCAGATGCGGCGAGAGGGGGAATCCAGGCAGAGGCAGCGAGAGAGGGAATCCAGGCAGAGGCAGAGAGAGAGGTTCAGGCAGAGGCAGCGAGAGAGGATCAGGCGGAGGCAGCGAGAGGGAATACAGGCAGAGGCAGCGAGAGAGGTTCAGGCAGAGGCAGCGAGATAGGGAATCCAGGCAGAGGCAGCGAGAGGGGGAATCTAGGCAGAGGCAGCGAGAGAGGTACAGGCAGAGGCAGCGAGATAGGGAATCCAGGCAGAGGCAGCGAGAGAGGGAATCCACGCAGAGGAAGCGAGAGGGGGAATCCAGGCAGAGGCAGCGAGAGGGGGAATCCAGGCAGAGGCAGCGAGAGTGTGAATCCAAGCAGAGGCAGCGAGAGAGGTTCAGGCAGAGGCAGCGAGAGAGGTTCAGGCAGAGGCAGCGAGACAGGGAATCCAGGCAGAGGCCGCGAGAGAGGTTCAGGTAGAGGCAGCGAGAGAGGGAATCCAGGCAGAGGCGGCGAGAGAGGGAATCCAGGCAGAGGCGGCGAGAGAGGGAATCCAGGCAGAGCCGGCGAGAGAGGGAATCCAGGCAGAGCCGGCGAGAGAGGGAATCCAGGCAGAGGCGGCGAGAGAGGGAATTCAGGCAGAGGCGGCGAGAGAGGGAATCCAGGAAGAGGCTGCGAGAGAGGTTCAGGCAGAAGCAGCGAGAGTGGTAAAGGCAGAGGCAGCGAGAGAGTGAATCCAGGCAGAGGCGGCGAGAGAGGGTCAGGCAGAAGCTGCGAGAGAGGTAAAGGCAGAGGCAGCGAGAGAGGGAATCCAGGCAGAGGCGGCGAGAGAGGGAATCCAGGCAGAAGCGGCGAGAGAGGTTCAGGCGGAAGCAGCGACAGAGGTAAAGGCAGAGGCAGCGAGACAGGGAATCCAGGCAGAGGCCACGAGAGAGGGAATCCAGGCAGAGGCGGCGAGAGAGGTTCAGGCAGAGGTGGCGAGAGAGGTTCAGGCAGAGGTGGCGAGAGGGATTCAGGCAGAGGTGGCGAGAGAGGTGCAGGCAGAGGCAGCGAGAGAGGGAATCCAGGCAGAGGCAGCGAGAGAGGTTCAGGCAGAGGCAGCGAGAGAGTGAATCCAGGCAGATGCGGCGAGAGGGGGAATCCAGGCAGAGGCAGCGAGAGAGGGAATCCAGGCAGAGGCAGAGAGAGAGGTTCAGGCAGAGGCAGCGAGAGAGGATCAGGCGGAGGCAGCGAGAGGGAATACAGGCAGAGGCAGCGAGAGAGGTTCAGGCAGAGGCAGCGAGATAGGGAATCCAGGCAGAGGCAGCGAGAGGGGGAATCCAGGCAGAGGCAGCGAGAGAGGTACAGGCAGAGGCAGCGAGATAGGGAATCCAGGCAGAGGCAGCGAGAGAGGGAATCCACGCAGAGGAAGCGAGAGGGGGAATCCAGGCAGAGGCAGCGAGAGGGGGAATCCAGGCAGAGGCAGCGAGAGTGTGAATCCAAGCAGAGGCAGCGAGAGAGGTTCAGGCAGAGGCAGCGAGAGAGGTTCAGGCAGAGGCAGCGAGACAGGGAATCCAGGCAGAGGCCGCGAGAGAGGTTCAGGTAGAGGCAGCGAGAGAGGGAATCCAGGCAGAGGCGGCGAGAGAGGGAATCCAGGCAGAGGCGGCGAGAGAGGGAATCCAGGCAGAGCCGGCGAGAGAGGGAATCCAGGCAGAGGCGGCGAGAGAGGGAATTCAGGCAGAGGCGGCGAGAGAGGGAATCCAGGAAGAGGCTGCGAGAGAGGTTCAGGCAGAAGCAGCGAGAGTGGTAAAGGCAGAGGCAGCGAGAGAGTGAATCCAGGCAGAGGCGGCGAGAGAGGGTCAGGCAGAAGCAGCGAGAGAGGTAAAGGCAGAGGCAGCGAGAGAGGGAATCCAGGCAGAGGCGGCGAGAGAGGGAATCCAGGCAGAAGCGGCGAGAGAGGTTCAGGCGGAAGCAGCGACAGAGGTAAAGGCAGAGGCAGCGAGAGAGGTTCAGTCAGACGCGCCGAGAGAGGTTCAGGCAGAGGCGGCGAGAGAGGTTCAGGCAGAGGCAGCGAGAGAGGGAATCCAGGCAGAGGCAGCGAGAGAGGTTCAGGCAGAGGCAGCGAGAGAGGGAATCCAGGCAGACGTAGCGAGAGAGCTTCAGGCAGAGGCAGCGAGAGAGGGAATCCAGGCAGAGGCAGCGAGAGAGGGAATCCAGGCAGAGGCGGCGAGAGAGGTTCAGGCAGAGGTGGCGAGAGAGGTTCAGGCAGAGGTGGCGAGAGGGATTCAGGCAGAGGTGGCGAGAGAGGTGCAGGCAGAGGCAGCGAGAGAGGGAATCCAGGCAGAGGCAGCGAGAGAGGTTCAGGCAGAGGCAGCGAGAGAGTGAATCCAGGCAGATGCGGCGAGAGGGGGAATCCAGGCAGAGGCAGCGAGAGAGGGAATCCAGGCAGAGGCAGAGAGAGAGGTTCAGGCAGAGGCAGCGAGAGAGGATCAGGCGGAGGCAGCGAGAGGGAATACAGGCAGAGGCAGCGAGAGAGGTTCAGGCAGAGGCAGCGAGATAGGGAATCCAGGCAGAGGCAGCGAGAGGGGGAATCCAGGCAGAGACAGCGAGAGAGGTACAGGCAGAGGCAGCGAGATAGGGAATCCAGGCAGAGGCAGCGAGAGAGGGAATCCACGCAGAGGAAGCGAGAGGGGGAATCCAGGCAGAGGCAGCGAGAGGGGGAATCCAGGCAGAGGCAGCGAGAGTGTGAATCCAAGCAGAGGCAGCGAGAGAGGTTCAGGCAGAGGCAGCGAGAGAGGTTCAGGCAGAGGCAGCGAGACAGGGAATCCAGGCAGAGGCCGCGAGAGAGGTTCAGGTAGAGGCAGCGAGAGAGGGAATCCAGGCAGAGGCAGCGAGAGAGGGAATCCAGGCAGAGGCGGCGAGAGAGGGAATCCAGGCAGAGCCGGCGAGAGAGGGAATCCAGGCAGAGGCGGCGAGAGAGGGAATTCAGGCAGAGGCGGCGAGAGAGGGAATCCAGGAAGAGGCTGCGAGAGAGGTTCAGGCAGAAGCAGCGAGAGTGGTAAAGGCAGAGGCAGCGAGAGAGTGAATCCAGGCAGAGGCGGCGAGAGAGGGTCAGGCAGAAGCAGCGAGAGAGGTAAAGGCAGAGGCAGCGAGAGAGGGAATCCAGGCAGAGGCGGCGAGAGAGGGAATCCAGGCAGAAGCGGCGAGAGAGGTTCAGGCGGAAGCAGCGACAGAGGTAAAGGCAGAGGCAGCGAGACAGGGAATCCAGGCAGAGGCCACGAGAGAGGGAATCCAGGCAGAGGCGGCGAGAGAGGTTCAGGCAGAGGTGGCGAGAGAGGTTCAGGCAGAGGTGGCGAGAGGGATTCAGGCAGACGTGGCGAGAGAGGTTCAGGCAGACGCAGCGAGAGGGGTGCTGGCAGAGGCAGCGAGAGAGGGAATCCAGGCAGAGGCAGCGAGAGAGGTTCAGGCAGAGGCAGCGAGAGAGTGAATCCAGGCAGATGCGGCGAGAGGGGGAATCCAGGCAGAGGCAGCGAGAGAGGGAATCCAGGCAGAGGCAGAGAGAGAGGTTCAGGCAGAGGCAGCGAGAGAGGATCAGGCGGAGGCAGCGAGAGGGAATACAGGCAGAGGCAGCGAGAGAGGTTCAGGCAGAGGCAGCGAGATAGGGAATCCAGGCAGAGGCAGCGAGAGGGTGAATCCAGGCAGAGGCGGCGAGAGATGTTCAGGCAGAGGCAGCGAGAGAGGGAATCCAGGCAGAGGCAGCGAGATAGGGAATCCAGGCAGAGGCAGCGAGAGAGGGAATCCACGCAGAGGAAGCGAGAGGGGGAATCCAGGCAGAGGCGGCGAGAGAGGTTCAGGCAGAGGTGGCGAGAGAGGTTCAGGCAGAGGTGGCGAGAGGGATTCAGGCAGACGTGGCGAGAGAGGTTCAGGCAGACGCAGCGAGAGGGGTGCTGGCAGAGGCAGCGAGAGAGGGAATCCAGACAGAGGCGGCGAGAGAGGCGGCGAGAGAAGGAATCCAGGCAGAGGCAGCGAGAGGGGGAATCCAGGCAGAGGCGGCGAGAGTGTTAATCCAGGCAGAGGCAGCGAGAGTGTTAATCCAGGCAGAGGCAGCGAGAGAGGTTCAGACAGAGGCAGCGAGAGAGGGAATCCAGGCAGAGGCAGCGAGAGAGGTTCAGGCAGCGGCAGCGAGAGAGGGAATACAGGCAGAGGCAGAGAGAGAGGGAATCCAGGCAGAGGCAGCGAGAGAGGTTCAGGCAGAAGCAGCGAGAGAGGGAATACAGGCAGAGGCAGAGAGAGAGGTAAAAAGGCAGAGGTAGCGAGAGAGGGAATACAGGCAGAGGCAGAGAGAGAGGGAATCCAGGCAGAGGCGGCGAGAGTGTTAATCCAGGCAGAGGCAGCGAGAGTGTTAATCCAGGCAGAGGCAGCGAGAGAGGTTCAGACAGAGGCAGCGAGAGAGTGAATCCTGGCAGAGGCGGCGAGAGAGGGAATCCAGGCAGAGGCAGCGAGAGAGGGAATCCAGGCAGAGGCGGCGAGAGAGGGAATCCAGGCAGAGTCGGCGAGAGAGGGAATCCAGGCAGAGGCGGCGAGAGGGCGAATCCAGGCAGAGTCGGCGAGAGAGGGAATCCAGGCAGAGGCAGCGAGAGAGGGAATCCAGGCAGAGGCAGCGAGAGAGGGAATCCAGGCAGAGGCGGCGAGAGAGGGAATGCAGGCAGCGTCAGCGAGAGAGGGAATCCAGGCAGAGGCGGCGAGAGAGGGAATCCAGGCAGAGGCAGCGAGAGAGGGAATCCAGGCAGAGGCAGCGAGAGAGGGAATCCAGGCAGAGGCAGCGAGAGGGGGATTCCAGGCAGAGGCAGCGAGAGAGGTTCAGGCAGAGGCAGCGAAAGAGGGAATCCGGTCAGAGGCGGCGAGAGAGGTTCAGGCAGAGGCAGCGAAAGAGGGAATCCGGTCAGAGGCGGCGAGAGAGGTTCAGGCAGAGGCAGCGAGAGAGGGAATCCAGGCAGAGGCAGCGAGAGAGGTTCAGGCAGAGGCAGCGAGAGAGGGAATCCGGTCAGAGGCGGCGAGAGAGCGAATCCAGGCAGAGGCCGCGAGAGAGGTTCAGGCAGAGGCAGCGAGAGAGGTTCAGTCAGAGGCGGCGAGAGAGGTTCAGGTAGAGGCGGCGAGAGAGGTTCAGGCAGAGGCAGCGAAAGGGGGAATCCAGGCAGAGGCAGCGAGAGAGGGAATCCAGGCAGAGACAGCGAGAGAGGGAATCCAGGCAGAGGCAGCGACAGAGGGAATCCAGGCAGAGGCAGCGAGAGCGGTGCAGGCAGAGGCAGCGAGAGGGGGAATCCAGGCAGAGTCGGCGAGAGAGGGAATCCAGGCAGAGGCAGCGAGAGGGAATCCAGGCAGAGTCGGCGAGAGAGGGAATCCAGGCAGAGGCGGCGACAGAGGGAATCCAGGCAGAGGCAGCGACAGAGGGAATCCAGGCAGAGGCGGCGAGAGAGGGAATCCAGGCAGAGGCGGCGAGAGAGGGAATCCTGGCAGAGGCAGCGAGAGGGGGAATCCAGGCAGAGGCAGCGAGAGGGGGAATCCAGGCAGAGGCAGCGAGAGGGGGAATCCAGGCAGAGGCAGCGAGAGGGGGAATCCAGGCAGAGGCAGCGAGAGTGGGAATCCAGGCAGAGGCAGCGAGAAAGGGAATCCAGGCAGAGGCAGCGAGAGAGGGGAAATCCAGGCAGAGGCAGCGAGAGGGGGAATCCAGGCAGAGGCAGCGAGAGGGTTTCAGGCAGAGGCAGCGATAGAGGTTCAGGCAGAGGCAGCGAGAGGGGGAATCCAGGCAGAGGCAGCGAGAGGGAATCCAGGCAGAGACGGCGACAGAGGGAATCCAGGCAGAGGCGGCGAGAGAGGGAATCCAGGCAGAGGCGGCGAGAGAGGGAATCCAGGCAGAGGCGGCGAGAGAGGGAATCCAGGCAGAGGCAGCGAGAGAGGGAATCCAGGCAGAGGCAGCGAGAGAGGGAATCCAGGCAGAGGCAGCGAGAGAGGTTCAGGCAGAGGCAGCGAGAGAGGTTCAGGCAGAGGCGGCGAGAGAGGTTCAGGCAGAGGCAGCGAGAGAGGGAATCCAGGCAGAGGCAGCGAGAGAGGGAATCCAGGCAGAGGCGGCGAGAGAGGGAGTCCAGGCAGAGGCGGCGAGAGAGGGAATCCAGGCAGAGGCGGCGAGATAGGGAATCCAGGCAGAGGCGGCGAGAGAGGGAATCCAGGCAGAGGCGGCGAGAGAGGGAATCCAGGCAGATGCGGCGAGAGAGGGAATCCACGCAGAGGCGCCGAGAGAGGGAATCCACTCAGAAGCGGCGAGAGAGCGAATCCAGGCAGAGGCCGCGAGAGAGGTTCAGGCAGAGGCAGCGAGACAGGGAATCCAGGCAGAGGCAGCGAGAGAGGTTCAGGCATAGGCAGCGAGAGAGGGAATCCAGGCAGAGGCAGCGAGAGAGGTTCAGGCAGAGGCAGCGAGAGAGGATCAGGCGGAGGCAGCGAGAGGGAATCCAGGCAGAGGCGGCGAGATAGGGAATCCAGGCAGAGGCGGCGAGAGAGGGAATCCAGGCAGAGGCGGCGAGAGAGGGAATCCAGGCAGATGCGGCGAGAGAGGGAATCCACGCAGAGGCGCCGAGAGAGGGAATCCACTCAGAAGCGGCGAGACAGGGAATCCAGGCAGAGGCGGCGAGAGAGGGAATCCAGGCAGAGGCGGCGAGAGAGGGAATCCAGGCAGAGGCGGCGAGAGAGGGAATCCAGGCAGAGGCGGCGAGAGAGCGAATCCAGGCAGAGGCCGCGAGAGAGGTTCAGGCAGAGGCAGCGAGAGAGATTCAGTCAGAGGCGGCGAGAGAGGTTCAGGCAGAGGCGGCGAGAGAGGTTCAGGCAGATGCAGCGAGAGAGGGAATCCAGGCAGAGGCAGCGAGAGAGGTTCAGGCAGAGGCAGCGAGAGAGTGAATCCAGGCAGATGCGGCGAGAGGGGGAATCCAGGCAGAGGCAGCGAGAGAGGGAATCCAGGCAGAGGCAGAGAGAGAGGTTCAGGCAGAGGCAGCGAGAGAGGATCAGGCGGAGGCAGCGAGAGGGAATACAGGCAGAGGCGGCGAGATAGGGAATCCAGGCAGAGGCGGCGAGAGAGGGAATCCAGGCAGAGGCGGCGAGAGAGGGAATCCAGGCAGATGCGGCGAGAGAGGGAATCCACGCAGAGGCGCCGAGAGAGGGAATCCACTCAGAAGCGGCGAGAGAGCGAATCCAGGCAGAGGCCGCGAGAGAGGTTCAGGCAGAGGCAGCGAGACAGGGAATCCAGGCAGAGGCAGCGAGAGAGGTTCAGGCAGAGGCAGCGAGAGAGGGAATCCAGGCAGAGGCAGCGAGAGAGGGAATCCAGGCAGAGGCGGCGAGAGAGGGAATCCAGGCAGATGCGGCGAGAGAGGGAATCCACGCAGAGGCGCCGAGAGAGGGAATCCACTCAGAAGCGGCGAGAGAGCGAATCCAGGCAGAGGCCGCGAGAGAGGTTCAGGCAGAGGCAGCGAGACAGGGAATCCAGGCAGAGGCAGCGAGAGAGGTTCAGGCAGAGGCAGCGAGAGAGGGAATCCAGGCAGAGGCAGCGAGAGAGGTTCAGGCAGAGGCAGCGAGAGAGGATCAGGCGGAGGCAGCGAGAGGGAATCCAGGCAGAGGCGGCGAGATAGGGAATCCAGGCAGAGGCGGCGAGAGAGGGAATCCAGGCAGAGGCGGCGAGAGAGGGAATCCAGGCAGATGCGGCGAGAGAGGGAATCCACGCAGAGGCGCCGAGAGAGGGAATCCACTCAGAAGCGGCGAGACAGGGAATCCAGGCAGAGGCGGCGAGAGAGGGAATCCAGGCAGAGGCGGCGAGAGAGGGAATCCAGGCAGAGGCGGCGAGAGAGGGAATCCAGGCAGATGCGGCGAGAGAGGTTCAGGCAGAGGCAGCGAGAGAGGGAATCCAGGCAGAGGCAGCGAGAGAGGTTCAGGCAGAGGCAGCGAGAGAGGATCAGGCGGAGGCAGCGAGAGGGAATCCAGGCAGAGGCGGCGAGATAGGGAATCCAGGCAGAGGCGGCGAGAGAGGGAATCCAGGCAGAGGCGGCGAGAGAGGGAATCCAGGCAGATGCGGCGAGAGAGGGAATCCACGCAGAGGCGCCGAGAGAGGGAATCCACTCAGAAGCGGCGAGAGAGCGAATCCAGGCAGAGGCCGCGAGAGAGGTTCAGGCAGAGGCAGCGAGACAGGGAATCCAGGCAGAGGCAGCGAGAGAGGTTCAGGCAGAGGCAGCGAGAGAGGGAATCCAGGCAGAGGCAGCGAGAGAGGGAATCCAGGCAGAGGCGGCGAGAGAGCGAATCCAGGCAGAGGCCGCGAGAGAGGTTCAGGCAGAGGCAGCGAGAGAGATTCAGTCAGAGGCGGCGAGAGAGGTTCAGGCAGAGGCGGCGAGAGAGGTTCAGGCAGATGCAGCGAGAGAGGGAATCCAGGCAGAGGCAGCGAGAGAGGTTCAGGCAGAGGCAGCGAGAGAGTGAATCCAGGCAGATGCGGCGAGAGGGGGAATCCAGGCAGAGGCAGCGAGAGAGGGAATCCAGGCAGAGGCAGAGAGAGAGGTTCAGGCAGAGGCAGCGAGAGAGGATCAGGCGGAGGCAGCGAGAGGGAATCCAGGCAGAGGCGGCGAGATAGGGAATCCAGGCAGAGGCGGCGAGAGAGGGAATCCAGGCAGAGGCGGCGAGAGAGGGAATCCAGGCAGATGCGGCGAGAGAGGGAATCCACGCAGAGGCGCCGAGAGAGGGAATCCACTCAGAAGCGGCGAGACAGGGAATCCAGGCAGAGGCGGCGAGAGAGGGAATCCAGGCAGAGGCGGCGAGAGAGGGAATCCAGGCAGAGGTGGCGAAAGAGGGAATCCAGGCAGAGGCAGCGAGAGAGGGAATCCACGCAGAGGCGGCGAGAGAGGGAATCCACGCAGAGGCGGCGAGAGAGGGAATCCACGCAGAGGCGGCGAGAGAGGTTCAGTCAGAGGCGGCGAGAGAGGGAATCCAGGCAGAGGCGGCGAGAGAGGGAATCCAGGCAGAGGCGGCGAGAGAGGGAATCCAGGCAGAGGCGGCGAGAGAGCGAATCCAGGCAGAGGCCGCGAGAGAGGTTCAGGCAGAGGCAGCGAGAGAGGTTCAGTCAGAGGCGGCGAGAGAGGTTCAGGCAGAGGCGGCGAGAGAGGTTCAGGCAGATGCAGCGAGAGAGGGAATCCAGGCAGAGGCAGCGAGAGAGGTTCAGGCAGAGGCAGCGAGAGAGTGAATCCAGGCAGATGCGGCGAGAGGGGGAATCCAGGCAGAGGCAGCGAGAGAGGGAATCCAGGCAGAGGCAGAGAGAGAGGTTCAGGCAGAGGCAGCGAGAGAGGATCAGGCGGAGGCAGCGAGAGGGAATACAGGCAGAGGCGGCGAGATAGGGAATCCAGGCAGAGGCGGCGAGAGAGGGAATCCAGGCAGAGGCGGCGAGAGAGGGAATCCAGGCAGATGCGGCGAGAGAGGGAATCCACGCAGAGGCGCCGAGAGAGGGAATCCACTCAGAAGCGGCGAGAGAGCGAATCCAGGCAGAGGCCGCGAGAGAGGTTCAGGCAGAGGCAGCGAGACAGGGAATCCAGGCAGAGGCAGCGAGAGAGGTTCAGGCAGAGGCAGCGAGAGAGGGAATCCAGGCAGAGGCAGCGAGAGAGGGAATCCAGGCAGAGGCGGCGAGAGAGCGAATCCAGGCAGAGGCCGCGAGAGAGGTTCAGGCAGAGGCAGCGAGAGAGATTCAGTCAGAGGCGGCGAGAGAGGTTCAGGCAGAGGCGGCGAGAGAGGTTCAGGCAGATGCAGCGAGAGAGGGAATCCAGGCAGAGGCAGCGAGAGAGGTTCAGGCAGAGGCAGCGAGAGAGTGAATCCAGGCAGATGCGGCGAGAGGGGGAATCCAGGCAGAGGCAGCGAGAGAGGGAATCCAGGCAGAGGCAGAGAGAGAGGTTCAGGCAGAGGCAGCGAGAGAGGATCAGGCGGAGGCAGCGAGAGGGAATCCAGGCAGAGGCGGCGAGATAGGGAATCCAGGCAGAGGCGGCGAGAGAGGGAATCCAGGCAGAGGCGGCGAGAGAGGGAATCCAGGCAGATGCGGCGAGAGAGGGAATCCACGCAGAGGCGCCGAGAGAGGGAATCCACTCAGAAGCGGCGAGACAGGGAATCCAGGCAGAGGCGGCGAGAGAGGGAATCCAGGCAGAGGCGGCGAGAGAGGGAATCCAGGCAGAGGTAGCGAAAGAGGGAATCCAGGCAGAGGCAGCGAGAGAGGGAATCCACGCAGAGGCGGCGAGAGAGGGAATCCACGCAGAGGCGGCGAGAGAGGGAATCCACGCAGAGGCGGCGAGAGAGGTTCAGTCAGAGGCGGCGAGAGAGGGAATCCAGGCAGAGGCGGCGAGAGAGGGAATCCAGGCAGAGGCGGCGAGAGAGGGAATCCAGGCCGAGGCGGCGAGAGAGAGAATCCAGGCAGATGCGGCGAAAGTGGGAGTCCAGGCAGAGGCTGCGAGAGAGGTTCAGGCAGAAGCAGCGAGAGTGGTAAAGGCAGAGGCAGCGAGAGAGTGAATCCAGGCAGAGGCGGCGAGAGCGGTTCAGGCAGAGGCAGCGAGAGAGGTAAAGGCAGAGGCAGCGAGAGAGGGAATCCAGGCAGAGGTGGCAAGAGAGGGAATCCAGGCAGAGGCGGCGAGACAGGGAATCCACGCAGAGGCAGCGAGACAGGGAATCCAGGCAGAGGCCACGAGAGAGGGAATCCAGGCAGAGGCGGCGAGAGAGGTTCAGGCAGAGGTGGCGAGAGAGATTCAGGCAGAGGCGGCGAGAGAGGTATTCCAGACAGAGGCAGCGAGAGAGCGAAAGCAGGCAGAGGCAGCGAGAGGGGTTCAGGCAGAGGCAGCGAGAGAGGGAATCCAGGCAGAGGCAGCGAGAGAGGGAATCCAGGCAGAGGCGGCGAGAGAGCGAATCCAGGCAGAGGCCGCGAGAGAGGTTCAGGCAGAGGCAGCGAGACAGGGAATCCAGGCAGAGGCAGCGAGAGAGGTTCAGGCAGAGGCAGCGAGAGAGGGAATCCAGGCAGAGGCAGCGAGAGAGGGAATCCAGGCAGAGGCGGCGAGAGAGCGAATCCAGGCAGAGGCCGCGAGAGAGGTTCAGGCAGAGGCAGCGAGAGAGATTCAGTCAGAGGCGGCGAGAGAGGTTCAGGCAGAGGCGGCGAGAGAGGTTCAGGCAGATGCAGCGAGAGAGGGAATCCAGGCAGAGGCAGCGAGAGAGGTTCAGGCAGAGGCAGCGAGAGAGTGAATCCAGGCAGATGCGGCGAGAGGGGGAATCCAGGCAGAGGCAGCGAGAGAGGGAATCCAGGCAGAGGCAGAGAGAGAGGTTCAGGCAGAGGCAGCGAGAGAGGATCAGGCGGAGGCAGCGAGAGGGAATACAGGCAGAGGCAGCGAGAGAGGTTCAGGCAGAGGCAGCGAGATAGGGAATCCAGGCAGAGGCAGCGAGAGAGGTTCAGGCAGAGGCAGCGAGATAGGGAATCCAGGCAGAGGCAGCGAGAGAGGGAATCCACGCAGAGGAAGCGAGAGAGGGAATCCACGCAGAGGAAGCGAGAGGGGGAATCCAGGCAGAGGCAGCGAGAGGGGGAATCCAGGCAGAGGCAGCGAGAGAGGTTCAGGTAGAGGCAGCGAGAGAGGGAATCCAGGCAGAGGCGGCGAGAGAGGGAATCCAGGCAGAGGCGGCGAGAGAGGGAATCCAGGCAGAGGCGGCGAGAGAGGGAATCCAGGCAGAGGCGGCGAGAGAGGGAATTCAGGCAGAGGCGGCGAGAGAGGGAATCCAGGAAGAGGCTGCGAGAGAGGTTCAGGCAGAAGCAGCGAGAGTGGTAAAGGCAGAGGCAGCGAGAGAGTGAATCCAGGCAGAGGCGGCGAGAGAGGGTCAGGCAGAAGCAGCGAGAGAGGTAAAGGCAGAGGCAGCGAGAGAGGAAATCCAGGCAGAGGCGGCGAGAGAGGGAATCCAGGCAGAGGCGGCGAGAGAGGTTCAGGCAGAAGCAGCGACAGAGGTAAAGGCAGAGGCAGCGAGACAGGGAATCCAGGCAGAGGCCACGAGAGAGGGAATCCAGGCAGAGGCGGTGAGAAAGGTTCAGGCAGAGGTGGCGAGAGAGGTTCAGGCAGAGGTGGCGAGAGGGATTCAGGCAGAGGTGGCGAGAGAGGTGCAGGCAGAGGCAGCGAGAGAGGGAATCCAGGCAGAGGCAGCGAGAGAGGTTCAGGCAGAGGCAGCGAGAGAGTGAATCCAGGCAGATGCGGCGAGAGGGGGAATCCAGGCAGAGGCAGCGAGAGAGGGAATCCAGGCAGAGGCAGAGAGAGAGGTTCAGGCAGAGGCAGCGAGAGAGGATCAGGCGGAGGCAGCGAGAGGGAATACAGGCAGAGGCAGCGAGAGAGGTTCAGGCAGAGGCAGCGAGATAGGGAATCCAGGCAGAGGCAGCGAGAGGGGGAATCCAGGCAGAGGCAGCGAGAGAGGTACAGGCAGAGGCAGCGAGATAGGGAATCCAGGCAGAGGCAGCGAGAGAGGGAATCCACGCAGAGGAAGCGAGAGGGGGAATCCAGGCAGAGGCAGCGAGAGGGGGAATCCAGGCAGAGGCAGCGAGAGTGTGAATCCAAGCAGAGGCAGCGAGAGAGGTTCAGGCAGAGGCAGCGAGAGAGGTTCAGGCAGAGGCAGCGAGACAGGGAATCCAGGCAGAGGCCGCGAGAGAGGTTCAGGTAGAGGCAGCGAGAGAGGGAATCCAGGCAGAGGCAGCGAGAGAGGGAATCCAGGCAGAGGCGGCGAGAGAGGGAATCCAGGCAGAGCCGGCGAGAGAGGGAATCCAGGCAGAGGCGGCGAGAGAGGGAATTCAGGCAGAGGCGGCGAGAGAGGGAATCCAGGAAGAGGCTGCGAGAGAGGTTCAGGCAGAAGCAGCGAGAGTGGTAAAGGCAGAGGCAGCGAGAGAGTGAATCCAGGCAGAGGCGGCGAGAGAGGGTCAGGCAGAAGCAGCGAGAGAGGTAAAGGCAGAGGCAGCGAGAGAGGGAATCCAGGCAGAGGCGGCGAGAGAGGGAATCCAGGCAGAAGCGGCGAGAGAGGTTCAGGCGGAAGCAGCGACAGAGGTAAAGGCAGAGGCAGCGAGAGAGGTTCAGTCAGACGCGCCGAGAGAGGTTCAGGCAGAGGCGGCGAGAGAGGTTCAGGCAGAGGCAGCGAGAGAGGGAATCCAGGCAGAGGCAGCGAGAGAGGTTCAGGCAGAGGCAGCGAGAGAGGGAATCCAGGCAGACGTAGCGAGAGAGCTTCAGGCAGAGGCAGCGAGAGAGGGAATCCAGGCAGAGGCAGCGAGAGAGGGAATCCAGGCAGAGGCGGCGAGAGAGGTTCAGGCAGAGGTGGCGAGAGAGGTTCAGGCAGAGGTGGCGAGAGGGATTCAGGCAGAGGTGGCGAGAGAGGTGCAGGCAGAGGCAGCGAGAGAGGGAATCCAGGCAGAGGCAGCGATAGAGGTTCAGGCAGAGGCAGCGAGAGAGTGAATCCAGGCAGATGCGGCGAGAGGGGGAATCCAGGCAGAGGCAGCGAGAGAGGGAATCCAGGCAGAGGCAGAGAGAGAGGTTCAGGCAGAGGCAGCGAGAGAGGATCAGGCGGAGGCAGCGAGAGGGAATACAGGCAGAGGCAGCGAGAGAGGTTCAGGCAGAGGCAGCGAGATAGGGAATCCAGGCAGAGGCAGCGAGAGGGGGAATCCAGGCAGAGACAGCGAGAGAGGTACAGGCAGAGGCAGCGAGATAGGGAATCCAGGCAGAGGCAGCGAGAGAGGGAATCCACGCAGAGGAAGCGAGAGGGGGAATCCAGGCAGAGGCAGCGAGAGGGGGAATCCAGGCAGAGGCAGCGAGAGTGTGAATCCAAGCAGAGGCAGCGAGAGAGGTTCAGGCAGAGGCAGCGAGAGAGGTTCAGGCAGAGGCAGCGAGACAGGGAATCCAGGCAGAGGCCGCGAGAGAGGTTCAGGTAGAGGCAGCGAGAGAGGGAATCCAGGCAGAGGCAGCGAGAGAGGGAATCCAGGCAGAGGCGGCGAGAGAGGGAATCCAGGCAGAGCCGGCGAGAGAGGGAATCCAGGCAGAGGCGGCGAGAGAGGGAATTCAGGCAGAGGCGGCGAGAGAGGGAATCCAGGAAGAGGCTGCGAGAGAGGTTCAGGCAGAAGCAGCGAGAGTGGTAAAGGCAGAGGCAGCGAGAGAGTGAATCCAGGCAGAGGCGGCGAGAGAGGGTCAGGCAGAAGCAGCGAGAGAGGTAAAGGCAGAGGCAGCGAGAGAGGGAATCCAGGCAGAGGCGGCGAGAGAGGGAATCCAGGCAGAAGCGGCGAGAGAGGTTCAGGCGGAAGCAGCGACAGAGGTAAAGGCAGAGGCAGCGAGACAGGGAATCCAGGCAGAGGCCACGAGAGAGGGAATCCAGGCAGAGGCGGCGAGAGAGGTTCAGGCAGAGGTGGCGAGAGAGGTTCAGGCAGAGGTGGCGAGAGGGATTCAGGCAGACGTGGCGAGAGAGGTTCAGGCAGACGCAGCGAGAGGGGTGCTGGCAGAGGCAGCGAGAGAGGGAATCCAGACAGAGGCGGCGAGAGAGGCGGCGAGAGAAGGAATCCAGGCAGAGGCAGCGAGAGAGCGAAAGCAGGCAGAGGCAGCGAGAGGGGTTCAGGCAGAGGCAGCGAGAGAGGGGTTCAGGCAGAGGCAGCGAGAGAGGGAATCCAGGCAGAGGCGGCGAGAGAGCGAATCCAGGCAGAGGCCTCGAGAGAGGTTCAGGCAGAGGCAGCGAGAGAGGTTCAGTCAGACGCGCCGAGAGAGGTTCAGGCAGAGGCGGCGAGAGAGATTCAGGCAGAGGCAGCGAGAGAGGGAATCCAGGCAGAGGCAGCGAGAGAGGTTCAGGCAGAGGCAGCGAGAGAGGGAATCCAGGCAGACGTAGCGAGAGAGCTTCAGGCAGAGGCAGCGAGAGAGGGAATCCAGGCAGAGGCAGCGAGAGAGGTTCAGGCAGAGGCAGCGAGAGAGGGAATCCAGGCAGAGGCAGCGAGAGGGGGAATCCAGGCAGAGGCAGCGAGAGGGGCAATCCAGGCAGAGGCAGCGAGAGTGTGAATCCAAGCAGAGGCAGCGAGAGAGGTTCAGGCAGAGGCAGCGAGAGAGGTGCAGGCAGAGACAGCGAGAGAGGGAATCCAGGCAGAGGCAGCGAGAGTGTTAATCCAGGCAGAGGCAGCGAAAGAGGTTGAGGCAGAGGCAGCGAGAGAGGTGCAGGCAGAGGCAGCGAGAGAGGGAATCCAGGCAGAGGCAGAGAGAGAGGTTCAGGCAGAGGCAGCGAGATAGGGAATCCAGGCAGAGGCATCGAGAGAGGGAATCCAGGCAGAGGCAGCGAGAGAGGGAATCCAGGCAGAGGCAGCGAGAGGGGGAATCCAGGCAGAGGCAGCGAGAGAGGTTCAGGCAGAGGCAGCGAGATAGGGAATCCAGGCAGAGGCAGCGAGAGAGGGATTCCAGGCAGAGGCAGCGAGAGGGGGAATCCAGGCAGAGGCAGCGAGAGGGGGAATCCAGGCAGAGGCAGCGAGAGTGTGAATCCAAGCAGAGGCAGCGAGAGAGGTTCAGGCAGAGGCAGCGAGAGAGGTTCAGGCAGAGGCAGCGAGAGAGGGAATCCAGGCAGAGGCAGCGAGAGAGGGAATCCAGGCAGAGGCAGCGAGAGAGGTTCAGGTAGAGGCAGCGAGAGAGGGAATCCAGGCAGAGGCGGCGAGAGAGGGAATCCAGGCAGAGGCGGCGAGAGAGGGAATCCAGGCAGCGGCGGCGAGAGAGGGAATCCAGGCAGAGGCGGCGAGAGATGGAATCCAGGCAGAGGCGGCGACAGAGGGAATCCAGGCAGAGGCGGCGAGAGAGGGAATCCAGGCAGAGGCGGCGAGACAGGGAATCCAGGCAGAGGCGGCGAGACAGGGAATCCAGGCAGAGGCGGCGAGAGAGGGAATCCACGCAGAGGAGGCGAGAGATGGAATCCAGGCAGAGGCGGCGAGAGAGGGAATCCAGGCAGAGGCGGCGAGAGAGGGAATCCAGGCAGAGGTCGCGAGAGATGGAATCCAGGCAGAGGCGGCGAGAGGGGGAATCCAGGCAGAGGCGGCGAGAGAGGGAATACAGGCAGAGGCGGCAAGAGAGGGAACCCAGGCAGAGGCGGCGAGAGAGAGAATCCAGGCAGATGCGGCGACAGAGGGAATCCAGGCAGAGGCTGCGAGAGAGGTTCAGGCAGAAGCAGCTAGAGTGGTAAAGGCAGAGGCAGCGAGAGGGGGAATCCAGGCAGAGGCGGCGAGAGAGGGAATACAGGCAGAGGCAGCGAGAGAGGTTCAGGCAGAGGCAGCGAGATAGGGATTCCAGGCAGAGGCAGCGAGAGGGGGAATCCAGTCAGAGGCAGCGAGAGAGGTTCAGGCAGAGGCAGCGAGAGAGGTTCAGGCAGAGGCAGCGAGAGACGGAATCCAGGCAGAGGCAGCTAGAGAGGGAATCCAGGCAGAGGCGGCGAGAGAGGGAATCCAGGCAGAGGCTGCGAGACAGGGAATCCAGGCAGAGGCAGCGAGAGAGGGAATCCAGGCAGAGGCGGCGAGAGAGGGAATCCAGGCAGAGGCGGCGAGATAGGGAATCCAGGCAGAGGCTGCGATAGAGGGAATCCAGGCAGAGGCAGCGAGAGAGGGAATCCAGGCAGAGGCGGCGAGAGAGGGAATCCAGGCAGAGGCGGCGAGAGAGGGAATCCAGGCAGAGGCGGCGAGAGAGGGAATCCAGGCAGAGGCAGAGAGAGAGGTTCAGGCAGAGGCAGCGAGAGAGGATCAGGCAGAGGCAGCGAGAGGGAATACAGGCAGAGGCAGTGAGAGAGGTTCAGGCAGAGGCGGCGAGAGAGGTTCAGGCAGAGGCAGCGAGAGAGGGAATCCAGACAGAGGCAGCGAGAGAGGTTCAGGCAGATGCAGCGAGATAGGGAATCCAGGCAGAGACGGCGACAGAGGGAATCCAGGCAGAGGCGGCGAGAGAGGGAATCCAGGCAGAGGCGGCGAGAGAGGGAATCCAGGCAGAGGCGGCGAGAGAGGGAATCCAGGCAGAGGCAGCGAGAGAGGGAATCCAGGCAGAGGCAGCGAGAGAGGGAATCCAGGCAGAGGCAGCGAGAGAGGTTCAGGCAGAGGCGGCGAGAGAGGTTCAGGCAGAGGCGGCGAGAGAGGTTCAGGCAGAGGCAGCGAGAGAGGGAATCCAGGCAGAGGCAGCGAGAGAGGGAATCCAGGCAGAGGCGGCGAGAGAGGGAGTCCAGGCAGAGGCGGCGAGAGAGGGAATCCAGGCAGAGGCGGCGAGATAGGGAATCCAGGCAGAGGCGGCGAGAGAGGGAATCCAGGCAGAGGCGGCGAGAGAGGGAATCCAGGCAGATGCGGCGAGAGAGGGAATCCACGCAGAGGCGCCGAGAGAGGGAATCCACTCAGAAGCGGCGAGACAGGGAATCCAGGCAGAGGCGGCGAGAGAGGGAATCCAGGCAGAGGTAGCGAAAGAGGGAATCCAGGCAGAGGCAGCGAGAGAGGGAATCCACGCAGAGGCGGCGAGAGAGGGAATCCACGCAGAGGCGGCGAGAGAGGGAATCCACGCAGAGGCGGCGAGAGAGGTTCAGTCAGAGGCGGCGAGAGAGGGAATCCAGGCAGAGGCGGCGAGAGAGGGAATCCAGGCAGAGGCGGCGAGAGAGCGAATCCAGGCCGAGGCGGCGAGAGAGAGAATCCAGGCAGATGCGGCGAAAGTGGGAGTCCAGGCAGAGGCTGCGAGAGAGGTTCAGGCAGAAGCAGCGAGAGTGGTAAAGGCAGAGGCAGCGAGAGAGTGAATCCAGGCAGAGGCGGCGAGAGCGGTTCAGGCAGAGGCAGCGAGAGAGGTAAAGGCAGAGGCAGCGAGAGAGGGAATCCAGGCAGAGGTGGCAAGAGAGGGAATCCAGGCAGAGGCGGCGAGACAGGGAATCCACGCAGAGGCAGCGAGACAGGGAATCCAGGCAGAGGCCACGAGAGAGGGAATCCAGGCAGAGGCGGCGAGAGAGGTTCAGGCAGAGGTGGCGAGAGAGATTCAGGCAGAGGCGGCGAGAGAGGTATTCCAGACAGAGGCAGCGAGAGAGCGAAAGCAGGCAGAGGCAGCGAGAGGGGTTCAGGCAGAGGCAGCGAGAGAGGGAATCCAGGCAGAGGCAGCGAGAGAGGGAATCCAGGCAGAGGCGGCGAGAGAGCGAATCCAGGCAGAGGCCGCGAGAGAGGTTCAGGCAGAGGCAGCGAGACAGGGAATCCAGGCAGAGGCAGCGAGAGAGGTTCAGGCAGAGGCAGCGAGAGAGGGAATCCAGGCAGAGGCAGCGAGAGAGGGAATCCAGGCAGAGGCGGCGAGAGAGCGAATCCAGGCAGAGGCCGCGAGAGAGGTTCAGGCAGAGGCAGCGAGAGAGATTCAGTCAGAGGCGGCGAGAGAGGTTCAGGCAGAGGCGGCGAGAGAGGTTCAGGCAGATGCAGCGAGAGAGGGAATCCAGGCAGAGGCAGCGAGAGAGGTTCAGGCAGAGGCAGCGAGAGAGTGAATCCAGGCAGATGCGGCGAGAGGGGGAATCCAGGCAGAGGCAGCGAGAGAGGGAATCCAGGCAGAGGCAGAGAGAGAGGTTCAGGCAGAGGCAGCGAGAGAGGATCAGGCGGAGGCAGCGAGAGGGAATACAGGCAGAGGCAGCGAGAGAGGTTCAGGCAGAGGCAGCGAGATAGGGAATCCAGGCAGAGGCAGCGAGAGAGGTTCAGGCAGAGGCAGCGAGATAGGGAATCCAGGCAGAGGCAGCGAGAGAGGGAATCCACGCAGAGGAAGCGAGAGAGGGAATCCACGCAGAGGAAGCGAGAGGGGGAATCCAGGCAGAGGCAGCGAGAGGGGGAATCCAGGCAGAGGCAGCGAGAGAGGTTCAGGTAGAGGCAGCGAGAGAGGGAATCCAGGCAGAGGCGGCGAGAGAGGGAATCCAGGCAGAGGCGGCGAGAGAGGGAATCCAGGCAGAGGCGGCGAGAGAGGGAATCCAGGCAGAGGCGGCGAGAGAGGGAATTCAGGCAGAGGCGGCGAGAGAGGGAATCCAGGAAGAGGCTGCGAGAGAGGTTCAGGCAGAAGCAGCGAGAGTGGTAAAGGCAGAGGCAGCGAGAGAGTGAATCCAGGCAGAGGCGGCGAGAGAGGGTCAGGCAGAAGCAGCGAGAGAGGTAAAGGCAGAGGCAGCGAGAGAGGGAATCCAGGCAGAGGCGGCGAGAGAGGGAATCCAGGCAGAGGCGGCGAGAGAGGTTCAGGCAGAAGCAGCGACAGAGGTAAAGGCAGAGGCAGCGAGACAGGGAATCCAGGCAGAGGCCACGAGAGAGGGAATCCAGGCAGAGGCGGTGAGAGAGGTTCAGGCAGAGGTGGCGAGAGAGGTTCAGGCAGAGGTGGCGAGAGGGATTCAGGCAGAGGTGGCGAGAGAGGTGCAGGCAGAGGCAGCGAGAGAGGGAATCCAGGCAGAGGCAGCGAGAGAGGTTCAGGCAGAGGCAGCGAGAGAGTGAATCCAGGCAGATGCGGCGAGAGGGGGAATCCAGGCAGAGGCAGCGAGAGAGGGAATCCAGGCAGAGGCAGAGAGAGAGGTTCAGGCAGAGGCAGCGAGAGAGGATCAGGCGGAGGCAGCGAGAGGGAATACAGGCAGAGGCAGCGAGAGAGGTTCAGGCAGAGGCAGCGAGATAGGGAATCCAGGCAGAGGCAGCGAGAGGGGGAATCCAGGCAGAGGCAGCGAGAGAGGTACAGGCAGAGGCAGCGAGATAGGGAATCCAGGCAGAGGCAGCGAGAGAGGGAATCCACGCAGAGGAAGCGAGAGGGGGAATCCAGGCAGAGGCAGCGAGAGGGGGAATCCAGGCAGAGGCAGCGAGAGTGTGAATCCAAGCAGAGGCAGCGAGAGAGGTTCAGGCAGAGGCAGCGAGAGAGGTTCAGGCAGAGGCAGCGAGACAGGGAATCCAGGCAGAGGCCGCGAGAGAGGTTCAGGTAGAGGCAGCGAGAGAGGGAATCCAGGCAGAGGCAGCGAGAGAGGGAATCCAGGCAGAGGCGGCGAGAGAGGGAATCCAGGCAGAGCCGGCGAGAGAGGGAATCCAGGCAGAGGCGGCGAGAGAGGGAATTCAGGCAGAGGCGGCGAGAGAGGGAATCCAGGAAGAGGCTGCGAGAGAGGTTCAGGCAGAAGCAGCGAGAGTGGTAAAGGCAGAGGCAGCGAGAGAGTGAATCCAGGCAGAGGCGGCGAGAGAGGGTCAGGCAGAAGCAGCGAGAGAGGTAAAGGCAGAGGCAGCGAGAGAGGGAATCCAGGCAGAGGCGGCGAGAGAGGGAATCCAGGCAGAAGCGGCGAGAGAGGTTCAGGCGGAAGCAGCGACAGAGGTAAAGGCAGAGGCAGCGAGACAGGGAATCCAGGCAGAGGCCACGAGAGAGGGAATCCAGGCAGAGGCGGCGAGAGAGGTTCAGGCAGAGGTGGCGAGAGAGGTTCAGGCAGAGGTGGCGAGAGGGATTCAGGCAGACGTGGCGAGAGAGGTTCAGGCAGACGCAGCGAGAGGGGTGCTGGCAGAGGCAGCGAGAGAGGGAATCCAGACAGAGGCGGCGAGAGAGGCGGCGAGAGAAGGAATCCAGGCAGAGGCAGCGAGAGAGCGAAAGCAGGCAGAGGCAGCGAGAGGGGTTCAGGCAGAGGCAGCGAGAGAGGGAATCCAGGCAGAGGCGGCGAGAGAGCGAATCCAGGCAGAGGCCTCGAGAGAGGTTCAGGCAGAGGCAGCGAGAGAGGTTCAGTCAGACGCGCCGAGAGAGGTTCAGGCAGAGGCGGCGAGAGAGGTTCAGGCAGAGGCAGCGAGAGAGGGAATCCAGGCAGAGGCTGCGAGAGAGGTTCAGGCAGAAGCAGCGAGAGTGGTAAAGGCAGAGGCAGCGAGAGAGTGAATCCAGGCAGAGGCGGCGAGAGAGGGAATCCAGGCAGAGGCGGCGAGAGAGGTTCAGGCAGAAGCAGCGACAGAGGTAAAGGCAGAGGCAGCGAGACAGGGAATCCAGGCAGAGGCCACGAGAGAGGGAATCCAGGCAGAGGCGGCGAGAGAGGTTCAGGCAGAGGTGGCGAGAGAGGTTCAGGCAGAGGTGGCGAGAGGGATTCAGGCAGAGGTGGCGAGAGAGGTGCAGGCAGAGGCAGCGAGAGAGGGAATCCAGGCAGAGGCAGCGAGAGAGGTTCAGGCAGAGGCAGCGAGAGAGTGAATCCAGGCAGATGCGGCGAGAGGGGGAATCCAGGCAGAGGCAGCGAGAGAGGGAATCCAGGCAGAGGCAGAGAGAGAGGTTCAGGCAGAGGCAGCGAGAGAGGATCAGGCGGAGGCAGCGAGAGGGAATACTGGCAGAGGCAGCGAGAGAGGTTCAGGCAGAGGCAGCGAGATAGGGAATCCAGGCAGAGGCAGCGAGAGGGGGAATCCAGGCAGAGGCAGCGAGAGAGGTACAGGCAGAGGCAGCGAGATAGGGAATCCAGGCAGAGGCAGCGAGAGAGGGAATCCACGCAGAGGAAGCGAGAGGGGGAATCCAGGCAGAGGCAGCGAGAGGGGGAATCCAGGCAGAGGCAGCGAGAGTGTGAATCCAAGCAGAGGCAGCGAGAGACGTTCAGGCAGAGGCAGCGAGAGAGGTTCAGGCAGAGGCAGCGAGACAGGGAATCCAGGCAGAGGCCGCGAGAGAGGTTCAGGTAGAGGCAGCGAGAGAGGGAATCCAGGCAGAGGCAGCGAGAGAGGGAATCCAGGCAGAGGCGGCGAGAGAGGGAATCCAGGCAGAGCCGGCGAGAGAGGGAATCCAGGCAGAGGCGGCGAGAGAGGGAATTCAGGCAGAGGCGGCGAGAGAGGGAATCCAGGAAGAGGCTGCGAGAGAGGTTCAGGCAGAAGCAGCGAGAGTGGTAAAGGCAGAGGCAGCGAGAGAGTGAATCCAGGCAGAGGCGGCGAGAGAGGGTCAGGCAGAAGCAGCGAGAGAGGTAAAGGCAGAGGCAGCGAGAGAGGGAATCCAGGCAGAGGCGGCGAGAGAGGGAATCCAGGCAGAAGCGGCGAGAGAGGTTCAGGCGGAAGCAGCGACAGAGGTAAAGGCAGAGGCAGCGAGACAGGGAATCCAGGCAGAGGCCACGAGAGAGGGAATCCAGGCAGAGGCGGCGAGAGAGGTTCAGGCAGAGGTGGCGAGAGAGGTTCAGGCAGAGGTGGCGAGAGGGATTCAGGCAGACGTGGCGAGAGAGGTTCAGGCAGACGCAGCGAGAGGGGTGCTGGCAGAGGCAGCGAGAGAGGGAATCCAGACAGAGGCGGCGAGAGAGGCGGCGAGAGAAGGAATCCAGGCAGAGGCAGCGAGAGAGCGAAAGCAGGCAGAGGCAGCGAGAGGGGTTCAGGCAGAGGCAGCGAGAGAGGGGTTCAGGCAGAGGCAGCGAGAGAGGGAATCCAGGCAGAGGCGGCGAGAGAGCGAATCCAGGCAGAGGCCTCGAGAGAGGTTCAGGCAGAGGCAGCGAGAGAGGTTCAGTCAGACGCGCCGAGAGAGGTTCAGGCAGAGGCGGCGAGAGAGGTTCAGGCAGAGGCAGCGAGAGAGGTTCAGGCAGAGGCAGCAAGAGAGGTTCAGGCAGAGGCAGCGAGAGAGGGAATCCAGGCAGAGGCAGCGAGAGAGGTTCAGGCAGAGGCAGCGAGAGAGGGAATCCAGGCAGACGTAGCGAGAGAGCTTCAGGCAGAGGCAGCGAGAGAGGGAATCCAGGCAGAGGCAGCGAGAGAGGGAATCCAGGCAGAGGCGGCGAGAGAGGTTCAGGCAGAGGTGGCGAGAGAGGTTCAGGCAGAGGTGGCGAGAGGGATTCAGGCAGAGGTGGCGAGAGAGGTGCAGGCAGAGGCAGCGAGAGAGGGAATCCAGGCAGAGGCAGCGAGAGAGGTTCAGGCAGAGGCAGCGAGAGAGTGAATCCAGGCAGATGCGGCGAGAGGGGGAATCCAGGCAGAGGCAGCGAGAGAGGGAATCCAGGCAGAGGCAGAGAGAGAGGTTCAGGCAGAGGCAGCGAGAGAGGATCAGGCGGAGGCAGCTAGAGGGAATACAGGCAGAGGCAGCGAGAGAGGTTCAGGCAGAGGCAGCGAGATAGGGAATCCAGGCAGAGGCAGCGAGAGGGGGAATCCAGGCAGAGGCAGCGAGAGAGGTACAGGCAGAGGCAGCGAGATAGGGAATCCAGGCAGAGGCAGCGAGAGAGGGAATCCACGCAGAGGAAGCGAGAGGGGGAATCCAGGCAGAGGCAGCGAGAGGGGGAATCCAGGCAGAGGCAGCGAGAGTGTGAATCCAAGCAGAGGCAGCGAGAGAGGTTCAGGCAGAGGCAGCGAGAGAGGTTCAGGCAGAGGCAGCGAGACAGGGAATCCAGGCAGAGGCCGCGAGAGAGGTTCAGGTAGAGGCAGCGAGAGAGGGAATCCAGGCAGAGGCAGCGAGAGAGGGAATCCAGGCAGAGGCGGCGAGAGAGGGAATCCAGGCAGAGCCGGCGAGAGAGGGAATCCAGGCAGAGGCGGCGAGAGAGGGAATTCAGGCAGAGGCGGCGAGAGAGGGAATCCAGGAAGAGGCTGCGAGAGAGGTTCAGGCAGAAGCAGCGAGAGTGGTAAAGGCAGAGGCAGCGAGAGAGTGAATCCAGGCAGAGGCGGCGAGAGAGGGTCAGGCAGAAGCAGCGAGAGAGGTAAAGGCAGAGGCAGCGAGAGAGGGAATCCAGGCAGAGGCGGCGAGAGAGGGAATCCAGGCAGAAGCGGCGAGAGAGGTTCAGGCGGAAGCAGCGACAGAGGTAAAGGCAGAGGCAGCGAGAGAGGGATTCCAGGCAGAGGCAGCGAGAGGGGGAATCCAGGCAGAGGCAGCGAGAGGGGGAATCCAGGCAGAGGCAGCGTGAGTGTGAATCCAAGCAGAGGCAGCGAGAGAGGTTCAGGCAGAGGCAGCGAGAGAGGTTCAGGCAGAGGCAGCGAGAGAGGGAATCCAGGCAGAGGCAGCGAGAGAGGGAATCCAGGCAGAGGCAGCGAGAGAGGTTCAGGTAGAGGCAGCGAGAGAGGGAATCCAGGCAGAGGCGGCGAGAGAGGGAATCCAGGCAGAGGCGGCGAGAGAGGGAATCCAGGCAGAGGCGGCGAGAGAGGGAATCCAGGCAGCGGCGGCGAGAGAGGGAATCCAGGCAGAGGCGGCGAGAGATGGAATCCAGGCAGAGGCGGCGAGAGAGGGAATCCACGCAGAGGAGGCGAGAGATGGAATCCAGGCAGAGGCGGCGAGAGAGGGAATCCAGGCAGAGGCGGCGAGAGAGGGAATCCAGGCAGAGGTCGCGAGAGAGGTAATCCAGGCAGAGGCGGCGAGAGGGGGAATCCAGGCAGAGGCGGCGAGAGAGGGAATCCAGGCAGAGGCGGCGAGAGAGGGAACCCAGGCAGAGGCGGCGAGAGAGAGAATCCAGGCAGATGCGGCGACAGAGGGAATCCAGGCAGAGGCTGCAAGAGAGGTTCAGGCAGAAGCAGCTAGAGTGGTAAAGGCAGAGGCAGCGAGATAGGGAATCCAGGCAGAGGCAGCGAGAGGGGGAATCCAGGCAGAGGCGGCGAGAGAGGGAATACAGGCAGAGGCAGCGAGAGAGGTTCAGGCAGAGGCAGCGAGATAGGGATTCCAGGCAGAGGCAGCGAGAGGGGGAATCCAGTCAGAGGCAGCGAGAGAGGTTCAGGCAGAGGCAGCGAGAGAGGTTCAGGCAGAGGCAGCGAGAGACGGAATCCAGGCAGAGGCAGCTAGAGAGGGAATCCAGGCAGAGGCGGCGAGAGAGGGAATCCAGGCAGAGGCTGCGAGACAGGGAATCCAGGCAGAGGCAGCGAGAGAGGGAATCCAGGCAGAGGCGGCGAGAGAGGGAATCCAGGCAGAGGCGGCGAGATAGGGAATCCAGGCAGAGGCTGCGATAGAGGGAATCCAGGCAGAGGCAGCGAGAGAGGTCCAGGCAGAGGCAGCGAGATAGGGAATCCAGGCAGAGGCAGCGAGAGAGGGAATCCAGGCAGAGGCGGCGAGAGAGGGAATCCAGGCAGAGGCGGCGAGAGAGGGAATCCAGGCAGAGGCGGCGAGAGAGGGAATCCAGGCAGAGGCAGAGAGAGAGGTTCAGGCAGAGGCAGCGAGAGAGGATCAGGCAGAGGCAGCGAGAGGGAATACAGGCAGAGGCAGTGAGAGAGGTTCAGGCAGAGGCAGCGAGAGAGGGAATCCAGACAGAGGCAGCGAGAGAGGTTCAGGCAGATGCAGCGAGATAGGGAATCCAGGCAGAGGCAGCGAGACAGGGAATCCAGGCAGAGGCGGCGAGAGAGGGAATCCAGGCAGAGGCGGCGAGAGAGGGAATCCAGACAGAGGCAGAGAGAGAGGTTCAGGCAGAGGCAGCGAGAGAGGATCAGGCAGAGGCAGCGAGAGGGAATACAGGCAGAGGCAGCGAGAGAGGTTCAGGCAGTGGCAGCGAGATAGGGAATCCAGGCAGAGACAGCGAGAGGGGGAATCCAGGCAGAGGCAGCGAGATAGGGAATCCAGGCAGAGGCAGCGAGAGAGGTTCAGGCAGAGGCAGCGAGAGAGGGAATCCAGGCAGAGGCAGCGAGAGAGGTTCAGGCAGAGGCAGTGAGAGAGGGAATCCGGTCAAAGGCGGCGAGAGAGCGAATCCAGGCAGAGGCCGCGAGAGAGGTTCAGGCAGAGGCAGCGAGAGAGGTTCAGTCAGAGGCGGCGAGAGAGGTTCAGGTAGAGGCGGCGAGAGAGGTTCAGGCAGAGGCAGCGAGAGAGGGAATCCAGGCAGAGGCAGCGAGAGAGGTTCAGGCAGAGGTAGCGAGAGAGGTTCAGGCAGATGCGGCGAGAGGGGGAATCCAGGCAGAGGCAGCGAGAGAGGTTCAGGCAGAGGCAGCGAGAGAGTGAATCCAGGCAGAGGCAGCGAGAGAGTGAATCCAGACAGAGGCGGCGAGAGATGGAATCCAGGCAGAGGCGGCGAGACGGGGAATCCAGGCAGAGGCGGCGAGACGGGGAATCCAGGCAGAGGCAGCGACAGTGTTAATCCAGGCAGAGGCAGCGAGAGGGGGATTCCAGGCAGAGGCAGCGACAGAGGTTCAGGCAGAGACAGCGAAAGAGGTTCAGGCAGAGGCAGCGAGAGAGGTTCAGGCAGAGGCAGCGAGAGAGGGAATCCAGGCCGAGGCGGCGAGAGAGGGAATCCAGGCAGAGGCAGCGGGAGAGGGAATCCAGGCAGATGCGGCAAGAGAGGTTCAGGCAGAGGCAGCGAGACAGTTTCAGGCAGAGGCAGCGAGAGAGGGAATCCAGGCAGCGTCAGCGAGAGAGGGAATCCAGGCAGAGGCAGCGAGAGAGGGGTTCAGGCAGAGGCGGCGAGAGAGGCGGTGAGAGAAGGAATCCAGGCAGAGGCAGCGAGAGAGCGAAAGCAGGCAGAGGCAGCGAGAGGGGTTCAGGCAGAGGCAGCGAGAGAGGGGTTCAGGCAGAGGCAGCGAGAGAGGGAATCCAGGCAGAGGCGGCGAGAGAGCGAATCCAGGCAGAGGCCGCGAGAGAGGTTCAGGCAGAGGCAGCGAGAGAGGTTCAGTCAGACGCGCCGAGAGAGGTTCAGGCAGAGGCGGCGAGAGAGGGAATCCAGGCAGAGGCGGCGAGAGAGGTTCAGGCAGAGGCAGCGAGAGAGGTTCAGTCAGAGGCAGCGAGAGAGGGAATCCAGGCAGAGGCGGCGAGAGAGCGAATCCAGGCAGAGTCCGCGAGAGAAGTTCAGGCAGAGGCAGCGAGAGAGGTTCAGTCAGACGCGCCGAGAGAGGTTCAGGCAGAGGCAGCGAGAGAGGGAATCCAGGCAGAGGCAGCGAGAGAGGTTCAGGCAGAGGCAGCGAGAGAGGGAATCCTGGCAGAGGCAGCGAGAGAGGTTCAGGCAGAGGCAGCGAGAGAGGGAATCCAGGCAGAGGCAGCGAGAGAGGTTCAGGCAGAGGCAGCGAGAGAGGGAATCCAGGCAGAGGCGGCGAGAGAGCGAATCCAGGCAGAGGCCGCGAGAGAGGTTCAGGCAGAGGCAGCGAGAGAGGTTCAGTCAGAGGCGGCGAGAGAGGTTCAGGTAGAGGCGGCGAGAGAGGTTCAGGCAGAGGCAGCGAGAGAGTGAATCCAGGCAGATGCGGCGAGAGGGGTTCAGGCAGAGGCGGCGAGAGGGGGAATCCAGGCAGAGGCGGCGAGAGGGGGAATCCAGGCAGAGGCGGCGAGAGTGTTAATCCAGGCAGAGGCAGTGAGAGTGTTAATCCAGGCAGAGGCAGCGAGAGAGGTTCAGACAGAGGCAGCGAGAGAGGGAATCCAGGCAGAGGCAGCGAGAGAGGTTCAGGCAGCGGCAGCGAGAGAGGGAATACAGGCAGAGGCAGCGAGAGAGGTTCAGGCAGAAGCAGCGAGAGAGGGAATACAGGCAGAGGCAGAGAGAGAGGTAAAAAGGCAGAGGTAGCGAGAGAGGGAATACAGGCAGAGGCAGAGAGAGAGGGAATCCAGGCAGAGGCGGCGAGAGTGTTAATCCAGGCAGAGGCAGCGAGAGTGTTAATCCAGGCAGAGGCAGCGAGAGAGGTTCAGACAGAGGCAGCGAGAGAGGGAATCCTGGCAGAGGCGGCGAGAGAGGGAATCCAGGCAGAGGCAGCGAGAGAGGGAATCCAGGCAGAGGCGGCGAGAGAGGGAATCCAGGCAGAGTCGGCGAGAGAGGGAATCCAGGCAGAGGCGGCGAGAGGGGGAATCCAGGCAGAGTCGGCGAGAGAGGGAATCCAGGCAGAGGCAGCGAGAGAGGGAATCCAGGCAGAGGCAGCGAGAGAGGGAATCCAGGCAGAGGCGGCGAGAGAGGGAATGCAGGCAGCGTCAGCGAGAGAGGGAATCCAGGCAGAGGCGGCGAGAGAGGGAATCCAGGCAGAGGCAGCGAGAGAGGGAATCCAGGCAGAGGCAGCGAGAGAGGGAATCCAGGCAGAGGCAGCGAGAGAGGTTCAGGCAGAAGCAGCGAGAGAGGGAATCCAGGCAGAGGCAGCCATAGAGGGATTCCAGGCAGAGGCAGCGAGAGGGGGAATCCAGGCAGAGGCAGCGAGAGTGTGAATCCAAGCAGAGGCAGCGAGAGAGGTTCAGGCAGAGGCAGCGAGAGAGGTTCAGGCAGAGGCAGCGAGAGAGGGAATCCAGGCAGAGGCAGCGAGAGAGGGAATCCAGGCAGAGGCAGCGAGAGAGGTTCAGGTAGAGGCAGCGAGAGAGGGAATCCAGGCAGAGGCGGCGAGAGAGGGAATCCAGGCAGAGGCGGCGAGAGAGGGAATCCAGGCAGAGGCGGCGAGAGAGGGAATCCAGGCAGCGGCGGCGAGAGAGGGAATCCAGGCAGAGGCGGCGAGAGATGGAATCCAGGCAGAGGCGGCGAGAGAGGGAATCCACGCAGAGGAGGCGAGAGATGGAATCCAGGCAGAGGCGGCGAGAGAGGGAATCCAGGCAGAGGCGGCGAGAGAGGGAATCCAGGCAGAGGTCGCGAGAGAGGGAATCCAGGCAGAGGCGGCGAGAGGGGGAATCCAGGCAGAGGCGGCGAGAGAGGGAATCCAGGCAGAGGCGGCGAGAGAGGGAACCCAGGCAGAGGCGGCGAGAGAGAGAATCCAGGCAGATGCGGCGACAGAGGGAATCCAGGCAGAGGCTGCGAGAGAGGTTCAGGCAGAAGCAGCCAGAGTGGTAAAGGCAGAGGCAGCGAGATAGGGAATCCAGGCAGAGGCAGCGAGAGGGGGAATCCAGGCAGAGGCGGCGAGAGAGGGAATACAGGCAGAGGCAGCGAGAGAGGTTCAGGCAGAGGCAGCGAGATAGGGATTCCAGGCAGAGGCAGCGAGAGGGGGAATCCAGTCAGAGGCAGCGAGAGAGGTTCAGGCAGAGGCAGCGAGAGAGGTTCAGGCAGAGGCAGCGAGAGACGGAATCCAGGCAGAGGCAGCTAGAGAGGGAATCCAGGCAGAGGCGGCGAGAGAGGGAATCCAGGCAGAGGCTGCGAGACAGGGAATCCAGGCAGAGGCAGCGAGAGAGGGAATCCAGGCAGAGGCGGCGAGAGAGGGAATCCAGGCAGAGGCGGCGAGATAGGGAATCCAGGCAGAGGCTGCGATAGAGGGAATCCAGGCAGAGGCAGCGAGAGAGGTCCAGGCAGAGGCAGCGAGATAGGGAATCCAGGCAGAGGCAGCGAGAGAGGGAATCCAGGCAGAGGCGGCGAGAGAGGGAATCCAGGCAGAGGCGGCGAGAGAGGGAATCCAGGCAGAGGCGGCGAGAGAGGGAATCCAGGCAGAGGCAGAGAGAGAGGTTCAGGCAGAGGCAGCGAGAGAGGATCAGGCAGAGGCAGCGAGAGGGAATACAGGCAGAGGCAGTGAGAGAGGTTCAGGCAGAGGCAGCGAGAGAGGTTCAGGCAGAGGCAGCGAGAGAGGGAATCCAGACAGAGGCAGCGAGAGAGGTTCAGGCAGATGCAGCGAGATAGGGAATCCAGGCAGAGGCAGCGAGACAGGGAATCCAGGCAGAGGCGGCGAGAGAGGGAATCCAGGCAGAGGCGGCGAGAGAGGGAATCCAGACAGAGGCAGAGAGAGAGGTTCAGGCAGAGGCAGCGAGAGAGGATCAGGCAGAGGCAGCGAGAGGGAATACAGGCAGAGGCAGCGAGAGAGGTTCAGGCAGTGGCAGCGAGATAGGGAATCCAGGCAGAGACAGCGAGAGGGGGAATCCAGGCAGAGGCAGCGAGATAGGGAATCCAGGCAGAGGCAGCGAGAGAGGTTCAGGCAGAGGCAGCGAGAGAGGGAATCCAGGCAGAGGCAGCGAGAGAGGTTCAGGCAGAGGCAGTGAGAGAGGGAATCCGGTCAAAGGCGGCGAGAGAGCGAATCCAGGCAGAGGCCGCGAGAGAGGTTCAGGCAGAGGCAGCGAGAGAGGTTCAGTCAGAGGCGGCGAGAGAGGTTCAGGTAGAGGCGGCGAGAGAGGTTCAGGCAGAGGCAGCGAGAGAGGGAATCCAGGCAGAGGCAGCGAGAGAGGTTCAGGCAGAGGTAGCGAGAGAGGTTCAGGCAGATGCGGCGAGAGGGGGAATCCAGGCAGAGGCAGCGAGAGAGGTTCAGGCAGAGGCAGCGAGAGAGTGAATCCAGGCAGAGGCAGCGAGAGAGTGAATCCAGACAGAGGCGGCGAGAGATGGAATCCAGGCAGAGGCGGCGAGACGGGGAATCCAGGCAGAGGCGGCGAGACGGGGAATCCAGGCAGAGGCAGCGACAGTGTTAATCCAGGCAGAGGCAGCGAGAGGGGGATTCCAGGCAGAGGCAGCGACAGAGGTTCAGGCAGAGACAGCGAAAGAGGTTCAGGCAGAGGCAGCGAGAGAGGTTCAGGCAGAGGCAGCGAGAGAGGGAATCCAGGCCGAGGCGGCGAGAGAGGGAATCCAGGCAGAGGCAGCGGGAGAGGGAATCCAGGCAGAGGCGGCAAGAGAGGTTCAGGCAGAGGCAGCGAGACAGTTTCAGGCAGAGGCAGCGAGAGAGGGAATCCAGGCAGCGTCAGCGAGAGAGGGAATCCAGGCAGAGGCAGCGAGAGAGGGGTTCAGGCAGAGGCGGCGAGAGAGGCGGTGAGAGAAGGAATCCAGGCAGAGGCAGCGAGAGAGCGAAAGCAGGCAGAGGCAGCGAGAGGGGTTCAGGCAGAGGCAGCGAGAGAGGGGTTCAGGCAGAGGCAGCGAGAGAGGGAATCCAGGCAGAGGCGGCGAGAGAGCGAATCCAGGCAGAGGCCGCGAGAGAGGTTCAGGCAGAGGCAGCGAGAGAGGTTCAGTCAGACGCGCCGAGAGAGGTTCAGGCAGAGGCGGCGAGAGAGGGAATCCAGGCAGAGGCGGCGAGAGAGGTTCAGGCAGAGGCAGCGAGAGAGGTTCAGTCAGAGGCAGCGAGAGAGGGAATCCAGGCAGAGGCGGCGAGAGAGCGAATCCAGGCAGAGTCCGCGAGAGAGGTTCAGGCAGAGGCAGCGAGAGAGGTTCAGTCAGACGCGCCGAGAGAGGTTCAGGCAGAGGCAGCGAGAGAGGGAATCCAGGCAGAGGCAGCGAGAGAGGTTCAGGCAGAGGCAGCGAGAGAGGGAATCCTGGCAGAGGCAGCGAGAGAGGTTCAGGCAGAGGCAGCGAGAGAGGGAATCCAGGCAGAGGCAGCGAGAGAGGTTCAGGCAGAGGCAGCGAGAGAGGGAATCCAGGCAGAGGCGGCGAGAGAGCGAATCCAGGCAGAGGCCGCGAGAGAGGTTCAGGCAGAGGCAGCGAGAGAGGTTCAGTCAGAGGCGGCGAGAGAGGTTCAGGTAGAGGCGGCGAGAGAGGTTCAGGCAGAGGCAGCGAGAGAGTGAATCCAGGCAGATGCGGCGAGAGGGGTTCAGGCAGAGGCGGCGAGAGGGGGAATCCAGGCAGAGGCGGCGAGAGGGGGAATCCAGGCAGAGGCGGCGAGAGTGTTAATCCAGGCAGAGGCAGCGAGAGTGTTAATCCAGGCAGAGGCAGCGAGAGAGGTTCAGACAGAGGCAGCGAGAGAGGGAATCCAGGCAGAGGCAGCGAGAGAGGTTCAGGCAGCGGCAGCGAGAGAGGGAATACAGGCAGAGGCAGCGAGAGAGGTTCAGGCAGAAGCAGCGAGAGAGGGAATACAGGCAGAGGCAGAGAGAGAGGTAAAAAGGCAGAGGTAGCGAGAGAGGGAATACAGGCAGAGGCAGAGAGAGAGGGAATCCAGGCAGAGGCGGCGAGAGTGTTAATCCAGGCAGAGGCAGCGAGAGTGTTAATCCAGGCAGAGGCAGCGAGAGAGGTTCAGACAGAGGCAGCGAGAGAGGGAATCCTGGCAGAGGCGGCGAGAGAGGGAATCCAGGCAGAGGCAGCGAGAGAGGGAATCCAGGCAGAGGCGGCGAGAGAGGGAATCCAGGCAGAGTCGGCGAGAGAGGGAATCCAGGCAGAGGCGGCGAGAGGGGGAATCCAGGCAGAGTCGGCGAGAGAGGGAATCCAGGCAGAGGCAGCGAGAGAGGGAATCCAGGCAGAGGCAGCGAGAGAGGGAATCCAGGCAGAGGCGGCGAGAGAGGGAATGCAGGCAGCGTCAGCGAGAGAGGGAATCCAGGCAGAGGCGGCGAGAGAGGGAATCCAGGCAGAGGCAGCGAGAGAGGGAATCCAGGCAGAGGCAGCGAGAGAGGGAATCCAGGCAGAGGCAGCGAGAGGGGGATTCCAGGCAGAGGCAGCGAGAGAGGTTCAGGCAGAGGCAGCGAAAGAGGGAATCCGGTCAGAGGCGGCGAGAGAGGTTCAGGCAGAGGCAGCGAAAGAGGGAATCCGGTCAGAGGCGGCGAGAGAGGTTCAGGCAGAGGCAGCGAGAGAGGGAATCCAGGCAGAGGCAGCGAGAGAGGTTCAGGCAGAGGCAGCGAGAGAGGGAATCCGGTCAGAGGCGGCGAGAGAGCGAATCCAGGCAGAGGCCGCGAGAGAGGTTCAGGCAGAGGCAGCGAGAGAGGTTCAGTCAGAGGCGGCGAGAGAGGTTCAGGTAGAGGCGGCGAGAGAGGTTCAGGCAGAGGCAGCGAGAGAGGGAATCCAGGCAGAGGCAGCGAGAGAGGTTCAGGCAGAGGCAGCGAGAGAGTAAATCCAGGCAGATGCGGCGAGAGGGGGAATCCAGGCAGAGGCAGCGAGAGAGGTTCAGGCAGAGGCAGCGAGAGAGTGAATCCAGGCAGATGCGGCGAGAGGGGGAATCCAGGCAGATGCGGCGAGAGGGGGAATCCAGGCAGAGGCGGCGAGACGGGGAATCCAGGCAGAGGCAGCGAGAGTGTTAATCCAGGCAGAGGCAGCGAGAGGGGGATTCCAGGCAGAGGCAGCGACAGAGGTTCAGGCAGAGGCAGCGAAAGAGTTTCAGGCAGAGGCAGCGAGAGAGGTTCAGGCAGAGGCAGCGAGAGAGGGAATCCAGGCCGAGGCGGCGAGAGAGGGAATCCAGGCAGAGGCAGCGGGAGAGGGAATCCAGGCAGAGGCGGCGAGAGAGGTTCAGGCAGAGGCAGCGAGACAGTTTCAGGCAGAGGCAGCGAGAGAGGGAATCCAGGCAGCGTCAGCGAGAGAGGGAATCCAGGCCGAGGCAGCGAGAGAGGGAATCCAGGCAGAGGCAGCGAGAGAGGGGTTCAGGCAGAGGCGGCGAGAGAGGCGGTGAGAGAAGGAATCCAGGCAGAGGCAGCGAGAGAGCGAAAGCAGGCAGAGGCAGCGAGAGGGGTTCAGGCAGAGGCAGCGAGAGAGGGGTTCAGGCAGAGGCAGCGAGAGAGGGAATCCAGGCAGAGGCGGCGAGAGAGCGAATCCAGGCAGAGGCCGCGAGAGAGGTTCAGGCAGAGGCAGCGAGAGAGGTTCAGTCAGACGCGCCGAGAGAGGTTCAGGCAGAGGCGGCGAGAGAGGTTCAGGCAGAGGCAGCGAGAGAGGGAATCCAGGCAGAGGCAGCGAGAGAGGTTCAGGCAGAGGCAGCGAGAGAGGGAATCCAGGCAGAGGCAGCGAGAGAGGTCCAGGCAGAGGCAGCGAGATAGGGAATCCAGGCAGAGGCAGCGAGAGAGGGAATCCAGGCAGAGGCGGCGAGACGGGGAATCCAGGCAGAGGCGGCGAGAGAGCGAATCCAGGCAGAGGCCGCGAGAGAGGTTCAGGCAGAGGCAGCGAGAGAGGTTCAGTCAGAGGCGGCGAGAGAGGTTCAGGTAGAGGCGGCGAGAGAGGTTCAGGCAGAGGCGGCGAGAGAGGGAATCCAGGCAGAGGCAGCGAGAGAGGTTCAGGCAGAGGCAGCGAGAGAGTGAATCCAGGCAGATGCGGCGAGAGAGGTTCAGGCAGAGGCGGCGAGAGGGGGAATCCAGGCAGAGGCGGCGAGAGGGGGAATCCAGGCAGAGGCGGCGAGAGTGTTAATCCAGGCAGAGGCAGCGAGAGTGTTAATCCAGGCAGAGGCAGCGAGAGAGGTTCAGACAGAGGCAGCGAGAGAGGGAATCCAGGCAGAGGCAGCGAGAGAGGTTCAGGCAGCGGCAGCGAGAGAGGGAATCCAGGCAGAGGCAGCGAGAGAGGGAATCCAGGCAGAGGCGGCGAGAGAGGGAATCCAGGCAGAGGCAGCGAGATATGTTCAGGCAGAGGCAGCAAGAGAGGGAATACAGGCAGAGGCAGAGAGAGAGGGAATCCAGGCAGAGGCAGCGAGAGAGGTTCAGGCAGAAGCAGCGAGAGAGGGAATCCAGGCAGAGGCAGCGAGAGAGGGAATCCAGGCAGAGGCGGCGAGAGAGGGAATCCAGGCAGAGTCGGCGAGAGAGGGAATCCAGGCAGAGTCGGCGAGAGAGGGAATCCAGGCAGAGGCGGCGAGAGGGGGAATCCAGGCAGAGTCGGCGAGAGAGGGAATCCAGGCAGAGGCAGCGAGAGAGGGAATCCAGGCAGAGGCAGCGAGAGAGGGAATCCAGGCAGAGGCGGCGAGAGAGGGAATCCAGGCAGCGTCAGCGAGAGAGGGAATCCAGGCAGAGGCAGCTAGAGAGGGAATCCAGGCAGAGGAAGCGAGAGGGGGAATCCAGGCAGAGGCAGCGAGAGGGGGAATCCAGGCAGAGGCAGCGAGAGTGGGAATCCAGGCAGAGGCAGCGAGAGAGGTTCAGGTAGAGGCAGCGAGAGAGGGAATCCAGGCAGAGGCAGCGAGAGAGGGAATCCAGGCAGAGGGGGCGAGAGAGGGAATCCAGGCAGAGGCGGCGAGAGAGGGAATCCAGGCAGAGGCGGCGACAGAGGGAATCCAGGCATAGGCGGCGAGAGAGGGAATCCAGGCAGAGGCGGCGAGAGAGGGAATCCACGCAGAGGCGCCGAGAGAGGGAATCCAGGCAGAGGCGGCGAGACAGGGAATCCACGCAGAGGCGGCGAGAGAGGGAATCCACGCAGAGGCGGCGAGAGATGGAATCCAGGCAGAGGCGGCGAGAGAGGGAATCCAGGCAGAGGCGGCGAGAGAGGGAATCCAGGCAGAGGTAGGGACAGCGGGAATCCAGGCAAAGGCGGCGAGAGAGGGAATCCACGCAGAGGCAGCGAGAGAGGTTCAGGCAGAGGCGGCGAGAGAGGGAATCCAGGCAGAGGCGGCGAGAGAGGGAATCCAGGCAGAGGCGGCGAGAGAGGGAATCCAGGCAGAGTCGGCGAGAGAGGGAATCCAGGCAGAGGCGGCGAGAGGGGGAATCCAGGCAGAGTCGGCGAGAGAGGGAATCCAGGCAGAGGCAGCGAGAGAGGGAATCCAGGCAGAGGCAGCGAGAGAGGGAATCCAGGCAGAGGCGGCGAGAGAGGGAATGCAGGCAGCGTCAGCGAGAGAGGGAATCCAGGCAGAGGCGGCGAGAGAGGGAATCCAGGCAGAGGCAGCGAGAGAGGGAATCCAGGCAGAGGCAGCGAGAGAGGGAATCCAGGCAGAGGCAGCGAGAGGGGGATTCCAGGCAGAGGCAGCGAGAGAGGTTCAGGCAGAGGCAGCGAAAGAGGGAATCCGGTCAGAGGCGGCGAGAGAGGTTCAGGCAGAGGCAGCGAAAGAGGGAATCCGGTCAGAGGCGGCGAGAGAGGTTCAGGCAGAGGCAGCGAGAGAGGGAATCCAGGCAGAGGCAGCGAGAGAGGTTCAGGCAGAGGCAGCGAGAGAGGGAATCCGGTCAGAGGCGGCGAGAGAGCGAATCCAGGCAGAGGCCGCGAGAGAGGTTCAGGCAGAGGCAGCGAGAGAGGTTCAGTCAGAGGCGGCGAGAGAGGTTCAGGTAGAGGCGGCGAGAGAGGTTCAGGCAGAGGCAGCGAGAGAGGGAATCCAGGCAGAGGCAGCGAGAGAGGTTCAGGCAGAGGCAGCGAGAGAGTAAATCCAGGCAGATGCGGCGAGAGGGGGAATCCAGGCAGAGGCAGCGAGAGAGGTTCAGGCAGAGGCAGCGAGAGAGTGAATCCAGGCAGATGCGGCGAGAGGGGGAATCCAGGCAGATGCGGCGAGAGGGGGAATCCAGGCAGAGGCGGCGAGACGGGGAATCCAGGCAGAGGCAGCGAGAGTGTTAATCCAGGCAGAGGCAGCGAGAGGGGGATTCCAGGCAGAGGCAGCGACAGAGGTTCAGGCAGAGGCAGCGAAAGAGTTTCAGGCAGAGGCAGCGAGAGAGGTTCAGGCAGAGGCAGCGAGAGAGGGAATCCAGGCCGAGGCGGCGAGAGAGGGAATCCAGGCAGAGGCAGCGGGAGAGGGAATCCAGGCAGAGGCGGCGAGAGAGGTTCAGGCAGAGGCAGCGAGACAGTTTCAGGCAGAGGCAGCGAGAGAGGGAATCCAGGCAGCGTCAGCGAGAGAGGGAATCCAGGCCGAGGCAGCGAGAGAGGGAATCCAGGCAGAGGCAGCGAGAGAGGGGTTCAGGCAGAGGCGGCGAGAGAGGCGGTGAGAGAAGGAATCCAGGCAGAGGCAGCGAGAGAGCGAAAGCAGGCAGAGGCAGCGAGAGGGGTTCAGGCAGAGGCAGCGAGAGAGGGGTTCAGGCAGAGGCAGCGAGAGAGGGAATCCAGGCAGAGGCGGCGAGAGAGCGAATCCAGGCAGAGGCCGCGAGAGAGGTTCAGGCAGAGGCAGCGAGAGAGGTTCAGTCAGACGCGCCGAGAGAGGTTCAGGCAGAGGCGGCGAGAGAGGTTCAGGCAGAGGCAGCGAGAGAGGGAATCCAGGCAGAGGCAGCGAGAGAGGTTCAGGCAGAGGCAGCGAGAGAGGGAATCCAGGCAGAGGCAGCGAGAGAGGTCCAGGCAGAGGCAGCGAGATAGGGAATCCAGGCAGAGGCAGCGAGAGAGGGAATCCAGGCAGAGGCGGCGAGACGGGGAATCCAGGCAGAGGCGGCGAGAGAGCGAATCCAGGCAGAGGCCGCGAGAGAGGTTCAGGCAGAGGCAGCGAGAGAGGTTCAGTCAGAGGCGGCGAGAGAGGTTCAGGTAGAGGCGGCGAGAGAGGTTCAGGCAGAGGCGGCGAGAGAGGGAATCCAGGCAGAGGCAGCGAGAGAGGTTCAGGCAGAGGCAGCGAGAGAGTGAATCCAGGCAGATGCGGCGAGAGAGGTTCAGGCAGAGGCGGCGAGAGGGGGAATCCAGGCAGAGGCGGCGAGAGGGGGAATCCAGGCAGAGGCGGCGAGAGTGTTAATCCAGGCAGAGGCAGCGAGAGTGTTAATCCAGGCAGAGGCAGCGAGAGAGGTTCAGACAGAGGCAGCGAGAGAGGGAATCCAGGCAGAGGCAGCGAGAGAGGTTCAGGCAGCGGCAGCGAGAGAGGGAATCCAGGCAGAGGCAGCGAGAGAGGGAATCCAGGCAGAGGCGGCGAGAGAGGGAATCCAGGCAGAGGCAGCGAGATATGTTCAGGCAGAGGCAGCAAGAGAGGGAATACAGGCAGAGGCAGAGAGAGAGGGAATCCAGGCAGAGGCAGCGAGAGAGGTTCAGGCAGAAGCAGCGAGAGAGGGAATCCAGGCAGAGGCAGCGAGAGAGGGAATCCAGGCAGAGGCGGCGAGAGAGGGAATCCAGGCAGAGTCGGCGAGAGAGGGAATCCAGGCAGAGTCGGCGAGAGAGGGAATCCAGGCAGAGGCGGCGAGAGGGGGAATCCAGGCAGAGTCGGCGAGAGAGGGAATCCAGGCAGAGGCAGCGAGAGAGGGAATCCAGGCAGAGGCAGCGAGAGAGGGAATCCAGGCAGAGGCGGCGAGAGAGGGAATCCAGGCAGCGTCAGCGAGAGAGGGAATCCAGGCAGAGGCAGCTAGAGAGGGAATCCAGGCAGAGGAAGCGAGAGGGGGAATCCAGGCAGAGGCAGCGAGAGGGGGAATCCAGGCAGAGGCAGCGAGAGTGGGAATCCAGGCAGAGGCAGCGAGAGAGGTTCAGGTAGAGGCAGCGAGAGAGGGAATCCAGGCAGAGGCAGCGAGAGAGGGAATCCAGGCAGAGGGGGCGAGAGAGGGAATCCAGGCAGAGGCGGCGAGAGAGGGAATCCAGGCAGAGGCGGCGACAGAGGGAATCCAGGCATAGGCGGCGAGAGAGGGAATCCAGGCAGAGGCGGCGAGAGAGGGAATCCACGCAGAGGCGCCGAGAGAGGGAATCCAGGCAGAGGCGGCGAGACAGGGAATCCACGCAGAGGCGGCGAGAGAGGGAATCCACGCAGAGGCGGCGAGAGATGGAATCCAGGCAGAGGCGGCGAGAGAGGGAATCCAGGCAGAGGCGGCGAGAGAGGGAATCCAGGCAGAGGTAGGGACAGCGGGAATCCAGGCAAAGGCGGCGAGAGAGGGAATCCACGCAGAGGCAGCGAGAGAGGTTCAGGCAGAGGCGGCGAGAGAGGGAATCCAGGCAGAGGCGGCGAGAGAGGGAATCCAGGCAGAGGCGGCGAGAGAGGCAATCCAGGCAGAGGCGGCGAGAGAGGGAATCCAGGCAGAGGCGGCGAGAGAGAGAATCCAGGCAGATGCGGCGAAAGAGGGAATCCAGGCAGAGGCTGCGAGAGAGGTTCAGGCAGAAGCAGCGAGAGTGGTAAAGGCAGAGGCAACGAGAGAGTGAATCCAGGCAGAGGCGGCGAGAGAGGTTCAGGCAGAAGCAGCGAGAGAGGTAAAGGCAGAGGCAGCGAGAGAGGGAATCCAGGCAGAGGCGGCGAGAGAGGGAATCCAGGCACAGGCGGCGAGAGAGGGAATCCAGGCAGAGGCGGCGAGAGAGGTTCAGGCAGAAGCAGCGACAGAGGTAAAGGCAGAGGCAGCGAGACAGGGAATCCAGGCAGAGGCCACGAGAGAGGCAATCCAGGCAGAGGTGGCGAGAGAGGTTCAGGTAGACGCAGCGAGAGGGGTGCAGGCAGAGGCAGCGAGAGAGGGAATCCAGGCAGAGGCGGCGAGAGAGCGAATCCAGGCAGAGGCCGCGAGAGAGGTTCAGGCAGAGGCGGCGAGAGAGGCGGTGAGAGAAAGAATCCAGGCAGAGGCAGCGAGAGAGCGAAAGCAGGCAGAGGCAGCGAGAGGGGTTCAGGCAGAGGCAGCGAGAGAGGGGTTAAGGCAGAGGCAGCGAGAGAGGGAATCCAGGCAGAGGCGGTGAGAGAGCGAATCCAGGCAGAGGCCGCGAGAGAGGTTCAGGCAGAGGCAGCGAGACAGGTTCAGTCAGACGCGCCGAGAGAGGTTCAGGCAGAGGCGGCGAGAGAGGTTCAGGCAGAGGCAGCGAGAGAGGGAATCCAGGCAGAGGCAGCGAGAGAGGTTCAGGCAGAGGCAGCGAGAGAGGGAATCCAGGCAGAGGCAGCGAGAGAGGTTCAGGCAGAGGCAGCGAGAGAGGGAATCCAGGCAGAGGCAGCGAGAGAGGTTCAGGCAGAGGCAGCGAGAGAGGGAATCCAGGCAGAGGCGGCGAGAGAGCGAATCCAGGCAGAGGCCGCGAGAGAGGTTCAGGCAGAGGCGGCGAGAGAGGTTCAGTCAGAGGCGGCGAGAGAGGTTCAGGCAGAGGCAGCGAGAGAGGGAATCCAGGCAGATGCGGCGAGAGGGGTTCAGGCAGAGGCGGCGAGAGGGGGAATCCAGGCAGAGGCGGCGAGACGGGGAATCCAGGCAGAGGCAGCGAGAGTGTTAATCCAGGCAGAGGCAGCGAGAGGGGGATTCCAGGCAGAGGCAGCGAGAGAGGTTCAGGCAGAGGCAGCGAAAGAGGTTCAGGCAGAGGCAGCGAGAGAGGTTCAGGCAGAGGCGGTGAGAGAAGGAATCCAGGCAGAGGCAGCGAGAGAGCGAAAGCAGGCAGAGGCAGCGAGAGGGGTTCAGTCAGAGGCTGCGAGAGAGGGGTTCAGGCAGAGGCAGCGAGAGAGGGAATCCAGGCAGAGGCGGCGAGAGAGCGAATCCAGGCAGAGGCCGCGAGAGAGGTTCAGGCAGAGGCAGCGAGAGAGGTTCAGGCAGAGGCAGCGAGAGAGGTTCAGGCAGAGGCAGCGAAAGAGGGAATCCATGCAGAGGCAGCGAGAGAGGTTCAGGCAGAGGCAGCGAGAGAGTGAATCCAGGCAGATGCGGCGAGAGAGGGAATCCAGGCAGAGGCAGCGAGAGAGGGAATCCAGGCAGAGGCGGCGAGAGGGAATCCAGGCAGAGGCGGCGAGAGAGGGAATCCAGGCAGAGGCGGCGAGAGAGGTATTCCAGGCAGATGCGGCGAGAGAGGGAATCCAGGCAGAGGCAGCGAGAGAGGGAATCCAGGCAGAGGCAGCGAGAGGGATTCCAGGCAGATGCAGCAAGAGAGGGAATCCAGGCAGTGGCAGCGAGAGAGGGAATCCAGGCAGAGGCAGCGAGAGAGGGAATCCAGGCAGAGGCAGCGAGAGAGGTTCAGGCAGAGGCAGCGAGAGAGTAAATCCAGGCAGATGCGGCGAGAGGGGGAATCCAGGCAGAGGCAGCGAGAGAGGTTCAGGCAGAGGCAGCGAGAGAGTGAATCCAGGCAGATGCGGCGAGAGGGGGAATCCAGGCAGATGCGGCGAGAGGGGGAATCCAGGCAGAGGCGGCGAGACGGGGAATCCAGGCAGAGGCAGCGAGAGTGTTAATCCAGGCAGAGGCAGCGAGAGGGGGATTCCAGGCAGAGGCAGCGACAGAGGTTCAGGCAGAGGCAGCGAAAGAGTTTCAGGCAGAGGCAGCGAGAGAGGTTCAGGCAGAGGCAGCGAGAGAGGGAATCCAGGCCGAGGCGGCGAGAGAGGGAATCCAGGCAGAGGCAGCGGGAGAGGGAATCCAGGCAGAGGCGGCGAGAGAGGTTCAGGCAGAGGCAGCGAGACAGTTTCAGGCAGAGGCAGCGAGAGAGGGAATCCAGGCAGCGTCAGCGAGAGAGGGAATCCAGGCCGAGGCAGCGAGAGAGGGAATCCAGGCAGAGGCAGCGAGAGAGGGGTTCAGGCAGAGGCGGCGAGAGAGGCGGTGAGAGAAGGAATCCAGGCAGAGGCAGCGAGAGAGCGAAAGCAGGCAGAGGCAGCGAGAGGGGTTCAGGCAGAGGCAGCGAGAGAGGGGTTCAGGCAGAGGCAGCGAGAGAGGGAATCCAGGCAGAGGCGGCGAGAGAGCGAATCCAGGCAGAGGCCGCGAGAGAGGTTCAGGCAGAGGCAGCGAGAGAGGTTCACTCAGACGCGCCGAGAGAGGTTCAGGCAGAGGCGGCGAGAGAGGTTCAGGCAGAGGCAGCGAGAGAGGGAATCCAGGCAGAGGCAGCGAGAGAGGTTCAGGCAGAGGCAGCGAGAGAGGGAATCCTGGCAGAGGCAGCGAGAGAGGTTCAGGCAGAGGCAGCGAGAGAGGGAATCCAGGCAGAGGCAGCGAGAGAGGTTCAGGCAGAGGCAGCGAGAGAGGGAATCCAGGCAGAGGCGGCGAGAGAGCGAATCCAGGCAGAGGCCGCGAGAGAGGTTCAGGCAGAGGCAGCGAGAGAGGTTCAGTCAGAGGCGGCGAGAGAGGTTCAGGTAGAGGCGGCGAGAGAGGTTCAGGCAGAGGCGGCGAGAGAGGGAATCCAGGCAGAGGCAGCGAGAGAGGTTCAGGCAGAGGCAGCGAGAGAGTGAATCCAGGCAGATGCGGCGAGAGAGGTTCAGGCAGAGGCGGCGAGAGGGGGAATCCAGGCAGAGGCGGCGAGAGGGGGAATCCAGGCAGAGGCGGCGAGAGTGTTAATCCAGGCAGAGGCAGCGAGAGTGTTAATCCAGGCAGAGGCAGCGAGAGAGGTTCAGACAGAGGCAGCGAGAGAGGGAATCCAGGCAGAGGCAGCGAGAGAGGTTCAGGCAGCGGCAGCGAGAGAGGGAATCCAGGCAGAGGCAGCGAGAGAGGGAATCCAGGCAGAGGCGGCGAGAGAGGGAATCCAGGCAGAGGCAGCGAGATATGTTCAGGCAGAGGCAGCAAGAGAGGGAATACAGGCAGAGGCAGAGAGAGAGGGAATCCAGGCAGAGGCAGCGAGAGAGGTTCAGGCAGAAGCAGCGAGAGAGGGAATCCAGGCAGAGGCAGCGAGAGAGGGAATCCAGGCAGAGGCGGCGAGAGAGGGAATCCAGGCAGAGTCGGCGAGAGAGGGAATCCAGGCAGAGTCGGCGAGAGAGGGAATCCAGGCAGAGGCGGCGAGAGGGGGAATCCAGGCAGAGTCGGCGAGAGAGGGAATCCAGGCAGAGGCAGCGAGAGAGGGAATCCAGGCAGAGGCAGCGAGAGAGGGAATCCAGGCAGAGGCGGCGAGAGAGGGAATCCAGGCAGCGTCAGCGAGAGAGGGAATCCAGGCAGAGGCAGCTAGAGAGGGAATCCAGGCAGAGGAAGCGAGAGGGGGAATCCAGGCAGAGGCAGCGAGAGGGGGAATCCAGGCAGAGGCAGCGAGAGTGGGAATCCAGGCAGAGGCAGCGAGAGAGGTTCAGGTAGAGGCAGCGAGAGAGGGAATCCAGGCAGAGGCAGCGAGAGAGGGAATCCAGGCAGAGGGGGCGAGAGAGGGAATCCAGGCAGAGGCGGCGAGAGAGGGAATCCAGGCAGAGGCGGCGACAGAGGGAATCCAGGCATAGGCGGCGAGAGAGGGAATCCAGGCAGAGGCGGCGAGAGAGGGAATCCACGCAGAGGCGCCGAGAGAGGGAATCCAGGCAGAGGCGGCGAGACAGGGAATCCACGCAGAGGCGGCGAGAGAGGGAATCCACGCAGAGGCGGCGAGAGATGGAATCCAGGCAGAGGCGGCGAGAGAGGGAATCCAGGCAGAGGCGGCGAGAGAGGGAATCCAGGCAGAGGTAGGGACAGCGGGAATCCAGGCAAAGGCGGCGAGAGAGGGAATCCACGCAGAGGCGGCGAGAGAGGTTCAGGCAGAGGCGGCGAGAGAGGGAATCCAGGCAGAGGCGGCGAGAGAGGGAATCCAGGCAGAGGCGGCGAGAGAGGCAATCCAGGCAGAGGCGGCGAGAGAGGGAATCCAGGCAGAGGCGGCGAGAGAGAGAATCCAGGCAGATGCGGCGAAAGAGGGAATCCAGGCAGAGGCTGCGAGAGAGGTTCAGGCAGAAGCAGCGAGAGTGGTAAAGGCAGAGGCAACGAGAGAGTGAATCCAGGCAGAGGCGGCGAGAGAGGTTCAGGCAGAAGCAGCGAGAGAGGTAAAGGCAGAGGCAGCGAGAGAGGGAATCCAGTCAGAGGCGGCGAGAGAGGGAATCCAGGCACAGGCGGCGAGAGAGGGAATCCAGGCAGAGGCGGCGAGAGAGGTTCAGGCAGAAGCAGCGACAGAGGTAAAGGCAGAGGCAGCGAGACAGGGAATCCAGGCAGAGGCCACGAGAGAGGCAATCCAGGCAGAGGTGGCGAGAGAGGTTCAGGTAGACGCAGCGAGAGGGGTGCAGGCAGAGGCAGCGAGAGAGGGAATCCAGGCAGAGGCGGCGAGAGAGCGAATCCAGGCAGAGGCCGCGAGAGAGGTTCAGGCAGAGGCGGCGAGAGAGGCGGTGAGAGAAAGAATCCAGGCAGAGGCAGCGAGAGAGCGAAAGCAGGCAGAGGCAGCGAGAGGGGTTCAGGCAGAGGCAGCGAGAGAGGGGTTAAGGCAGAGGCAGCGAGAGAGGGAATCCAGGCAGAGGCGGTGAGAGAGCGAATCCAGGCAGAGGCCGCGAGAGAGGTTCAGGCAGAGGCAGCGAGACAGGTTCAGTCAGACGCGCCGAGAGAGGTTCAGGCAGAGGCGGCGAGAGAGGTTCAGGCAGAGGCAGCGAGAGAGGGAATCCAGGCAGAGGCAGCGAGAGAGGTTCAGGCAGAGGCAGCGAGAGAGGGAATCCAGGCAGAGGCAGCGAGAGAGGTTCAGGCAGAGGCAGCGAGAGAGGGAATCCAGGCAGAGGCAGCGAGAGAGGTTCAGGCAGAGGCAGCGAGAGAGGGAATCCAGGCAGAGGCGGCGAGAGAGCGAATCCAGGCAGAGGCCGCGAGAGAGGTTCAGGCAGAGGCGGCGAGAGAGGTTCAGTCAGAGGCGGCGAGAGAGGTTCAGGCAGAGGCAGCGAGAGAGGGAATCCAGGCAGATGCGGCGAGAGGGGTTCAGGCAGAGGCGGCGAGAGGGGGAATCCAGGCAGAGGCGGCGAGACGGGGAATCCAGGCAGAGGCAGCGAGAGTGTTAATCCAGGCAGAGGCAGCGAGAGGGGGATTCCAGGCAGAGGCAGCGAGAGAGGTTCAGGCAGAGGCAGCGAAAGAGGTTCAGGCAGAGGCAGCGAGAGAGGTTCAGGCAGAGGCGGTGAGAGAAGGAATCCAGGCAGAGGCAGCGAGAGAGCGAAAGCAGGCAGAGGCAGCGAGAGGGGTTCAGTCAGAGGCTGCGAGAGAGGGGTTCAGGCAGAGGCAGCGAGAGAGGGAATCCAGGCAGAGGCGGCGAGAGAGCGAATCCAGGCAGAGGCCGCGAGAGAGGTTCAGGCAGAGGCAGCGAGAGAGGTTCAGGCAGAGGCAGCGAGAGAGGTTCAGGCAGAGGCAGCGAAAGAGGGAATCCATGCAGAGGCAGCGAGAGAGGTTCAGGCAGAGGCAGCGAGAGAGTGAATCCAGGCAGATGCGGCGAGAGAGGGAATCCAGGCAGAGGCAGCGAGAGAGGGAATCCAGGCAGAGGCGGCGAGAGGGAATCCAGGCAGAGGCGGCGAGAGAGGGAATCCAGGCAGAGGCGGCGAGAGAGGTATTCCAGGCAGATGCGGCGAGAGAGGGAATCCAGGCAGAGGCAGCGAGAGAGGGAATCCAGGCAGAGGCAGCGAGAGGGATTCCAGGCAGATGCAGCAAGAGAGGGAATCCAGGCAGTGGCAGCGAGAGAGGGAATCCAGGCAGAGGCAGCGAGAGAGGGAATCCAGGCAGAGGCAGCGAGAGAGGGAATCCAGGCAGAGGCAGCGAGAGGGGGATTCCAGGCAGAGGCAGCGAAAGAGGTTCACGCAGAGGCAGCGAGAGAGGTTCAGGCAGAGGCAGCGAGAGAGGTTCAGGCAGAGGCGGCGAAAGAGGGAATCCAGGCAGAGGCAGCGAGAGAGGTTCAGGCAGAGGCAGCGAGAGAGTGAATCCAGGCAGATGCGGCGAGAGAGGGAATCCAGGCAGAGGCAGCGAGAGAGGGAATCCAGGCAGAGGCGGCGAGAGGGAATCCAGGCAGAGGCGGCGAGAGAAGGAATCCAGGCAGAGGCTGCGAGAGAGGGAATCCAGGCAGAGGCAGCGAGAGAGGGAATCCAGGCAGAGGCAGCGAGAGGGGGATTCCAGGCAGAGGCAGCGAGAGAGGGAATCCAGGCAGAGGCAGCGAGAGGGGGATTCCAGGCAGAGGCAGCGAAAGAGGTTCAGGCAGAGGCAGCGAGAGAGGTTCAGGCAGAGGCAGCGAGAGAGGTTCAGGCAGAGGCGGCGAAAGAGGGAATCCAGGCAGAGGCAGCGAGAGAGGTTCAGGCAGAGGCAGCGAGAGAGTGAATCCAGGCAGATGCGGCGAGAGAGGGAATCCAGGCAGAGGCAGCGAGAGAGGGAATCCAGGCAGAGGCGGCGAGAGGGAATCCAGGCAGAGGCGGCGAGAGAGGGAATCCAGGCAGAGGCGGCGAGAGAGGGATTCCAGGCAGATGCGGCGAGAGAGGGAATCCAGGCAGAGGCAGCTAGAGAGGGAATCCAGGCAGAGGCAGCGAGAGGGATTCCAGGCAGATGCAGCAAGAGAGGGAATCCAGGCAGTGGCAGCGAGAGAGGGAATCCAGGCAGAGGCAGCGAGAGAGGGAATCCAGGCAGTGGCAGCGAGAGGGGGATTCCAGGCAGAGGCAGCGAAAGAGGTTCAGGCAGAGGCAGCGAGAGAGGTTCAGGCAGAGGCAGCGAGAGAGGTTCAGGCAGAGGCGGCGAAAGAGGGTATCCAGGCAGAGGCAGCGAGAGAGGTTCAGGCAGAGGCAGCGAGAGAGTGAATCCAGGCAGATGCGGCGAGAGAGTGAATCCAGGCAGAGGCAGCGAGAGAGGGAATCCAGGCAGAGGCGGCGAGAGGGAATCCAGGCAGAGGCGGCGAGAGAGCGAATCCAGGCAGAGGCCGCGAGAGAGGTTCAGGCAGAGGCAGCGAGAGAGATTCAGTCAGAGGCGGCGAGAGAGGTTCAGGCAGAGGCGGCGAGAGAGGTTCAGGCAGATGCAGCGAGAGAGGGAATCCAGGCAGAGGCAGCGAGAGAGGTTCAGGCAGAGGCAGCGAGAGAGTGAATCCAGGCAGATGCGGCGAGAGGGGGAATCCAGGCAGAGGCAGCGAGAGAGGGAATCCAGGCAGAGGCAGAGAGAGAGGTTCAGGCAGAGGCAGCGAGAGAGGATCAGGCGGAGGCAGCGAGAGGGAATACAGGCAGAGGCAGCGAGAGAGGTTCAGGCAGAGGCAGCGAGATAGGGAATCCAGGCAGAGGCAGCGAGAGAGGTTCAGGCAGAGGCAGCGAGATAGGGAATCCAGGCAGAGGCAGCGAGAGAGGGAATCCACGCAGAGGAAGCGAGAGAGGGAATCCACGCAGAGGAAGCGAGAGGGGGAATCCAGGCAGAGGCAGCGAGAGGGGGAATCCAGGCAGAGGCAGCGAGAGAAGTTCAGGTAGAGGCAGCGAGAGAGGGAATCCAGGCAGAGGCGGCGAGAGAGGGAATCCAGGCAGAGGCGGCGAGAGAGGGAATCCAGGCAGAGGCGGCGAGAGAGGGAATCCAGGCAGAGGCGGCGAGAGAGGGAATTCAGGCAGAGGCGGCGAGAGAGGGAATCCAGGAAGAGGCTGCGAGAGAGGTTCAGGCAGAAGCAGCGAGAGTGGTAAAGGCAGAGGCAGCGAGAGAGTGAATCCAGGCAGAGGCGGCGAGAGAGGGTCAGGCAGAAGCAGCGAGAGAGGTAAAGGCAGAGGCAGCGAGAGAGGGAATCCAGGCAGAGGCGGCGAGAGAGGGAATCCAGGCAGAGGCGGCGAGAGAGGTTCAGGCAGAAGCAGCGACAGAGGTAAAGGCAGAGGCAGCGAGACAGGGAATCCAGGCAGAGGCCACGAGAGAGGGAATCCAGGCAGAGGCGGTGAGAGAGGTTCAGGCAGAGGTGGCGAGAGAGGTTCAGGCAGAGGTGGCGAGAGGGATTCAGGCAGAGGTGGCGAGAGAGGTGCAGGCAGAGGCAGCGAGAGAGGGAATCCAGGCAGAGGCAGCGAGAGAGGTTCAGGCAGAGGCAGCGAGAGAGTGAATCCAGGCAGATGCGGCGAGAGGGGGAATCCAGGCAGAGGCAGCGAGAGAGGGAATCCAGGCAGAGGCAGAGAGAGAGGTTCAGGCAGAGGCAGCGAGAGAGGATCAGGCGGAGGCAGCGAGAGGGAATACAGGCAGAGGCAGCGAGAGAGGTTCAGGCAGAGGCAGCGAGATAGGGAATCCAGGCAGAGGCAGCGAGAGGGGGAATCCAGGCAGAGGCAGCGAGAGAGGTACAGGCAGAGGCAGCGAGATAGGGAATCCAGGCAGAGGCAGCGAGAGAGGGAATCCACGCAGAGGAAGCGAGAGGGGGAATCCAGGCAGAGGCAGCGAGAGGGGGAATCCAGGCAGAGGCAGCGAGAGTGTGAATCCAAGCAGAGGCAGCGAGAGAGGTTCAGGCAGAGGCAGCGAGAGAGGTTCAGGCAGAGGCAGCGAGACAGGGAATCCAGGCAGAGGCCGCGAGAGAGGTTCAGGTAGAGGCAGCGAGAGAGGGAATCCAGGCAGAGGCAGCGAGAGAGGGAATCCAGGCAGAGGCGGCGAGAGAGGGAATCCAGGCAGAGCCGGCGAGAGAGGGAATCCAGGCAGAGGCGGCGAGAGAGGGAATTCAGGCAGAGGCGGCGAGAGAGGGAATCCAGGAAGAGGCTGCGAGAGAGGTTCAGGCAGAAGCAGCGAGAGTGGTAAAGGCAGAGGCAGCGAGAGAGTGAATCCAGGCAGAGGCGGCGAGAGAGGGTCAGGCAGAAGCAGCGAGAGAGGTAAAGGCAGAGGCAGCGAGAGAGGGAATCCAGGCAGAGGCGGCGAGAGAGGGAATCCAGGCAGAAGCGGCGAGAGAGGTTCAGGCGGAAGCAGCGACAGAGGTAAAGGCAGAGGCAGCGAGACAGGGAATCCAGGCAGAGGCCACGAGAGAGGGAATCCAGGCAGAGGCGGCGAGAGAGGTTCAGGCAGAGGTGGCGAGAGAGGTTCAGGCAGAGGTGGCGAGAGGGATTCAGGCAGACGTGGCGAGAGAGGTTCAGGCAGACGCAGCGAGAGGGGTGCTGGCAGAGGCAGCGAGAGAGGGAATCCAGACAGAGGCGGCGAGAGAGGCGGCGAGAGAAGGAATCCAGGCAGAGGCAGCGAGAGAGCGAAAGCAGGCAGAGGCAGCGAGAGGGGTTCAGGCAGAGGCAGCGAGAGAGGGAATCCAGGCAGAGGCGGCGAGAGAGCGAATCCAGGCAGAGGCCTCGAGAGAGGTTCAGGCAGAGGCAGCGAGAGAGGTTCAGTCAGACGCGCCGAGAGAGGTTCAGGCAGAGGCGGCGAGAGAGGTTCAGGCAGAGGCAGCGAGAGAGGGAATCCAGGCAGAGGCTGCGAGAGAGGTTCAGGCAGAAGCAGCGAGAGTGGTAAAGGCAGAGGCAGCGAGAGAGTGAATCCAGGCAGAGGCGGCGAGAGAGGGAATCCAGGCAGAGGCGGCGAGAGAGGTTCAGGCAGAAGCAGCGACAGAGGTAAAGGCAGAGGCAGCGAGACAGGGAATCCAGGCAGAGGCCACGAGAGAGGGAATCCAGGCAGAGGCGGCGAGAGAGGTTCAGGCAGAGGTGGCGAGAGAGGTTCAGGCAGAGGTGGCGAGAGGGATTCAGGCAGAGGTGGCGAGAGAGGTGCAGGCAGAGGCAGCGAGAGAGGGAATCCAGGCAGAGGCAGCGAGAGAGGTTCAGGCAGAGGCAGCGAGAGAGTGAATCCAGGCAGATGCGGCGAGAGGGGGAATCCAGGCAGAGGCAGCGAGAGAGGGAATCCAGGCAGAGGCAGAGAGAGAGGTTCAGGCAGAGGCAGCGAGAGAGGATCAGGCGGAGGCAGCGAGAGGGAATACTGGCAGAGGCAGCGAGAGAGGTTCAGGCAGAGGCAGCGAGATAGGGAATCCAGGCAGAGGCAGCGAGAGGGGGAATCCAGGCAGAGGCAGCGAGAGAGGTACAGGCAGAGGCAGCGAGATAGGGAATCCAGGCAGAGGCAGCGAGAGAGGGAATCCACGCAGAGGAAGCGAGAGGGGGAATCCAGGCAGAGGCAGCGAGAGGGGGAATCCAGGCAGAGGCAGCGAGAGTGTGAATCCAAGCAGAGGCAGCGAGAGACGTTCAGGCAGAGGCAGCGAGAGAGGTTCAGGCAGAGGCAGCGAGACAGGGAATCCAGGCAGAGGCCGCGAGAGAGGTTCAGGTAGAGGCAGCGAGAGAGGGAATCCAGGCAGAGGCAGCGAGAGAGGGAATCCAGGCAGAGGCGGCGAGAGAGGGAATCCAGGCAGAGCCGGCGAGAGAGGGAATCCAGGCAGAGGCGGCGAGAGAGGGAATTCAGGCAGAGGCGGCGAGAGAGGGAATCCAGGAAGAGGCTGCGAGAGAGGTTCAGGCAGAAGCAGCGAGAGTGGTAAAGGCAGAGGCAGCGAGAGAGTGAATCCAGGCAGAGGCGGCGAGAGAGGGTCAGGCAGAAGCAGCGAGAGAGGTAAAGGCAGAGGCAGCGAGAGAGGGAATCCAGGCAGAGGCGGCGAGAGAGGGAATCCAGGCAGAAGCGGCGAGAGAGGTTCAGGCGGAAGCAGCGACAGAGGTAAAGGCAGAGGCAGCGAGACAGGGAATCCAGGCAGAGGCCACGAGAGAGGGAATCCAGGCAGAGGCGGCGAGAGAGGTTCAGGCAGAGGTGGCGAGAGAGGTTCAGGCAGAGGTGGCGAGAGGGATTCAGGCAGACGTGGCGAGAGAGGTTCAGGCAGACGCAGCGAGAGGGGTGCTGGCAGAGGCAGCGAGAGAGGGAATCCAGACAGAGGCGGCGAGAGAGGCGGCGAGAGAAGGAATCCAGGCAGAGGCAGCGAGAGAGCGAAAGCAGGCAGAGGCAGCGAGAGGGGTTCAGGCAGAGGCAGCGAGAGAGGGGTTCAGGCAGAGGCAGCGAGAGAGGGAATCCAGGCAGAGGCGGCGAGAGAGCGAATCCAGGCAGAGGCCTCGAGAGAGGTTCAGGCAGAGGCAGCGAGAGAGGTTCAGTCAGACGCGCCGAGAGAGGTTCAGGCAGAGGCGGCGAGAGAGGTTCAGGCAGAGGCAGCGAGAGAGGTTCAGGCAGAGGCAGCAAGAGAGGTTCAGGCAGAGGCAGCGAGAGAGGGAATCCAGGCAGAGGCAGCGAGAGAGGTTCAGGCAGAGGCAGCGAGAGAGGGAATCCAGGCAGACGTAGCGAGAGAGCTTCAGGCAGAGGCAGCGAGAGAGGGAATCCAGGCAGAGGCAGCGAGAGAGGGAATCCAGGCAGAGGCGGCGAGAGAGGTTCAGGCAGAGGTGGCGAGAGAGGTTCAGGCAGAGGTGGCGAGAGGGATTCAGGCAGAGGTGGCGAGAGAGGTGCAGGCAGAGGCAGCGAGAGAGGGAATCCAGGCAGAGGCAGCGAGAGAGGTTCAGGCAGAGGCAGCGAGAGAGTGAATCCAGGCAGATGCGGCGAGAGGGGGAATCCAGGCAGAGGCAGCGAGAGAGGGAATCCAGGCAGAGGCAGAGAGAGAGGTTCAGGCAGAGGCAGCGAGAGAGGATCAGGCGGAGGCAGCTAGAGGGAATACAGGCAGAGGCAGCGAGAGAGGTTCAGGCAGAGGCAGCGAGATAGGGAATCCAGGCAGAGGCAGCGAGAGGGGGAATCCAGGCAGAGGCAGCGAGAGAGGTACAGGCAGAGGCAGCGAGATAGGGAATCCAGGCAGAGGCAGCGAGAGAGGGAATCCACGCAGAGGAAGCGAGAGGGGGAATCCAGGCAGAGGCAGCGAGAGGGGGAATCCAGGCAGAGGCAGCGAGAGTGTGAATCCAAGCAGAGGCAGCGAGAGAGGTTCAGGCAGAGGCAGCGAGAGAGGTTCAGGCAGAGGCAGCGAGACAGGGAATCCAGGCAGAGGCCGCGAGAGAGGTTCAGGTAGAGGCAGCGAGAGAGGGAATCCAGGCAGAGGCAGCGAGAGAGGGAATCCAGGCAGAGGCGGCGAGAGAGGGAATCCAGGCAGAGCCGGCGAGAGAGGGAATCCAGGCAGAGGCGGCGAGAGAGGGAATTCAGGCAGAGGCGGCGAGAGAGGGAATCCAGGAAGAGGCTGCGAGAGAGGTTCAGGCAGAAGCAGCGAGAGTGGTAAAGGCAGAGGCAGCGAGAGAGTGAATCCAGGCAGAGGCGGCGAGAGAGGGTCAGGCAGAAGCAGCGAGAGAGGTAAAGGCAGAGGCAGCGAGAGAGGGAATCCAGGCAGAGGCGGCGAGAGAGGGAATCCAGGCAGAAGCGGCGAGAGAGGTTCAGGCGGAAGCAGCGACAGAGGTAAAGGCAGAGGCAGCGAGAGAGGGATTCCAGGCAGAGGCAGCGAGAGGGGGAATCCAGGCAGAGGCAGCGAGAGGGGGAATCCAGGCAGAGGCAGCGAGAGTGTGAATCCAAGCAGAGGCAGCGAGAGAGGTTCAGGCAGAGGCAGCGAGAGAGGTTCAGGCAGAGGCAGCGAGAGAGGGAATCCAGGCAGAGGCAGCGAGAGAGGGAATCCAGGCAGAGGCAGCGAGAGAGGTTCAGGTAGAGGCAGCGAGAGAGGGAATCCAGGCAGAGGCGGCGAGAGAGGGAATCCAGGCAGAGGCGGCGAGAGAGGGAATCCAGGCAGAGGCGGCGAGAGAGGGAATCCAGGCAGCGGCGGCGAGAGAGGGAATCCAGGCAGAGGCGGCGAGAGATGGAATCCAGGCAGAGGCGGCGAGAGAGGGAATCCACGCAGAGGAGGCGAGAGATGGAATCCAGGCAGAGGCGGCGAGAGAGGGAATCCAGGCAGAGGCGGCGAGAGAGGGAATCCAGGCAGAGGTCGCGAGAGAGGTAATCCAGGCAGAGGCGGCGAGAGGGGGAATCCAGGCAGAGGCGGCGAGAGAGGGAATCCAGGCAGAGGCGGCGAGAGAGGGAACCCAGGCAGAGGCGGCGAGAGAGAGAATCCAGGCAGATGCGGCGACAGAGGGAATCCAGGCAGAGGCTGCAAGAGAGGTTCAGGCAGAAGCAGCTAGAGTGGTAAAGGCAGAGGCAGCGAGATAGGGAATCCAGGCAGAGGCAGCGAGAGGGGGAATCCAGGCAGAGGCGGCGAGAGAGGGAATACAGGCAGAGGCAGCGAGAGAGGTTCAGGCAGAGGCAGCGAGATAGGGATTCCAGGCAGAGGCAGCGAGAGGGGGAATCCAGTCAGAGGCAGCGAGAGAGGTTCAGGCAGAGGCAGCGAGAGAGGTTCAGGCAGAGGCAGCGAGAGACGGAATCCAGGCAGAGGCAGCTAGAGAGGGAATCCAGGCAGAGGCGGCGAGAGAGGGAATCCAGGCAGAGGCTGCGAGACAGGGAATCCAGGCAGAGGCAGCGAGAGAGGGAATCCAGGCAGAGGCGGCGAGAGAGGGAATCCAGGCAGAGGCGGCGAGATAGGGAATCCAGGCAGAGGCTGCGATAGAGGGAATCCAGGCAGAGGCAGCGAGAGAGGTCCAGGCAGAGGCAGCGAGATAGGGAATCCAGGCAGAGGCAGCGAGAGAGGGAATCCAGGCAGAGGCGGCGAGAGAGGGAATCCAGGCAGAGGCGGCGAGAGAGGGAATCCAGGCAGAGGCGGCGAGAGAGGGAATCCAGGCAGAGGCAGAGAGAGAGGTTCAGGCAGAGGCAGCGAGAGAGGATCAGGCAGAGGCAGCGAGAGGGAATACAGGCAGAGGCAGTGAGAGAGGTTCAGGCAGAGGCAGCGAGAGAGGGAATCCAGACAGAGGCAGCGAGAGAGGTTCAGGCAGATGCAGCGAGATAGGGAATCCAGGCAGAGGCAGCGAGACAGGGAATCCAGGCAGAGGCGGCGAGAGAGGGAATCCAGGCAGAGGCGGCGAGAGAGGGAATCCAGACAGAGGCAGAGAGAGAGGTTCAGGCAGAGGCAGCGAGAGAGGATCAGGCAGAGGCAGCGAGAGGGAATACAGGCAGAGGCAGCGAGAGAGGTTCAGGCAGTGGCAGCGAGATAGGGAATCCAGGCAGAGACAGCGAGAGGGGGAATCCAGGCAGAGGCAGCGAGATAGGGAATCCAGGCAGAGGCAGCGAGAGAGGTTCAGGCAGAGGCAGCGAGAGAGGGAATCCAGGCAGAGGCAGCGAGAGAGGTTCAGGCAGAGGCAGTGAGAGAGGGAATCCGGTCAAAGGCGGCGAGAGAGCGAATCCAGGCAGAGGCCGCGAGAGAGGTTCAGGCAGAGGCAGCGAGAGAGGTTCAGTCAGAGGCGGCGAGAGAGGTTCAGGTAGAGGCGGCGAGAGAGGTTCAGGCAGAGGCAGCGAGAGAGGGAATCCAGGCAGAGGCAGCGAGAGAGGTTCAGGCAGAGGTAGCGAGAGAGGTTCAGGCAGATGCGGCGAGAGGGGGAATCCAGGCAGAGGCAGCGAGAGAGGTTCAGGCAGAGGCAGCGAGAGAGTGAATCCAGGCAGAGGCAGCGAGAGAGTGAATCCAGACAGAGGCGGCGAGAGATGGAATCCAGGCAGAGGCGGCGAGACGGGGAATCCAGGCAGAGGCGGCGAGACGGGGAATCCAGGCAGAGGCAGCGACAGTGTTAATCCAGGCAGAGGCAGCGAGAGGGGGATTCCAGGCAGAGGCAGCGACAGAGGTTCAGGCAGAGACAGCGAAAGAGGTTCAGGCAGAGGCAGCGAGAGAGGTTCAGGCAGAGGCAGCGAGAGAGGGAATCCAGGCCGAGGCGGCGAGAGAGGGAATCCAGGCAGAGGCAGCGGGAGAGGGAATCCAGGCAGATGCGGCAAGAGAGGTTCAGGCAGAGGCAGCGAGACAGTTTCAGGCAGAGGCAGCGAGAGAGGGAATCCAGGCAGCGTCAGCGAGAGAGGGAATCCAGGCAGAGGCAGCGAGAGAGGGGTTCAGGCAGAGGCGGCGAGAGAGGCGGTGAGAGAAGGAATCCAGGCAGAGGCAGCGAGAGAGCGAAAGCAGGCAGAGGCAGCGAGAGGGGTTCAGGCAGAGGCAGCGAGAGAGGGGTTCAGGCAGAGGCAGCGAGAGAGGGAATCCAGGCAGAGGCGGCGAGAGAGCGAATCCAGGCAGAGGCCGCGAGAGAGGTTCAGGCAGAGGCAGCGAGAGAGGTTCAGTCAGACGCGCCGAGAGAGGTTCAGGCAGAGGCGGCGAGAGAGGGAATCCAGGCAGAGGCGGCGAGAGAGGTTCAGGCAGAGGCAGCGAGAGAGGTTCAGTCAGAGGCAGCGAGAGAGGGAATCCAGGCAGAGGCGGCGAGAGAGCGAATCCAGGCAGAGTCCGCGAGAGAAGTTCAGGCAGAGGCAGCGAGAGAGGTTCAGTCAGACGCGCCGAGAGAGGTTCAGGCAGAGGCAGCGAGAGAGGGAATCCAGGCAGAGGCAGCGAGAGAGGTTCAGGCAGAGGCAGCGAGAGAGGGAATCCTGGCAGAGGCAGCGAGAGAGGTTCAGGCAGAGGCAGCGAGAGAGGGAATCCAGGCAGAGGCAGCGAGAGAGGTTCAGGCAGAGGCAGCGAGAGAGGGAATCCAGGCAGAGGCGGCGAGAGAGCGAATCCAGGCAGAGGCCGCGAGAGAGGTTCAGGCAGAGGCAGCGAGAGAGGTTCAGTCAGAGGCGGCGAGAGAGGTTCAGGTAGAGGCGGCGAGAGAGGTTCAGGCAGAGGCAGCGAGAGAGTGAATCCAGGCAGATGCGGCGAGAGGGGTTCAGGCAGAGGCGGCGAGAGGGGGAATCCAGGCAGAGGCGGCGAGAGGGGGAATCCAGGCAGAGGCGGCGAGAGTGTTAATCCAGGCAGAGGCAGTGAGAGTGTTAATCCAGGCAGAGGCAGCGAGAGAGGTTCAGACAGAGGCAGCGAGAGAGGGAATCCAGGCAGAGGCAGCGAGAGAGGTTCAGGCAGCGGCAGCGAGAGAGGGAATACAGGCAGAGGCAGCGAGAGAGGTTCAGGCAGAAGCAGCGAGAGAGGGAATACAGGCAGAGGCAGAGAGAGAGGTAAAAAGGCAGAGGTAGCGAGAGAGGGAATACAGGCAGAGGCAGAGAGAGAGGGAATCCAGGCAGAGGCGGCGAGAGTGTTAATCCAGGCAGAGGCAGCGAGAGTGTTAATCCAGGCAGAGGCAGCGAGAGAGGTTCAGACAGAGGCAGCGAGAGAGGGAATCCTGGCAGAGGCGGCGAGAGAGGGAATCCAGGCAGAGGCAGCGAGAGAGGGAATCCAGGCAGAGGCGGCGAGAGAGGGAATCCAGGCAGAGTCGGCGAGAGAGGGAATCCAGGCAGAGGCGGCGAGAGGGGGAATCCAGGCAGAGTCGGCGAGAGAGGGAATCCAGGCAGAGGCAGCGAGAGAGGGAATCCAGGCAGAGGCAGCGAGAGAGGGAATCCAGGCAGAGGCGGCGAGAGAGGGAATGCAGGCAGCGTCAGCGAGAGAGGGAATCCAGGCAGAGGCGGCGAGAGAGGGAATCCAGGCAGAGGCAGCGAGAGAGGGAATCCAGGCAGAGGCAGCGAGAGAGGGAATCCAGGCAGAGGCAGCGAGAGAGGTTCAGGCAGAAGCAGCGAGAGAGGGAATCCAGGCAGAGGCAGCCATAGAGGGATTCCAGGCAGAGGCAGCGAGAGGGGGAATCCAGGCAGAGGCAGCGAGAGTGTGAATCCAAGCAGAGGCAGCGAGAGAGGTTCAGGCAGAGGCAGCGAGAGAGGTTCAGGCAGAGGCAGCGAGAGAGGGAATCCAGGCAGAGGCAGCGAGAGAGGGAATCCAGGCAGAGGCAGCGAGAGAGGTTCAGGTAGAGGCAGCGAGAGAGGGAATCCAGGCAGAGGCGGCGAGAGAGGGAATCCAGGCAGAGGCGGCGAGAGAGGGAATCCAGGCAGAGGCGGCGAGAGAGGGAATCCAGGCAGCGGCGGCGAGAGAGGGAATCCAGGCAGAGGCGGCGAGAGATGGAATCCAGGCAGAGGCGGCGAGAGAGGGAATCCACGCAGAGGAGGCGAGAGATGGAATCCAGGCAGAGGCGGCGAGAGAGGGAATCCAGGCAGAGGCGGCGAGAGAGGGAATCCAGGCAGAGGTCGCGAGAGAGGGAATCCAGGCAGAGGCGGCGAGAGGGGGAATCCAGGCAGAGGCGGCGAGAGAGGGAATCCAGGCAGAGGCGGCGAGAGAGGGAACCCAGGCAGAGGCGGCGAGAGAGAGAATCCAGGCAGATGCGGCGACAGAGGGAATCCAGGCAGAGGCTGCGAGAGAGGTTCAGGCAGAAGCAGCCAGAGTGGTAAAGGCAGAGGCAGCGAGATAGGGAATCCAGGCAGAGGCAGCGAGAGGGGGAATCCAGGCAGAGGCGGCGAGAGAGGGAATACAGGCAGAGGCAGCGAGAGAGGTTCAGGCAGAGGCAGCGAGATAGGGATTCCAGGCAGAGGCAGCGAGAGGGGGAATCCAGTCAGAGGCAGCGAGAGAGGTTCAGGCAGAGGCAGCGAGAGAGGTTCAGGCAGAGGCAGCGAGAGACGGAATCCAGGCAGAGGCAGCTAGAGAGGGAATCCAGGCAGAGGCGGCGAGAGAGGGAATCCAGGCAGAGGCTGCGAGACAGGGAATCCAGGCAGAGGCAGCGAGAGAGGGAATCCAGGCAGAGGCGGCGAGAGAGGGAATCCAGGCAGAGGCGGCGAGATAGGGAATCCAGGCAGAGGCTGCGATAGAGGGAATCCAGGCAGAGGCAGCGAGAGAGGTCCAGGCAGAGGCAGCGAGATAGGGAATCCAGGCAGAGGCAGCGAGAGAGGGAATCCAGGCAGAGGCGGCGAGAGAGGGAATCCAGGCAGAGGCGGCGAGAGAGGGAATCCAGGCAGAGGCGGCGAGAGAGGGAATCCAGGCAGAGGCAGAGAGAGAGGTTCAGGCAGAGGCAGCGAGAGAGGATCAGGCAGAGGCAGCGAGAGGGAATACAGGCAGAGGCAGTGAGAGAGGTTCAGGCAGAGGCAGCGAGAGAGGTTCAGGCAGAGGCAGCGAGAGAGGGAATCCAGACAGAGGCAGCGAGAGAGGTTCAGGCAGATGCAGCGAGATAGGGAATCCAGGCAGAGGCAGCGAGACAGGGAATCCAGGCAGAGGCGGCGAGAGAGGGAATCCAGGCAGAGGCGGCGAGAGAGGGAATCCAGACAGAGGCAGAGAGAGAGGTTCAGGCAGAGGCAGCGAGAGAGGATCAGGCAGAGGCAGCGAGAGGGAATACAGGCAGAGGCAGCGAGAGAGGTTCAGGCAGTGGCAGCGAGATAGGGAATCCAGGCAGAGACAGCGAGAGGGGGAATCCAGGCAGAGGCAGCGAGATAGGGAATCCAGGCAGAGGCAGCGAGAGAGGTTCAGGCAGAGGCAGCGAGAGAGGGAATCCAGGCAGAGGCAGCGAGAGAGGTTCAGGCAGAGGCAGTGAGAGAGGGAATCCGGTCAAAGGCGGCGAGAGAGCGAATCCAGGCAGAGGCCGCGAGAGAGGTTCAGGCAGAGGCAGCGAGAGAGGTTCAGTCAGAGGCGGCGAGAGAGGTTCAGGTAGAGGCGGCGAGAGAGGTTCAGGCAGAGGCAGCGAGAGAGGGAATCCAGGCAGAGGCAGCGAGAGAGGTTCAGGCAGAGGTAGCGAGAGAGGTTCAGGCAGATGCGGCGAGAGGGGGAATCCAGGCAGAGGCAGCGAGAGAGGTTCAGGCAGAGGCAGCGAGAGAGTGAATCCAGGCAGAGGCAGCGAGAGAGTGAATCCAGACAGAGGCGGCGAGAGATGGAATCCAGGCAGAGGCGGCGAGACGGGGAATCCAGGCAGAGGCGGCGAGACGGGGAATCCAGGCAGAGGCAGCGACAGTGTTAATCCAGGCAGAGGCAGCGAGAGGGGGATTCCAGGCAGAGGCAGCGACAGAGGTTCAGGCAGAGACAGCGAAAGAGGTTCAGGCAGAGGCAGCGAGAGAGGTTCAGGCAGAGGCAGCGAGAGAGGGAATCCAGGCCGAGGCGGCGAGAGAGGGAATCCAGGCAGAGGCAGCGGGAGAGGGAATCCAGGCAGAGGCGGCAAGAGAGGTTCAGGCAGAGGCAGCGAGACAGTTTCAGGCAGAGGCAGCGAGAGAGGGAATCCAGGCAGCGTCAGCGAGAGAGGGAATCCAGGCAGAGGCAGCGAGAGAGGGGTTCAGGCAGAGGCGGCGAGAGAGGCGGTGAGAGAAGGAATCCAGGCAGAGGCAGCGAGAGAGCGAAAGCAGGCAGAGGCAGCGAGAGGGGTTCAGGCAGAGGCAGCGAGAGAGGGGTTCAGGCAGAGGCAGCGAGAGAGGGAATCCAGGCAGAGGCGGCGAGAGAGCGAATCCAGGCAGAGGCCGCGAGAGAGGTTCAGGCAGAGGCAGCGAGAGAGGTTCAGTCAGACGCGCCGAGAGAGGTTCAGGCAGAGGCGGCGAGAGAGGGAATCCAGGCAGAGGCGGCGAGAGAGGTTCAGGCAGAGGCAGCGAGAGAGGTTCAGTCAGAGGCAGCGAGAGAGGGAATCCAGGCAGAGGCGGCGAGAGAGCGAATCCAGGCAGAGTCCGCGAGAGAGGTTCAGGCAGAGGCAGCGAGAGAGGTTCAGTCAGACGCGCCGAGAGAGGTTCAGGCAGAGGCAGCGAGAGAGGGAATCCAGGCAGAGGCAGCGAGAGAGGTTCAGGCAGAGGCAGCGAGAGAGGGAATCCTGGCAGAGGCAGCGAGAGAGGTTCAGGCAGAGGCAGCGAGAGAGGGAATCCAGGCAGAGGCAGCGAGAGAGGTTCAGGCAGAGGCAGCGAGAGAGGGAATCCAGGCAGAGGCGGCGAGAGAGCGAATCCAGGCAGAGGCCGCGAGAGAGGTTCAGGCAGAGGCAGCGAGAGAGGTTCAGTCAGAGGCGGCGAGAGAGGTTCAGGTAGAGGCGGCGAGAGAGGTTCAGGCAGAGGCAGCGAGAGAGTGAATCCAGGCAGATGCGGCGAGAGGGGTTCAGGCAGAGGCGGCGAGAGGGGGAATCCAGGCAGAGGCGGCGAGAGGGGGAATCCAGGCAGAGGCGGCGAGAGTGTTAATCCAGGCAGAGGCAGCGAGAGTGTTAATCCAGGCAGAGGCAGCGAGAGAGGTTCAGACAGAGGCAGCGAGAGAGGGAATCCAGGCAGAGGCAGCGAGAGAGGTTCAGGCAGCGGCAGCGAGAGAGGGAATACAGGCAGAGGCAGCGAGAGAGGTTCAGGCAGAAGCAGCGAGAGAGGGAATACAGGCAGAGGCAGAGAGAGAGGTAAAAAGGCAGAGGTAGCGAGAGAGGGAATACAGGCAGAGGCAGAGAGAGAGGGAATCCAGGCAGAGGCGGCGAGAGTGTTAATCCAGGCAGAGGCAGCGAGAGTGTTAATCCAGGCAGAGGCAGCGAGAGAGGTTCAGACAGAGGCAGCGAGAGAGGGAATCCTGGCAGAGGCGGCGAGAGAGGGAATCCAGGCAGAGGCAGCGAGAGAGGGAATCCAGGCAGAGGCGGCGAGAGAGGGAATCCAGGCAGAGTCGGCGAGAGAGGGAATCCAGGCAGAGGCGGCGAGAGGGGGAATCCAGGCAGAGTCGGCGAGAGAGGGAATCCAGGCAGAGGCAGCGAGAGAGGGAATCCAGGCAGAGGCAGCGAGAGAGGGAATCCAGGCAGAGGCGGCGAGAGAGGGAATGCAGGCAGCGTCAGCGAGAGAGGGAATCCAGGCAGAGGCGGCGAGAGAGGGAATCCAGGCAGAGGCAGCGAGAGAGGGAATCCAGGCAGAGGCAGCGAGAGAGGGAATCCAGGCAGAGGCAGCGAGAGGGGGATTCCAGGCAGAGGCAGCGAGAGAGGTTCAGGCAGAGGCAGCGAAAGAGGGAATCCGGTCAGAGGCGGCGAGAGAGGTTCAGGCAGAGGCAGCGAAAGAGGGAATCCGGTCAGAGGCGGCGAGAGAGGTTCAGGCAGAGGCAGCGAGAGAGGGAATCCAGGCAGAGGCAGCGAGAGAGGTTCAGGCAGAGGCAGCGAGAGAGGGAATCCGGTCAGAGGCGGCGAGAGAGCGAATCCAGGCAGAGGCCGCGAGAGAGGTTCAGGCAGAGGCAGCGAGAGAGGTTCAGTCAGAGGCGGCGAGAGAGGTTCAGGTAGAGGCGGCGAGAGAGGTTCAGGCAGAGGCAGCGAGAGAGGGAATCCAGGCAGAGGCAGCGAGAGAGGTTCAGGCAGAGGCAGCGAGAGAGTAAATCCAGGCAGATGCGGCGAGAGGGGGAATCCAGGCAGAGGCAGCGAGAGAGGTTCAGGCAGAGGCAGCGAGAGAGTGAATCCAGGCAGATGCGGCGAGAGGGGGAATCCAGGCAGATGCGGCGAGAGGGGGAATCCAGGCAGAGGCGGCGAGACGGGGAATCCAGGCAGAGGCAGCGAGAGTGTTAATCCAGGCAGAGGCAGCGAGAGGGGGATTCCAGGCAGAGGCAGCGACAGAGGTTCAGGCAGAGGCAGCGAAAGAGTTTCAGGCAGAGGCAGCGAGAGAGGTTCAGGCAGAGGCAGCGAGAGAGGGAATCCAGGCCGAGGCGGCGAGAGAGGGAATCCAGGCAGAGGCAGCGGGAGAGGGAATCCAGGCAGAGGCGGCGAGAGAGGTTCAGGCAGAGGCAGCGAGACAGTTTCAGGCAGAGGCAGCGAGAGAGGGAATCCAGGCAGCGTCAGCGAGAGAGGGAATCCAGGCCGAGGCAGCGAGAGAGGGAATCCAGGCAGAGGCAGCGAGAGAGGGGTTCAGGCAGAGGCGGCGAGAGAGGCGGTGAGAGAAGGAATCCAGGCAGAGGCAGCGAGAGAGCGAAAGCAGGCAGAGGCAGCGAGAGGGGTTCAGGCAGAGGCAGCGAGAGAGGGGTTCAGGCAGAGGCAGCGAGAGAGGGAATCCAGGCAGAGGCGGCGAGAGAGCGAATCCAGGCAGAGGCCGCGAGAGAGGTTCAGGCAGAGGCAGCGAGAGAGGTTCAGTCAGACGCGCCGAGAGAGGTTCAGGCAGAGGCGGCGAGAGAGGTTCAGGCAGAGGCAGCGAGAGAGGGAATCCAGGCAGAGGCAGCGAGAGAGGTTCAGGCAGAGGCAGCGAGAGAGGGAATCCTGGCAGAGGCAGCGAGAGAGGTTCAGGCAGAGGCAGCGAGAGAGGGAATCCAGGCAGAGGCAGCGAGAGAGGTTCAGGCAGAGGCAGCGAGAGAGGGAATCCAGGCAGAGGCGGCGAGAGAGCGAATCCAGGCAGAGGCCGCGAGAGAGGTTCAGGCAGAGGCAGCGAGAGAGGTTCAGTCAGAGGCGGCGAGAGAGGTTCAGGTAGAGGCGGCGAGAGAGGTTCAGGCAGAGGCGGCGAGAGAGGGAATCCAGGCAGAGGCAGCGAGAGAGGTTCAGGCAGAGGCAGCGAGAGAGTGAATCCAGGCAGATGCGGCGAGAGAGGTTCAGGCAGAGGCGGCGAGAGGGGGAATCCAGGCAGAGGCGGCGAGAGGGGGAATCCAGGCAGAGGCGGCGAGAGTGTTAATCCAGGCAGAGGCAGCGAGAGTGTTAATCCAGGCAGAGGCAGCGAGAGAGGTTCAGACAGAGGCAGCGAGAGAGGGAATCCAGGCAGAGGCAGCGAGAGAGGTTCAGGCAGCGGCAGCGAGAGAGGGAATCCAGGCAGAGGCAGCGAGAGAGGGAATCCAGGCAGAGGCGGCGAGAGAGGGAATCCAGGCAGAGGCAGCGAGATATGTTCAGGCAGAGGCAGCAAGAGAGGGAATACAGGCAGAGGCAGAGAGAGAGGGAATCCAGGCAGAGGCAGCGAGAGAGGTTCAGGCAGAAGCAGCGAGAGAGGGAATCCAGGCAGAGGCAGCGAGAGAGGGAATCCAGGCAGAGGCGGCGAGAGAGGGAATCCAGGCAGAGTCGGCGAGAGAGGGAATCCAGGCAGAGTCGGCGAGAGAGGGAATCCAGGCAGAGGCGGCGAGAGGGGGAATCCAGGCAGAGTCGGCGAGAGAGGGAATCCAGGCAGAGGCAGCGAGAGAGGGAATCCAGGCAGAGGCAGCGAGAGAGGGAATCCAGGCAGAGGCGGCGAGAGAGGGAATCCAGGCAGCGTCAGCGAGAGAGGGAATCCAGGCAGAGGCAGCTAGAGAGGGAATCCAGGCAGAGGAAGCGAGAGGGGGAATCCAGGCAGAGGCAGCGAGAGGGGGAATCCAGGCAGAGGCAGCGAGAGTGGGAATCCAGGCAGAGGCAGCGAGAGAGGTTCAGGTAGAGGCAGCGAGAGAGGGAATCCAGGCAGAGGCAGCGAGAGAGGGAATCCAGGCAGAGGGGGCGAGAGAGGGAATCCAGGCAGAGGCGGCGAGAGAGGGAATCCAGGCAGAGGCGGCGACAGAGGGAATCCAGGCATAGGCGGCGAGAGAGGGAATCCAGGCAGAGGCGGCGAGAGAGGGAATCCACGCAGAGGCGCCGAGAGAGGGAATCCAGGCAGAGGCGGCGAGACAGGGAATCCACGCAGAGGCGGCGAGAGAGGGAATCCACGCAGAGGCGGCGAGAGATGGAATCCAGGCAGAGGCGGCGAGAGAGGGAATCCAGGCAGAGGCGGCGAGAGAGGGAATCCAGGCAGAGGTAGGGACAGCGGGAATCCAGGCAAAGGCGGCGAGAGAGGGAATCCACGCAGAGGCAGCGAGAGAGGTTCAGGCAGAGGCGGCGAGAGAGGGAATCCAGGCAGAGGCGGCGAGAGAGGGAATCCAGGCAGAGGCGGCGAGAGAGGCAATCCAGGCAGAGGCGGCGAGAGAGGGAATCCAGGCAGAGGCGGCGAGAGAGAGAATCCAGGCAGATGCGGCGAAAGAGGGAATCCAGGCAGAGGCTGCGAGAGAGGTTCAGGCAGAAGCAGCGAGAGTGGTAAAGGCAGAGGCAACGAGAGAGTGAATCCAGGCAGAGGCGGCGAGAGAGGTTCAGGCAGAAGCAGCGAGAGAGGTAAAGGCAGAGGCAGCGAGAGAGGGAATCCAGGCAGAGGCGGCGAGAGAGGGAATCCAGGCACAGGCGGCGAGAGAGGGAATCCAGGCAGAGGCGGCGAGAGAGGTTCAGGCAGAAGCAGCGACAGAGGTAAAGGCAGAGGCAGCGAGACAGGGAATCCAGGCAGAGGCCACGAGAGAGGCAATCCAGGCAGAGGTGGCGAGAGAGGTTCAGGTAGACGCAGCGAGAGGGGTGCAGGCAGAGGCAGCGAGAGAGGGAATCCAGGCAGAGGCGGCGAGAGAGCGAATCCAGGCAGAGGCCGCGAGAGAGGTTCAGGCAGAGGCGGCGAGAGAGGCGGTGAGAGAAAGAATCCAGGCAGAGGCAGCGAGAGAGCGAAAGCAGGCAGAGGCAGCGAGAGGGGTTCAGGCAGAGGCAGCGAGAGAGGGGTTAAGGCAGAGGCAGCGAGAGAGGGAATCCAGGCAGAGGCGGTGAGAGAGCGAATCCAGGCAGAGGCCGCGAGAGAGGTTCAGGCAGAGGCAGCGAGACAGGTTCAGTCAGACGCGCCGAGAGAGGTTCAGGCAGAGGCGGCGAGAGAGGTTCAGGCAGAGGCAGCGAGAGAGGGAATCCAGGCAGAGGCAGCGAGAGAGGGAATCCAGGCAGAGGCAGCGAGAGAGGTTCAGGCAGAGGCAGCGAGAGAGGGAATCCAGGCAGAGGCAGCGAGAGAGGTTCAGGCAGAGGCAGCGAGAGAGGGAATCCAGGCAGAGGCGGCGAGAGAGGTTCAGGCAGAGGCAGCGAGAGAGGGAATCCAGGCAGAGGCAGCGAGAGAGGTTCAGGCAGAGGCAGCGAGAGAGGGAATCCAGGCAGAGGCAGCGAGAGAGGTTCAGGCAGAGGCAGCGAGAGAGGGAATCCAGGCAGAGGCGGCGAGAGAGCGAATCCAGGCAGAGGCCGCGAGAGAGGTTCAGGCAGAGGCGGCGAGAGAGGTTCAGTCAGAGGCGGCGAGAGAGGTTCAGGCAGAGGCAGCGAGAGAGGGAATCCAGGCAGATGCGGCGAGAGGGGTTCAGGCAGAGGCGGCGAGAGGGGGAATCCAGGCAGAGGCGGCGAGACGGGGAATCCAGGCAGAGGCAGCGAGAGTGTTAATCCAGGCAGAGGCAGCGAGAGGGGGATTCCAGGCAGAGGCAGCGAGAGAGGTTCAGGCAGAGGCAGCGAAAGAGGTTCAGGCAGAGGCAGCGAGAGAGCTTCAGGCAGAGGCGGTGAGAGAAGGAATCCAGGCAGAGGCAGCGAGAGAGCGAAAGCAGGCAGAGGCAGCGAGAGGGGTTCAGTCAGAGGCTGCGAGAGAGGGGTTCAGGCAGAGGCAGCGAGAGAGGGAATCCAGGCAGAGGCGGCGAGAGAGCGAATCCAGGCAGAGGCCGCGAGAGAGGTTCAGGCAGAGGCAGCGAGAGAGGTTCAGGCAGAGGCAGCGAGAGAGGTTCAGGCAGAGGCAGCGAAAGAGGGAATCCATGCAGAGGCAGCGAGAGAGGTTCAGGCAGAGGCAGCGAGAGAGTGAATCCAGGCAGATGCGGCGAGAGAGGGAATCCAGGCAGAGGCAGCGAGAGAGGGAATCCAGGCAGAGGCGGCGAGAGGGAATCCAGGCAGAGGCGGCGAGAGAGGGAATCCAGGCAGAGGCGGCGAGAGAGGTATTCCAGGCAGATGCGGCGAGAGAGGGAATCCAGGCAGAGGCAGCGAGAGAGGGAATCCAGGCAGAGGCAGCGAGAGGGATTCCAGGCAGATGCAGCAAGAGAGGGAATCCAGGCAGTGGCAGCGAGAGAGGGAATCCAGGCAGAGGCAGCGAGAGAGGGAATCCAGGCAGAGGCAGCGAGAGAGGTTCAGGCAGAGGCAGCGAGAGAGTAAATCCAGGCAGATGCGGCGAGAGGGGGAATCCAGGCAGAGGCAGCGAGAGAGGTTCAGGCAGAGGCAGCGAGAGAGTGAATCCAGGCAGATGCGGCGAGAGGGGGAATCCAGGCAGATGCGGCGAGAGGGGGAATCCAGGCAGAGGCGGCGAGACGGGGAATCCAGGCAGAGGCAGCGAGAGTGTTAATCCAGGCAGAGGCAGCGAGAGGGGGATTCCAGGCAGAGGCAGCGACAGAGGTTCAGGCAGAGGCAGCGAAAGAGTTTCAGGCAGAGGCAGCGAGAGAGGTTCAGGCAGAGGCAGCGAGAGAGGGAATCCAGGCCGAGGCGGCGAGAGAGGGAATCCAGGCAGAGGCAGCGGGAGAGGGAATCCAGGCAGAGGCGGCGAGAGAGGTTCAGGCAGAGGCAGCGAGACAGTTTCAGGCAGAGGCAGCGAGAGAGGGAATCCAGGCAGCGTCAGCGAGAGAGGGAATCCAGGCCGAGGCAGCGAGAGAGGGAATCCAGGCAGAGGCAGCGAGAGAGGGGTTCAGGCAGAGGCGGCGAGAGAGGCGGTGAGAGAAGGAATCCAGGCAGAGGCAGCGAGAGAGCGAAAGCAGGCAGAGGCAGCGAGAGGGGTTCAGGCAGAGGCAGCGAGAGAGGGGTTCAGGCAGAGGCAGCGAGAGAGGGAATCCAGGCAGAGGCGGCGAGAGAGCGAATCCAGGCAGAGGCCGCGAGAGAGGTTCAGGCAGAGGCAGCGAGAGAGGTTCACTCAGACGCGCCGAGAGAGGTTCAGGCAGAGGCGGCGAGAGAGGTTCAGGCAGAGGCAGCGAGAGAGGGAATCCAGGCAGAGGCAGCGAGAGAGGTTCAGGCAGAGGCAGCGAGAGAGGGAATCCTGGCAGAGGCAGCGAGAGAGGTTCAGGCAGAGGCAGCGAGAGAGGGAATCCAGGCAGAGGCAGCGAGAGAGGTTCAGGCAGAGGCAGCGAGAGAGGGAATCCAGGCAGAGGCGGCGAGAGAGCGAATCCAGGCAGAGGCCGCGAGAGAGGTTCAGGCAGAGGCAGCGAGAGAGGTTCAGTCAGAGGCGGCGAGAGAGGTTCAGGTAGAGGCGGCGAGAGAGGTTCAGGCAGAGGCGGCGAGAGAGGGAATCCAGGCAGAGGCAGCGAGAGAGGTTCAGGCAGAGGCAGCGAGAGAGTGAATCCAGGCAGATGCGGCGAGAGAGGTTCAGGCAGAGGCGGCGAGAGGGGGAATCCAGGCAGAGGCGGCGAGAGGGGGAATCCAGGCAGAGGCGGCGAGAGTGTTAATCCAGGCAGAGGCAGCGAGAGTGTTAATCCAGGCAGAGGCAGCGAGAGAGGTTCAGACAGAGGCAGCGAGAGAGGGAATCCAGGCAGAGGCAGCGAGAGAGGTTCAGGCAGCGGCAGCGAGAGAGGGAATCCAGGCAGAGGCAGCGAGAGAGGGAATCCAGGCAGAGGCGGCGAGAGAGGGAATCCAGGCAGAGGCAGCGAGATATGTTCAGGCAGAGGCAGCAAGAGAGGGAATACAGGCAGAGGCAGAGAGAGAGGGAATCCAGGCAGAGGCAGCGAGAGAGGTTCAGGCAGAAGCAGCGAGAGAGGGAATCCAGGCAGAGGCAGCGAGAGAGGGAATCCAGGCAGAGGCGGCGAGAGAGGGAATCCAGGCAGAGTCGGCGAGAGAGGGAATCCAGGCAGAGTCGGCGAGAGAGGGAATCCAGGCAGAGGCGGCGAGAGGGGGAATCCAGGCAGAGTCGGCGAGAGAGGGAATCCAGGCAGAGGCAGCGAGAGAGGGAATCCAGGCAGAGGCAGCGAGAGAGGGAATCCAGGCAGAGGCGGCGAGAGAGGGAATCCAGGCAGCGTCAGCGAGAGAGGGAATCCAGGCAGAGGCAGCTAGAGAGGGAATCCAGGCAGAGGAAGCGAGAGGGGGAATCCAGGCAGAGGCAGCGAGAGGGGGAATCCAGGCAGAGGCAGCGAGAGTGGGAATCCAGGCAGAGGCAGCGAGAGAGGTTCAGGTAGAGGCAGCGAGAGAGGGAATCCAGGCAGAGGCAGCGAGAGAGGGAATCCAGGCAGAGGGGGCGAGAGAGGGAATCCAGGCAGAGGCGGCGAGAGAGGGAATCCAGGCAGAGGCGGCGACAGAGGGAATCCAGGCATAGGCGGCGAGAGAGGGAATCCAGGCAGAGGCGGCGAGAGAGGGAATCCACGCAGAGGCGCCGAGAGAGGGAATCCAGGCAGAGGCGGCGAGACAGGGAATCCACGCAGAGGCGGCGAGAGAGGGAATCCACGCAGAGGCGGCGAGAGATGGAATCCAGGCAGAGGCGGCGAGAGAGGGAATCCAGGCAGAGGCGGCGAGAGAGGGAATCCAGGCAGAGGTAGGGACAGCGGGAATCCAGGCAAAGGCGGCGAGAGAGGGAATCCACGCAGAGGCGGCGAGAGAGGTTCAGGCAGAGGCGGCGAGAGAGGGAATCCAGGCAGAGGCGGCGAGAGAGGGAATCCAGGCAGAGGCGGCGAGAGAGGCAATCCAGGCAGAGGCGGCGAGAGAGGGAATCCAGGCAGAGGCGGCGAGAGAGAGAATCCAGGCAGATGCGGCGAAAGAGGGAATCCAGGCAGAGGCTGCGAGAGAGGTTCAGGCAGAAGCAGCGAGAGTGGTAAAGGCAGAGGCAACGAGAGAGTGAATCCAGGCAGAGGCGGCGAGAGAGGTTCAGGCAGAAGCAGCGAGAGAGGTAAAGGCAGAGGCAGCGAGAGAGGGAATCCAGTCAGAGGCGGCGAGAGAGGGAATCCAGGCACAGGCGGCGAGAGAGGGAATCCAGGCAGAGGCGGCGAGAGAGGTTCAGGCAGAAGCAGCGACAGAGGTAAAGGCAGAGGCAGCGAGACAGGGAATCCAGGCAGAGGCCACGAGAGAGGCAATCCAGGCAGAGGTGGCGAGAGAGGTTCAGGTAGACGCAGCGAGAGGGGTGCAGGCAGAGGCAGCGAGAGAGGGAATCCAGGCAGAGGCGGCGAGAGAGCGAATCCAGGCAGAGGCCGCGAGAGAGGTTCAGGCAGAGGCGGCGAGAGAGGCGGTGAGAGAAAGAATCCAGGCAGAGGCAGCGAGAGAGCGAAAGCAGGCAGAGGCAGCGAGAGGGGTTCAGGCAGAGGCAGCGAGAGAGGGGTTAAGGCAGAGGCAGCGAGAGAGGGAATCCAGGCAGAGGCGGTGAGAGAGCGAATCCAGGCAGAGGCCGCGAGAGAGGTTCAGGCAGAGGCAGCGAGACAGGTTCAGTCAGACGCGCCGAGAGAGGTTCAGGCAGAGGCGGCGAGAGAGGTTCAGGCAGAGGCAGCGAGAGAGGGAATCCAGGCAGAGGCAGCGAGAGAGGTTCAGGCAGAGGCAGCGAGAGAGGGAATCCAGGCAGAGGCAGCGAGAGAGGTTCAGGCAGAGGCAGCGAGAGAGGGAATCCAGGCAGAGGCAGCGAGAGAGGTTCAGGCAGAGGCAGCGAGAGAGGGAATCCAGGCAGAGGCGGCGAGAGAGCGAATCCAGGCAGAGGCCGCGAGAGAGGTTCAGGCAGAGGCGGCGAGAGAGGTTCAGTCAGAGGCGGCGAGAGAGGTTCAGGCAGAGGCAGCGAGAGAGGGAATCCAGGCAGATGCGGCGAGAGGGGTTCAGGCAGAGGCGGCGAGAGGGGGAATCCAGGCAGAGGCGGCGAGACGGGGAATCCAGGCAGAGGCAGCGAGAGTGTTAATCCAGGCAGAGGCAGCGAGAGGGGGATTCCAGGCAGAGGCAGCGAGAGAGGTTCAGGCAGAGGCAGCGAAAGAGGTTCAGGCAGAGGCAGCGAGAGAGGTTCAGGCAGAGGCGGTGAGAGAAGGAATCCAGGCAGAGGCAGCGAGAGAGCGAAAGCAGGCAGAGGCAGCGAGAGGGGTTCAGTCAGAGGCTGCGAGAGAGGGGTTCAGGCAGAGGCAGCGAGAGAGGGAATCCAGGCAGAGGCGGCGAGAGAGCGAATCCAGGCAGAGGCCGCGAGAGAGGTTCAGGCAGAGGCAGCGAGAGAGGTTCAGGCAGAGGCAGCGAGAGAGGTTCAGGCAGAGGCAGCGAAAGAGGGAATCCATGCAGAGGCAGCGAGAGAGGTTCAGGCAGAGGCAGCGAGAGAGTGAATCCAGGCAGATGCGGCGAGAGAGGGAATCCAGGCAGAGGCAGCGAGAGAGGGAATCCAGGCAGAGGCGGCGAGAGGGAATCCAGGCAGAGGCGGCGAGAGAGGGAATCCAGGCAGAGGCGGCGAGAGAGGTATTCCAGGCAGATGCGGCGAGAGAGGGAATCCAGGCAGAGGCAGCGAGAGAGGGAATCCAGGCAGAGGCAGCGAGAGGGATTCCAGGCAGATGCAGCAAGAGAGGGAATCCAGGCAGTGGCAGCGAGAGAGGGAATCCAGGCAGAGGCAGCGAGAGAGGGAATCCAGGCAGAGGCAGCGAGAGAGGGAATCCAGGCAGAGGCAGCGAGAGGGGGATTCCAGGCAGAGGCAGCGAAAGAGGTTCACGCAGAGGCAGCGAGAGAGGTTCAGGCAGAGGCAGCGAGAGAGGTTCAGGCAGAGGCGGCGAAAGAGGGAATCCAGGCAGAGGCAGCGAGAGAGGTTCAGGCAGAGGCAGCGAGAGAGTGAATCCAGGCAGATGCGGCGAGAGAGGGAATCCAGGCAGAGGCAGCGAGAGAGGGAATCCAGGCAGAGGCGGCGAGAGGGAATCCAGGCAGAGGCGGCGAGAGAAGGAATCCAGGCAGAGGCTGCGAGAGAGGGAATCCAGGCAGAGGCAGCGAGAGAGGGAATCCAGGCAGAGGCAGCGAGAGGGGGATTCCAGGCAGAGGCAGCGAGAGAGGGAATCCAGGCAGAGGCAGCGAGAGGGGGATTCCAGGCAGAGGCAGCGAAAGAGGTTCAGGCAGAGGCAGCGAGAGAGGTTCAGGCAGAGGCAGCGAGAGAGGTTCAGGCAGAGGCGGCGAAAGAGGGAATCCAGGCAGAGGCAGCGAGAGAGGTTCAGGCAGAGGCAGCGAGAGAGTGAATCCAGGCAGATGCGGCGAGAGAGGGAATCCAGGCAGAGGCAGCGAGAGAGGGAATCCAGGCAGAGGCGGCGAGAGGGAATCCAGGCAGAGGCGGCGAGAGAGGGAATCCAGGCAGAGGCGGCGAGAGAGGGATTCCAGGCAGATGCGGCGAGAGAGGGAATCCAGGCAGAGGCAGCTAGAGAGGGAATCCAGGCAGAGGCAGCGAGAGGGATTCCAGGCAGATGCAGCAAGAGAGGGAATCCAGGCAGTGGCAGCGAGAGAGGGAATCCAGGCAGAGGCAGCGAGAGAGGGAATCCAGGCAGTGGCAGCGAGAGGGGGATTCCAGGCAGAGGCAGCGAAAGAGGTTCAGGCAGAGGCAGCGAGAGAGGTTCAGGCAGAGGCAGCGAGAGAGGTTCAGGCAGAGGCGGCGAAAGAGGGTATCCAGGCAGAGGCAGCGAGAGAGGTTCAGGCAGAGGCAGCGAGAGAGTGAATCCAGGCAGATGCGGCGAGAGAGTGAATCCAGGCAGAGGCAGCGAGAGAGGGAATCCAGGCAGAGGCGGCGAGAGGGAATCCAGGCAGAGGCGGCGAGAGAGGGAATCCTGGCAGAGGCGGCGAGAGAGGGATTCCAGGCAGATGCGGCGAGAGAGGGAATCCAGGCAGAGGCAGCGAGAGAGGGAATCCAGGCAGAGGCAGCGATAGGGATTCCAGGCAGATGCAGCAAGAGAGGGAATCCAGGCAGTGGCAGCGAGAGAGGGAATCCAGGCAGAGGCGGCGAGAGAGGGAATCCAGGCAGAGGCGGCGAGAGAGTGAATCCAGGCAGAGGCAGCGAGAGGGAATCCAGGCAGAGGCGGCGAGAGAGGGAATCCAGGCTGAGGCGGCGAGAGAGGGAATCCAGGCAGAGGCGGCGAGAGAGGGAATCCAGGCAGAGGCAGCGAGAGGGAATCCAGGCAGAGGCGGCGAGAGAGGGAATCCAGGCAGAGGCGGCGAGAGAGGGAATCCAGGCAGAGGCGGCGAGAGAGGGAATCCAGGCAGAGGCAGCGAGAGAGGTTCAGGCAGAGGCAGCGAGAAGGTTTCAGGCGGAGGCAGCGAGAGAGGAAAATCTCAGGCAGAATCAGAGAAAGGAAGTTCAGGAAGAGCAGTGAGAAGCACATTTAGGCAAATTCATGCAAAATGTATATATGATTATCAGCATCGTTCTTGAAATGCAAATAGGCTAACTGTAGTTGTCACCTTTACATTCTCATTTCAAAACAAATTTCAGCTAATGAGGTTTGGAGTGTGCCCACTGGCTACAGAAACCTGGGGACTTGTACCTGTCCAGTGACTCTGAAAGGACTAGTGGCTTAACGTTATTGTGCTAGACAAAAGCTTTAGATACATTGTTAGATGCTCCAATCATGAAAATGATTTGGTGTCCCGTTCTGATCTTTTACATGGCAGTCAATTTCTCATTTATCACAGGCATGCTGCCCAGAATCAGAATCAGGTTTAATATCACTGGCATATTAATGTCATGAAATTTGTTGTTTTATGGCAGCAGTACTTTGCAACACATAGTGATTTAAAAATCATAAATTGTAATAAGAAATATATTTTAAAAACAAAAATGAGTAGTGTAATAAGAGAGCATAAAAGAAAAATATATAGTGTACAGGGGTTCATTGTCCATTCAGAAATCTGATGGCTGAGGGGAAGAAGCTGTTTCTGAAATACTGAGTGTGTATGTTCAAGCTCCTGTCCGTCCTCCTTGATGGTAGCAGTGAGAAGAGGTCATGTCCTAGGATACAGGGTCCTTAATGATGGATGCTGCCTTTTTGAGGCATCGTCATTTGAAGATGTCCTCGATGCTGGGGAGGCAAGTGCCCACGATGGTGCTGGGTGAGGTTACAGTTTTCTGCAGCTTTTTTCTGTGTTTCCCGTACAGTGGCCCCTCCATACCAGACGTCGATGCAACCAGTTAGAATGCTCTTCATGATACACCTGCAGAAATTTGTGAGAGTCTTTGGTGACATATCAAGTCTCGTCAAACTCCTAATGAAATATAGCCACTGTTGTGCCTTCTTTGTAATTGCATCAGTATGTTGGGCCCAGGATAGGTCTACGATGATGTTGACACCCAGGAACTTGAAACTGCTTAGCCTTACCACTGCTGATCCCTCAATGAAAGCTGGTGTGTGTTCCCTCGACTTCCCCTTCCCGAAGTCCACAATCAATTCCTTGGTTTTACTGACGTTGAGTTCAAAGTTGTTGTTGTGACAACTCTCAACCAGCTGATCCATCTGGCTCGAGTACACCTGCTTGACACCATCTGAAATTCTAACAATAGTTGTGTCATCAGTGAGCTAATAGATGACATTTGAGCTGTGCATAGCCACTAAGTCATAGGTTTTTAGAGAGTAGAGCAGTGGGCTACGCACACATCCCTGAAATGCATCAGTTTTGATTGTCAGCGAGGAGGAGATGTTATTTACGATCCACACTGAGGAAGTCAAATATCCAGTTGCAGAGGGAGATACAGAAGCCCAGGTTTTGGAGCTTGGTGATTACTACTGAGGTATGACAATGTTGAATGCTGAACTGTAATCAATAAACAGTAGCCTGATATAGGTATTATTATTGTCCAGGTAATCAGAGGCCGAGTGGAGAGCCAGTGAGACTGCCTCCACTGTAGGCCTGTTGTAGTGATAGGCAAATTGCAGTGGCTTCTGGTCCTTGCTCAGGCAGTAGGTGATTCTGGTCATGACCAACCACTAAAACTTCAATCTCTCTAACTTCAGTAGGAATTGTTTTTGTTTTATTCTTCTGTAGGTTGTAACCGGATTTCTTGTATAGTTCTGAATTACCTCCCTTGAATGCCACAGATCTAACCTTCCGCAGAGTACAACTCTCATGGCTCATCCATGGCTTTTGGTTTGGGTACGTTCGGCATGTTCTCGAAGGCACACACTCATCCACACAGGTCTTGAAGAAATCGATGACAACTGTGTGTATTCATTCAGATTCAAAGAACGATCCCTGAAATTTGATGAGTCCACTGACTTGGAGCAGCCCTGTAAGCACTCCAGCGCCTCCCTTGACCACTGTGGTGCTGTGCTGTTTGGTCTCTGAATGTACACCGGAAGTAGAAGTACAGCTAGGTGATCAGACTTCCCAAAGTGAGGATGTGGGATGGCACGGTAAGCGTTCTTGATGGTGGTGTAACAGTGGTCAAGTGTGTTGGCTCCTCTGGTTCCACAGACGATATGTTGGTTGTAGTTGTTCGGAGACTTCTTCAAGCTGGCCTGGCTACACAGTTTCATGCCTGTTGATTACGTTGCTCAGCTCCTCCACTGCCTGCCAAGCAGTGGCCTGAGGTCGAATGTACGCCACTATCAGGATGATGGCAAAAATCTCTATTGGTTGATTAAATGGATGACACTTGACTGCTAGATGATCCAGGCCAGGTGAGCAGGATTGAGACAAAACTGCCACATCTATGCACCATAATGAGTCAATCTTGAAGCATATTCCTCCTTCCCCTACCTTTAGAAGACTCAACTGTCCTGTCTTTGAGATGGATGGTGAAGCCATCGGGATGCAGCACTGCATCTGAAATTGCAGGTTTGAGCCATGTTTCAGTGAAACAAAGTACACAGCAGTCCTTGATATCCCTCTGATACTGGAATCTTGCTTTGAGGTCTTCAATTTTATTTTCCAGAGACAGTATGTTTGCCAGCAGGATAGTTGGAAGTGGGGAGTCTAAGGCCCTTACATTTCAGTCATACCTGTAAACCAGCCTGTTTTCCTCATTTTCTTTATCTTAAAGGGGAACTACAGTCTGCCAACTTTGAGGTGCAATAAATTCTTTAAAAGGTATTAAAACAATGTTGCTCAGTGAAGCATCCATGGCCGTGACTGGATTTCAACTGTAGTAGTCCTAAATGGGAATATTTGATGATTCCTATCAGAGCTGCAGGCAGAGTTGCTACTTATCGGTGCCATCTTCTGTAACCAATATCTCCTTCACACACAGAAAATGCCTTTGATATTGCTTTCCTCCATTCCAGTCTTTCCCTAGTTCCTCTATCCCTTTTTATCCATACCTTACCCACTTCTTTCAGCATCATTAGTTATTCAATGCTGGCTACCCTCAACCTACTCAAATGGGATTTGACAGCAGCTGGCTGCATGGTTGTAGCTGGGATCAGGCCTGTTGCTGAATGTGTGGTTTGAGATGTGCTGACTTAGTTTCTCTAGCTACTCTGTTGTGCTGGGAGAATGATTGCCTGGTACATTTCTGTTTACCGTGTTATTAATGGAATCTAGGAGGTCTTTAGGGTCACAGCAAAATTCCTATTACTTTTCATTTCTGGCTCAGAAATTGACATCTGTAGATTAAGGAAAGTCAGGTACCCATATTGCCTGGTACAGGATGGCCTATTTCCAACAAAACTAATGAGAATATCTTAGAACAAGTGAGTATTGCCAACCCTTATCACAGGCCATGGGAAATTCAGTTAGAACCAGAGACAGAGAGAGAGAATTCATTGTAAACTTAAGAATTCATTAAAAGGAATATATCTAGAATTTAGGAAGGCAGACATTTGTCTAGAATCTGATTAGGAGGGAATTCAAATACAACTCAGAAATCAGAGGATTATTCTAGACAATGGGAGGTGAGAGGGATTCATTCAAGAAGGGTGAAAGGTCAGACAGAACGAAGGGGAGAAGAAACAATTATGTGCCCAAAGAGGAACTAAAGGCAGAAAATAAGAGATTGGCAAATTCGAGAAGAAAATATTTGCATAAAATAGGATCAGTAATTTTAGAATCCACACTGCCACAAGATTAATGTATAATAACCAGCAAAATGAATCATTTATTGCTTAATTCTGAGTGAAGTTTCTTTTAGCATACTTTTGTGGAAAAATTCTGTTGAAGTTGCTTGTGTGCTTTTACAGTTCATCATAAATTTCTGCTTTAGTTATTCAATTATTGGTGTTGTATTGCTGTGCTATACATAAGCTAATTTGTTCGAGACCTTTGTGTATAATGATGGACTTAGAATTTGTTACTTTTCTACCACAAATGTGATGTAACTTCAGTTTGGGGTGCTAACTGACAGATTGTCTTTTTATGATCATAGAGGAGTTTCTTAAACTACCTAGGTTGCAGAAGATATTCCACAGAGTACGATCACTGCTGAGTATAAAACAGGATTTTGGTGAAAAAGAGCTTTTGGGGCAGTGAGGGAAGTTCGTGTCTCTGCTTAGTGAGCTAATCCACTAAATGAACGGCATTGCAGGGCACATCAGACCTGTGGAATGCACAACAACAGGTGCAGAACATGCAGTCAGTTGGACAAGGTCAAGCTCCAGGTTTCAGAGCTTGGGTGACAACTGATGTCACTGCAGTCCATCGGCAAGGCTGAGTGTTCTGTGGACAGCACATTTCCGAAGGTGATCAGAACTACAACTGGAGAGAATGCAGGCAGAGAGAGATTTGGTGACTGCCTGGGGGTTGGGGAGGAGGTATTTCAGGAAACCTCTGAGGGCATTCTACTCTCTAACCAGATTTAGTTGTGTTTACTGATGGGGAAGAGAATACCCTGAATTAACGCAGTCAGGGTCAGTATCGTAGCAGCTAATGTGGCGCAGCTATACAGCAATGAAGGAGAAAAGTCAGGAAAATAGTAGTTTGGATTCTCCAGTCAGGAGAACAAACTGTGGACATGATTTCAGGATGGCTTGCAGCCTCCTTGGCATCAGCCCCCAGACGCCACTGACTAGTTTCAGAATATTCTGGAAAGGTAATATTCTGAACAGTCAGAAGTTACGGTTTAAAAGAATTAGGCAACAACCTAAGGGAACCTCTCAATTGCTCGCAGTGCCAAGCAGTCAAATGTGTAGAAAAAGGAGGGTAGAGGTCAGACAGAGAGTATATCAGGCGGATAGCTTAATGAGTGTTTTGTGAATGTCTTCAGAAAAGACGGTGTTGGTGTTGCAGTTGAGGTGAAGGAGTGTATAATATTGGATGAGGTAGGCATAGTAAAAGAGGAAGTGTTAAGCCATTTGACAGCTTTGAAACTGATAAGTCACTTGGCTTGGATAAATTATATCCCAGCTGTTAAAAGAAGTGAAGGAAAAGGTTGTGGAGGCTCTGACCACAGATTTTCAATTCACCCTGGTTGCAGGGCTGGTGCCAGAAGGTTGGAAAACTGCTAATATTGTGCTGTTCTTTAAAAAGAGAGAAGGGGCAAACTAATTAAGTTCAAATTCAGTGGTGGATAATGCTTTTGAAAAGGTTCCACATGACAGGATAAAACTGTAAGGTAAATGCCTATAAGATCCATGGGAAGGTGACAGATTTGATTAAAAATTAGCTCAGTGTCAGGGATTGGAGAAGAACAACAACAATTGTTTTTATAACTGGAGGTCAAGTCCCGTAAAGCTTACCCTCTCGTTTTTTTTTGTGTGATGTACATTAATAATTTGGAACTAAATATAGCCAGCAGTATAAAGAAGTTTGCAGAAGTACAAAAGTTAGACACATAGTTGACAGTGAAGAACACAAGACCTTAATATATCAGAGCAGAATTAGGCCTTGCAGCCCATTGAATCTGCTCTGCTATTCATCATGGGTGATTTATCCCTCTCAACCCCACTCTCCTGCCTTCTCCTCCTTTGACACCCTGATTAATCAAGACTTATCAACCTCTGTGGCCTCCACAGCCGCATGTGGCAATGAATTCCACAGTTTCATTACCTTCTGGCTAAAGAAATTCCTCCTTATCTCTGTCCCGAATGGACATCCCTCTATGACAGACTGTGCGCCCTTGTCCTATTTTATCCCATTGTAGGAAACATCCTCTCCACATCTGTTCTATCTAGGCCTTTCAATATTCGATAGGTTTCAATGAAATCCCTCCTCATTCTTCTAAACTCCAGTGAGTACAGCCTCAGAGCCATCAAACGCTCCTCATACATTAACCTTTTCACTCCCAGAATCATTCTAGTGAATCTCTTCTGCACCTTCTCCAATGCCAGCACATCTTTTCTTAAATAAGGGGTCAAAATCTGCTCACATTATTCCAAGTATGTTCTGACCAATGCCTTATAAGGCCTCAGCAATACAATTTTGCTTTTATATTCCAGTCCTCTCAAAATGAATGCTAACATTGCATTTGCCTTCCTGACCACCGACTCAACCTGCAAGTTAACATTTATGGAATCCTGCATGAGGAATGCCAAGCCCTTGCTCCTCAAATTTTTGAATTCCTCCCCATTTAGAAAATAGTCGACACCTTTATTCCTTCTACCAAAGTGCATGACAACACACTTCCCCACACTATGTTCCACCTGCCGCTTCTTTGCCCATTCTCCCAATCTGTCTAGGTCCTTCTCTAGATACCCTGCTTCTGCAACACTACCTGCCCTTCAACCTGTCTTTGTTAGCCACAAAGCTATTAATTCTATTTTCCAAATCATTGACATATATCATAAAAAAGAATCAGTCCCAACATAAACCCCTATGGAACACCTGCAGCCAACCAGAAAAGGCTCCCTTTATTCCTATTCTTTACCCCTTGCCAATCAGCCACTATTTAATCCATGCTAGAATCTCTCCTGTAATACCATGGGCTCGTAGCTCATTAAACAGTTTCATGTGTGGCACCTTGTCAAAGGCCTCCTGGAAATCCAAGTACACAAAATCAACCGTTTCTCCTTTATCTAACCTGCTTGTAATTTCTTCAAAGAATTTGAACAGATTTGTCAGGCAAAACTTTCCTTGAGAAAACCATGCTGCCTGCCCCCTATTTTGTCATGTGCCTCCAAGTACTGTGAAACCACATCCTTAACAATCAACTCCAACATCTTCCCAACCACTAACTGACTAACTGGCCTATGAGTTCTTCTGCCTCTCTCCTTTCTTGAAGAGAGGATTGATGTTTGCAATCTTCCAGTTTTCCAGAACCATTCCAGAATCTAGTGATTCTTGAAAGATCATTGCTAATGCCTTCACTACCTCTTCAGCCACCTCTTTCAGAACCCTGGGGTGTATACCATCTGATCCTGGTAACTTATCTACCTTCAGAACTTTCAGTTTCCCAAGAACCTTCTTTCTAGTTATGGCAACTTCAAACACTTCATGACCCCTGACACCTGGAACTTCCACCATACTGCTAGAGTCTTCCACAGTGAAGACTGATACAAAATCAGTCCTGACGAAGGGTCTCGGCCCAAAACATCGACTGTACTTCTTCCTATAGAGATGCTGCCTGGCCTGCTGTGTTCCACCAGCATTTTGTGTGTGTTGTTTGAATTTTCAGCATCTGCAGATTTCCTTGTGTTTACAAAATACTTATTAAGTTTGTCCACCATTTCTAGCTCTCAAGCATTGTTTTCTAGTGGTCCGATATCTACTCTCACCCATCTTTTACACTTAGTGTCTAAAGAAATTTTTCATCTTTTCTCTGCAATGGCTTTTTTTATTTGCCTTCTGTTAGTTTTAAAAGCTTCTCTATCCTCTTAACTTCCCACTAACTTTTTCTTTATTATAAGCCCTCTGTTGTTTTTATGCTTTCTTTGACTTCTCTCGTCAGTTACGTTTATGGCACCCTTTGTTTAGAATACTCCTTCATCTTTGGGATATATCTCCTGCGACTTCTGAATTCCTCCCAGAAAATCCTGCCATTACTATTCTGCTTTCATCCTTGCTAGTGCCTCTTTCCAATCAAACTTGGCCAGCTCCTCTCTCATGTCGCTGTAATTCTCTTTTCAGATTCAAATTCAGATTCAGTTTATTGTCATTTAGAAACCACAAATGCAATGCAGTTAAAAAATGAGACAATGTTCCTCCAGAATGATATCACAAAAGCATATGACAAAACAGACTACACCAGAAAATCCACGTAACATTTGGCAATCCACTGTAATACTGATGCATGTGATTTTATCTTTTCCCTCTGAAACAGCAGGGTGAATTCCATCATATTATGATCACTGTCTATTAAGCGTTCTTTTACCTTAAGCTCCCTAATCAAATCTGATTCATTACACCACACCCAATCCAGAATTGCATTTTCATTAGTAGGTTCAACCACAAACAGCTCAAAAAAGCTATCTTGTAGACGTTCTACAAATTCCCTTTCTTTCTTGGGATCCACCACCAACCTGATTTTCTCAATCTACCTGCATATTGAAATCCCCCATGACTATTGTAACATTGCCCTTTTTACATGCCTTTACTATCTCTCATTCTAATTTAAATTCCATACCCTGGCTACTGTTCGGAGGCCTGTATATAAGTCCCATTGGGGTCTTTTTACCCTTGCAGTTTCTTAACTCCATTCAAGGATTCTACATCTTCTGATCCTATGTCACCCCTTTCTAAGGATTTGATTTCATTTTTTTACCAACAGAACTACACCATCCCCTCTGCCTACCCTTTTGATACAGTGTATATCCGTGGATGTTAAGCTCCTAACTATGATTTTCTTTCAGCCATGACTCAGTGATACCCACAACATCATACATCATACAACATCACAACATCAATTTAACTGTGCTACAAGATCATCTACCTTATTCTGTATACCGCATGCATTCAATAATAACCCCTTCAGTCCTGTATTCATCACCCTTTTCGATGCCGTCCCCGGGTTACAATTCAACTCATCCCATTGACAGCAATTTTCCTGATCATCTGCCTGCCCTTCCTCACAGTATCGCTACACACTGCAAGTACTTGTATACCAACAGCCTCATCCTCACCCTATCACTCCAGTTTCCATCCCCCGCCAAGTCAGTTTAAACTTTCTGAATAGCTCTAGCAAAACTGACTACAAGGATATTGGTCCCCTTCAGGTTCAGATCAACCCATCCTTTTTGTACAGGTCATACCTTCCTCAACTGAGATACCAATGATCCATAAATCTGAAACCCTGTCCCCTGCAGCAGCTCCTCCACCACACAGTTAGCTGTCAAATCATCCTGTTCTTAACATCACTAGCGATTACTGCCCTGGAGGTCCTGCTATCTACCTAATTCCCTATATTCACTCTTCAGGACCTGCTCCCTTTTCCTATCTATGTTGTTGGCACCAATATGTACCATGACTTCCGGCTGCTCACCTTTCACCTTTAGAATGCTGTGGAGCTAATCTGGGGCATCCCTGACCTGATCTGGCATGTGGGAGGCAACAATACATCTGGGTGTCTCTTTCACGTCCACAGTATCTGCTTTCTGCTCCTTTAACTGTAGAATCCCCTATCATTGCTTCACTCCTTTTTTCCCTTCTGAGCTACAGAAGCAGACTCAATGCCACAGACCCGGCTGCTGCAGCTTCCCACTGGTAGGACTTACACCCCTCCCCCCTGCAACAGTATACAAAGTAGTGTACTTATTATTGAGGTAATAAAGAAGGTCCAGTCCATTGGGCAGAAGAATAGCAAATAAAGTTTAATTCAGTAAAGTGCATTAGGAAAGGTGCGACAAGCAGGGGAATCGACAGATAATGGAGAAAAAGGTGAAGGGGGAAAAGTTTAAAGGGAACATTGGGGGTGGCTTCTTCACACAGAGTGGTGGGAGTGTGGAATGAGCTGCCAGGTGATGTGGTAAATGCGGGCTCACTTTTAACATTTAAGAAAAACTTGGACAGGTACATGGATGAGAGGTGTATGGAGGGATATGGTCCAGGTGCAGGTCAGTGGGACCAGGCAGAAAAATGGTTCGGCACAGCCAAGAAGGGCCAAAAGGCCTTTTCCTGTGCTGTAATGTTCTATGTTTCTATAATGGCAGGATACTGAGTGGTGTAGAGGAATAAGGGGACTGCAAAACATGTGTCCTTAAGACAGGTCAGCAAAGTGGTTCATAGGATGTATGAGATGCTTTAATAAAAAATACAGAAAATGCTGGAAAACTCAGGGCAGATGGCATTCTGAGGAGGGAGTAATTACATTTCATCAGAATGTTATTAAGGATGTTTTCCTTTGTTGAGACAAAGACTATAAGAGCAGGGAAGTTAATGCTGTGTACTGTATTAGTTTGGCTACAGCTTGCCTTACATATAGTTTAGGTCACCACATTACAGGAAAGATATAGTTGCACTGGAGAGGGTGCGGGGTGATTTATAAGAACTTTGCTGAGATTGAAAAACTAGAGTTATAAAGAAAAATAGGAAACAATGTGTTATTTTCCTTGCAACTCTAGGAGGCTGTACAGAACTTTGAGAGACCTAGACAAGGCAGTCAAAAACTAAAGGTGAAGACTTATGGTTACTTGTAAAAGCATTAGAGTGGAGATAAGGGAAATCTTTTTCACCCAGATACTGGCGGGGATCTGAAACTTACTTCCTCAAAGGGTAGTAGAGACAGAAACCTTCATTCGATTTACAAGGCACCTGGATATGTACCTGAAGAGGCAAGTTCTGCAAGGTACTGAGCTAATTCCACAGTCTGTGCTTAAGCTGAGTAGCTTTAATCAGTCAGTGCACAATCTCCTCATATTCCGTTTTTCATCAGTCAGATTGTCTCTTAAACTCGCATCCACCAGTAACTCCACATTCTCCAATAATCAAGGACTGATTTTAATGAATTGGTTGAAAATCGAATAGACCATATAAGCCACAGATTCTTAACCAAATTATGTTGAGCAGTGTTGGAAGTGTAAGTTCCTGTAACCTCTGATGATTATTCCTTATCAATATAATTGTCACCAAGAATTCAAGTATGAATTTACTGGTCAGAAATTAGCATGACCAATGTCCCAAAATGCAATATTTAAAATAGATCTTGATGGTTTTAGCAAATTAGCCATCTTAGTTCCACAAGATAATTTTCTACACTCCTGAAATGCATTTTGCAGCAAGACAAATCAGCACATTGATCATCTACAAAATGAAATGGTAAAATACACAGCCGAATTCAATACTGTTGTGGGCAACAAAATATCATATATTAACTTGCCTTTCTATTCTTATTCCAAATTTAAAGTGTTTTTGTAATTAAAATGGTGTAGAAGATTTCTTTAACATCTATCTAGCTCTTTCATCCTTAACCACTCAGGTTATTTGGCTTATGTTTAATGTTACATTTGAAGAAAACACTGAAAAAAATCTTTTAATATTAACTGTATCAAAATATTTATAAAGTGAAATCAATAAATTGATTTTGTAAATAATGTTTATAACATTATTCATTGAATAGTTAGAATATCGCACAAAGTAGAAATATGGTAACGATATTCATGCCAAAATAATTTGAGACTTACTAAAGGCCGCTCTTTGCAGCCAAAGATTAAGTCGGAGGAGCCTGATGTATTTGGTTTCACCTCCAGAAACCATAATAGCCATAATTCCACTATAAACTATATTATAATAAGTCTTATTAGTGTTAACAAGCAATGAATAATAGATAATTTTTGTGACTGAGATGTCAAGTTGGAACTTACTAGGAGATCTTACAGCCTTTAAGAAAATAGAACTTTCCATCCAAATAGTTTGGATTCAGTCCAAAGCTGAATATATATGTGTAATCTTTGAATTTTAAACACCATAATGCATTAATGATAAAAAGGCTATAAGCCCCGTTGTTGAATTGGAAAAATCTGCTGAGTACTTCATTTACTTTTCTTTTTGTAATGTTGGCAATGTGACCAAAATAGCCAATTTTCTTTGGATAAAGTAAATCAAATTATGATCAGAAATAATGGAATATTTTACTCTTTCTTTAGAAAATATAAAAAAAATTGCTACTGCCTTGATGAAGTGGTCAGCGGACTTGTGCAGCCAACGGGAGTAGTGCATTGTGGAGATGGATCACAGAGGCTCTTCATTTTGGAAAAGGAAGGTTTTGTAAAGATTTACACTCCTGATGGCGAATTACTGAAGGAACCATTCCTTGACATTCACAAACAGGTTCAGAGTGGAATAAAGGTTGGTATTTTCTCCTAATATTAATGTTCATCCATGCTGATCTGTTTATTAGTATAAATTTGCAAAGGTAAAATGTGTTTCCTATTTGGGGGAAAAATATACCATACTGATGTGATTTGAGTTTCTGAATGGTAAATAGTCTGTTTAACAACTTAGTATACCATCTCCAGTTTAAGCCAAACTTGATTACAATTCTTTGCATGTTTGATTCTGAGTTGCTTCGAAACAAAAACCAGAATGCTTGATATTTAGTTTATTGAGCGCATGTCTGACCACAAAACTAAGTATGTCAAAATGCAGTTTCACTAACTCCAGTGGAATTGACTTTCAAAGGCAGTACCCAACACACTTATGCTGTCGTGTAATATTTTCAGGAATGTCAGCCAAGGATGAGCTTCTTGGCAATTTCTTCTACTGGTACAGTGAATAAGCAAATGGAATTCTTTGTTTTATATTCTAGGGCTGGAGCGCGGAAACCAGTCTGATGAATAATCCCTATTGGCAGTTTCCCAAATAAATTTCAAATTAGGATTATTATAACTGATGCATCCTATGGCAAAATAACAAGCTAATATATATTAACAGCTTCACAAGTGAATAAAAGCTGTATATTTTGTGTATCATATTGTGATTTAGGTGGTTAGCTTAAACAGTTTTAGTACTTATTTCTGAGATTATAAAATTTCTCTTCCCTTTCTGTCTATTCAAATCACACTGCCACTAAAGTCATACAACAAACAAAACAACGTAACATATTTTATTGTATGACTTAAAATTATCTTCTAATAACAGCTTTGTAGAGATAAGCAGAGATTCATTATGTGGAAAAAGCTTAAAATAGGAGCAAAATCCATATCTTTGTAAATTTCGCTTGGTGTTCGTTGGATCTTTGCTGCTCCAGAACATGGAAGCTGATTTCCTGGTAGGATAAGACAAATGCAGAATTTATCTTTTTATCTACTGTAAGACCGAGAACCACTGAGAAGAGGCTAGATACTTCAATAAGAAATGCATAGAGAGAGATAAATGCACTTTTTCTTATCGTATCCATCAGTTATTTACAATGGGATATTGACGGATTCCAGAAGCAAATTTCGTGGTTGTCATAGGTATTGGAATGCTTACTTGGTTGAAATAAAAGAGACAGGAATATATATATGTATTTAAAAACCTGAAATCAATTCAAGATGCTAAAAGAGAAACTTTGGTGCTAAACCATAGAACCCATGGGATTCAAGACTTGTCCAGTGCTGAGGTAGATGATTAGAGTTGAGGCTTGCAATTGGGTTGTGCATTTGCCTCCTCTGCCTCAGGGCTGGGAAAGAAAAAGTCTGGCCATTGCCTTGACTCCAGCTGCTATTGAGTGACCTCTGCTGGAAAGCTTGTGTGGATGTTGGATAAAGATACGATGCAAAGAACGTCAGGCTTAGTCCACTGATATTGATGCCAATGCTGACAAGTGAGACACAGCTGCTACTGCAACACAGATCCAAAGCAAATCTAAATTAAATCGCAAAAAACTTATGCAGAACAATAAAACCTTACAGTGCGGTGGGAGGCCATTTGACTGTTCATTTCAACATTGGTTCTTACTAACTTCATTTGCTTTCTCCTTATAGTTTACACCTTCATTTATATATTCATAATTTCTCTGAGAAACACCAAGTAATTCATAACTTCTCCACTTCATACCACTAATAGATCTATGATTAGAAGAAAAGAAAACAATCTTTTCAAAGGAATTTATCCTAGTCTTTGTACTGAAACAGGAGGAGGTTTTTTAGTCTGTTGAGAATGTACTAGCCAAAACTACGAAAAGTAAGGGTCCTGGTTGTCAGTCTGGTAAAACCTTATAGCAATAGTCACAAAACTCTGATTTGCTATTTCTTTTGTTTTCTCCCACTAAATCAGTATTTCACACATATTTTCCCCACTTCCATAGAATTTTACATTCTTTTCAATGGTGCTGAAGTTGAGGGCTTCAAATTCTTAGGAGTGAGAATCACCAATAGTCCATCCTGGTCCATCCATATAAACGCCATAGCCAAGAAAGCTCACCAATACCTCTACTTCCTCAAGAAGCGAACGAAATTTGGCATGTCCCTGCTGACCCTTTGCTTTTTAATTGAAGCACCAGATACAACATCCTACTGAATAGAACAAGATTTGGTTTGGCAACTGCTCGTCTCCTGAGTGCTAGAGAGTTGTGGACACAGCTCAGCACATTATGGAAAGTAGCCTCCCCTCCATGGACACTTCCTACACTTCTTTCCACCTCAGTAAAGCAGCGAACCTAATCAAAGACCATACCCACCCCTGACATTTTCTGTTTTCCCTCTCCTATCGGACAGAAGATATAAAGACATGAAAGTATATACCACAGGCTCAGGGACAGCTTCTACTTTGCTGTTACACGATTATTGATTGAAAAGATGGATTCCTGACAGCACAATCAAGCTCATTATGATCTCGCACATTATTGTCTACCCACACTGCACTTTCTTTGTAACTGTTAGACTTATTCTTCATTCTGTTACTGTGCTACCTCAATGCACTGTGTAATGAATTGATCTTAAAGAAACAAGTTTTTCACTGTATCTCAGCATTGACAATAATAAACCAATTCTTATTCTAAGTTGCTATTTGTGACATTTCAAAAATCTTTCTAAAATCCACACCAATTTATCCAATGAGTAAATGCCTACAGGATGTCTTTATAGAGCAGCTCTTGGTTGATCCCACTAGAGGACCAGCTACTCTGCATTGAGTGCTGTGCAATCCATTGGAATCGATTAGACAACTTAAGGTAAAAGAACCCTTAGTGGTAAATGATCTCAATATGATTGAATTCGCCCAGAATGAGAAACTAAGGGCATGTGAATAAGTATCACAGTGGAGTAAAGGAAATTACAGAAGCACACGAGACAAGTTGGCCTGAACTGATTGGAAAAGAATACTGGCAAGGATGACGGCAGTGCAGCAATGGCTGGACCTTCTGGAAGCGATTTGGAAGGCAAAGGATATATACATCCCAAGGAAGAAGAAGATATATCTTAAAGGCAAGATGACACAACCATGGCTGACAAGAGAAGCCAAAGCCAACATAAAAGCCAAAGAGAGGGTGTATAACAGAGCAAATATTAGTGTGAAGTAAGTGGATTAGGAAGCTTTTAAATTCCAACAGAAGGCAACTAAGTTAATCATTAAGAAAGTAAAGATGGAATATGAGAGTAGGCTAGCCAATAATATTAAAGAGGATACCAAAAGTTTCTTCAGATACATAAAGTGTAAAAAACTGTGCTTTAAAGTTTTTATCGGACTGCTGGAAAAACTATGCTGGAAAGGTAGTAATGAGGAACAACAAAATGGCGGGCAAACTGAATAAGTACTTTGCATCATTCCTCACTGTGGAAGACACTAGCAGTATGGTGGAAGTTCCAAGTGTCGGGGTCAAGAAGTCTGAGAGGTTACTATAATTAGAAAGAAGATTCTTAGTAAACTGCAAGGCCTGAAGGTAGATAAGTCACCTGTACATCCCAGGATTCTGAAAGAGGTGGCTAAAGAGATCATGGAGGTATTAGTAATGATTTTTCAAGAATCACTAAATGGTTCCAGAAGACTGGAAAATTGTAGATATCACTCCACTCTTCAAGAAGTGAGAGAGGCAGAAGAAAGGAAATTATAGGCCAGTTAGTCAGACCTCGGTAGTTGGGAAGATGTTGAAGTTGACTCTTCAGGATGTGATTTTGGGGTACGGAGGCACATGATAAAATAAGCTGTAGGCGGCATGGTTTCCTCAAGGGAAAATCTTGCCTGACGAATCTGTTTGAACTCTTTGAGGAAATAACAAGCAGGATAGATAAAGGAGAATCAGTTGATACTGTGTACTTGGATTTTCAGAAGGCCTTTGACAAGGTGCCACACATGAGACTGCTTAACAAGCAACAAGCCCATGGTATTACAGGAAAGATTCTAGCATGGATAAAGCAGTGTCTGATTGGCAGGAGGTAAAGAGTGGGAATAAAGGGAGCCTTTTCTGTTGGCTGGTGGTGACTGGTGGTGTTCCACAACAGTCTGTGTTGGGACTGATTCTTTTTACATTATATGTCAATGATTTGGATGATGGAACTAATGGCTTTATTGCAAAGTTTGCAGATGATATGAAAATAGGTGGAGGGGCAGGTAGTTTTGAGGAAGAGAAGAGGCTGCAGAATGACAGACAGATTAGGAGATTGGGCAAAGAAATGGCAGATGGAAGACAGTGTTGAGAAGTGTACGGTCATGCAGTGGTAGTAAAAATGGAAGGGTTGACTTTTCTAGTTGGAGAGAAAATACAAAAAATCTGAGGCGCAAAGGGATTTGGGAGTCCTTGTGCAGGATTCCCTAAAGGTTAATTTGAAGCTTGAGTCTGTGGTGAGGAAGGCAAATGTGATGTTATCATTCATTTCAAAATGACTAGAATATAAAAGCAAAAATGTAAAGTTGAGGCCTCACTTGGAGTATTATGAGTAGTTTTGGGCCCCTTATTTTAGGAAGGATGTACTAAAACTGGAGGAGGTTCAAAGGAGGTTCACAAAACTGACTCCAGGATGAAACGGCTTGTCATATGAAGAGTGTCTGATGGCTCTGAGCTTGTGTTCAGTGGAATTCAGTTGAATGAGGGGTGACCTAATTGAAAACTATCGAATGGTGAAAGGCCTTGATAGAGTGGATGTGGAGAGGATATTTCCTATGGTGGGAGAGTCTAAGACCAGAGGACACAGCCTCAGAATAGAGGGGTGTCCTTTTAGAATGCAGATGAGGAGGAAATTTCTTTAGCCAGAGAGTGGTGAATCTGTGGAGTTCTTTGCCACAGGCAGCTGTGGAGGCCTAGTCTTTATGTATATTTAAGGCAGAGGTTGATAGATTCTTGATTGCTCAGGGCGTGAAGGGATACACAGAGAAGGCAAGAGATTGGGTCTGAGAGAGAAATTGGATCCGCCATGATGAAATGGCAGAGCAGACTCGATGGGCCAAATGGCCTGATTTTGCTCTTCTACCTTATGGCTTTATGGATGCTCCCACTGCAATGAATTTCTGTTTTTTGCCATAAGCTTCTCTTTCTACCCTCTTTTGTGTTTCTCAAGGTCAGGTCAAGGCTTTGCCTTGCTTACTGGCACCATGTAGCCCAGTATTACCTGTCTCGGGTCGGGTTGTCGGCAACTCGTCCAGTACAACCTCTGGTGCACTGGTTGACCAGAGAGGAGGGTGTGTAGGCACCCAGCAGGACTGTCAAAGGGCGGATGAACTCCTTGTGAGTCAGCGGCCACCTACTGTCTGTGTGAGGAGTGGCGCGCCGCACAGTCTTTCGTTTCGTGCCCGACGCCGGCCCCCTAGGCCTGAGTCGACGTAGTAGTAGTGTGTTTCTCAGTGGTATGGGTGGCATCAAAATTTTTAAATTATCTTTCTCTTTAATTTGCAACATATTCTGAAAATTCACTATGTCAATCCTGTGTTTACTATCTTTGTTCTTAGACTCATTGCATTATGATATAAACAATTAAATACTGACAAATTTATTAAAAAATCAGCTTTTGTTTCCTGTCCCCATTTATGGATTTATTCAAACTGCAGGCTGCACTGGCAAAGGCGGCATTTCTGTATCATCATTGAGGAAAGTATTGCATCATGCTCCTGACATTGCTTTGTTGTTGGCCTTCGACTATCAGCAAATTAATCATTTGCTGTAGGATACTTAGTTCCTAAACTCCTTGCAGTCACAGTAGCTGTTTCATTTGTCTTTCTGATCAATAGGTTCTGCACCACCCCAGATATTAATAAAGGGATACAGCAACTTTAGTATCATACCATGTCAAGAGTGGGTTTTTGGGCTTGCTAGACATTGTTTGGCACTTAAATGATAGGTAACTTGCATGCCATGCATCAGCCCATAACCATACATTGTCTAGGAGTTGCTCCTACTAAGCCATGAATTGCTTAATTTGGAGAAGTTGCAAATGAAATTGAACATTTACCATTTTTTATCTTGTGATGGAGCGGTCATAGATGAAGCAGCTGAAGAATATTGTCTTCGTTTAATTATACTTTAGTGAGGCATGCACTTATGATCTGACTGTGTAATGACATATGCCATTCATGTGCTTCGCAATGTAACCCATAAGGAATTATGTAAACAACAAAGAATGCTTAATCAAACAATGTATTTACAGTATTACTGGAATATTAAATACACATCAGTAATTGTGAGTTTTCATTCAGAAATCTGCCAGCTGCTGGTTCTCAGCTACCGAGACATATGCCTTGCATGCTGTGCAATTATGCCTGGGCTCTGTGTTTCCCAACTCTTAGCAATGTGAATGATTTGGAGAAACATGATCTACTATCCAAATTGAGATTACAAGTGAATTCATTTTTTGTTGGAAAGAGACATGTGAACATTGATTGTGTATCTGAATAACGAAGAGTCACGCAGCCTCCTTGCCAACTTGGACATTTCCTTGTGCCATGGTGTTCCATTGAGAGTTGAACTTTTCATTGCTCTGACTCATTGCAGCAGACTGCATATACACCCATGAACATTTTCTAGCTGAATGCTTCCATTTTGTTTTGATCACTTGGAAAGCAATTTGTAGGCTTTTCATCAACTTTTATGAAGCCCTAATCTCTCATGCTTTTATTTCTTCTAGAAGGAAAATATTTTTATTCAAAAAACAAATACAAAGTACTATGGTTGCTATAAACCTTGGGTAAACATGCAAAATGTTTAAAATTGAGAGTAGGCCAGGATAAATTTTCCTTGTATTGATTTATGTGATGTGAGTGTTACTGATTGTTACTGTCCATCGCTTGAGAAGGTGATAATAGACAATAGACAATAGGTGCAGAAGTAGACCATTCAGCCCTTTGAGCCTGCACCACCATTTTGAGATCATGGCTGATCAACTACTATCAATACCCGGTTCCTGCCTTGTCCCCATATCCCTTGATTCCTCTATCCATAAGATACCTATCTAGCTCCTTCTTGAAAGCATCCAGAGAATTGGCCTCCACTACCTTCCGAAGCAGTGCATTCCAAGCCCAGTCTCTCTAACCTCTCTGCGTAAGACAGTCCAGACATCCCAGGAATTAACCTCGTGAATCTACGCTGCACTTCCTCTACAGCCAGGATGTCCTTCCTTAACCCTGGAGACCAAAACTGTACACAATACTCCAGGTGTGGTCTCACCAGGGCTCTGTACAAATGCAAGAGGATTTCCTTGCTCTTGTACTCAATTCCCTTTGTAATAAAGGCCAACATTCCATTAGCCTTCTTCACTGCCTGCTGCACTTGCTCATTCACCTTCAGTGACTGATGAACAAGGACTCCGAGATCTCTTTGTATTTCTCCCTTACCCAACTCTACACCGTTCAGATAATAATCTGCCTTCCTGTTCTTACTCCCAAAGTGGATAACCTCACACTTATTCACATTGAACGTCATCTGCCAAGTATCTGCCCACTCACTCTACCCACTCACCCAGCCTATCCAAGTCACCCTGAATTCTCCTAACATCCTCATCACATGTCACACTGCCACCCAGCTTAGTATCATCAGCAAATTTGCTGATGTTGTTATCAATGCCTTCATCCAAATCGTTGACGTAAATTGTAAACAGCTGTGGTCCCAATACAGAGCCCTGTGGCACCTCACTAGTCACCACCTGCCATTCCAAGAAACACCCATTCACCGCTACCCTTTGCTTTCTATCTGCCAACCAGTTTTCTATCCATGTCAATGTCTTCCCCCCGATGCCCTGAGCTTTGATTTTATCCACCAATCTCCTATGTGGGACCTTATCAAATGCCTTCTGAAAATCGAGGTACACTACATCCACTGGATCTCCCCCATCTAACTTCCTGGTTACATCCTCGAAAAACTCCAACAGATTAGTCAAGCATGATTTACCCTTGGTAAATCCATGCTGGCTCGGCCCGATCCTATCACTGCTATCTAGATATGCCACTATTTCATCCTTAATAATGGACTCTAGCATCTTCCCCACCACCGATGTCAGGCTGACAGGTCGATAGTTCTCTGTTTTCTCCCTCCCTCCTTTCTTAAAAAGTGGGATAACATTAGCCATTCTCCAATCCTCAGGAACTGATCCTGAATCAAAGGAACATTGGAAAATGATTACCAATGCATCTGCAATTTCCAGGGCCACCTCCTTTAGTACCCTAGGATGCAGACCATCTGGACCTGGGGATTTGTCAGCCTTCAGTCCCATCAGTCTTCTCATCACCGTTTCCTTCCTAATGTCAATCTGTTTCATTTCCTCTGTTACCCTATGTCCTTGGCCCATCCATACATCTGGGAGATTGCTTGTGTCTTCCTTAGTGAAAACAGATCTAAAGTACTCATTAAATTCTTCTGCCATTTCTCTGTTTCCCATAACAATTTCACCCAATTCATTCTTCAAGGGCCCAACATTGTTCTTAACTATCTTCTTTCTCTTCACATACCTAAAAAAAGCTTTTGCTATCTTCCTTTATATTCCTGGCTAGCTTGCGTTGGTACCTCATTTTTTCTCCCTATATTGTCTTTTCAGTTAAGTTCTGTTGTTCCTTAAAAACTTCCCAATCATCTGTCCTCCCGCTCACCTTAGCTCTGTCATACTTCCTTTTTTTTAATGCTATGCAATCTCTGACTTCCTTTGTCAACCACTGTGGCCCCTTTCCCCCCCTTTGAATCCTTCCTTCTCTGGGGGATGAACTGATTTTGCACCTTGTGCATTATTCCCAAGAATACCTGCCATTGCTGTTCCACTGTCTTTTCTGCTAGGATATCCGTCCAGTCAACCTTGGCCAGCTCCTCCCTCATGGCTCCATAGTTTCCCCTGTTCAACTGCAACACTGACACCTCCGAGCTGCCCTTATCCTTCTCAAATTGCAGATAAAAACTTATCATATTATGATCACTACCTCCTAATGGCTCCTTTACTGCAAGATCGCTTATCAAATCCTGTTCATTACATAACACTAAATCCAGAATAGTCTTGTCCCTGGTCGGCTCTCGTACAAGCTGTTCCAAGAATGCATCCCGTAGGCACTCTACAAACTCCCTATCCTGTGGTCCAGCACCAACCTGATTCTCCCAGTTCACCTGCATGTTGAAATCCCCCATAACTACTGCGACATTACCTTTGCCACATGCCAATGTTAACTCCCTATTCAACTTGCACCCAATATCCATGCTACTGTTTGGTGGCCTGTAGACAACACCCATTTGGGTCCTTTTGCCCTTACTGTTCCTCAGTTCTATCCACACAGACTGTACTTCTCCTGACCCTATGTCCCCCCTTGCAAAGGACTGAATCTCATTCCTAACTGATGGTGAGCTGCTTTTTGGATTACAATAATTCCTACCAGGAAATAACCTCCATGTGGTGTCGTGGTTTAGAATTTTGGCTTATGATAAAGGCAGAATGATCTATTTACAAATAATAATAGTGTGAGACTTGTAGAGGAAACTGCAGGTTACTGTTATGATGAGCTCGCCTGCCTGGTTCTGGCGTAGAGGTGTCTGGTGTGTGATGTTCCATCAAGATCCTGGCAAGCTGCTGAAGTACACTTTGTAGATGGTCTATATTGTAGCCGTGGTTGGAGATAGATGTATCATGGTCGTTTCTTATGTCTTACATATGATGATAAGGCTTTGAGTGATCAGCAGATTGGTCATCCGCCACAGAGTGAATGATTAAGGGAGGTGCATGTATTCCAGCAAGATCTGATCCATTCATTGGGATTGGATCATTGCCTCTTACTGTGTGCTATGAAGGTTACCTGCCACTGACACCTCGTCTGAAAACATGCACTGCAGTGTTATCTAACGATGAAGAAATGTTGTCCAATCAGTCGTGAATGCACCACCTTTTGACCTTATCTTGAAGGAAGCTACATGAACAAAGGGGAACTAAAGATGAATGAGCATGGTTAAAGGATTGTCTCCAGCCACACCTATGGAGGAGAAAATGATAGCACCCTAGTCTTTAGGAAATGGACCAGAAAGCAACATATCTGAATATGCCAATAAAACTATGATTTTCTAATTTAAGTTCTCTATCCAGCAGAGGACATTAATCTTCATATCCTGCGCAGGTGAAGCCTGACACAGAATCCACAACTCCATAGATTTCTATTATTTCCCTGCATTCCTTTTTTAAATTATTTTGGTATTACTTTAATAGATTTAGTTTTTGTTGGTGTTTTTACCTATTTTTTATTAACTATGTTTTAATTATTTACTTCACGTTTGATTTTAAATGGTTCAGATATCAAAGCTTTTAGAGGCATTTCAGGGTCGGGCTTCGTAGGAAGCTGGCTTGTTGCTGGAACCAAGCTGCTGAAGTCTTTCATTGGGCTCTCCATATTTGGGTAAGGTGAGTGTGGACATGAGATAAGATGATAACTAAGAATTGATTCAGTTGGGTCATTTTTGCCATTAGTTACAGCAACTAAGGAGATAATTAAGTTTCATCTTGTGCACTTCATTTCTTTATATATAGTCAATCAGTATTCACAAATTAAAGCCATGGGGTCAGCATGGGAACAGGCCCTTTGGCCCAACAGGTCCCTGCCAGCCACAGCATCCTACCTGCTAGTGCCAGATGCCTGCAATCAGCCCATAACCCTCCAAGCCGTTCCCCTCCATGTACATAACCAGATGTTTCAATGTTGCAATTTTAACCGTCTTGACCACTTCCTCGGGCAGCTCAACCCAGGTGTTCACCATGTTCTGAATAATGTTACCTCTCATGGCTCTTTTAATGCTTTCTACTCTTATCTTGTGTCTTGGACTCTCCAAACTTGGGAAAAGACTATGACTGTACACTTTTTATATACCCCTTGTGATTTTAGTGACTTCTTTAGGATCACCTGTCATTCAACTGCATGCGAAGGAATAAAGATCCAACATGTCCAACCTCTCCCATGCAGTAAATTTATGATTTCCCTGAGAATGTGTGTACATTAGAAATCATCCCTAATACATATATAAAATTGGAAAGGTACTTAATGCAAAAAAGCAGTGAGAATTAATACTAATTTGGAGCTTTTTATTGAATGTCATCTCCCATATTTTGTAATGATGTGTGCAATATTGTCATGTGCATATCGTATATACATATATGTTCCTATATATCAGATATGTATATATTGAATACATATTTGAATCTTGTATTGCAGTACATTTTTAGAATAGTGAAGATGTATTATTTTCTAGCGTAATTGATCAATAGTTTGAAAACCAGAAGAGTGTAGATTACACAATTGTTGTTCCTCTCCGTGCTTTTTGTCTCATCGGGTGGCAGCCTTGCTGTTTCCTTAGCATTTGTCTGTCCTTTTCATGTTGAGTCGCTCGCCCGACACTCAACCCAACATGGATGCAGAGCATGCAAGGAGCCGGCTGGATTCAAACCCGGGACCACCTTCCTCGAAGCCACTACACCACCAACCGGCCTAGAGACAGTTGAAATGCATTGAGGGATGATTAAAATTAGTTGAATCTGTGGCTCAAAGGTCAGCGACACAGAGGAAAGAATTAGAAAAGTAATGATTATAGCTTCAAAAATATAGTCTCTATTCAAGAAAATCATTTAAAGCAGAGTTACTAGAATTATTTACATTATTTTAAACCAGAATTTAATTTGGACACTGATGCACCATCAATAACTCTCGGAGACGGGAAGCAAAAGATAGGCTTTTATTAGCCGCAAACGTGACCACGACATCTTGGAGACTGAGGGAAGAGCAGTGCCTCCAATCGCCTTTATACAGGGGTGTGTGGGAGGAGCCACAGGAGCAGTCGGGGGGAGTGTGTCCAGACAGGTATACATAGTTTACCACAGACACCAACCAGTACAAAATTGCCTGCTTGATTGGTGCCATTTCTACTGTATTAAAACATTCATTTTCTCCACCAGGTTAACTTGGGAATATAACACAGGAACTTTATTGCTGCTAGGCCTTAATCCTGGATTCCCCTCCAGAAGGCCAGGAGCAATTCAAGAGAGTGGTTTACCATCACATTCCCAGGAGCAATTAGAAATAGAGAACAAACAATAGCCCTACCAGTGAGTCCATATCCCAAAAGGAAATAAATGAGAAGAACATGCAGGCAACTTCCACAATAGTTGTGATGTAGTTTTACTTGGAGATACAGCGTGGAATAGGCCCTTCCAGCCCTTGGAGTCACACCACCCAGGAACCTCCAACATCCCCAGTTTAACCGTAACCTATTCGCAGGACAATTTACAATAACCAATTCACCTACTTGGTACTTGTTTGGACTATGGAGGAAACTAGAGGAGCCAGAGAAAACCCACACATCCCATGGTGAGGATTGTCAGAGAGTCCTTAAAGAGGACGCTAGGATTGAACTGTGGCGCGTGGCCAAGTGGTTAAGGCATTGGACTAGCGATCTGAAGGTCGTGAGTTCAAGCCCCAGCCGAGGCGATGTGTTGTGTCCTTGAGCAAGGCTTTTAACCACACATTGCTCCAGTCCACCCAGCGGAAAATGTGCACCGGAAAATTGCTGGGGGGTTAACCTCGCGATAGAGTGGCATCCTAACCGGTGGGGGAAGGGGGGGAGTCTCGTACTCTCAGTCACTTCACGCCACGGAAATCGGCATAAGCACCAGCCTGATGAGCCACAAAGGCTCGGGACAGACTTTAACTGGGATTGAACTCTGAAACCCAGAAACAGCTACAATACCTTGGTACCCAAGCTTTCATTTAATGAAAGTTTGGATTATGTGGAAACTGTTGTCTTGTAACTTCAAAATATTAAACTAATCCAATGGGAGTCCGGGATTGCAGATCCAACTTCATGTTTTACTTTAAGCAAGGCGCACACGTATCCTGTGGTAGAGTGATGTCTTATGCAATTCAAGTATTTATAAGTATAACCCGTAATGAATTATTTAATGCTTAATCTATGTTGAGATTCATCCAAGGATGCACTGGGACACATCACCAGTGATGTAACCTGTAGTCATCGGCTCTTTCGGGTCTTTCAGCATCAGATACTCTCTCCCAGGTCAGGGTTGATCGGGCCCTGGCTTGTGTCCCAGCAGCACTGGTCTACAGGTCACACCCCTTCTGGAGGCTCGTTCAGCAGCCTCTGTGACTGTTCTGATGGCTCTTCTTTGCTGCCCCCGTAATGTCACAAGCAACCAGTGTAATGTAGTGTATATGGATTTTAGCAAGGCATCTGATAAGGTGCCCCATGCAAGGCTTATTGAGAAAGTAAGGAGGCATGGGATCCAAGGGGACATTGCTTTGTGGATCCAGAATTGGCTTGCCCACAGAAGGCAAAGACTGTTTGTAGACGGGTCATATTCTGCATGGAGGTTGGTGACCAGTGGTATGCCTCAGGAATCTGTTCTGAGACCCTTACTCTTCGTGATTTTTATAAATGACCTGGATGAGGAAATGGATAGTAAATTTGCTGATGACACAAAGGTTAGGGGTGTTGTGGATAGTGTGGAGGGTTGTCAGAGGTTACAGCAGGACATTGATAGGATGCAGAACTGGGCTGAGAAGTGGCAGATGGAGTTCAACCCAGATAAGTGTGAAGTGGTTCATTTTGGTAGGTCAAATAAGATGGCAGAGTATAGTATTAATGGTAAGATTCTTGGCAGTGTGGAGGATCAGAGGGATCTTGGGGTCCGAGTCCGTAGGACATTCAAAGCTGCTGCGCAGGTTGACTCTGTGGTTAAGAAGGCATACGGTGTATTGGCATCATCAACCTTGGGATTGAGTTTAAGAGTCAAGAGGTAATGTTGCAGCTGTATAGGACCCTGGTCAGACCCCACTTGGAGTACTGTGCTCAGTTCTGGTGGCCTCACTACAGGAAGGATGTGGAAACTATAGAAAGGGTGCAGAAGAGATTTACAAGGATGTTGCCTGGATTGGGGAGCATGCCTTATGAGAATAGGTTGAGTGAAGTTGGCCTTTTCTCCTTGGAACGACAGAGGATGAGAGGTGACCTGATAGAGGTGTATAAGATGATGAGAGGCATTGATCGTATGGATTGTCAGAGGCTTTTTCCCAGAGTTGAAATGGCTAAAATGAGAGGACACAGTTTTAAGGTGCTTGGAAGTAGGTACAGAGGAGATGTCAGGGGTACGCTTTTTACGCAGAGAATGGTGAGTGCATGGAATGGGCTGGCGATGGTGGTGGAGGCGGATACAATAGGTTCTTTTAAGAGGCTGCTGAATAGGTGCATGGAGCTTAGAAAAATAGAGGGGTTTAGGTAACCCAAGGTAATTTTTAAAGTAAGTACATGTTCGGAACAGGCTTTGTGGGCTGAAGGATCTGTATTGTGCTGTAGGTTTTTCTGTGTTTCAGCAAAGCCTCTACACTCCACCTGTACCTGTGGCACCCTAGCTTTCAATTAATGGAAGTTTGGATAATAAGGAATTTGTTAAGTGTTGTATCTTCAAAACTTTCAACTAATTCAAACTTAGACATGGGAGTCTGGGAATGTGGGTCTAACTTTGTGTTTTACCTTAAGCAAGACATGCATGTATCATGTGGTAGTGTGATGACGTATGCATTTTCACATTCATGCATTACATAGAATCCGTAATGAATTACTTAAACAAACAAGAATGCTTAATCAACCAATACATATAAAAGATTACTCAAATATTATTGAAATATTAAAGACACAACACTCTTCCTTGCTTAGGTATTAACAACTCAGTAGAGAATGCATCTCAACTATATACACAGTGGATTACATAATGCAAATACTATATACAGAAATTCACAGCATAGTACATTTTTTAAATTGTCATTATCACTCCTGAAGGTTTAATCACTGGAGGATTTCTTACTCTTGTGAGATAACCTCTTTCCTGTCAAGGGGGATCTCTCTGCTTGGCAGGTGAGTCTTATGGCTGTGAAACAATCTCAGGTTCTGGGCCTTCTCCATGGTGGTTGTAGGAGTTGACTCTGTGACCACAGGAAGTGGTTCTGACAGCGGTAGCCAACCTTCTTCTTTTTCTTCTTCTAGTTTGTGCATCCTGATCTTGGGAAGGTGCATTCAGTTCACTGGAGTATTCTCTTATTTATCCTTCTATTGCTCCCTTTATGATCTCTCCTTTTGGTTTCCTCATCCACAACATCATCTCATGAAACCTTTGTTTCCGTGTCTCCATTGACACCTTTCTTTTCGGCCTTCCGTTCACCCAACAGTGCTTTGGCCTTTGCATCTATGTTTATAAGTAGCATTTTGGTTTCCACTTGAACTTCATGCAATAACCTTAATGCATGTGGAGTAGATTCTGGATCTTTATACTCACAAAAGCCGAACGCTTGCAACTTTCCTGAAACTCCTTGAACTTTCTTCCAGCTTAAAACCAAGCCATAGTTTGTAATTAACTGCCTGATTAACATATCAGAAGCTTTCCAAGATAGTATTGCCTGCAAAAACTGTTAAAGTCGGACCACAGCTTTCATCATTTAACGATTCCTCTGAGCGGCATGGTCCTTCTTTGGTCCAATATGGTTTCCAACCAGAGGCACAGAAGTTGGCACCAACATCTGTTTGCCCTCTGTTGGACAACGTTTCATGGTGTTCAGCACAGTTGCGGCATCGTCCAGTACCTTTCTTCATTCGCTATCGGTTGACTTTATTGCTGGGAAAGTGGCAAGCAGATAGTGGATGAATCTCCAATCAAGTTGTAGTTGTCTCAGCCTTTCATGTCATCACAATGCTGGTCCTCCAGTTCTTAGCACGTACAAGCTGAATGTGGCTTGTTGGTTTTGTATTTCACTGTCACGAACATCAATCCCAGAGGAGTTATCTTCTCTCCAGTATAAGTTCTTAGCCGGATGTCTGCAGGTTTTGGTAGATTCACTATTGCTATAGCTACTTGGCCCAAGACCCTGGGATTTAGATCATTGGGTCCTTAAGTTTTATGAGTTTTCAAGCTCACTGACTTCTGTTGTACTATATTTTTGACTAGTATCTATATTCTTCATTTCCCCCTTCTCGCCAGATCTATGATTCTTAATTTTTTTTGCATATCTGAAGAGTTGTATCTGCAGGGCTATGCATCAAATATTGAAAGATGCAGTTAAGCTATTAGCTCTTTCTGTATCTAGCACGGACTGAATGGCCGATAAGTCAGCCGGCACATCTAAGTGTAGAATCCTGATCTGTCAGTTGGGTTTCTGTTTTATTACAAAGACATGGGGGGTGTAGGGATGTGTGGTGTGGTGGATTCAGTTGGGTGGGAGTGTCTTAGGGCTGCTCAGAATGCAGGATGACTCTGTTTTGTTAGTGGTCTTCTGGGTCTGAATGATTGGGTTTGGACAGACGGGATTGATGGGCAGAGATAAAATCTACAAGTATCATGATTTTTAAAAGTTATGATGCTTATATTTTAGAAACTCACTTGATAGCCATGGCCTGCAGCATTTCTTGCAAGGACCATAAGCATTAAGCTGCATATGAACTTGATTTTCCTAAGTGATGTTGATTCTGATGTTTCTTGATCTTGCAGTGAAGGTCTCAAATTGAACTAGGGCACAAAATATTCTTACAAATCAAGAACCTATCAACCTTCGTTTGGCCTCTACAGCCATCTGCGGCAGTGAATTCCAAAGACTCACCGTCCTCTAGTTAAATAAGTTCCTCATCTCCGTCAGCAGATGTTGGAGATGCAGTCCTGATCAAGGGTCTCTACCTGAAACATTAACTGTTAATTTCCATCCATGGGTGCGGCATGAGTTCCTCCAGCGTTTAGTGTGTGTGCTCAAACAGAACTAGTTTTCCTGTTCGCAAATTTGAATCTGTTTCAGATCCAGTATTATGTGTTGATTTCTCCCCAGTCTTCATGAAAAGGGCCCTCATGCAGCCGATGTTACGTTTGCACTTTCTGCTTGCCACGTTGGAAGTAATGCCCAAAAAATGGCATATACTGCCGAGTCTGGGCCTTTATCTCATTTTATTGCCAATTTGCTTGATAGTTTTAAGTATCACAAAAGCATACCCTTTGCTGGAGAAACAGCAAGCAACCTGCTGGAGGAGCTCAGCAGTTCAAGCAGCACCTGTGAGAGGAAAGGAATTGACAAGGTTTTGGGTTGAAACCCTACATCAGGAGTCCTGAAACATCGACAGTTCATTTCCTCCCAAAGATGTTTCTTGGCCCACTGAAATCTCTTGCAGATTGTTTGTTGCTGCAGATTCCAGAATCTGCAGTTTCCTCTGTCTCCCTTTTCTAATGGGCTTGTGTGGTAATTGCTTTCCTTAGAGTGCACTGCAAAAAGTTTGGACAGGACTTACATAATTATGGAAATCAAGAGCAGACAGATCAGAAATCTGACTGAACCATTCACAGCTGCTGTTCCCAGCAAAGGGGTTTTGACTTGCTTTTACAGGGTGGAGACATGAAATGCATGCTCACAGAACTCACAAGCCCAGACTAGAGTCGAGGCACTTTCCCCCAAGGCCTGATTTTGGGAAAAAATTACCACCCATGCTTAACTGCTGTTGCTCCTGTCTTTGGAATGTGACATGGGAAAGATATGATGTAATGAGGGTTCGGCCAGTCACACTATTCACACCTAATTAAATATTAATGGACAATATCTGTTAGGTTTTGTAACTCCATAATAAAATCGAAAGAAAAGCACAGGAGCCGGGATAAATTGGTCTACTTAGTTTCACCTTAATGAGGCGCACTCATATAACATGGTAGCATAATGACGTATGCCATTCACGTACTTTTACATGTAACTCCTAATGAATTATGTAAATAGACAAAGAATGCTTAATCAAACAATATATTTACAATATTAGTCAAATATTAATGAAATATTAAATACACAACACTCCTTCTTGCTTAGGTATAAACTCCAACTCAATATAGAATGCATCTCAACTTATATACATATATACTCTATATATATGTGTGTGTGTGTGTGTGTGTGTGTGTGTGTGTGTATGTATATATATATATATATACTATATTACATATATAGTAACTACTACATATACATCCACAGGTAAATTTTAAATTGTCCCCCTCAGGCCTAGACACGTAATCGCTGTGGAAGATCTCATACTCTCGTGCGTTAACATCTTTCCTGACGGTGTGGGGGGGGGAGGGTGTCACTCTGTTTGGCAGGAGAGACTTGCATGGTACAACAATTCTCAATCCCTGCATAAGGCAACCTTCGTCAAGGGCAAGTTCATCCTGACGCAGGTAAAAATGGGGGAACTGGGGTTTCTGCTGCACATTCCAGCCATTTTACGTTGCCATGTAGACCTGAGAGCGTGTGGTGTCTTTCCTGGTTTCTCTTTGGCCCATCTCTGCTGTAATAGGGAGACTTTCGATTTGCATTAGAGAAAGTGCATCCAGTGGAGTGTTCTCTTCTGCAGATTTTTCAGGTATTTCCTTTTCCAAGGGTAAACAGGATAATCCATCAGCATTTCCATGAGTAATTGTCCTCGTGAATTTGATTTTGTAATTGTGTTCTCCAAGAACAAAGCCCATCTCTATATTCATGCTGCTGCTGTTGAGGGAACACCCTTCTGTGGATTAAAAATGAGCATTGGTGGTTGGTGATCAGTAACTATCTCCCATACAAGTACTGGTTGAAACATTTTACACCCCAAGCCAGACTCAAGACCTCTCTGTCAATCTGCGCACAACTTTTCACAGCAGTGATAAAGGAGTGTGATGCAAAGGCTATGGGGTGTTCACATCCATCATTCATAACATGTGACATGATTGCACCTATGACATAAGACAAGACTCACAGCTTCACCAGACAACGTGGATCAGAATGTGTGAGTACAGTGTCTGATGTCATCATTTCCTTCACCTTTTCGAAAGCCACCTCACACTGTCCATTTCCATTTTTTCCTAATCTGTAGCAGTGAGTTCAAGGGGTTGCTGGGTTTGGCAGGAACCTGTTACAGTAATTGACAAATCCTAAAAAGGACTGTGACACATCCTTTGGCCTTGGGGCATCCACCTCTGCTTGAATTCTCTCAGTAATCCTTGTGCACCAGCAGTGCGACCACAGTAAGTGATGCTTGGTTTAAAGAATTAACACTTGTTGCATTGTGGTCTGAGCCCATAATCTTCTAATATTTTAAAGCACAGTCTTGAGGTTTTGGATTTGCTCCTTGTCATCCTCACTGGTAACAATGATGTCATCAATGAGTGCCTGGGCAGCCTTGCAGCACTTGATCGATTTCTTTGGCCAGAGTGCAGGTTCCAGAAATAAAGCCCTTTGTGAGTGTTCATGGTGAGAAACACTTCGGTCTGTTTTCCATCTCCATCTGTAGGTAGGCCTCAGCTAAGTCCACTTTGCAGAAGTGTTTTCCTCCAGAAAGTTTTGCAAAGATATCCTGTATCCTGGGCAGAGGGTATGGATCTGCTTTCAATACTGGGTTGATGGGTGATCCAAAACCACCACAGATTGTGACAGACCCATTCTTCTAGGCTACTGGGACCACTGGCATTGCCCATGGGTACCAGTTAACCTTGCAAAGAATTCCTTCAGCCTCCGTGCAATCTAGCTCACTGGCTGCTTTATCACAGATGGTATAAGGAACAAACAGGCTTTGTAAAACGTGTGTGGCATTTCCATTTAACACTATTTTACCCTTGATACATTTGAATTTTTCAAGGCAAGCTATGCATTTCCACCAACTGACCTCAGCAAAACTGGCACTCCCTTCTCGTCAGCTATTCCCTTTGCTTTGAAACACAGCTCAGTTTGTTCAGTATGCATGATTTGGTTACCTCTTGTGCAACTGAACGTGTCTATCTTTCTGATGTAGCCATCCAGTTTTGCTATTTTTAAGAAATTGTTATTATTATCATCTGGTACTCACTATTTATGAATCCATAAGTTTTATCAGTGTTCTGCTTTTTTTTTAAACTGGACCATCTCTCTCCCCTTCAGAAGAAAACACATTCTGCACTTTTTTTAAAAACTGGAATGTCTTGTCTGTCCGTCAAGGAAAAACATGCTGTGCTTTGTTTATAACTCGTACGTCTCATTATACTTCATGAGTTAGGTGGTCAGCTCGGGTTCATTCTAAAAGTTACTTGTCAATATTATTATGTTTTGCAACTCCAAAAACTAATTGAAGGAAAAATATGGGAGCCAGGATAAACAGTTTGCTTACTTTCACTTTAGTAAGGCGCACAGGTATGAAGTGATGGCGTAAAGACGTGTGGCATTCACGTGCAGTGCTTTTACGGATAACCCATAATGAGCTATGTAAACAACAAAGAATGCTTCATCAGGCAATAAATCTGCAATGTTACTCCTCTCCTCCACGACCTCCATCAGAATAGTTTCACCACAAGGCTGAGTGCTAAGCTCCCAGTACTTCCTCTGCTGCTTCTGTCTGTACACTTATGTGCCTTTCTCCTAACGGTTAGCTTACGTTCTCCATTTTGAACATGGAAAATTGTGCATTTCCCCGTTGCCTTTCGTCTCCAATTAAAGAGACTGAGACTTCAGCCATCAGGTATTCTCATTTGTTGCGACTACCTTAAAATCTGCAACTTCATCTCTTGTCGTCCCCTGATCTTTTCAAAGATCTCAAACCATTTGTTATGGAAGCAGTTTTCAAACAATCACTTAATCAGGAAGGGAGTATGTGGAATCTGATATTTAGAGCCAGAATTATTAGGCAATGAATTCTTCTGATTGTTGAAATCAATCAAATCATGACATTAAAAAAATGACTCACAACTTTCTCTGGGATCAGCACATGCTTGATACCAAAAATTATCGCCCACAAAGAAAATGCTGTCATTGTAGCCCTGACCAAGTCAAATATTTCATTGGACACAATTTTTTGGGGATAAAATGACATGCATGAGCAGCGGTATGCAGTACTTCTGCAAATTTATGTCAGATTATATATATCTTTTATAGATTGCTTTCCACTCAGAAAAAAATTTGCATTGAACCCTTCTTTTGAAAGTTAAACATAAACATCAAATGTGAAGTTTAAAATTACTTTCTCATTTTCCTTACAATGTAGAAGGAAGCCATTTGACTCATCAATTCCATGTTGATTCTTACTTCAGTCCATTTCCCCAACTATTACTCAGCAAGCCATTCAACATCTCCCTGATTCTGCCAATAGGCCTCTTGAGCCATCCACCATGGTCAGCTAACCTTCCCAGAATCACCTTGGGATGTGGGCAGAAAGTAACAAATCTTGGGGAGGATGTATAAGCTCCAAGATCAGTAGTGAGCTGTGAGGTAGCAGTGCTATCTGCTGTGCTACTGCTTCAGTCAGTATTTTTTGTTAATTAATGGCTTTAAAATATTTTGATGAAATTTTTGTAGTAAATTTAATTCCCGTATTAAATTAGTATAAAACATAAATGTAGAATTTCAGGAAGGATATAGATTTGTCATCCCCACCCCAAGCACATAAAATGTACACAATTCAATTGGGTTTAATTAGGGCTGAATTGCAGGCAATTTTATGTTTAGAGTTCGCCTCAGTTGGGAACTGGATTCAGACATGTTACTTAAAGACATAACTGACATATTTCAGAAAGAGACATATTCCTTTGGTGTAATTTTAAGCTCCATTCTCAGAGGTGAATGAGCCAATTGATATAGGAGCACAGCTCTATCTTTTTACTGTTTCTGTATCGATTAACAATGTATTTTGGGATCGGAATTTGCCACTTTATATACTCTAGCACCTGAGTAAAAGCTTTTCTACAGATGACCTGCTGCAAGAGCCTCAAATTCTAATATTGAACTTGCAGCTTAAGTCAAGCACTGCCATTCTGGAAAACATCATTATCAGGATATTATTTCTTGTGGCGGCCCGCACACGCGGGACTTGAACCGCTGTCGGGAGCCACGGGCAGACATGCGGCAGCGCATTTGGAACTACCCGCTCGGGGCGGACCTTCCGGGACAATCTGATGTCACGTCCTCTCCGCAGGTCACAGGGGCCCATGGGAGGGGAGATTTAAGCACGTGATTTTGAATCAGTAAAGGCATTCTGAGTTCAGCTCTCTCTGCCTCCGTGTGTTTCTTTAGTAGTGCATTGCGCGCGACTACATTGGTGACCCTGACATTCCAGACAGCATCTGGAGCCGGCGACTCAGCGACCAGCCATGAGTTTGAGCAACTCGCACAGCGCGGTCTCTCTGTAACTCCCAACTTTCTGGGCCACTCAGCCCCACGTTGGTTCGAGCAGGCTGAGGCCCAGTTCAATATCAGAAACATTACAGCCGATGCCACGCGGTACTACTACGTGGTCAGCATGTTCGACCAGGAGACGGCAGGCCGGATCATCGACTTCCTACACCAGCCACCAACGGAGGACAGGTACACTCAGCTTAAGGCACTCCTGATTCCGTACCGCACAGCTCCTACACATGGACGGCCTGGGCGACCGCACGCCATCTGAGCTCATGAATGATATGCTGGCACTCATGGACGGCCATAAGCTGTGCCTTTTATTTGAACAGTTGTTCCTCGAGCAAATGCCAGAGGACATTCACCTCCTCCTCACGGGTGAGGATTTCAGCGACACGCGTGGGGTCACAGCTAAAGCAGACGTCCTTTGGCAGAGCAAGCAACGTGGAGCAGCCTCCATGGGCCTAATCACGATCGCGTGCCCCGAAGCCCAGGCCCCACAACCGAAGCCATCAAGACCCATGGGGGGAAAGACGGAAGTTCGGAACAATGGTGTTTCTATCGTTGTGCGCTGCTGCCATCCACCACGTGCTTTTCTGGGAAACGCCGGGGCCAGCCATTGCTAATGGCTACGATGGCTGGCCACCGAGACATCCTCCTGTACCTCTGGGACCGACACTCCGGGCGGTGCTTCCTGGTACACACCGGGGCCGAAGTCAGCGTACTCCCCCCCCCCCCCCCGAACATGGACACTCGTAACGCGGTCCCAGGCCCCGAACTCACCGCCGCAAATGGCACCAGTATTCGAACGTATGGCCTACGGACTATCTCACTGCATTTCGGGTCCAGCCGTTTCACTTGGACTTTCACGTTGGCAGCGGTGTCGCAGCCACTACTAGGGGCAGATTTCCTATGAGCCAACTGCCTCCTGGTCGACATAAAAGGCCAACGTTTGGCCCACGCTGAGACGGTTCCAGACTTTCCAGCTCGGAGAAGCCAAGCTCCCGGCCCTCCACCTGGATTCCGTGACCCTCTCGGGTAACAAATTCACCAGGGTGTTGGCGGAATTCCCCTCCATAGTCACCCCGCAGTTCTCCACGGCCGACCCCAAGCACGGCGTGCAGCATCACATCCCCACACAAGGATCACCGCTGCACGCCCGAGCTCGCAGGCTCCCACCCGACAATTTCCACCTCGCCAAGGAGGAGTTCCGTAAGATGGAAGAGCTGGGAATCGTATGCTGCTCAAACAGCCCATGGGCATCCCCGCTGCATGTGGTGCCCAAGTCCGCAGGAGGATGGAGGCCCTGTGGAGACCACAGAAGGCTCAACGACGCCACAACCGCTGACAGATACCTGGTACCCCACATCCAGGACTTCACGGCGAACCTGCATGGAGTGACCAACTTCTCCAAAATCGACCTGGTCAGGGGGTACCATCAGATCCCAGTGCACCCCGACAACGTGCCCAAGACAGCCCTCATCACCCCGTTCGGCTTGTTCGAATTCCTGAGGATGCCTTTTGGTCTCAAGAATGCAGCCCAAACTTTCCAGAGGCTCATGGACACGGTGGGACGCGGCCTGGATTTCGCTTTCATTTACTTGCACGATATCCTGGTGGCCAGCAGTTTGCACCAAGAGCACGTGGCACATTTGCGCCAGCTCTGGCAATGCCTGAGCGACTACGGACTGGCAATCAATCCAGCGAAGTGCCAGTTCGGGCTGACGGAGATCGACTTCTTGGGCCACAGAGTCAACCGACATGGCGCAGTTCCCCTACCGGACAAGGTCCAGGCCATCCGCCAGTTCCCCAAGCCCAGCACGGTCAAGGGCCTGCAGGAATTCTTGGGGATGGTCAACGTTTATCATCGGTTCGTGCCGGCGGCGGCACGCATCATGAGACCCTCGTTCAGCCTAATGGCCGGCAAGGCCAAAGAGTGGCATGGGACGCAGAATCCACGGAGGTGTTCGAGCAGACCAAGGAGGTGCTGGCGAAGGCGGCCCTCCTAGAGCACCCGAGAGTCGATGTACCCACAGCACTCACAATCGACGCTTCCAACACTGCAGTTGGCAGAGTCCTGGAGCAGCTTGTTGAAGACCAGTGGCGACCACTCGCTTTCTTCAGCCGGCACCTACGGTCACCAGAGGCGAAGTACAGCGCCTTCGACAGAGAGTTGCTAGCACTCTACCTGGCTGTCCGGCATTTCCAGCACTTCCTCGATGAAGGGAGTTCACCGTGTATATGGACCACAAGCCCCTCACCTTCGCACTGGCCAAGGTATCGGACCCATGGTCAGCTCGGCAGCAGAGACACCTGTCCTGTATTCCAGAATTCACCACGGGCATCCGCCACATCGCAGGGAAGAACAACGTCGTCGCCGACACACAGTCTTGCCCCTGCCTCCACTCAGTAGGCATATCGTCCTCAGGAATAGACTACGCAGCACTGGTGGAAGCACAACGGTCGGACCCCGAGATCCCGGCTTACCACACCGCCGTTACGGGGCTCCAGTTGGAGGACGTCTCCATTGACCCGGCAGCGGATCGACTCCTGTGCGACGTGTCTACTGGCAAACCCTGACCTGTGGTACCAGCGGCATGGAGGCGCCAGGTGTTCGACACACTGCACGACCTGGCCCGCCCATCCATCCGGGTGTTCGACACACTGCACGACCTGGCCCACCCGTCCATCCGGGCGTCCATCAAGCTGGTAGCGGACAGATTAGTCTGGCACAGTTTGCTCAAACAGGTTGGACACTGGGCCAGGATCTGCGTACACTGTCAGACTGCCAAAGTCCAGCAGCACGTGAAGGCTCCCCTCCAGCAGTTCCAGCCGACGCACAGGAGGTTCCAACACATCCACATGGACATTGTCGGCCCCCTGCCAGTCTCCCAGGGCGCCAGGTATATCTTTACCATGGTAGACAGGTTCACCAGATGGCCGGAAGCCGTACCGCTCGCAGACACGTCCACTGAGTCCTGCACCAGGACGCTCATTGCAAACTGGATCGCCAGGTTCGGCCTCCCAATGGACATCACCTCCGACAGAGGGGCACAGTTCACGTCTGGTTTGTGGACAGCACTGGCGCAGCTCCTGGGCACCCAGCTGCATCACACCACAGCGTACCATCCCCAGTCCAACGGTTTGGTAGAGCGATTCCACCAGCATCTTAACTCGGCCCTGATGGCGTGGTTCTGGGCCCCAACTGGACAGATGAGCTTCCCTGGGTCCCACTGGGCATCCACACGGCCTCGGTGGAATTGGTCTACGGCACCCCCCTGACGGTCCCAGGCGAGTTCGTACCGAGGTTCGGAAGAAACTCCAGCTGCGGTGCTAACGAGGCTGCGGGACAAGGTAGGGACCCTGGTACCAGTCCCGACCTCCAGGCATGGTCCCACACCATCCTTCACCCCTAAAGACCTCCGAGACTGTGAGTATGTTTTTATTCACAGGGGCATGCACAGGTCACCTCTACAGCGGCCGTACGAGACACCCTTCAAAGTGATCTGGCACAACGGAACCATGTGTGTTGTGGAGGTGGGTGGCCGGGAAGAGACTTTTACAGTGGACCCCCTCAAACCGGCGCACTTGGACATTGAGCAACCAGTGAGGGTACCCGCATCACGGCGGTGAGGCCGGCCACCCTGACAAGCCACACGGACTGGGGGCTCCACTCCCCCGATGGACGTTTCGGGGGGGTGGAGTGGCGGCCCGCACATGCGGGACTCGAACCGCCATCGGGAGCCGCAGGCAGACATGTGGTAGAGCGTTTGGAACTACCTGCTCGGGACAGACCTTCCGGGGACAGTCTGACGTCACGTCCGCCCCGCGGGTCACAGGGGCCCATGGGAGGGGAGATTTAAGCGCGCGATTTTGAATCAGTAAAGGCATTCTGAGTTCAGCTCTCTCTGCCTCCATGTGTTTCTTTAGTAGCGCCTTGCGCGCGACTACATGCTATTCATTTACAATCAAAATCAAAGTATTGAACAGTAGACTATGAATGGGCAAGATTTCAGTGATCATTCAGAGCTGTTTTACAGAGTCACTTTAAAAAGAACATTACATTTCCATGTATACCGGCACTTTTTCAGCTTATTGGGGGGGAGGGGGGAGGGTCAGTCTTAATTCCACCAGGCAGGTAAGGCAATTAAGATGAAGCAAAACGCAGAATAATTCCAGGCCTATCCTAATCTGGCTCACTGCAGCTTTAAATTGCTGTCAGTATGTACACGTACACAAAATCAGGAGGACTTTTCTTAAATGCGCAGTTGATGGCTGTAGTATATTCAGCTGTACAGCTGTTATTTTCTATCAAACCTGAGACCTGCGTGAGATAGGTCTAGTATTGTACTCACAGTCTGAATCAGCCTGTATCAGAAATTAGGCCCAACTTTTTAATTTACTTTTTATATTTTCAGGTAAATTAACAGATGTAGAACTGTTCCTGTCATCCCGCCCCCCCCACCCTAGCTTTCTGCTGTCACCTATCAGACAAGATTAAAATTAGTTTTATTTATCACATGTACATTGAAACATTAAAGCATACATTGAAATGTATTAGTTATTACAAATATGTTACATGTTACTAAGGTTCATAAACAGGTGATTATACAAACATACACAAGTGTAAAGAAAGCTAAACTACAAGGAAAAACTCAAAAAAACAACAATCTGGTCCAAAATCCAAAAAAAAAATCATTTCTTTTTACAACTGAACAGAATTCCAACTGAATCTTTTATGTTTTGGGGCAAGAGATTGAAAGGCAACATACTAGTGAGATTTATCATTAAAATTAAGTCTCCTTGCTGTTTAAGACCAAGTACAACCTATCTAGGGGTTAAAATGGATCCCAATTTCTAATTCTTGAAATAAGATCATACAGGATGTTTTTAAGTTAATTATTTTCATTGTGCTGTTTTCTTTCACTATGTTATATCATGTTTCAGCACTGTCTGCTGCTTTCGCAATAACTTGCAGTCTGCTTCGCTGGGGAGGTCTCAGAGCGATCTCTTCATCTTTAGTAAGAATGTTTGTGGTTGAAACAATCGTGGTAGCATTTACAAGTAGCTCCAAATTCTGTGTGAAAAGCAATGTTTTTGCAAGAGATTTGTTTTGATACATAACGTGGATTGAAACTGTACTATATCTTATATCAGTGAAGGAAGAGCCCAATGCTAATCCTAAAAACTTTGCATCAACAAAATGTTATCTTATCACTCGGTTATGGACGATTAACCTCGGTTCCAAGAGTCAGAGGACTTTGTTTTATCATGTTATATGCACATGCTAAGATGTTAATGTACCATGTTTCCCTCAATTGTGTCCCAAGGTACCAATTAGCCAAACTTGTTCCAAAATAATGCTCAGTTTATAAATTATGTTCAGTGTGGGTGTTCCAAGACATTCCAAACCACACTTCCTCAGTGGTGAATTGGCGGTTTCCAGTTTTCTGAAAGTTAGCTTTAAGTAAAATAAATTTTAGAGTTTGGTATTCCAAAGCATGCATTGCGATTGAAAGTGACTCAGAAAATGTATCCACCAAGTATTGTACTTTGAATATAATGTATTAAGAATTTTTAAGCTGTACCATGTAATAAGAGATGGAAATAGCTATCTCTCAGGTCAAAAGCCACTGATTTGAGCCAGTTTGTCAAGTCATCTTCAAGGAGCAGTGCTTCAGGAAAGCGGTGTCCATTATTAAGGACCCCCATCACCCAGGACATGCCCTCTTCTCATTGTTGCCATCAGCAAGAAAGTATAGAAGCCTGAAGGCACACTCTCAGCAATTCAGGAACAGCTTCTAACAAATTTCACGGCACTTCCTACTTCTTGCCAATTCCAACAATGCCATCTCCAAGCTCATTTAAGGCAATGCCATCTCTGTTGTAGATTCCTTTCAAATTTCCATAAAAATAGTTCTTCAGCTAGGACCTTTAAAAGTTGCCAGACTAACCAGTTGGATCCTGTGGCTGTTTGGCATCCACTGTCATGTCTGAGGCTCTGTGGGGAGCAGAGGAATGGCTATACATGGCACCTGGGCTAGTTGTGCACCATTGATAAATGCTGAAAATTAAAAGTCCTAGCACACATCTCTTAAGAATACATGAAACTACATTTGAGTAAGGTGCCACAAAAGTGATGAATGTTGGAAGTATGGACTCGGCATTGGGAATAAGGATAGAGAACTGGCTATTTAACAGAAAATTGTGACAGGGTATATGGGTAATTTTCAGGTGGCAAGTTGTAACAAGTGGAGTGCTACAGAAACCAATGTTGGTTCTCTACTTCACACAACTTATACTAATAATTTATGTGAAAGGACCCAGTATATTATAGCCAAATTTGTTTATATTGCAAAAATGGGAACAAAAGCAAAGAGTGGTTTGCAAAGAAGCATGAATAGGATGAGGAAATGAAGAAAAATTTAGTAAATGGAGTGTACTTAGGAGAAATATGAGGTAGCACACTTTAGTAGGGGAAAACAAAGAGGCAGACCATTGTTTAATTGAAGTGAGTGTATGGACTGCTGCTAGATGAATGGATTTCTGTGACCTTGTAGATGAAATAGCAAACTAGTACATTAATACAATAAGAAATGAGGAAGGCCAATGAAATATTAGCCTTTCTTGCAAACAGGATAAAGTACAGAAGGAGTAATGTCACACTGTTACTGAATAGGATGTTGGTGAGATTACATCTATAGCATTAGATTAAGTTTCATTTATTTAAGATTTGCAAAGGAGGTAATCCAGAGAAGTGTCACTAGCATGTTTTTGAGTTTTCTAATGAGGAACAGATAAGTTGTTTCGGGGTTCTTCCTTTACATATGTATTCCTTTTATTATTGGAATTTTGAAGAATGAGAGATGATCTTTTCCAGTCATTTAGGATTCTCAGGGTATATGCTGAAAGGATGTTTTCCTTGTGGAAGAATCTATAACTTGGGAATAATTTAAAAGTAACGGGCTGGATGCTTAAGAGACGTGGAAGAATTTCTTCTTGAAGTTTTCAATCTGAGTAACTTTATGCTCCTGAGAACTGTGGAGGGTGAATCATTAACCATATTTAAGGTGTTTCGGAAGCCCTGCTTTATGTGGAGCTGATGCCAGAAGTCACATCAACCAGATCATGTTAAATGGCGAGCATGCTCAAGAGACTATTCTGGATCCTATTGGTTATGTTCTTTCCGATCTCTGATTACTCTTTCAGGATTATTTTCTTTATTCAAATATTTTAATTGTTTCTAAGAACTTCTGTGTTATATTTAACTCATTTTAAAGCTTTTTATTTATTCACTTAAATTATAATAGATTTTAAATATCTCATATGGTCAGAAATATTTTAAGATCTACTGGAGTTGGTGACAAGGTTGACAGGAGACAAAGCTTTCGGAAGCTGTCATGGTGCTTTTGGTATGGGACCTCTGCACTCTGCCAGCTGCAGCCTAGTCACCACATGGATCATGTTAAGTAATGCAGTATACAGAAGGCCAATGAGGTAGGCTCATGAGAGGACTGAGGATGGGAGACCCATTCCAGCAGGATCCAGCTCTTTATGTTTAATCCTCTTTAAATATCTTCTCAACATTGAGAGGTTGGTCATGGCTAGAACTGAAGAGAGTGTCTGCCTCAGGAAGGACTTGAACCCACTGTAGTTTGCCTATTGCCATAGTAGGTATACAGCAGATGTGATCCCAGTGGCTCTCCATGCAGCCTTGGATCACCTGGACAATGCAAATACCCATGTCAGGATGCTGTTCATTAACTGTAGCTCAGCATTTAACACCATCATTCCGACAGAACTGATCGAAAAGCTCTGTACTTCCCTTTGCAACTGGATTCTCAACTTCCTAACCGGAAGACCACAATCTGTGCGGATTGGAAATAACATCTCCACCTCACTGACAGTTAACACTGGCGCTCCACAGGAATGTGTGCTTAGCCCACTGCTCTACTCTCTCTATCCCCATGACCGTGTGGCTAGGCATAGCTCAAACAGCATCTATAAATTTGCTGATGATACAACCATTGTTGGTAGCATTTCAGAAGGTGCCAAAAGGGCTTACAGGATTGACATATACTAGCGAGTTCAATGATGTGGCAGCAACTACCTCACACTCAACATCAGCAAGACCAAAGAGCTGATTGTAAACTTCAGGAAGGGTGAGATGAGGGAACACAAACCAGTCCTCATAGATGGATCAGAAATGGAGAGAGTGAGCAATTTCAAGTTCTTTGGTGCAAAATCTCCAAGGAAATAACCAGGACACAACATATTAATGCAGCTACAAAGAAGGCAAGACAGTGGCTATATTTCATTAAGGGTTTGAGATTTGGTTTGTCGACTAAAACACTCAAAAACTTCTACAAATGTACTGTGGAGAACATTCTGATTGGCTGCATCACCATCTGGTATGGGGGTTGGGGGGGCTACTGCACAAGCTCGAAATAAGTTGCAGAAACTTGTAAAATTAGTCAGTTCCATCATGGGTACCAGTCTACTTAGTATCCAAGACATGTTCAAGGAGCAAAGAGCAAGGAAATCCTCTTGCATTTGTACAGAGCCCTGGTGAGACCACACCTGGAGTATTGTGTACAGTTTTGGTCTCCAGGGTTAAGGAAGGACATCCTGGCTGTAGAGGAAGTGCAGCGTAGATTCACGAGGTTAACTCCTGGGATGTCTGGACTGTCTTACGCAGAGAAGTTAGAGAGACTGGGCTTGTACACGCTGAAATTAAGGAGATTGAGAGGGGATCTGATTGAAACATATAAGATTATTAAGGGATTGGACAAGATAGAGGCAGGAAATATGTTCCAGATGCTAGGAGAGTCCAGTAGCAGAGGGCATGGTTTGAGAATAAAGGGTAGGTCATTTAGGACAGAGTTAAGGAAAAACTTCTTCTCCCAGAGAGTTGTGGGGTCTGGAATGCACTGCCTTGGAAGATAGTGGAGGCCAGTTCTCTGGATGCTTTCAAGAAGGAGCTAGATAGGTATCTTATGGATAGGGGAATCAAGGGATATGGGGACAAGGCAGGGACCGGGTATTGATAGTAGTTGATCAGCCATGATCTCAAAATGGCGGTGCAGGCTCGAAGGGCCGAATGGTCTACTTCTGCACCTATTGTCTATTGTCTATTAGGAAGACGGCATCGATCATTAAGGATCCCCATCACCCAGGGCATGCCCTCTTCACCTTGTTACCATCAGAAAGGAGGTTCAGAAGCCTGAAGGCACACACTCAGTAATTCAGGAACAGCTTCTTCCCCTCCACCATCTGATTGCTAAATGGACAATGAACCCATAAACACTACCTCACTGCTTCTTTAGTTCTGGTTATTTTGCACACAAGTTAAAATAAGTAGTGAAAAATATATATATATTTAATGTAACACTTTTTATTCTCTATATTAATCATGTATTTCATTGTACTGTTGCCATAAAGTTAACAAATTTCATGACATATGCTGGTGATATTAAATCCGATTCTTCTGATTCTGCCAATTGTAATAATATAATTAAATATATTTTAGACAATTCCATTGGTTTGCTTCTGCATTTTGAATAAACATCATCTTAGACCTCCTTTACTTTTCATATGAGTGTTGAAGCCAATTTAACAGAAATTGAGGCAATTAACAAACAAAATCAAATCCCTGGAGTCCTGCTTTATACATTCATGAATAGTGGAGAACTATTACATAGCTAACTTGAGGGGGAGGATCCAAGAACATCGCTATTTTCAGTAATGGCAGAGGCATTCAAGTGAGAGTTGAAATCTTAGATGGAGCACTTGTATTATCTTCATGCTGCAAGAGACAAGAAAATGTTTCATCTTCGCCTCTTGAGCATCCACCATCTCAGAAGCTAATCTTCAGCTATCTAGAAACAGTGGAGAACATTCTACACAGCAAAGGTGAAAGAATCAGACAACGTATTGTGCTAAGAACTTGTGCTCCAGATCTAGTTACGATACAGGTTGAACAAGAGGTGAGGTCTTGCAGAATGAGTATAGGGATTGAGGTAAGAAGTTAAAATACAGGGCCTCAAGGATCCTTATTCCCTGGTGCGCAGAAGAAAGAGGAGTGACCTCATCGAAGTTTATAAAATTATGAGTGGTATGGATAAGGTGGACAGTCATTGTCTTTTCGCCAAGGTTGGACAGTCTAAAACTAGAGAACACGCATGCAAGGTAAGAGGGGAAAGATTTTGAATAGTCCATAGAATCATAGAACCATAGAATATTACAGCACAGAAACAGGCCTTCTGGCCCTTCTTGGCTGTGCCAAACCATTTTTCTGCCTAGTCCCACTGACCTGTACCTGGACCATATCCCTCCATACACCTCTCATCCATGTACCTGTCCAAGTTTTTCTTAAATGTTAAAAGTGAACCCGCATTTATCACTTCATCTGGCAGCTCATTCCACACTCACACCACTCTCTGTGTGAAGAAGCCCTCCCTAATGTTCCCTTTAAGCTTTTCCCCCTTCACCCTTAACCCACGTCCTCTGGTTTTTTCTCCCCTAGCCTCAGTGGAAAAAGCCTGCTTGCATTCACTCTATCTATACCCATCTTAATTTTATATACCTCTATCAAATCTCCCTTCATTCTTCTATGCTCCAGGGGATAAAGTCCTAACCTATTCAACCTTTCTCGGTAACTCAGTTTCTCAAGTCCCAGCAACATCCTTGTAAACCTTCTTTGCATCCTTTCAATCTTATTAATATCCTTCCTGTAATTCAGTGATCAAAACTGAACACAATACTCCAAATTCGGTCTCGCCAATGCCTTATACAACCTCACCATTAGATTCCAACTCTTATACTCAATACTTTGATTTATAAAGGCCAATGTACCAAAAGCTCTCTTTACTACCCTATCTACCTGTGACGCCACTTCTGGGGAATTTTGTATCTGTATTCCTAGCTCCCTCTGTTCTACAGAGAGTCCTGAGAAATGACTTCTTTACACAGAGGGAAGTGAGGACCTGGAATGAGCTGCCAGAGGAAATGGTAGGAGTGAGTACAGTTGCAACATTTAAGAGGCATTTGGAGAGATATATGAGGGAGAAAGCTTGGAGGATTAGAGACTGAACATGGGCAACTGGGAGTAGCAGGGCTTTGCTGTGGTCAGCACAGGCCAGTTGGTCTGAAGGGCTCGTTTCAGTGCTCTGTTACCCTTTGACTTTAGGACTGGTTGTGTCTCTGGATAAGCTGTTCCAGTACACAGACAAAATTGACACCTACCCCACAATGGGGAAAATTCTCCAGTTACCTCCTGTCTACAAAGAGTGGAATAAATCCGCAGCAGCTTATTGTCTTCTATCATTCTACTCCATCTGTTGTCATCAAGGAATGGAATGTGTTATCAAAAGTGCTATCAAGCAACACTCACTCATTCACCAATAGTCTGCCCTTTTATTTTAGACCAAATTCCAAGAATGTCTTCACATATTTTCATGGAGTGAAATATTCAGACAAGGTAGTTCTTGTACTTCAAAATATTAAAAGAGTTATGCTTGCAATTAATGAACATTGGCAAAGATAATAAATGGCTGTTGCATTTACAATTGGAACTGATTGATGACAAGTGTGATATCCTAAAAACCACACTAAAGCAATGAATTAAGGTTGGCAGTGTTTCTGGCCAGTAATGTTTATTGTGTTGGTTCAATTAATCGAACATCAAAAAATACAAGTTTGAAAAATTTGACTTATTTTCAAAAATCTGTAAGAGCAATGAACTAATAATACAGGAGTATAAAACAGTTTTCAGCATGTTAAAAGCAGATCAGGCCAGGGCAGGTTCTGAACACAAAACTGTTGCAGTGCCCAAGGCATTGTGTATAATAGAATAGGCCTTGTATGTTTAATGTGCATGAAGATAATTTCAGATCAAGTAGAAAAATTCAGGTAATTTGCAGAGTGATCACAGTGGGAAGAAACTTGGAACGAGGGGAGGTTGGCACCATCAATCTGAGGAGGATTACATTGGGTCATCAGGGAACTGGGTAGCCTTTGGCAGATGAACAATCAGCTGATGCAGAATGTGAGGGTCAGGATTGGCATCTACTGGTGGAACATTCTTCAGTCAATCCCATTTAATTTATGCTGAAGCAGTCATTGTGAAAGCCTGTTTCTGTAAAAGAACATCTGTGCTTTCCACGGGGCAAAAGACAAACGATTTTAGAGGAGGACATATCCAAGTGTGTATTTTACCCTGTTGAATGCCACTGCTTATATCATGGAGCCTTATTACTAAACCACACGTAGAGGAGACTGTGAAGTGTTTGTTGAACTACTGGAAAGATGCAGCAAGAAGCATGCAAAAATGAGCTAGAAGTAAGGGGGACTGAAGTTTGAAGAAACCCAACACATATTGTGTATGCTCCATCATTGCCTCTTGACACAGAGGTGGCCTGAGCCATGTCTCTAATGCTGGTATATCTTCTTCGATGAAGAAAGGGAGGAATTCAGCCTTTTCCCGTTGCTGTCTGCTGATTCGTCTACCCAAGACCACTTTCTGCAAGTAAGTGGAGATTCCACATGTTGCAAACAGTTTGAGTAATAAGTAGTCAGATCTTATTTACAGCATGTCTCATCTGGGGAAGTGAGAACTAGTACAGTAGTGGTGGAAGTATTTTTATGAATGAAGAGTGAAATATGGTGTAATAATTGGAGAGTGAAAGGAGACACAAGGTTTGAGTTGGCTAAAGTAGTCATCAACTTTGTTCAAATTTGTATCCATTTGTTGAAGCTGCATTCATTTCATTATTCTTTTCAATGGGAGCAGAAATATTGACTGGTGCACTTCTTATTTTTCAGCTAAGTTTTCCTGTTATCCAACTTATTCCTGTTATTCCCACTTAATAGATTACAGTGGCTGTTTACTGATATCATCTTCCCACCCCTGAAACAGTTGCAGCCAATAAGCAAGCTGGTCGGAAGCTAATGCATGAGAATGAATGCAGAGCACTTTTTACACGTGATCCAATGCTGAATGACAGTGAAATTCTGTTAAACTGCTCTTGCCCCATTGAATTGGTGTCTGCACACATCACTTCAAATCTGTTGGGTGTCCCCTTCTCCTTGCTTCCGTGACATATCCGTTCCAGTCCTGATGTAGAATCTCAGCCCAAATCCAACTGCTTAATCCCTTCTGTAGATGCAGCCTGGCCTGCTGAGGTCTTCCAGCACTTTGTGTGTGTGTGTGTGTGCGTTGCTCAGTGAACTTCTGATTCAGTGTTTAAGGCAGAATGCACGAGGTGGGAATTCACACCAGTCCAAAAGCTTCCTATTAATCAAGATGACACATTCTCTCATAAATAAAATAATTGCTCAGCCATTCAGCTGATTGAATCCTGGTTGCTTTTTTGCCAAGGAGTCCAGTCAATGTCAGTCCGTTGCTATTTCACTATGAATTATTTCTTTTAACTGCCTTTTGCATTCCCTGATTCCATCACTGTGATCCTAGCCACACTCTGAATAAAAAAATTCTTCATGTCCCCTATATTTGCTAATTATTTTAAATGAGTGTTCCATGGTTCTTGAAAACAGTTTTCTCTGTTTGCCATATCGAAACTCATCGTCATCCTGCATACCTTTATCAAGTGCCCGATGATAACCACGGGTTTCAGTCTAACCTTGTAGCTAAAATTCTTCATCTGTTTCTGCCCACCCTCTGCAGCTATTTCACTTCCTTCCTTATGCTCTGCTTGCAAGCTGACAATGCTTTACAAAGGTTGAACATATTCTACCTGTTTTTATATTCTGTTTCACTGTTTATAAAGCCCAGAATCACAGGTATTCTGACCACAATCTCAGAGTGTTTTGCCACTTTCGGAGATTTGTGCTCATGTATACCCAGGTCGATAGGACTCTGCACATACTTTACAGTTCTGGCATTTCTTTTTTTAAATGTACCACTTCACACTTCTCAGTACTGTGTTATATCAGTGCTGACCCCTAATCAAAAGCCCCAAGACCTTGGCTTCAATACCTCCTTGTGCAATTGAATCCTCAATTTCCTCACTTGCAGACCTCAATCAGTTTGGATTGGCACCACAAGGCTGTGTGCTTATCCTCCTGCTCTACTTGCTTCACACTTATGACTGTAAGTGCAGCTCCAATATAGCTAAGCACAGCTCCAATGCCATATTCAAGCTTGCTGACGACACCACTGTTGTAGACCGAATCAGCTTATAAGTGGGAGATTGAACTTTGAGCCACTCAGACACATTTTCAAAGTAAATTTTATTATCAAAGTACATATATGTCACCGTGTACAACCCTGAGATTTAGTTTCCTGCGAGCACACTCAGCAAATCTATAGAATAGTAACTATAACACGATCAATGAAAGATCAACCAGAGTGCTGAAGACAACAAGCTGTGCAAATGCAGATATAAATAGATAACAATAAATAATGAGGACATGAGATAATAAGATAAACAGTTCTTAATGTGAGATTATTGGTTGTGGGAACATCTCAGTGGATGGGCAAGTGAGTGACATTATCCCCTATAGGTTGAGGGGTAGTAACCCTGAACCCTTGAACGTTTGAGCACATCTACTGGATTCGCTGTCACAGGAAAGCAGTAACCATCATCAGGGACCCCCAACACCCTGGACATGCTCTCTTCTCGCTGCTGCCATCAGGCTTAGGAACAGTTTACACAAAGTACACTGCAGATGCTGTGGTCAAATAACACGTACAAACAAGCTGGATGAATTCAGCAGGTCGGGCAGCATCCGTTGACTGCTCCTTTCAACGGATGCTGCCCGACCTGCTGAATTCATCCAGCTTGTTTGTACGTGTCAGGAACAGTTTCTACCCTGCAACCATCAGGCTCTTGAACCAAAGGCGATAACTTTACTTGACTTCTTTTGCCCCATCATTGAAATTTTCCCACAACTAATAGACTCACTTTCAAGGACTCTTCATCTCATGTTCTTGATATTTATTGTTTATTTTATTATTATTATTATTATTTTTATTAATTTATATTTATTGCTTATTTATTTATTATTATACTTTCATTCTTTTTTTATTTGCACAGTTGGTTGTCTTCTGCTCTCTGTTTAAATGTCCCAGTTGGGTGATTGTTCATTGATTCTATTTTGGTTATTATTCTATAGATTTATTGTTTGATTACAAGAAAATTCATCTCAGGGTTGTATATGGTGACATAAATGTACTTTGATAATAAATTTACTTTGAGCTTTGATGATCATCACTGTTTACCTTCCTTCAGTCTGAAAATTCCTATTGGGTAATATTTTTAAAGTGTCATAATTATTTAGAGTTTTGTTTCGATCCACTCGAGTTCTGCATTCAGTACCTTTGGGTAACTATTGGTCCTGGTAGGGTCCAGCATAAATTCACCAGAATGATACCAAGATTAAAAGAACTAAGTCATGAGATTACATGGATTTAAGCAGATATTTTAGTCAAAGTTTGGAAGTTGACCTAATCGTAGCCTTAAAGATTATTAAATTAGTGACTTTTTTCTGAAATACGCATTATTTATAAAATGATTATATAAATTATGAGTTATTTGGGTAAATAGAGAGGAAGTATTTGCTTGCTGGCTAAGACATGTAAACGATAATGATAGGAAGTACATCTTAACATAAAGGAAATTTTGTTTCATATTACTCATGAGCAGTGTTATTTTACCACACTGAATAAATAAATGCAAATTGTTAAAGTTGTCCTAATGAGGAAATCATGTGGCTTCCTTTATAAACAGTGGTTGCTAAGTTATCTGTTTATAAATTAATGTAATTGGGCTGTAGATTGTAAATGTGATAGGTCAAAATATTTCACAACAGACTTCTAAGGGTGCAGATAAAAATCAAATATAGCACTTGCTGGATCTCAATATTTAGTAATATGTGCTTAATACTTGCATTTTCATCATGAAGGATCAAGGTTCAACTTTATTTGCAGTGTACAATTACATGTATTAGGAATTTGCTGACAATGCAGAGCATGTTTTGGGGGAATATGTTGTGGTATATAGGTTTCTGTTTCTGTTTAATAGGCAAAGGAATAAACGCTCATTAGCATTCAATGTGTCTTGTTCCAGCCTTAGGGTAACCCTTCCCAACATCATCTTAAAATGTAAATCGATAAATTTTGCAGTGCTCTTTGAAAAAGAACAACTTTAAGGTAGTTCAAACATTAAGAACATCAAAAACACTCAGCAAATCAAGCAGCATCTATGGAATGGGAAAGAGAAACAGTGATAATATTTCAAATCCATGATCCTTCATCAAAACTGGGAAAGAAAGGAAAACAAGTTTATTTGCCATCAACTTGGACCCAGAAGCAGGCCCCATTGTAATGCACAGTTATGAAATGATCCTGTGACATTACTGTTATTGTGTTGATTGACCTCAACACAACCTGGTTTTTGGGATGCAAGACTGGACCATTCCATCCCAGACATGCTCCCACTGACATCTAAGAGTGGTTCATCAGCAGAAGCAGCTCCAACTGGCCAGCAGGTGGTAATACATTGTAAGTTCAATCCATTTTTTCTCTCCCCCAATCCTAATGAAGGGTCTTCTAATCTGAAGTGGTCGCCTGAAATGCTGTCTCCATTTCTCTTTCTACAGATGGTTTCTGATCTTCTGTGTGTTACCGGAGTTTTCACTTCCTTTGGTTCCGATCTGCATCATTTGCAGTTTCTTGTTGATATGCAAATTTTTACATGCAGTGTAAGCACACTACAATTTCAGCAACTCAATTTAGGCTGAGTTTAATGGCTAGCAAGGAGATTTTGCATTATTTTAGACATCCATAAATGTGACTGAAATGTGATCATGTTACAAATAACACATAACTGTGCTAATGATGTTCAATGCCTGAAACACCGGGTAAACTCGATGTGAGCCTTGGGGGTGGGGGGGGGGGTTGTGCTCTGGGTTCATCACTTTAAAGAACCATTGCAAAATCTGTGATTAATACATTCTTTTCAGTCAAGATCTTTTTTTTTATTAAATAATTCTTACCAGGAACTCTAAAAGAGCGTAGAAAATGATAATGACATATTGTTTTAAAAACAATTAACAAACATTATCAAAATGTAACAGAGGAGATATAAACTTGTTATTTCGGGAAAGATTGGGCAGAGAACCAGAGAAAGACCAAGATGAAAGTCCAGGTATGGGACCGTGGGTGTAAGAGTGAATTGGGACAAAGTGGTAAAAATTCTAATTAAGTCTAATTATAATCAAACTTTTTGGGTGCATCACAAAGCAAACAAAAACAGTTTTTTAAATAAAAAGAAATAACTTTGGTTTTTATGAACATGAATTTAAACCATTTCTATTTCAATGGCAAGTCATTAAAATATTGCTAAGCTCTGTTTTACACTGGGTGAGAGTTTATTCAGTAAATTATATTACCTGCTCCCGCAGTACTATGGTCAATTAGAACTATCCAATAATAAATCTTACTTTATGTTTCCCTTACCATTTAATTAGTCAAGAGTTGTTTACTGTGGAGAATGGGAAATAATAGAAGATTGAGCAGAGCTGCATATTTTTAAAGCTGACTCATAAAAATACAAATGCATTGGTCTTTCAGCATGATAATTACTGATTTGGAGCCACATAATAAGTCACCTTTGCCTATAAGGAAATAATACAGCACTATAACTTCTGTTGGGGAAATTATTCTGCCACCAGCTTGGACCTGGCAGAAAGCTACATTGCAGTAGACAACTTCAGGATGATCCTGGGATTTCACTGTCACTGGGCCAAATTGCCTTCGACTTTTCCACACACCCACACATATTTTTACTACACGCAGTGGGCTGACAGTTGGCTGGGGAGGCAGAATCAATCCTAATTGGTGGAAAGGCCCACTGATGAGATTTTAAAAATTTTAACATCTCATTGTTTTTTTGTCACTCTAGATTTCATTTAAGGAGATATTTAGTAACTAACTAAATACAGTAGTTTTAAACAATTAAATATGAATATAATTTTAAATTACAGGCAATTTCAATGTGCAAATATTGGAACTCTAATATTTGTGTTACTATGGTATTACTCTTCAGGGTAAGTGTCTACAATTCAGGCATCTATTTCTTGCTGTGCTACTCCTCCCATAGCAATACACTGTACCAAAGTGTTTGTTATGCATTTCACCCTCCGTTACTCATTTCCATTAATACAGTGTTTTCTAAGAACATCTTCCTTACATAAATCAAGCATATGGAAACACTATTTTAATATTTGTTGTCATTTGTTAAAGAAAATGAATGAGGCTGGCTTTTGTGTGTCAATTCTTCCTAGCAGAAATCTCAGGATTTTTAAAAAATGCTCATTTTGCGATCTGGTCATCACTAGCATGACCAGCATTTATTGATTTTTGAGAAGCTGACGGTAAGCTGCCTTCTTGAACCGTTGAGGATAATTTGATGAAGCACCTCCACTCCCCAGTTAGGGGAGGAGTGCTAGGATTTAAACTCAGAAGGACCACAATACATTTCTAAATCAAGATGGTGCTTAACTTGAGTACTACAAGTGGTGTTATTCACACCCACCTACTCCCCTTGTCATTAGTTGTAGAGGTGTGAGTTTAGGACATGTTGTGGGAATTGTCTATGTGGGTAATTACAGTACATATTGCAAGTGGTATACACTGCAGCCAGGGGGTGGGGGGGACTGTATGTTTAGGGTGGTTGATGGGTGCCAGTCAAGCAGATTGCTTTGTCATCGATGGTGATGAGCTTCTTAACAGTTGTTGCTGTTGCACAAATCCAGGCAAGTAAGGAGTACTCCATCATGTTCTAGATTTGTGCTTCGTAGGTGGCGGACTGACTGGAGGTGATAACTGTAGGGCATGCAGCCCCTGATGTGTCCTTACAGCCGGTGTTTTGTTGGGTGATCCAAATGAGTTACCAGTAAATGAAGATTTTGATAGTGCAAAATTGTGTTCCAATAAAATCTAGAGGTCCAAGTATATGAAACACACAAATTTAGCAACAAAGGGGTGCAGCAGTAAAGCATGCAAGTGTAACAATTCATTAAGAAGGCTAATGGAATGTTGATCCTTTTTGCAAGTGGAAAAGTTCATACAGCTTCACAGGGCACCAGAGTGAACGCATGTAAAAGAGAGTTGATGTCAATATTTGAGAAATGATGTGCTTGCATTTCTGACAGCACAATAGATGCTCAGGAGGTTGATTCCTAGGATGATAGGGTTGACATGCACTCAGCTCAATTTACCTACTCATTCATGCAAATATCTAAGCCAATAATGTGGCAGCAACTCAATGCAGACCTGGTCAAGCGGTTATGTTGTTGTTCAGAACAAACATCAGAAAGGGAAGAAATGTGATCTAAGTGACTGACTGTGGAATGGTTGTTGGTGCCAGATGGGGTGGTTTGAGTATCTCAGAAACTGCTGATCTCCTGTGATTTTCACAGCAGTCTCTAGAGTTTTCAGAGAATGGTGTGAAAATCAAAATACACTCAATAAACGGCAGTTCAATGTGCAAAAAACACCTTCCTAATGAGAGGAGAATGGCCAGATTGGTCAGTAACTCAAATAAACACACCTTACAACAGTGGTGAGCATCTCTGAAACCACAACACATTGCACCTTGAAATGGATGGGCTACAGCAGCAGAAGATCATAAACATACACTCAGTGGCCACTTTATTAGGTACAGGAGGTCAGTTGGGCACTGAGAGGATGTTTCCTCCAGTAGGTACACCTAGAAGTAGTTTCAGATATAAAGAGTGCCCCACTGCAGAAGGGGATGAAGATAAAGTTCTTCTCACAGAAGGCTTTACAATTTTTACAATTCCCTACCTCAGACAGCAAGAGGCCTGGAGTCCTTGAATGTGCGCAAGACAGTATAAATAGAAGAAGCTGGTGTTAAAGTCAAGATCAGATCTGCCATAATCTTCTTGAATGGAAGTCTAGCTTTGAGGGGCCAATTGGCCGTCTTCTCCTTTTACTCAATCTTTATTTTAAATTCTGTGATATTATAATCACTTTTATTTCGAGGCCACTTAACTACCAGATTATTAATTAAATCTTACATATCACACAATTATAGATCTAAAACAATTGGTTACCATGTTTCTGCCTCACTATACTGACCTAGAAAATCATTTTCTATACAGATTAATGAATGTGTTCTCCACACACTGGGTGGCATGGTAGTGTAGTGGTTAGCACAAAGCTTTACAGCACCAGTGACCTGGGTTCAATTCTCACCACTGCCTGTAAGGAGTTTGTACATTCTCCTTGTAACTGCATGGGTTTCCTCCGGGTGCTCCGGTTTCCTCCCACATTCCAAAGACGGACCGGTTGGTAACTTAATTGGTCATTGTAAATTGTCCCGTGATTAGGCCAGGATTAAATGGGCATTTGGTGGTTGGCACAGCTTGAAGGGACTGAGGGGCCTATTCCACACTGTATCTCAATAAATACATAGTAATTACACTAATGTATCATTCTCAACTATACTGCAGTGTGCTCAACCATTTTAGTGCATATAATCCAGGGTAAATATAAACATGCAGTAGGTCGAGAGTATATTATGACCTTGCCACTCAGCCAAAGAGAGCACAGTACGTTATCTGACGGCCAGTGAAAACACAGACATAATTGTTGCTCAGCCAATGAAAAAAGAGTAACACATTTAGTTGTGTTTAACAGTAGTTTCCATATACTGAGGTACGTGAATACTGTGAAGGAATTCCTGATAACAGTATCTGACTCAAAGTATCTGGACAAAGGTCAGAAAGTGTCAGTTTCAAAAATGAGAATCTCTATGATCGTGAAGTTAAAAAAATTGAAGTAACTGCATTTGTTCAGAAACAATACTGAAACAATTGAGAGTTGAAAATACACTGAGCACAGCCATTTTCATGGAAGGCATCACAAAGATTGAGAAAGTAGAGGGAATGTTTCTGAGAGTGACCCAAAATAAAGCAAAGCTCATTAGTAAAGTGAATGGTATTTGTTGACTGCCGTTACGTTTATTAGTTCATTTGTGTGTATTGCATTCATTTCATTATATGTTAAGTGTTCAATAAATAACACTAAAGAATGATACGTTTGTCCGAAATGAACCCCTATTTACCATGCATTGGTAGAAAAATAATGCTGTCAGTAATGCATCTTCAGATATATAACAGTACAAATATTCTTTTTAGAGCACGTTCTTTTTTATTATTATTTATTTATTGAGATACAGAGCAGAATAGGCCCTTCTCAGCCAGCATCCCTGATCAAACCCTAGCTTCGCTGGGACTCCTCTAGTGCTGCAAGTGATATGTTGATGATAATTGGACAGAGTTATCTTTTTCAATCAAGCCTAATTAAAGTTTTCGGTAATGATTTGAAAGGCATTAGGCTAAGTAGTTTCTTGATTGCTAATTGCAGCACCAAATACATTGCTTAAGATCTGCCTTTGGTGGTATATAAACTGCTTTCAGGATCGTGGAGGAAAACACTCTCAGTAGATATAATGAATGGCACTTACTCTTTAGATTCTGTAGGTTGGGAAAACAAGAATGTGACAAGATCGCCACATCCAAGCACCACAAAGAGTTTATCTTGAAACACAGACCTCCATGTCTTGCCTTCTTCGTATCAGCAATTCAGTTCATCTGGTGGATTGAGAAGCCCTTAGGCGTGATCAACAGATCTAGCATGTCTCAAGTGAGCCATGTCTCCGTGAAAGAGGAACATAACAATCACTCATTTCTCTCCAATACAGCTATCTTACGCTTAGGTCCTCCATCTTGTTCTTCAGTGACTGTACATTTGCTAAAAAGATGCTGGGTAAAGGAAGTTGCACACCCTAAAGCTTTAGTCTGGCTTGAAGTCCTCCCCCTCTCCCAATGACAACTGACCCTCACTCTCTTAAGGATGTCGTACCTGTATTCATGAGAGTCAACTCTGCCAAGTCCTTCAGGGGATCTAAAATCACTAGTTTGTTCAGACAGTTCAAAAATATCTTTCTTCAAGGGAAATTACAGGCAATATGGTTCAGAAGAAGTTTATCAAGAAGTTTTGTGAGCTGCCCACAAAATGTCACCGTGTACTGCCTGTGCCACGATCATCCTGTTGAATGTCAAAGAATCTGTTGTTAAAGCTGGCCATTGCCTTGTGTTTATGTGGAGCAAATGTTATTTGCCATGTACTTGCCTGAATATTGAATTGTGTAAAGGATTACAATAGCAAACATCCCTAATTTTGACTTCCTTCTGAAGAGAAGGTCCTTGATGAAGCAGTGGTTGGGTCTAGAATAAATTCCTGAGAAACGCTTACAAACTCCGAGGACTATTTACCACTATTTTTCAATTACTGGAGTGATTAATCTCTCTTAAGTCACAACAATCTTCCCTTGTGCTGTATGTACTAGTGGAGCTTGTTTGCCTTGATTCCTTTGACTTCCAATATTACTAGAACATCAATAGCAAATGTAAACACTGCAGCCTTGATTAAAGTATATTTTTCTCTCATTTACTTCTGGAACTGAGCTAGTTAACCTATGTTAAGTCCAAGGCTGGCCAAACTGAGTATCAGTGCATAGATTGAAAAGATAAACAAAAGCTGGAAGTGTGAAACAAAAACAGAATATACTGAAAATGCTTGTGTAATCTTGAAGAGAAACAAAGTTGGTCTGATGAATAGTCGGTGGTCTGGGACATTAATTCTATTTCTTTCTGCAATAAAGTTTTCTGACTTGTGTTTCCAGCATTTTCCATTTTATATATCAGCCAGCAAAATATTGGTGAATAAGAGGCATTTAGCAACATTGCAAACAACATCATACATCGCATTGCTAATGACTGATCAAGGCAGTAATTTTTGATTGGATTGGATTTGCCCTGCTGATTGTGCACTCGATGTACCTGGCCAATTACTCTCTTTATCAGTGTTGTAGCTACTGTCCAGATAAAGGCATGGCTAGATCTGAAGTTGAAGTCCTCTGGGATGTTGTTGACACCCAGTGTTCTTGCTATGTTCCCTGCTCTGTGTTTTTACCAGGAGTGAATTGAATTGGATAGCAATCAGCTTTTGTGATAGTGGATCTTCCAGAAGAGGCTGAGATGGGTTATCTACACAGCTTGCAAAGCTGAAGATGATTTAGCCCTTTCAAACCTGCCCTTGCACTGAACTGGAAGACTTGGATATTCAAGGATGCCCTGCTTCATAGTGCCATGAGCCCTTGTCATAATCGTCACTATACCAATCTTTGCATGAAAAAAGAAGCAGTGATTGACATCAGAGCATTTTGTCCATGACCTCCTATGCAAGCAGCCAATGACCAGCCTTTTATACTACTTAGGTCTCCATCCTGAGAACATTTCATTACAATATTTTAACTAAAAGAACACTAAAGCTATATTAATATTTTAAATGTTTTCAAAATTTGCTTTATCCATATCACCTATCATTTTTTACGCTTTACGAAAGGAGTTTTGATCCGACAGCTGTTTTTCTTTAAAAGTTTGCATATTTGTATTTCAGTTCATCCACAATTTGCCGTCTGTTTCATAAATATAGTCCCATCTATGGCGTTGGGCATTTTTAATTCATCTTTTAGATATACTCCATCTGGGCAAAAATTCATTTTGGGTTTTTTTTATCCTTGCAAGGAAAATAGCACAGCAAGTGAGTGCCATGCTAGCACTGCATTTACTAAAAGGTGGTTTCACACTTGCTTGGACAGCTACATTAACATTTATTTCTACCAACAAAATATTGTTCTGGTTACATTTCTAATGAGTCTTTGGTGGCGTTGAAACTATGAGCATCGGCTTACTCCACTCTTTGTGCACTCAAGTCAATTTCATCATACTGTATTTACAATTGATGCTTCTTGCAATGGCCAGTAATCTGCACATAGTTCATAAAAATAGCTTCAGATAATAAAATTTAGAGATCATAGACTGTCTCAAATGATTCTCTTCTATAACTTACAGTTAATATTGCATAATTTGAAGAAAAACAATTCACGGAATATATAAAAACTTTAAAGTAATAATTAATATCATAATATTCAAAGTATTTACCATGCTTACATAGTTTCACTGTCCAATACACTGCCACTAGTGGAAAACGGCAATTAATTACGGTACTGTCGACTCAGGAGAAGCAGACCACCAGAGATGTGACAATTGATGTAGCTGCCTCCAGGGTAAAGAAAAGTTCATATACTAGCCAATCTATTTAATTGTTTTTGGAGTACAAGGAGTTCACAGCTCACATTGTGGTATTAGATGCTTTAAGAATATCAACAGCAGGAAAAAGTGCTGCTAGTGTTGGACTCATTTGTTTCCCTTAGAGTATAAGCAAGTTAATAGCTGAACAAAGAATTCTTCCAGGCATTTAGACTTGTCTTCATGGAGATCCAGAGATTACACACACAAATCACTTCATAATAGTGCTGTAAGATGTTTTTATGCACAATGAGTTCTGAAGCCAATTGTGAGAAATGTCTGGTTCTAACTTGGAGAGTTATTTAAAGCGGCATATTTTATAGTGTCTTTGGTTGTTTTCAGTGAATTAAAGAAAAGAATTTATAAGGAAATTTTCCACACCAGCAAAGATTCTCTGCATCGGGTTCCAGATGACACAAAACAGAGAATATATTTAATGTTACAATGCTTTCTTTATTTTCTTTAACCACAGGGTGGAGATGAAAGAGGATTGTTAAGCCTTGCATTCCATCCTAAATACAAGAAAAATGGAAAGCTCTATGTGTCCTATACCACCAACCAAGAGCGATGGGCAATTGGACCACACGACCACATTCTTAGAGTAGTCGAATACACTGTATCCAGGTAGTACATTTACTTATGCTCCAAGATATAATTCAAGTAGCAATTACTGAACATCTTCAAGCTGAATATCATAGGCTTTCAAATGCTGTAAAGATCTTGTTATTAAAATCGTTATCAATAATTTATTTTCAATTATTTTCTATTGTTTGCATTAATAGTTTTGAAGACAACTCTTGAGAAAGTGGAATTAACAATTAGTAAGCTATATGACTGACATCAGCAGCTAAAATGCCCAGAGTAACTTGCCACTGGAGCTCAGTAAACATTCAGATTAATTTTCCCTGCTATAATCATTAGTTTTATAATTTGAAATTTAAAAATCCGTTCTCAAAATGATTTGAGGGGAAAGTAGAGCAATTTAAAAGTCAAAATTAAAAACTTTAGTTTTCAAAAAGGAATTTTTAATAGTTTATAACTAACAGACTAAAATATATGTTCTCATTGTTTGTGGCACAAGTCGTTCTTTAAACAGTGCTAAAGAATTTATGCTCACTACCTAAGAAATTCATTACTTATCTTTGTTTTAATAATTATCCAGATGAACATTTTTTCTGTTATAAGACAGATAATGATCATTGCTGAGTTGTTTTGTATTAGTTCAGATATTTTAACAGGTCCACGTAATAGGTGCGGAGTGCAATAGTACTTCCTATGTGTGTATAGAGGTCACACTGAGCTGTTGCTGGTTTAAATATCACTGGGCATTCCTGGGACAAACTAGTGTTTGGCATGCAGTACTGAATTGGGCACCTGTTAAATTAGTTCCTTACTTTCATCCTTTGGGTCCAGTATTGGCCCAACTACCATTCTGCTCATAACCTCGTGCTCTCCTAATGTCCTCCCAATGTCCTCAGTCTCCCTATCAGCTGACCTATAACCCTGTAAGGCACCCAAGAAACTCTTCTACCTACAGCTGCCTCCCACTTTCTCCCTCCTTCTTCCCCCATTCTGCCATTTTCCTCATTTTCAGATATTAGTTCAGTGCTTCTCATCTCTTCTGCTGACTTAAGGAACAAGTTGCACAATCGTCATCCATCACTCTCCCTCTCTCATCCCCAGCTAAAGGTGCAAGGCCCCCAGTGCCAATGAATCTCCCCTGCCCCGTCACACCACAAAGCTTTTATTGCTGTGCTGCAATTGCACAGGACTTCAGTGAGTCTAGACCTGTGTTACTGCATACAGCTTCGGCCCATTCATAAAGGAAGGGCATTTTTGTCTTGGAGACTCCAACAGCGTATTCACTAGATTCAATGCCATGTTGAGGGAATAGTTCTGTGAAGAGAGATGGGAAAGAACAGCCTATGCTGACTGGACTTTAAATTCCTTGGGTATCACTCTCTCACCCTGTCTAATCTTGTGTCCCAATTTCAGACTGTCCACACTGTACCTGGGAGGGGTTTACCGTCAGTCCCTGGTTTTTGATAACCTGTAGAGTCCTCAAAACCACCCGGATGTGCTTGTTCTGTCCCGGAGATGCAACTAGAATACCATCCACATATTGCAGAATACTGCTACTGGGATCTGCCGAGGGGACACGGGTGATTATTCCAGCCAAACGTAAATGGAAAATGGCAGAACTGTTATGGAAACACAGAGGCTGCCTTGTCCAAGTATACTGCTGTCCCTGGACATTAAAACCTAATTTATCCCAACTACCAGGATGTATTGGAGTTGACCAAAGAACCTTCTCGATATCTAAGACAGTAGAAGTATCCTGCTGTGGCCTCATGCCATTCAAATTGATAGATGGGTTCACCCCTATAGGATGTTCCGGAGAGGCCTATTTGTTCAGAGAGGTATAATCACTGGTTAGCTGTTAGTTCCTGTCTGGCTTAGGTAGATTGGGGAATCCCTATGAGAAATGGTTGGCCAGGTGTGATGGACCTTTAGTGCCAATGTTTGTCACCTCAGCAAGGCCACTGCCTTGTTTGCAAGTGGTCCACATCCAGGGATATGTTTTTGTAATAATACCCCAAACCACCGCCACTGCCCATTGGGCCTTTAAGGACGCGACTTGTGACATACAGTATATATCTCATCCCCTTCCTCCAACAAGGGCGAGCTTTCATTACCCAAATAATTTCCTTGTACTTGCCTTTGTTACCGATCCCAGACGTTACAGTAGACCTACCCCCAAAGTGGTGCCTTTGTGGTTGTCACAAGCCCAGATTTGTAGGTAGTACTCGTGTCCTCAATCTGTATCAGTACAGGTTCATTTAATGCAAGTGTGGATCCTTCTACCCCCGAGCACTGTTGTTTTACTTGGGTAAATCAAGATTTGTCATCAATATGGGGGCCGGAGTGTCTACCAGCATAGTGCACTGGTTCCTTAACAGTGTATTCACAAATGTTCTGGGGTCCCCACCCTTGTCACCGAGAACATTGTCACCAGTCATTTCCTCAGGATTCGTTTTTAACTCCTCTGCAGAGATCTGGAAAACAGGTCCCACTACGCTACCACTCAAAGCAAAGTGGTGATCCTCAGCTTGCCCATGGTCCTTGCCCTGCTACCCCACCACCTTTTGACCAACACTTACCCTGCTTGGGCCATCTCCCACGGCAACCTGGCCCTATTCCATGTCCTTGCAGTCCCAGGCCATATGCCCTCTTCCACACTGAAACTTTCAACACCTCCTAGTTTGCCCTGTCGTACACCTGCCACTATGGCTGCACATTCTTTTGTTTTTCCCTTGTCATTGCCCAGTTAAATATTTGATTAAACATGTGCCCAACAGGTAGCACCATTTTTATTATCTGGGTCAGATGTGGCCCCATGCCATCTTTCAGAAGCTGTAGGAACTCGGCATCATCCTGTTTAGGCTCATAATCCTTGACTATCTCTTCCTGCTCCTGCTAAGTTAATCTTGGTACAATTCGCCTGTCCTTTACCTGTCACATCCTTAACTGCCTCAGTAACTTCCTCCAGTCTGTCCTCTGGGGATCTGCTTCTCCCTTTAAGCCAATCTTTATTTCAAATATGGTCAGGCAATGTGGACCTGACCTCCCTGGGTATTTTCGCCTTTAAAAGGATGCGTATATCATCAAGAGTCATACGGTAAGCTTCCCTTCATTCTTCAACCATTTGCTAAAAAATCACATTATCATCATCACGTTTGATAGCAGGTAATCCATTTCTGTTTCTCAATTGCTGTAAAATGTTAACAATGGGCTCTGTAGCATGATTTCCTGTGGTCTTCCAGAAGACCTGGAGGGGTACTAGTTCTGAGGCATCCACTTCTACCTCATTATAGGGTACAGGTTGTGAATCTTTATTACGAGTCCCATACTCACCAACAGCGTCAGCTGAATAATCCCAATCTGAGGCATGTATGGGCTTACACTACCGTTTGCCCCAGAACCGAGAGGTTCTGAGCTTGTTTGCCGGTCCCTTTTCTGTGATGATTCTGCAACCAGGCTGTTACTATTACTATGGCCTTTTTATATTTCCCCTTCCCTTGTCCTTTCCACCAAGCAACTTGTTCAGGGATTGTTCCATCCAGATTGTAACACCCCCCCCCCCCCCTTACAACACACACAAAATGCTGGTGGAACGCAGCAGGCCAGGCAGCATCTATAGGAAGAAGTACAGTCAACGTTTCAGGCCAAGTCCCTTTGTCAGGACTCGACGAAGGGTTTCGGCCCGAAACGTTGACAGTGCTTCTCCCTATAGATGCCTGGCCAGCTGCATTCCACCAGCATTTTGTGTGTGTTGCTTGAATCTCCAGCATCTGCAGATTACCTCGTGTTTATGTAACCCGTCTTAACCATCTTTTGTATCAACTTATGGTTATGGTGCACTGCCACCTTTATGAGGGATCCTTCTGATTCCCACTCTACTTCCCCGGTTTCGTCTGGGTTTCTTTCTTCCACCATGACCACACCTTACAATTCCAGATCCCTGAGCCTATGTCGCAGATCACATTGGTTAGTCAATCAATTTCCCAAATCAGATGCAACCTGTGACAATCCAGACCTCACACACCAGTTAGCCAGACACCCCGACCCCCCATACTCCCACACCAAACTCCTCACGCTCCAAGGTCTCTTTCTACCACAACTTAAAGTCGCGGTGGACCCGAACCTAACAGGGCGGTTTCTCAAACGCACGCCCGACCAGGAGCCTCATAGTCAGGCGCACGCCAGTGGAGTGGCAGTTTGATAGGAGAGCTCTTCGGTGCATCAGAAGTCACGCAAGTCACTGTACCGTTGAAAATTATTCTACTGCATTTTTCAAAAGAACACGACTTACTTGTTGGCATAATTATAACTTATCACACAGAAAAAATGCAAATCAAGTGGATACAAGAACAGCAAAGGTATTGATTGAAGTCGCAGAGTTGCACAGAAAGCATTTGGGTGGACAACTAATGTTTGGGCCTGATGGCTTCCTGTACATCTTCCTTGGAGATGGAATGATTACCCTCGATGATATGGAGGAGATGGATGGGTTAAGGTAAGCAAAAAAAACCTCACAAATTGCAAAATGCATTTTATTATCCTTTGACTTACCAGCATTTAATTTACCTGTTTTTATGAAAAGCCATTGATTCTTTTGGGTACAAGTCTTTTGTTATGTAAACCTATTTTTCACTGTGTGAGTATCTACCAACAGGAATACACTATACTATAATGCTCAAATTTCATTTTGTCTAGTCTTCGACTTACAAAAAATTAGCTTCACAAAACGTTTTCCAAGAAGGGATTGTTTCTGTAAATTAAGGAATGGCAGTGTTGTGAAAGCACATTGATGAGGGATTTAATGTCCAGTGTTCAGGAAAATAAAAAAGCAATGTCTTTTGACAATGTCAAAACACACAATAAAGCTTTAAAATCACTTTTCATGTGCTCTCCTATGTGCTATTTTTTATTTGTTCAGTGTAGAAAATAAGAAATAATGCAGTAGTGGACAACAGTAGATAAAATAGGATGGTGTTTCAATTCAATGGCTTTTTTCGGATGTTGTGACAAGTAGGAATAATTGCAAAAGCTAAATCCTCAATCTTCCAATTCATGTTCCAATTCCAATAGGCTGGAGGGCCGGAATGGCCTGTTTCCGTGCTGTGATTGTTATATGGTATTATATGGTATTATATGTTAGCTATCAAAGTAATAACAGGATACGAGAATATTACAACTATCATATTGCTGTTCAAAGCAAAGGTAAACCTGCCAGTGTGACTAGCTTCAGTGGGCAGGGAAACGTTTAGAGGCATTGACCTGGGATTGACTCAGCTGGCACTCAGAAAACACAAAAGATTCTGCAGATGTTGGAAAGCTGGAACAACACACACACAAAATGCTGGAGGAACTCAGCTTGTCAGGCAGTGTCAATGGAGGAAAATGAACAGTAGATTCTTGAAAAAGTACAGGTTAATAATATTAAGCCTGTATAAGTATGTTGAAGCTATTTTGTAGTCAACTGACGTGATTAATTTTTCTGATGGTTTAATAAGGAGGGTAGTGTGCTTAGTGTATCTATAAATGGATTTTCAACTGTCATTTAATGAAGTTTTTAAAATAGGCATGTTGTCAAAATTGAAGCTGTAAAACTTAAATAGGTAGCACAGTATTACATTATGGACAAGAGTCCAATTCTTACCTAGGGAAATAAAATACAATTCTTTAAATAAATTTGGAATAAAGGAACTATTCTCAGTAATAGTCCCTAAGTGGTCACCATTACTGAGAATAGTTCTTTTTTATTCCAGGTTTATCTTAAAAACCCACCTTAAAAAACACTTAAACCCCACTCAAAGTTGTTTAAGGGAGGAAACCCACTAGTTTCTACCCAGGATGAGCCTGCGTACAACTCCAACACACAGCAAAATGCTCAACTGTTAACTGCTCATTGGAAACGCCCTAGCGAGACATTGAGTTCAAAGGGCAATTGGAGATGGGCTTTGAAGGCCGGCTTGCCAATGAAGTTTATACCCCATAAATTATTAAAACAAAATGAGGGGAAATAGGTGCCAAAGATGAGTGCATCCCCCAACATTTAAGCAATAATATTTGGCAACCTGAGGTACAGGTTTAAAATAAGAAGAAAATGAAACTTGAGAATATAGTTTTTTGTGATTTGAGTTGTTATGGAGCAGAATGGAACAATGGTAAGTGACGGAGAAAGAGGAGAGGAGTGGGACTAACATAACTTTTTCATTGAGCCGAAGAAAAGCACAATGAGCCTCAGAGTCTGTGGCATTCTTTAATTTTAACACACAAGTTAATTCCTATCAAATGATCAACTTCATTTAGCTAGCTACCTCCTGCCTTGCCTCCTAACTTTAATGTGAGGAGAAATTACATCAAAAGGATAACCCCTGAGACCTTATACAACCAGAAGACAGAGAGGATGGGATTGCTACCGGTAATCATTCAGTTGTTAAGTAACAGTTAGCTGAAGTTGCCTAAATTCAAACGGACCACAAGCTGAAAATGAAATCTGGTCAGAGAAATGAAGTCCAGTGCATTATCACAGATGTTGAACTAAGGGCCTGACCTGCATAATTTGACTGTTGTGTCTATTTCAAAACTAATTAATTTAAAAAAAAACAACGTGGGATAATCTTGAGAATGTGGTAAGACATGATGTAAATGAACTGTCCTTTGTATCCCCCACTGAGAGTGCAAAACGTTTCCAGCTAGTTCAAGAAGCTTAGAAGAGTTTATTGTTTCTTCACATCATCGTTGTTATTGTTATCATCATGAAGGACCCCATCACCTAGGACATGCCCTCTTCATTGCTACCATCAAAGAAGACATACAAGAGCCTGAAGATACACACTCAATGTTTCAGGAGCTGCTTCTTCCCCTACACCATCAGATTTCTGAGTGGGCAATGAATTCATGAACACTACTTCTATTTTTCTCTCTTTTAACACTACTTGTTTTGTTATATGTATTGATTGGGAAGCAAAGTTGCAGCTGTACAGAATTTTGGTGAGGCCACAATTGGATTATTGCATCCTGCTCGCGTCACTGCATCACAGGAAGGATGTGGAGACTTTGGAGACGGTCAAGAGGTCGACCAGGATGCCTGGATTGGAGAGCATTTGCTATCAAAGAGAACTTGGACAAAATAGCATTGTTTTCTCTGGAGAGGCAGAAGCTAATCGGTTCACTTGATAGAAGTATGCAAAATTACAAATGGCATGAATAGGTAAGTTGACACTGTTTGCCAGGATTAGAAGCATCCTGGGAAAGAGTCTAACTACCTACTCTATTATGTCCTGCCACAACCAGCTGTGGAGGCCAAGTCAGTGCGTATATTTGAAGCGGAGGTTGATTAGTAAGGGCATCAATCATTACAGGAGGAAGGCAGGGGAAATAAATCAGCCATGATCTGTGGCAGAGCAGACTCGATGGGCCAAATGGCCCAGTCTGCTCCTGTGTCTTATGGTCTTATGGAAATATCTAATACAGGATGGCGTAGCCTTAAGATAAGAGGAGAGATTTGCAAGGCAGGTTTTTTTTTTACAAAGGGATAGTTGCCTGGAACGCGCAGCCAGGAAAGGTGATGGAAACAGATACAAAAGCAACATGTAAGAAACATTTAGGCAGACGTGTAAACAGGGATATAGACTATGTGCAGACAGATAAGATTAGTTTAAATTGGCATCATCATCGGCACCGATGTTTTGGGCTGTAGTGCCTGTTTCCATGCTGTTATCCATCAACCCTATTGTGAAGGAATGCCATTCAGAATAACCTTTTATCCAAAGCAACACACACAGATTGCTGGAGGAACTCAGCAGGCCAGGCAGCATCTATGGAGAACAGTAAACAGTCGACGTTTCGGGCCGAGACCCTTCTTCAGGACAGGAAAAGAAGGGAGGGAGAAGTTGCCACATGTGCATTTTCACATTGCTATTTCCTAAGTGAAGAAGTACAGTAATCAAAGTGAAAGGTCTCCGATTCAGTTCCGTTGGCTTGGCAAATTAACTGAATATACGATGTTTTTAAATTTGAGAAATTCTGAATACTATTTGTTTCTTGACAGAATAATTTTCGTTTCTAATATTTTTCTGCAATCCTTTCAGTGATTTTACAGGGTCTGTGCTTCGAATCAATGTAGATACAGATTCCTGCAGTGCACCTTATTCCATTCCCAGAAGCAATCCTTACTTTAATAGCAGCAATCAACCACCAGAAATATTTGCACATGGGCTTCATAATCCAGGCAGGTGAGTGTGTTTAAAGATCCTGCAAATAAACTCAATTACTGTCGTTGAAATGCATAAACCAGTTTGCAATGAACCTGTTGCATGGTCAAATGCGATGCAAAGGAACCAGATTCAACTTGTATCCAAAAAAAATGTTTCAGTACTTTACTCAGTTCCTAACCATTTACTGTGTAAAGACTATCTTCTCTATCGTGTCATTTTGGTTCTTTTATCAATCACCTATATTCCCGTCGTCTCTGGCAATTGCAACAGTTTCTCTGTATCTACTCTATCTCAATCTTCCATCATTTTAAAATTTTCCCTCTGCTCCCCCTCATGACCGTCTCTATTGCAGAACAACTCTATCTGGCCTAAGTTAGGAACATAAGTTACTAACCTCTGGAATAATTTTGCTGGGTCACTTCAGACCTTCTGCAAAGCCTTTTCTAGTGTAAGTTCCTTGCTATTCTTCTCTATCCCTCTACTTATAAAGCCCAGGATTCTGTATGTTTCTCTAATATGGACTGTGGACTCTCAATTCATTTTCATGGTGTGTTTCAGTTTCTGGTCACTCCTTATTTTTGCTGCTGGTTTGGATGAATTTGAGTCGGGGCAACCTGCAGATAATGAGCACTTTGCTGAACTGAAATATGCCTTTTGATTCTGTGTTTGCACTCATTTCTTATTGCCGTTGAGCAATTTTTTTTTGCGCCTGGGGGGGGTGGGGGGAGGAGAGTCAATGTTTTGTTTCTTTGAAAGGTTTCCACGGTTCTTTGTTTCATGGCTGTCTGCGGGGAAGACAACTCTCAAGAGTTGTAGAAATCATGCGTGCTTTGATAATAAATGTACTTTGAAGTATATTCTCAATCTACTCTGCCCCTTTTAATGAACTGTGTTTATATATCCCGGATCTCTCACACATTTAGAATTTTGGAATATACATTGTATTCTCTCTTCTCATTCTACATACCAAAATGTAAATCTGTGCATTTCTCAGGATCACATTTCATCTTCCCCATACTTGCCCATCCCATCAGCCTGTCTATGTCGCCATTGAATCTACTACTACCCTCCTCATATTTCAGAATACCACCAAATATTCTGTTATCTGTAAATCTGGAAATAGTGCACTGTGCACCCAAGTCCAACTTATTAGTATGCTTTTAGAGTAAACCACGGTCATGGTACTATGTCCCAGGAACTCCTCTGTACGCTTCAATCAGCCTGAGAAACAATATTTTACTACTACAGGTAGTCTCCGAGTTACAAACGTCCGACTTACAGACAACTCGTACTGACGAACCGAGGAAGGAGAATGCCGTCCGCCATTTTAAGTCAGATCGCGACGCCATCCGCCATTTTAAGTCGTTGCCGTTGACACTGTGTTGAGTGTTTAACTTTGTATTTGGCTTAAATTTTTCTTAGTAAGATTCACCCTGACCCCACCCCCCCATTCCGGTCAGCTGGTGGCGCAGTGAGATCAGTGCCAGGCTCGAGAATGGAAGTTCCTGAGTTCGATCCAGTGACAGACCGCTCCCGTGCCGGGTTGATGTCGATCCAGTGACTCCCGTACCATCCGTGCTGGGTTGATGTCGAGCTTGCAACTCGACCTCGTAAAAAAAAACACTGCCACCTCCAGTTTAAATTCCCACGGATCAAATACCCAAACCCAACACAGCCCCCACTTGTCTCATTTAGCCTGTCTCAGTGTGGTAGTCCTTAGGACCCAGCAGAGCTCGGGACATGCTGCCCGCAGTGTTTCTGTTCCATTGACGGGAAGCGATCGCGATTGAAAATAAGGTAGAAATAATAAAGCGTTTGGAAAGAAGTGAAACACATCGGTCATTGGAAAGGCGTTAGGCTACAGTCGGTCAATGATCAGAACAATTTTAAAGGATAACGGATAAAGTGAGAATAATGGAGCATGTGAAAGGCCCTGCCCCGATGAAAGCTACAATTATTACTAAGCAACGCAGTGGTTTAATTATTGGAATACATATGTTTCTTAAGTGTTTTATACGCATAGAAAGGTAAAATATATACTATATACTAAGACAAACGTTTGACTAACCGACGCTAAATAATACCGGATGTTCTTGTTCCGACTTACGTACAAATCCGACTTAAAGACGGACTCGGGAATGGAGCTCGTACGTAACCTGGGGACTGCCTGTAGTTTATATCTTGTTACTTAGCCAGCTTTCTTCCTTAGCTACAGCATGATTTTCCATCTCACTGAGAAGACTCACACGTGTCAGCTCATCAAATGCATTTTGGAAAGCGTGTACACACAGTAACTGCATTTCCTACATATATGTTCCCTGTTACTTCACCAAAAAAGCTATGAAGTCGTCTTTCCATTCAAAATCCATCCAGGCTTTTTCTAATTAATTTAATAGTACAACTGACTGCTAATTGCGTTCCTGATTACTATTCTCCCCACCACCATAATTAAACTCACTGGAATGCAATTACGTCTTTTTTTTTGATCAGAGGTGTAAAATCTACAAATTTCTGGTCATCAGTGCCACCTGGAATTTCTAGATGTTTGGAAGATTATGCCCTGGGTCTCTGCAACCTCCTTCCTTCCCTCAGTTTTCCAGGCAGTGGATCCACTTTAAATGGAGCCAGCCTTTCTGGTACCTCCTCTTTATCCATCTGAATCCTCTGCTGAGATTCCAGCAGGGTTCCTCCCTTGGTGAAGAGTGGTGGTAAGCTCTCATTTAGTACCTCAGCCATAATCACCCTGCCAGCATAATCTATTTTTGGTTTCATTGGTCAAGCCTCCATTCTTACAAGCCCTTTTGCGTGTGTCTATAGATCCAGAATATATCTGCATTTGATTTCTTTTTACATTTACTCATAGTCTTTTCTCATGCTCTTGGTTTTCCTCTTTTATTGCTGTTTGATTTGCTTCATTTATATTTAAGATAGATGTCTGTATGGCCCACTGCTCCACTAAGACTGTGTTAATTACAAATCGAGGCCAAACAGTAGATAGAATCTTAGCAGCATTAAGAAACAGAGACAGTAATCAATAGCAAAACTTTTGTTTGCCTTCCTACTGAGATGCCTTCAAGATGATGGCAAAACCACAGTACAAGCTGTACCTGTACTGCATGGGCTAAAACAGGCAACATAAATTCTAACTATTCATCTCAGCCTGGTGTTTACATGTGGAATGCCCAGCTTTTCTGGCCATTGCAAGAAAATTGTAAGAGCATGAAATCATCTTTGAAACTAACAGCAGTCCTACATCAGCACTCTGGTGCTGGGAGGTGTTTTTTTGCTGTGACCCCAGCCCATTAGTGGTTGCCTTCCTGGCTGTGAACAAAATGCTGCCTCCCTCTGGGACATCAGCGTCTGGTTCCATTTAGGCCTGAAGGTTGAAGTTCGAAGGGAGGGAGGGACAGCGAGAGAGAGAACTAAATTTTGCTTTTAAATTGCCAAAATCATTGACAGTTTAAGAGATGGAACCAATATTATGAACACTTACGAAAGGCACGCACTCCCTATAGCTTTTCTGTGAACGTTTGTTGACTTTAGGAGTAAGTGTGTTGCACTGTGGTCAGTTCTGGGATAGTCCTTTTTATAGTCTTGCTGCAAGACTTAAAATTTATTTGGTCGTATAGCCACATATTACAGACTTTTCCAAATAAACTGAGTATGATTTTGAGCCATGAAGAAAGTTAATGTAAGTTACAGTCTTAACATTAGCTTCTATCCCCAGTGATCAAATAATGCATTTGCCCCTTAATTCAGTGGTCCTATAAGTTAGTGCTCACTGTATTGTAGTGGTATTGCTCAATTCATTTGGCACGATAACTAGAATGACTTCTGTGTGTAAAATGTAAAATGTGGACCGTCTGGAAAGTTACTGAAGGACAACATATTGATGCACTAAGCTTGGAATGTATCTCCATCCATGCTAAGCATATAACTGGGTGTAGTAGTGCTTTTCTCCATGTGTTTAACATATTGAGAACACATTTAAATCATACCATGCAGCATGCAGTATATGGTTGATGTCGCTCTTGTGGTTTTCTAATGTGAGTGAACAGTTTGAGTGGAGCAGCCTTCAAGTGCAGAAACAGGCCTCGCCCAGAGAGTAATAAAAACTGCTGGAAACGTTTAGCAACTCGGGCACCATCTAAGGAAAGAAAAACAGGGAAATATTTCAAGTCAAACACCCAGCATCAGAAGTCCCAAAATATACTGTCTGCTCCTATGTCACAAAGAGCCGGGTTAGCCATGGTAAAGTAAGGGGCTGGATTAATGGTGTCTCCTTTTATGGGAGCGAGTTTCTCTTCTTTAATCCAGGAGCCCGAACCCTTCCATCAGGAGCACATACATGACAGTCCCCTTCACACTCCTCTTCATTCCTTTTGGCCCGAAGGAGAGCAGTTGCAAAGGCTGCTGATAACTGAGATATAGCACCCAATTCACTGTTTTTGCGTTGCTTTTTTTTTGCAATTTTTGTGCGATTTTGATCGAGATGGACTGGCCTCTGTGGCCCACAGCTAACACGTTACTCCGCACAATTTACTCATCTCTGCACCAAACTGTGGCTGTGGCCTGCAATTATCACCGTGTGAACTCACTTCAGTTCTGAATACTATTGGTTTATTTTTATTGTTTGCCTAGCTTTCTTTTTCTCTGTACATTGGGTGTCTAATGGTCTTCTTTTGTTTTAATGGGTTCTATTAGGTTTCTTTGTTTTGTAGCTGCCTTTAAGGATGTATAAAGTATACATACTTTGATAATAAATGTACTTTGAATCTTTGGATCTAACTCATACTATGCTTAGAACTGTAATATATTACACATTCTGTGACTCAGACCATTTTGATGCCCTAAAGAGTTGAACAAAATTATTTTTACTCATTAGGTAATTTCTGGACCATCAAGTTTGGTTAATACAAAATAGTCTGTGGTGAGACAAGTAACATCAAGATAATTCAAAAAGCATCCTGAAATATAATGAAGAATCATTAATCTGAAGTTTTACCGTTGTTTCTGTCTCTGCAAGTGTTAATTGACGTGTTGAATTTTCCCAATATTTTCCATTTTCTTTCCACTGCATACAGTTTATCTTTTTGGCTTTTAGAAGTCCAAGCAGCCTGCAGGATAATGTTTATACAGTTGAAAGCACCTGTAAGTGAGAAGTGTGACGGTGGAAAGTCCTGGAGAATTAGAATTGGAGGATTGTGAAAATCTCCGAGGATTGTAGGACCAGAGAAGGTTGAAATAAGAATGGATGTGATTGTAAGGGATCCAGATTAAGATATTAATTAAATTTACTATCTGGAAAAAAAAAGTATAGACATGAAAAGCAGCTTCAACATCAAAAACCAATTTTCCATCCTTGTCTTTTACAAAAAATAGTAGGAAGGTGTCTTGTTCTTTATTTTATATTATAGTTTTTCAAGATATTAGTTGCTGGTTGGTGTTCAAATAGATGAATCCTTGCCTCAACAGTTCACTTAACTCAGTAGGTTTAATGACTGACTTCTTTTTTCAAAACTTGAATTTGTTTCAGATTGTTCCATGTTTTGAAACATTCTAATCTTTATAAGCATTCTGAATTTTCACAACAAACTGAACTGCTTTTAGGTAAAGTAGTGTAGATGTACATACATATTTGAAAAGCTTATACTATTTTAACCCATTCCTTTCTACTCTTGGCACTGCGGCAACCTGTAATTACAGTTTCAATGGGCCCAGAGTAGTTAGTGATTTTTGTAACTTTCCCTGAAATACTTGATCTCCTACACTTCTAAAAATCTTAATATTAGCTCGCCTCTTTAGATTCTTAGAAACAGTATTCTTTGGCACAGTGCTATAATCCTTTGGTATACTGGAACACATCTCCACTTGCTGTAATCATTATTAATTTTTCCATCACTTTTTCACGCCTCTGCCAGGAGACCTCAGTCTCTCCCAGATTCTGATTGTGTGGCCATTGAGAGAACCAGCAGACCACGTGACCGGCCTTCACACACACACACACTGTTGATGGATCACTTAGAGAACTGTTGTGTATTTAAAATGTCAGTAATATAGGAAATATATTATTTGATTAATCACTCTTTGTGGTTTATATAATTCATTACTGTACATGAATGGCATACATCATTACGCCACTGGGTCATAAGTGCATGTCTCAGTAAAGCAAAAGACAACTGCATGCAGGTTTATCCTGACCCCATATTTTTCCTTTGATTAGTTTTGTGTTTTGGAGTTAAAAAACATTACAGGAACACATCCAAACCTGTAACTTCAAGGAACAGTAAGCAATGGCCTTCTCATTGCCCTTTGAAAGTTGTTAGAAATTATTTTTCAAGTGCAGCAAAGATGCCAAAAATCTTGGAAGAAAATGTTTGTTGGCCATTTAATCTGCAGATTAAATTCTGAAAGAGAGAGAAATGACATTCCTTGTTTAACATTGAATTGAATAAGATAGATAGATAGATACTTTATTCATCCCCATGGGGAAATTCAACATTTTTTCCAATGTCCCATACACTTGTTTTAGCAAAACTAATTACATACAATACTTAACTCAGTAAAAATATGATATGCATCTAAATCACTCTCTCAAAAAGCATTAATAATAGCTTTTAAAAAGTTCTTAAGTAGTTTACTTAGATACATTAAATACAATCAACCCCGGCACTTTAACATATCTTACTCCTGGCGGTTGAATTGTAAAGCCTAATGGCATTGGGGAGTATTGACCTCTTCATCCTGTCTGAGGAGCATTGCATCGATAGCAACCTGTTGCTGAAACTGCTTCTCTGTCTCTGGATGGTGCTATGTAGAGGATGTTCAGGGTTTTCCATAATTGACCGTAGCCTACTCAGCGCCCTTCGCTCAGCTACCGATGTTATACTCTCCAGTACTTTGCCCACGACAGAGCCCGCCTTCCTTACCAGCTTATTAAGACGTGAGGCATCCCTCTTCTTAATGCTGCCTCCCCAACACGCCACCACAAAGAAGGTTTAACATTGAATTGAATAATAAGTTAACAATAAGCTTCTCACATGTTACACATCTCAAATATATTTAATTGGCTGTGGGGCAATTCAGAACATCTTGAATCATGAAAGAGATGAAGCAAAAACAGGTGCATCCTGGATAAGCAGCGTAACTCAGGGAACAATTTAAATATAAAATAATACCTGAACTGTAGAAGAAATTACCTGAAACAACACATTGTTTGGCTGTGATGACCATTCTTGATATCCTGAGGTGCATTTCGGTGGACGTGACCACTGTTCCAAAGGCCTTCTGGGCACAGTCAAACCTGATTCCCAATGTTTTAAAGATCCATTTGCAGCAGTTTTGGGTAGTGGTAAAGAATTTTCGTGATTTTATATTGTTAACATATAAATCCAGACAGCATAAATATGGGAGTATTCCCTCCCCATGACCATCAGAGTGTCAGTTAGATTTTCACAGTCTGTACAATTGTGGCTAAGTTTACTGAGATTAGCTTTTTTTTTTAACATATTTTAAAAATTGAATTCTGATTCTTGAGCTGCCATGTTGTGATTTGTACTTATTTCTTCTTATTTTAACCCATTAATCCAGCCCCTTACTTTACCATGCCCGAAATGAACGTCAGTGAATGAAGTTGTTCTATTGTATTATGAATGGAGACAGAAGGATTATAAGCTTCAAATCCTATTCCAGACATGTAATCTGAGAACAAGTGTGGGGAGCTATTCACTAACACAGGGATAGGTAGATTCTACTGGTATGGTGAGCCCATTAGCTCAGAGCCACAGTGTAATTCCCGGTGGGATCACCACAAACTCAGTAGATATTAGAATCAGAATCAGGTTTAATATCACTGGCATGTGTTGTGAAATTTGTGTCTTTGTGGCAGCAGTACAATGCAATACATAATAATAGGGGCAATAAAACTGAAATGCAGTAAGTATACATATGTTGAAGAGTTAAATAAGTAATGCAATAAGTAGTGAATGTGATTTTTTTTATCCCTGACGTTCAAGGAATTAGAAGTGTCTTGCTTCTAAATGTTGGGGTGTTTTGTATTTATTAACGTGAATGGGAGTTTGGTGAAAGCCAACCTACCTTTTATTATTTCATACTGAGAGAAATTTAATTTCCCCAGTCTTCTCAGCACAAGCTATGTCAACAGATTTTGATGTAATGTCAGGAAAGGAGATGTATCAAAGATGTACATTTATTATTGAACTGTGTATACTGTATACAACCTTGAGATTCGGCTCCTAGCAGGCAGCCACAGAATAACGTAACACAGTAGAGCCCATTAAACAAATCCACGCAACAAAGACAGTCAGACACCCAACGTGTGAAGAAAAGAACAAAATTGTGCAAATAATAAAGAAATAAACAAATAACAGACAGAGCATTAACCGCAGAGTCTCCGGTAGTGAGTTCACAGCCACGGAGCCAGTTCAGTGTTGAGGTGAGTGAAGTCGGCCCAGGAGTCCGATGGCTGCAGGCCACAGCCACAGAGACAGTTCAGTGCTGTAGCGAATCCACCTGGTTGCCAGTGCAAAGTGTACCGTGTATTATCGTGACATCACCTAAGTGAATTACACTTAATAATCCTTATTTCCTAAAGGCAAATCTTTTCTAACAAAGTCCCTGGAAATTAGCAACAAATGCCAAATTAAAAGAGAAAAAGGTGAATAGCCATGAGCAAACACAAGGAAATCTGCAGATGCTGGAAATTCAAAACAGCACACATAAAATGCTGGTGGAACGCAGCAGGCCAGGCAGCATCTATAGGGAAAAGTACTGTCAACGTTTCGTGCCGAGACCCTTTGTCAGGATGCCATAGCCATGAAATGTTGAATTGCTAAATATATCGTTCACACTAGTTTCTTGATCTTTGTTACTGACTGGGAATACGATAACATATTCTACAATACTGTGGATGCCACAGTGGCATAGCGGTCAGTGTAACACTGTTACAGCACCAGTGACCCAGGTTCAATTCCGCCACTCTCTATAAGGAGATTTAACATTTTCCCCCCTGAAACTGTAAGTTTCTGCCGGGTCCTCCCACATCCCAAAGGCGTACCGGTTAGTCGGTTAATTGGTCACATGGTTGTAATTGAACCAGAAGGGCCAATTACCATGCTGGACTTCTAAGTAAATAAAAGCAGGCATAGGTACTAATGCTAAGCTAAATCAAGTATATTTCAAATCATTGCTTTCTCCTCAGAAGTATTCCTGAATCCTGTATTGGTTTTACATAGGTGTGCAGTGGATCAACATCTCAGGGACTCCAATGGCAATCTGACCATACTTTGTTCGGAATCAAATACTTGGAATAAATCATCAGGAAGAATAATCAAGATAACAAGAGGAAAAGATTATGGTAATTGTTAATCTCAAAACGTGATTGCTGCTTTAAACAGCTGCTCGTAAATACGATATGTATGACCTGAAATTACTTAAGAATTAGTCATTTATAAATGTAAGAATATTAAATGTTATCAATTGATATTGTAATTAAAATTACAGACAATTCATTCAAGTATGATTCCCCCTCCCCCATCAATACACACATACATGGTTAATGCCAGGAAAGCAAATATATTTCTGATTTCTATCATCTCTTTCTTCCAGAAACAGAGCCTCCGGCGGTTGAATTTAAGTCTTCCAGTCACAGTCCTTTAGTGGGGGGCTTTATATACAGAGGATGCCAGTCTAGAAGACTTTTTGGAAATTACATTTTTGGAGACCGGAATGGGTATGTGTGAAGAATTTGCGTGAAGTCACCCACTCAGTAATCTGATATGCATTTGCTACTGTAAGCAAATAAAATGCATTTCATTCATGTTTATGGAGAATTCTCTAAAGTTCAAAGAAGAATGTATTGGACAGAGTTTCTGAATTATATGAGGGTTAAAGTTATTACATTATGAGAATGGATGTCTCTGACAAGGCTTGTATTGTCTTGTGTACGTGTGATAGGGAATGATCTGACTGAAGTGTCTTCGATTATTAAAGATAGAACAAAATCTCGTGTCCCAGCGAGCTGATATAGAAATTAACACACCAGTTGATGAGCAATGATTTGATGGCTTGAGGAGTGGTACTGTGGTATTCCCTGTAATAGCCTAGGTTTTATTATTGCCATAACTTTGACGTAGTATAAATAGTTATAAAGTTGAAGAATGTCTTACGTTGAAGGGGCTAATCAGGCATCCACTCAAGCACTTCTCTTAACAATGCACTGATGATGTCTCCTCACATGGTGATGAAAGTTTTGCAAGTAACTTGCCAAGATTGGAGAACAACTCAACCCATCCACGTCTCTTTTGTTATCTTGCATTTCAATTCTGCCTATGTCTGAAAGTACTTTATCAAACGCCTTCTGCAAGTCTCTATGAAAATCAATTGCACTACCTTAATCGGCTCTTTCCATTACTTGCATTATAGAGAGAGATCAACAATGAAACCTAGTTTGTTTTGACAAGTCCATGCTGGCTTCCATTCAGTACTGCTTATTTTTCCAGTGAAGATTAGCATTTAAATTATTATCTCTGGAAGTTTCCTGTTACGGATGTTTTTCTCTCCAGTGTGTGATTGGCAGACTCATTCCTCTCTTTTTCAGCAAATAGTTTGGGGATTTCTAGTATCAAAGTAGGATCACTCTTATTATATCATGTGTATCAGATGATGTTTGTGAGCATCAAATGTTTGTGAATTAAATAATTCTTTTCACAGATTTGCCTTAACTATCAAATATCTATCTGTTTAATTTTCCTATACTGTGATATAGGCAAGATCCTTTTCTTTCTCAGGTTATCTAATGATGCTGTTACAAGAACAGTGATTCTGCTAGTGCAGAATACTGTATTGTATGGAGTCATTTAGTTATACAACATGGAAACAGGCCCTTTGGCTTACAACACCATATTGACCATCAAGAACCCATTTACAGTAATCCACACATTCTCATTAATTCACTCAAATTCTACCACTCAATTACACAAGGAGCAATTTGCAGTGGCCCGTTAACCTATCAGCCTGCATGTCTTTGAGACGTGAGAGGAAAGGAAGTTGACTCCTGGGATACGTAGTTTGCTATGTAAGGAGATACTAAACTGAATGTGCCTAGCGATTAGAAGCATGAGATGTGGTAAACTGGTAAATAAATTGGTTTATTATTGTGTCACGTGAACTGAGGTACAGCAAAAATCTTGTATACAGTTCATACAGATTAATTCATTGTAACAGTACATTGAGGTAAAATGGAAGGTAAAACAGCAACAGTGCACAAAATAAAGTGTTCAAGGTGCAAAGAAAATGCAGTGTAGGTAGACAATAGATGCAAAGTCATGAAGAGTTAGATTGCGAGGTCGAGAGTCCATCTCATTTTACTGATGAACAGTTCAGTAGTTCTTCACAGCAAGATAGAAGGTAAAGCCAAGAGCCAGTTCCCAGACACAAGAGTGTTAAACTTCTGAACAGCAATTGTTCCTTGCATCTATTTGATTACAATAACTAATAGGGTCCATCTCCTTGTTCACTTTCTGACTATCAACAAAGTATAAACAAAAATGGGTAGCCATTAATGTGTTTAAATTGTTAAATCTGTTGAAATGATAAATGTTTGATACAGTCTAAATCTCCTCACTTGGACTGATAACTGTTGCTTTCTGTGCAATTCAAATTCTTTAGTTCTCTTCACTATTAAAAACACTGTAATCTATATTTTAATATTAACTAAATATCCTAGTGTTAAGTTCTCATTCTTGCATATCTATTTTTATGTCCTGTTTCCCCTGATGGACATGAATCACATTTAACATTAACTTGAGCAGGTTAAGTACATGTATGCAGTTTATGTTATGAATTTCCTCAAATACGTTCACCAAGATGGCACTGAGCTGCAGTCTCTGCTGAGATCATGGCCCAGACGTAATTGATTTTAGGGTTTTTTAGGTTTATAAGGATGGTTTTGGGGATAGAGTTAGGGATCAGGGTAAGATGTAGAGACAGGGATGTGGGGGAGTGAGAGGACAGGCTGATGCTTAACTCTCCGCATTCAAAGGTCAGCAGTCGGATGTTGGCGGACCAGCAAGGAGTGGCGGCCGGTGACCTCCTAGGTGCACAAATCGCGAGATCAGAGTTTGAAACCTAATGTTCGCTGTCCCATCATCGGAGGATGTGGGTATTGAGGCCTGGAGTTCAGGTCCCCATCCAGGGTTCCCTTTTATCGTCACTGGCGAGTACCGGGCGGACACTGAAGATCGAGGCCCAGAGGTAGATTGGCAATCCGGATCGAAGCCCAAAGGTCGATTGGAAGTGCAGACGTTGAGGCCTGAGGGCCCGACTCCTGAGTCAGCAAGTCCACTGGGGAAACCGAAGGCCACATGCCTGCAATTCCACAGCTGGAGGCCAAAGAAGACCTGGAGTTGGAGGAGTGTGCATGTGCATGGGAGGGTGAGAGTGAGAAACGGGGCTTGTTGCCTGGTATGTTCTGATTTGTATTCTGCCCAGCATGGAGGTCGTGCTGTGTTGGCGCCGGAATGTGTGCCAAGACTTGCAGGCTGCCCCCAGCACACCCTTGGGTGCGTTGGCTGTTAACTCACACTTTGATGAACATGAGATAAATTAAATCTGAATGTGAGGTGGAAGTTTCAAGACTGATAGAAAGTTTTGTGCAAAGCCTAACATATTTAGGGAGGTAGTGGCTAAAATTCCTCACAGTGAAATGTGCATCATATGCAGGTTCACTTTCCATCCTTCTATTACCAGAAGTAGAAGTGCTACGAAAAATTACCCATAACTGCCTGGTTCTCAACTTGAGGGGTAATTTTGTCTAGGAGTTGAATTCACATAAGTGCTAATTATAATGTCTGTAGAAGCAATTTGCATAGTCTGTCCATTTGTGCTGGATGACAAACAATACAGCCAGCAGCCCTTTCAAAGGATCACAACAGGTTTACATTTTGTTTAGAGGTGGAGCAAAATGTCCACCCAAAGGACTGTCTCCTTCTCCTGTCTTCTATTTCTCTCCTGCCAAAAAGTGACAGTATTTAAAACAAAGACCTGCAATCTCCAATGAATGCAGTTGGGTGTCAGATTCTCCACCAGGGCTAAAATAGTACAATGTGTGTGATCCATTGTTTCCAATGTTAATAAATTCACTTATACAAAAAACTGGCAGATTTAGCCTTCCCAAATCTGCCACTGTTTTGATTTCATTAAGTGCACAGAAACTGTGAACTTATTTCCTTTTAAATGCCATTTGGATCTCAAGTTTTTGCTTCTATGTGAATGAGGAGGTAACTTTTTAGAAGCATTTTTTAAAATTTCAAATGTGCCTGTTAGTTTTTGTAGCATGACATTGGTGTCGGTATCCACCAACCTCAATATTACTCCTGAAACAGCAATTTAAAATAATTACATCTAGAATATAAGTTAAAGAAATGAAAACACTAATGCAGAGATTATAGTTACTTTGCCAAAGTAAAAGTTCTATAGTATCACACCAAAGAATCACTCATTGAAATATAACACAACACGCAGAATAATTTATACATTTTATCACTTCAGGAATCGGGAACATCCCATCCTACATTGTTGGTGCTTTTCATTCCTGGTTAGAACAAACCTAATATTTCTCTCCAACCACTATTATAATTTTTACTTGCGTACTTTTCCCTTCTCTGAAAATTAAAAGCCATTCCTCAGTGGAGATTGAGAGCTAAGGGTTAACCTCAGGATAAGTCAGCCATTTTGGATGGAGATGAGGGGAATTTTCTTCACTCAGGATTGTAAATCCTCAGAGTTTTCTTCTGCAGAGGGCCAATGATGCTCAGTTATTGTTTTTAGAGCAAAGATCAATAGACTTGGATTCATACGGAATTAAGGAAACTAGTAAAAGTGGATTTTTAATCAAGGATCAGTGTGTGGTCTGTTCCTGCTCCTGTTTAGGCTCTCATTTCATAAAATATGCATTTCTTGAATATGTTAAAATGAACAATGCCTGCGAGCAGGGTAAAAAATGTCATCCCACAGGTTTATTTTCTTACCACACGCAATGCGGTCCTTCATGAAAAGTTTTGAGGAAAGTTGGTTGTTATAGAGTTACATTTCCAGTCCAAGTACAGAGTCTATGTTAATATCCACTGTTGGTTGACTTAGTAGTTCGGATTAAGCTTGAATAGAAAGATGAAGCAGCAAAAGGTGAGAACTCCCAGCCTAGAAAGCATTGGAAGAGAAATGCAGGAGATGTGGAGGAGCAGCGTGAGCTAAATTTTCATCTTCATTCTGAAATAGGTAATCAGGCAAAGCTGATGACACACTAACAATAGAACCCTAACTGAGATCATTGAGATGGGGATCAACATGTGTAATGTTATCACTCCTCCACGTTGCATTATGGAGAATGAAGACAAAGCTTGGCACTTTAATGCACAGGAGGTTCACAAGCAACAGTATTAAATTTATGAGGAGACACTGAATAGGCTGGGAGAGCGAGGAGAGTAGAAATCATGAGAGACCTAGACAAGAATGACAGAAAGGACCTATTTTCTGTGGCCAAGATGTGAAACAAGCAGATATAATATCCCATTACAAAGTGTAGTGGTGAATTGCTAAGGAAACCTCCACCTAAGGAGCAGCGAGAATCTGAAACCCTCTCCCTGAAAGGGTGAATGTCTTCATCACATTGAACAGGTACACAAATGATGAAATGCTGGAGGAATTCAGCAAGTTAGGAAGCATCTATGCAGAGGATTAAACAGCCGATGTTTCTAGCTGAAGCCTTTCATATTCAGTTGTTTGTATGAACCTGGATGAAATATTAACTTCAGATGATACAAATTCTATATCAGTTGATTGAACCCAACATTGGTTGTAAGGCAATTGTCAAGGGACCATTTTTCTGCCTGAATAATTGAGATAATCCAAATTTAAATCCCATGTTAAAGTTTGAGAATTTTATGGTTTAATTCAGATAATTATTTTCTTAATAGGTTTAATTAAAAGGTTAGTATCAGTAAGAATGATCATGAAATTATCAGGTTATTGTAAAAACCCAATTGGCAGTTTAGAGGAGGGAGATTGAAAATCTGGCTGAGTGGTGTCACAGCAACAACCTCTCACTCAGTGTCCACAAAATCAAGGAGATGATTATTGGCCTCAGGAGGAGGAAACCAGAGGTCCATGAGCAAGTCCGTATCAGAGATCAGAGGTGGAGAGGGTCAGCAACTTTAAATTCCTTGGTGCTATCATTTTGGAGGACCTGTCCTGGTTCCAGAACATAAGTGCAACTATGAAGAAAACACAGCAGCGCCTCTACTTCCGTAGGAGTTTGTGAAGATTTGACATGACATCTAAAACTTTGACAAACTTCTATAGATGTGTGGTGAGAGTATATTGACTGGCTGCATCACAGCCTGGTATGGAAGCACCAATGCCGTTGAACAGAAAATCGTACAAAAAGTAGTGGATACAGCTCAGTCCATCACGAGTAAAGCTCTCCCCACCACTGAGCACACCTACACGAACCATTGTCACAGGAAAGCAGAGTCCATTGTCACCCATCACCCAGGTCAAGCTCTCTACTCATTGCTGCCATTAGGAAGAAGGTACAGGAACCTCAAGACTCACACCACCAGGATCAGAATCAGGTTTAATATCACCAGAATATGTCGTGAAATGTGTTGTCCCTGTGGCAGCAGAACAATGCAATACATAATAGAAAAAAATTGTGGATTACAGTATGTATTATAATAGTTAAATAAATAGTGCAAAAATAGAAATAAAAAGGTTGTGAGCTGATGCTCATAGGTTCAATTTCCATTCAGAAATTGGATGGCAGGAACAGTTATTACCCCTCAAAGGGGATAACTTCACTCGTTTTCATTTGCTCCATCACTGAACTGTTTCCACAATCTATGGACTCACTTTCACTCTTCATCTCATGTTCTTGATATTTATTGTTTATTTATTTAATATTACTATTTCTTTCTTTTTGAATTTGCACGGTTATCATCTTTTGCACAATGGGTGAACGCCCAAGTAGGTGCATATTTTACTGATTCTGTTATGGATTCATTGAGTGTGCCTGCAAGAAAATGAATCTCAGAGTTGCGTATGGTGACATTTATGTACTTCGATGATACTTCGAACTGTGGTTCAGCAATTCACTGCATGCCATCTATCTGGTTTTAAGTGATTACATAAGATATAGGAATAGAATTAGGCCATCCAGCCCATCGTGTCTGTTCCACCATTCCATCATGGCTGATTTATTAGCTGCCTCAATTCCCTTCTTCTGCCTTCTCCCTGTAATTTTAACGCCCAGATTAATCAAGAATCCATCAACCTCAATGACATAGCCTGCACAGCCGTCTGTGGCAATGAATTCCATATATTCACCACCCTCTGACTAAAGAAAGTTTTCAAGGTTTCCTCCTCTCTGTTCTAAATGGACGTCTCTCTATTCAAAGGCTGTGGATCTGGACACCACTTCCACTGTATCGCGGTCTTTCAATATTCAGTAGCTTTCAAGGAGATTCCCTCTCATTCTTCTAAACTCCAGCGAGTACAGGCCCAGAGCCATCAAACACTTCTCATATGTTAACCCTTTAATTCCTGGGATCATTCATGTGAACCTCTTCTGGACCCTCTCCAATCCCAGCACATCTTTTCTTAGATAAGAGGTCTAAAATTGCTCACGATACTGTACTCCAAATGCAGTCTGACCAATGTCTTATAAAGCCTCTGTATTACATCCTTGCTTCTGAATTCTAGTCCTCTGGAAATTAATACTAATATTGCATTTGCCTTCCTTACAACCGACTCAATGTGTAAGTTTACACTTGGGGAATTTTGCACCAAGGCTCCCAAGTCCCCTCGTGCCTCTGATTTTTGAATTTTCTCCCCATTTAGAAAGTAGTCCACACACTTATTGCTTCTACCAAAGAGCGTGACCATACATTTCCCCACACTATATTCCATCTGGCACTTCTTTACCCATTCTCCCAATCTGTCTAAGCCCTTCTGTAGACACCCTGTTTTCTCAACACTACCTGGTTCCTCCACCTATATTCATATCATCTGCAATCTTGGCAACAAGGCCATCAATTCCTTCATCCAAATCCACTCCAACTTGAATAATGTTTTATGGAACAGGTAGACAACAAGCCAATAATTTCAAGCATCGCCAAGGACTGTCCAAAGTATTTACTTTGTCACTGTGGAAAAGTTGATGAACGCTGGTAGCTCTTTCTATCCTATCCTGTCAAGCAGTGGTTCCTTAGGTAATCTCAAACACCTGGCATTGTTGCTGCTTTTCTCAATGTAGTGACATTTATTTCTTCCTTGGTGTTGAGCTACCTACTGTCAGCTTAGCTATTTCTACGAGATAATAACTCGTTTTCAACCAGCTCGATTTTGTTTTACACTTTGCAAGCTGGATTACCACTTAGAGTGATTTTTTTCCCCTTCATTAAAATCAACCGCAATGAAGTTGGAGGTTTTGTCCTTGTATCCTTGAAAGTTAAATTTGTTCTAAGAACCACAGAATAAGGAAATTTTGATTACTACCACAAGTTCTCAATTTCTAATCATAATAAATGTAATAATAACTCTATTTAATGCTTTGAATGTGGAAGTCCTTTTGACAATACAGTTGCTGTGGCAAAATTAATTTTAATGCCTAGTAAACTGTCCACTACTGCTATTTGAGCAGGCTAGCTTTGAGAAGCTTTCTTATCCCCATATATTCAACCACAGCATTTTACTCCAATGATGTTAACAGATATGCAGTAAGATGCTGCTATAGATATTAATTTAATCACAGCATTATTCATGATGGGGCAAGTTGGTGCTGCTGTCTTTTTGTGTTTCTTGTAAATAGCTCTTTTTTTTTAGGTGTTTCTGTGCATTTCTGGCAAGGCCAGTATTTATTGCCCTTCCATAATTACTCTTGAGAAGCAAGAGTGCCCTTCCTAGTGAAGGTTCTCGCAGTGCTGCTGAAAGGATTTAGACACACCTTTGGTGATGGAATGTATTTCCAAGTCCAGGAGCCTGCAAGTAAGCAGTGGTTACCCAGGTGCTTAATGCTGTTGTCCACCCACCGACTTCACTTTTAGAAGGACTTGTGGATCCTTCCCTGCACTGGGAGCTGTCTTTCTCATCTTACCAACACAGTTCATTTCTTCATTCCACGTCTTATTCTGTTTTCAGATCTGAAGCCACAGTCCCAGCAAGGCCCAGATTGGCCATTTTTGATGACAACATTCATTCTTTTACTGATGAGTGAGATTAGATTGAAGGAACAAAATTTTCTCAGATTGGATTTGTCCAAAGGCCTGTCAATTTTACACATTGTCAGAGTTGTAAGTGTACTGTAAAGATTAGGCCTTTGGTGTTAAATCTGTGATGTTGTATGCATTCATATATTTTCTAATACAGTGGTTACCCTTTACCTAATGTTGTGCGAGGTGAATTGAATTGATTTCTGTGGACTGTGGAAGAAAGCTGAGTTAGATCAAATGTTCAATAATCCTGGTTAAGCATAGTTGCAACCGCTTCAGCCTTGACTTCGCCCCCAACTTCCGGGTCTCAGTTTTTGAGGATGGTAGTGTTCTTGGAGTCTTCTCTCCCCACCCCCACCCTATTAGCTTCTTTCGGCTGTTCACAACTAAACGTGGCAGGATTATGATGTGTTAGCCTTATCTACTGATGGTGGGATCACTTAGTTCTGTGTATTGCAGGCTTTTTTTTTGTAAATCCCCCATCCAGGATATATTCTGTGTACTTGCTGCTTTCTGGTATTTCTGAAGAACATTGATTCAGCAGTAGGGGCAGAACATTAACTCATAATCTGGAGGAAGGTTTCCCCCCCCCCCATGTTCTGCCAGATGCCATGTCAGTGGGAGTGGGGTCTGAAGTTGGTGTTGAGGCTTCTAAAGACTAGTCATTCCTATCTAAATATTACTCTGTTGTCCCTGCTGTTGGGAAAATACGTACCTAAGAATTGTGACGGAGGAGTCAACACCATTGTGAGATATAATTGTGAGCATGGTTATGTCAGACTATTACCTGATTAGTCTCTGGAACAATTCTCTCAATTTAGACACTAGTTCCCAGATGTTTGAGAAGTGGTCTTTACGAGGTTGATGTTACCTTCTCTCATGGCTGATAAGATTTATGTCTGGAGTATTGCATACAGTTCTGGTCGCCCCACTATAGGAAGGGTGTTGAGGTGTTAGAGAGGGTGCAAAAGAGGTTTGCCAGGATGCTGCCTGGTTAAAAGGGCATTTGCTATCGCAAGAGGCTGGACAAATTTGGGTTCTTTCCCCTGTAGTGGTGGAAGCTGAGGGGAGATCTGATAGAAGTTTATAAGATTATGAGAAGCATAGATAGAATGGACAGACAGTACTTTTTCCCTGGGTTGAAATGCCTAGTACCAGACAGCACGCATTGAAGGTGAGAGGGGGTAGATTCAAATGGAATGTGAGGGGTAAGTTTTTTACTCAGAGAGCAGTAGATGCCTGGATTGCGCTGTCTGGTATAGTGGTAGAGGCATGTTTGTAAGAGGCTTTTAAGAGATGAATATGAGGGAGATGGAGGGATATGGACGTCATGCCGGTAAGAGGGATTAGTTTATGGTTTGCTTTATTTACTCTTTAGCTGGTTCAGCACAACATTGTGGGACAAAGGGCCGGTTCCTGTGTGGTACTGTTCTATCCTCTAGTAAAACGGACACAAGGAAGAGGGTGTTTCTTACCAGTAGTGGTGTCCACATTCTCTATTACAGTTTCAGTGCCATTAGCTTTTGTCTGTCCTGTGATGGAAGATTACAAAGGGGGTAGATCGATGGTATTGCTAATATCATAGCCCAAGCAGGGACAGTGTTTGTGCAACAGGTCCAGGGCCGTACAACTTCCCACTGCATAAACCTGGCACCTGAATATCGTTTTGTTTTCCTTTTCCTGTTTGGCACCTTGTCAAATTACAGCAGCCAAGAGAGTAAACGTGCAGAAGGAGCACAGCAGGAAACTTTGCAGAATTGAGCCCTGAGCAACTAAACACTGGGGTGAGGCGGGGGGAGGGGGAGGGGAGGGGCAGTGGGTAGGGTTTATTCCTGCTCTACCAAGCTCATAAGAGATGCTATAAACAGGTGTTTACCTTGTGAAGCAGATTTTGCAATATACTTATCAAAATCTCGAAATCTAATTTCACTCCTCTCAGAAAAGCAATATTGCAGGAATGAATTCTAAATTTTAAATCAAGCTCCCAGTTGCTCAGTGGGAACAAACTAAGCTACATCAATGAATTGTTATACTATCTTATTTTGGGACACTCAGTTCTGCGATCTTTTCTGCCAAGAAATCTGGCACATCCAGTGTATGCTGTAAATTGGTTTGATTTATTATTGTCAGATGTACCAAGATACAGTGAAAAGCTTTTCCTTTGAATGCCATCCAGACAGAATTACATCAAGGTAGTAAAAAGAAATATGGAATGCAGAATCTGTCCTTCCAGGTGAGGCAACACTTCACCTGCGAATCTGCTGGTGTCATCTGTTGTGCCGGTGTTCCCTACGCGGCCTCCTCTACATTGGTGAGACCTGTTGTAAATTCATCAAGCACCTCCACTCCATCCACCAAAACCTTAACCTCCGGGTGGGTAAACATATTAATTTGAATTCCCATTCCTGTTCCAACATGTTGGACATCTTGTGCCAAAATGAGACCACCCTCAGTGTGGAGGAGCTATACCTCACGTTTTATCTGGGTAGTCTCCAACCCGATGGCAGGAATATCAATTCCTCCTTCCGGTAAAAATATTTTTCCCACCCCCTCCCCTCTTTCTCTATTCCCCACTCTGCCTCTTACCTTGCCTCACCTGCCCATCATCTCCACCTGGGTCCCCTCCTCCTTCCCTTTCTCCTATGATCCACTCTCCTCTCCTGTCAGATTCCTTTCTCCAGCCCTTTACCTTTCCCACCCACGTGGATCATCTATCACTTTCTAGCTATCCTCCTTCCCTTCCCCTCCCCTCACCTTTTTGTTCCGGCATCTTCCCCCTTCCTGTCCAGTCCTGAAGAAAAGCCTTGGTCCGAAAAGTTGACTGGTTAGTAATTTCCACAGATGATGCCTGACCTGCTAAGTTTCTCCAGCATTTTGTGTGTATTGCTTTGGATTTCCAGCATCTTTTGAATTTCTCATGTTTACACGGAATATAGTGTTGCCATTATAGAGAATGTGCAGTGCAGGTAGACATATTGCCCATCATTGAGTCCATATTGTTAGACAATATAATAGACAAGCCAGGAGTATATAGCATGTTAGGTACATAATATTATTATATTATTAATATGTTGAATGTTTTAATGCATTTGCTTTATTACTGGCAGTCTACAACTCATTAATTTTTTGGTTGCAGAATAGCTACAAAGAACAAGAGAAACTGTGCTCCTGGTTGGAAACTACCTTTGAGCAATGACTTGGGAGAGGGCAATTTGCAGCTGGGGACCCAAGGCCAAGATTCAGAAGCTTAAAGATGAGCTTATCTTTTACTGTAGTGTTGAAGGTTCAGCTGTAGTTAATGAATAGCATCTTGGCATATGTATTCTTACTGTCAAGTGATCCAGAGCTGAATGTGGTGCGAGGGAGATGGCGTCCTCCAAAGACTCACATATAATATCTCTATTAGATATTGTAGCACTTGCAATATCGTTGGGTTCTCATATCGGGATTTGGCAGCCCAAGACCAGTTGCCCCTGACAAGAGACCAGGAGGAAAATGCCCTCAATTATATTACTGCAGTTTCATTCTCTGTCCTATTAAGTTAGTCCTATGGACTCTCTAAATGGCATTACAATCTTACTTCCAATTAATACCAAACTACTTATAGGTTTTTGCAAAGGCTTGTACTTACCTTCAGCTAAACTCAGTTTGAGCAACAGTATTTAATCGAGCAAAGGAAAAGCTTTAATAAAACCAAGTATCATGTAAATTACAGTATTCAGATGTTGTGCACATCAAACTCACCTCTTTACTTTCTCCTTAACTTGTGTATATTCTGTTTGAATTGCAGAGGCCAAGTATAATTTTACTGCCAGAGTATCTTCCTGAGTGGTTGCCCACACTTTGCAAAATCCATCCAATGTCCATTTCATTGAAATGAGTTGAATGAAATATGGGCAAATTCTTCAGGGCTGTACTCCACTGGATTTTGACCAAGTGGAGAAAGTGAAAATTATCCAAATGGTTGAACTCTCCATCTAGAACAGCAACCTGCTTGGTAACATTTAGTGAGTGTAGTTGTACTTGGTTCAGATGTAGAATATTTATCTGAACCCACTGGATGAACTCATGTTTGCTTTATGTTCTGTTGTACATCTTTGGGTTATTTAGGTGGAAATGTAAAGCTTTTTGCTTTCACAACTACTCAGTTTTCCAAGCATTCGTTCTTCAAATTGTAGCAGTTATTCAAAGGATTTGGGCGTCTTTGTTTATACTTACAGCTTTGTGCCAATATAATAGTGGTATTGATCTTATAACTACTTAACGGTGCCAATATAAACATGAAGGAACTATAAAACAGCTCTGAATGTGTTCAAAAAAACTTACCACCCAAGAGCTGGCTTTTGAATGGCTTCAACCCAGCACTCTGTAGGTGAGAACACCTACGGAACTGAAATTGGCGTAAACGTTTTTACGATATTTAGCAGCTCGTGCAACCATGTTCTGATGCCATTGGCAGTTAAACAAAAAAATGATTGTAATGGTCTTTAATAGTTGAAGTGCACCAGCGATATTTAGGATACAATTAAATACATCTGAATCAAATTCTTGTGTTTATTCTTGCAATTAAAGATATATTTTTGCAATGTATTTTATAATTACTATAGGATTTCATGATTTAAGTTTCAAAGGGAAGATATTTCAGATGTGCATCAGTGTTTAGAAGCAAGTAAAATATAAACACAGCTGAATGAGGTGGCGGGCAAATTAATACCCAATTGCAGAGTTGAATTAGCGCAATGTTGTAATGTAAGCAGACTCATGAGGATTCTTATTTGTGTTCTATGCTGTCGTTGACGTGAGTCTTTGGGATTGGATTCAGACTCCCTTCTATCTTATTACTGTAATCGTTTATATTTTTCTCACACCAGTGATTGAGTTTAATGCCTAACTTGTATCAAGTTACTCTAATAAAGTGAATTAACATTGTGCAAATTTCCTTGTGCCAAACAGTAAAAGTCTAAAGATACCTGAGAACATTTTACAGGCTCATTTCAAAAATCTATGTGAGATCAAGAGGAGCTGTACATCAAAATATTTGCAAAGTTTATCTATAATGATACATCTTTGTTTTCACTTATAATTTCAGGCAATTGATGAGCCTTCAACAAAACCCCTTGAACAAACAGTGGCAAGAACGAACTTTGTGTCTTGGCAGTAGCACCACATGCAAAAATTCTCTTATTGGCCAGATCTCAGGAACGGTTTTGGGATTTGGAGAAGATGAGTTAGGTAATGAATCAACTTAATATTCGTAATAAAAAACTAATGTCTGTTCTCGTTAATGCTAATAGGGGATTATTTGTTCTCGTTTACTGAAAACAAATCTAATCAAATTAACAAAATTTTGGATTACAAATAAGACGTTTTTCCTTGTTGCATGCAGTTGCACCTTAAATGAAAAAGGTCTCCATACCACCATATCCAAAATATATGATGATGCTCTTGCAATAGCCAGACAGAGAAAAAGTGTTGGAAGCAGCAAGAGAGTTTGATAATTAGTCATGTATTAAATATATCTGTTAAACTATTGCTTAATTACCGGTAGGTTATTTACTTCCTAATATGAAACATTAGGTGTTCTATGTACAATACTGTGCAAAAGTCTTAGCATCTTAGATTTTTTGTATAAATTTTGCTTTAGTTGTTTGTTTTTGCCTTCTGCGTTAGTTTGTCAGTAAGAGAGAACAATTTTAGGTTTCCAAATATTTAGGTTCCAAAAAATAAATGTTGCAGAGAAATGCTTGTATTTTGCTGAAGAAAGTAACATGCTAAGTAATAGACCACTTTTCAAATATAAACCTGATTACTTTGTAGGTACATAGCCCAGTGCATGATTAAACAAAGATCACAAATGGATTAATGATATCATGAGTTGAATGAACTAAACTGATTAACTGAAACAGAATCAGAATCAAAGTGGGCAAACACCAAATTTAAAAGATGAGGGTGTGGCAGATGTGACAGTTTAACCTTCAAATTATTAGTTCTTACACCACGGCAAGAGTGAGCATAACAAGACACACGGTGGTCATCCTGCATCAGCAAGGTCTCTCCAACAGAAATTTTGCAGTAGACGGGAGATCCAATATGTACTCTTCTGAAGAAGCACAAATAAACAGGCATGGTTGAGGACCAGAAACGCAGTGGTCAGCCATGGAAACTGAGTGCAGTACACAAGAGATACATCAAACTGACATCACTACTAAACCAGAATAAGTCCAGCACTGCTATCAGCTCAGAACTCACAGAATCCACTGGAACCCAGTACACCCCTCTACAGTCTGCAGACGTCTTGTCAGAAGTGGTCTTCATGGAAGAGTTGCTGCCAAAATGCCATTCCTTTGAAGTGGAAACAAAGACTCTCATATGCACAAGGACTGGGGTGTTTGAACGATGGCACCAAGTGCTCAAGCAGGAGGGAATTTGGCCCTAGAAGAACTGGAGAGTGCTACATGGATGAGCATCTGCAGCCAACAGTGAAGCATGATTGAGGTTCCCTGCAAGTATCAGGCTGCATTTCCACAAATGGTGATCTCGTCAGAATTAATGGAATCCTCGATGCTGAAAAGTAGAAGCACACTCTCATACACCATGCAGTACCATCAGGGAAGTGTCTGATCAGTCCTAACAGAACAATGACCCCAAATACAGCCAAGGTCATAAAGAACTACCTTCAGTGAAAAGAGTTCTGCAACAGATGCGATGGCCTCCACAGAGCCCTGATCTCAAAATCGAGGCTGCCTGGGATTACCTGGAGAGTCAGAAGCGAGTGAGACAGCTAAAGTTTGCTAAGAACTCTGAGATGCTTGGAACAACCTACCAGCCAATTGTCTTATAAAACTACACAACTGCGCACCCAACAGAATTGATGGATATTTAAAGGCAAAGGGTGGTCACATCAAATATTGATTTGATTTAGTTTTTTTTTCTGGTTTACTGCTCTTTATAGTAATCTTCTTTATATTTGGAAACTTTTCATTTTATTATTTTTGAAAGCATCTTCACTTTACATATTTTGTTTTGCATGTGCCCAAGACTTTTGCACAGTACCGTATGCGCTGCTATTTTACTTCATAAATGCAAAGGGCATGGATGTTTGTTCAAACTATTAAACATGAGCCCTATCCAGCTTGTATGTAGAGACTGCAAATCCAATTTCATTAATACAAAATCAATTCATTCCATAAAGTGGTTGCTTTCGGACAGGTGAAACTTCCACTCTGGCCAAAGTGTGCCAGAACTCCCACCCATGAGGGTGACATGAACATTCAGATGACATGCTGTTGGTACTTTGCAAGTAAATTTTCCTGGATTGTGATTATCGTAGTTTTCAAGCTTAATCAGTTTGCAGATAGTTTATGAAAGTACGATGAGATCATATTGCAATATTTCAATTCTGGAATAAGATCAAGAATTAATGGGCCATGTTAGTGCTTGGCAGGTTTATGTAAGTTTTATGAGGTGGTGAATCATCACATATGTATCTGCTGAAAATAATTGGCCACTGTGTTTTGATTTCACAGATTAGTCCAATTGAAGCAGCTGTGAATGTGGTCTTCAGTGTGGTGACCTCACTGAATAATTATGGCCATTTCAGCTTCTATTTCTAAAAAATAGGATCCATGTATTTTCAGAATATTTTTCACATTGACCTATGTATTTCAAACAGCAGATTTTCAGACTGGTGAAAATCATATTTATTCATCAAGGGTTGCTGTGTCCGAACAGGACTTTTGCTTTCTCCTTTCCAAAACTTTCTACAAATTTCTGATTATATTTAATTTGCCCCACTCCCCTGATATTGGTGAATATGTTATGCATAAATCTATAAAAACAAATTGAACCCAATTAAAGCAGATAATAATTTGATTTAATTTGCTTGATCTGGAACCACTTAAAATTGTTTGTGTACATGTTAATTTAATAACTGTTTTGACACCATAGTTCATAGGAAGCTAAGTTAGTCTTTAAGTGATTAGAACTACTCGTTTGAAATAGTTTCAAATTGATGCAGATAACATTTTAATAATAATAGATTGCACATAACAAATTATTAAGTAGTTTCCTAATTTGTTGTTTACAGGTGAGGTCTATATTTTGGCAAGCAGTAAGAGTGTAACACAAGTACACAGTGGAAAGCTCTACAAACTAATGGACCCAAAGAGGTAAAGCTTGTGTGAAACATAAGCACTTAGAAATTGTATATTCTAGAAATCACGAATAAACCTCACAAACCTTGCTTGGGCATAATTTCAATGCAAGGAAATCAAACGTAATTTCAGCTAGATGCCATAACAAGTTCTCCTATAGTGGCAGTTCTCACTGGAAACTGGAACTTTAATTAATGGGCCTAATCAGCTTACTTTTCACTGATGGTGGCAGCATGGAATTTTACAGAGCAATGACCTCTTTCCAGTAATCAGGAATCGTGGCACCTGAGATGGATACCCAGGGGGAATTCATCAGAATGGTTGGGACTCCACCCACCTCAAAAAAGCAGAATTCCTTTTGGCAGTTTTGGAGAAGTACAATTAAGAGCTAAAGATTCCATGCTTGTCTTTAGTGGCTCAACAGGGACTTAACTTTAACTGATGATGCAACTGGCTTTAATCCTCTTCTTATTCCCTGAATCTCTCCAGCATATGCAAGCACTTAAACTCTTTGTATGGTGACTTTGTCACTTCTGCATGCTTAGTGCATGCACAAAGGACCCTGAAATAAATTCGCTTTGTATTTTTGCTGAAGTGTCAATCACATTTCATGATCAATTTTGTACTTCAAATCCTTTGCACAGCATATAAAGAAAACGTGCTTCGTGGTAACATTTCCAGTATTCAGCCTATGTGCCACATGGTATTAATCTATTCCATTGTATCTGTTTCCCAGCTCATACAAAGAATGAGCAAAAAACAATGCTGACAGCACCATCGAACTCTTCAGTTATTGAGGGAAAGAGATTATCTCGCATCTGTGTTTTGTTATCTACATTAGACATAGGTAAAACAGATGTCATGGCTCCCAGAATAATGTGGCAAAACCTCAGAAATGCAAAACAAGGCTTTGATTTGAAACATTTTAAACATGTTTAACATCTTTTATACCTTGCGTTTTAACTGTTTAATTTGAGAACCTTCAGGGAAAATTAGTATCTTTATTAAACAGCATTAATGTCTATTCTATGCGTTATTCCATTATAATTAATCGTGCTTGCCTCATGTCATTTTCACTGGCAACTCGTGTGTCCATAAAGCTATGAAGAAGCACTCAGTTCAAGTGTGACTTCATTGACTTGCACTTTCTTGGAAAATGGCAGGAAGATACAAAACTTATTTTAGCCATTCATACCTGTTTGCATCGTCGCATTCAGACTGGGCAGTCTCAGGAAGCCCTTCATTCCATGTTAGTATTTTGAACATCTCAGCACTCTTTTGCTGAGTTTAATTTCAGAACTTTTGGGTTGTTTTATCTCCCTTGACACCTTCTGTGTTTGTAGATATATTAATGGGGATTGTCTGTGTCTGGAATTTTCATAATTTCAGCATAGGAATAAAGTTTCCTTAATTTAAGACTGGAATCTATATTCTGGCAAATAAAGGAGTAAATTGGAATAAGTTATTGAATGCCTAATCGCATGTTTAATGTAAGTCTCATGTTAAGTCGAGCTGCATGTAGAAAATGCAACACTTACAGCCATTTCCAACATCTGCAGAATCTCTTGTGTTTATGATTCACAGCTGATTGAAGTATTACCTGTAAATTAGAACAACATGAAGATTGATTTTTGCCCAGAGAGAATCTGATGGCAATTATTTTTGCTGTGAGAATTCACAGTATTCTGCCTACAATATGTGTTTGTGCAAGAATGTATTGAATTATTTCAGTACTGATTGCTGTTAGAAATTATCTCATGTTAGTCTAGAGTTCTACAATTAGAGTCCATAGAACACTAAAGCACAAAAATTGGCCCTTCTGCCCATCCAGTCCATGCTAAATCATTAATCTGCCTATTCCCATTTACCTACACCTGGACCGTAGCCCTCCATACCTCTCCTATCTATGTGCCTATCCAAATTTCTCTTAAGTGCTGAAGTTGAAACCACATCCACCACTTGAGCTGCCAGCTCATTCCAAACTTTCACTAGCCTCTGAGTGAAGAAGTTTCCCCCTCACCCGTAATCCACGACTTCTAGTTCTAGTCTCACCCAACCTTAATAGAAAAAGCCTATTTATGTTTAACCTATCTATACACCTCATAATTGTATATACTTCCCCTCTTACTCCTATGCTCTGGAGAATTTTGTCATAACCTATTCAATCTTTCCCTATAACTCAGGTGCTCAAGTCCTGGTAAAATCCTTGTAAATTCTCTCTGCACTCTTATCAATATTATTAATGTAGGTATCAGTATATCTCCTATAGGTATGTGACCAGAATTGCACACAATACACCAAGTCAGGCTCACCAACATCCTATACATAACATCCCAACTCCTGTACTCAATGTGTTGATTTATGAAGGCCAAATTTGCTGAAAACTCTCTGTATAACTCTGTCTGCCTGTGATGCCACTTTCAAGGAATGATGGATCTGTATCCCCAGCTCCCTCAGTTCCACCACACTTCTCAGTGTCCTAACGCTCACTGTGTAAGACCGAATCTGGGCGGTCCTCCCAAAGGGTAACACCTCACATTTGACTACAGTAATTTCCATTGCCGTTTTCCAGCACATTTTTTTCTGGCTGGTCCAAATCCCACACAAGCTTTGACAGCCTACCTTGTTGTCCACGATGCCCCCAATCTTCGTGATGTCTGCAAATGGCTGATCTGGTTTGCCAGATTACCATCCAGATCTTTGATATAGATGACAAACAACAGCAGAACTAGCACCGATCTGTATGGCACACCACTAGTCACAGGCCTCCAGTCAGATAGGCAATCGTTTACTACCACTCTGGCTGCTGCAATGAGGCTAATGTCTAATCCAATTTACTACCTCATCCTGAATGCCTAGCGTCTGAACCTTTTTGACCAACCTCCCAAGCATGACTTGTCAATGCTAAAGTCCATGTAGACAGCATCAACCTTCCTGGTAACTTCCTCAGAAAAACTCTATAAGATTGGTTAGACATGACCTACCACACACAAAGCCATACTGACTATCCTTAATCAGTCCCTGTATATCTAAATATTAATATATCTGGTCCCTTAGAATACCTTCCAACAGCTTGCCCAGTACTGATGTCGGGCTCACTGGTCTATCATTTCCTGGTTTAAAGCATTTCTTAAACCAATGGAACAACATCAGCTTATGCTTGGAAAAGGTTGGCTGTCAGCCAATCAGCTTTGTCTATCTGGAATGATATGGAGATTAGGAGATCACTTATGGTACTGACTGTCAGAAACAATTGTTACTTTATCGAGATAAGTTGTTGCATCAAAGATTCTTCGTTGTTTAAATTCTTTCAATTTATTAAATACCTCTGAAGTACAGATACAGTAGCTGTTTGATTTAATAGCAACATTTCAACATATACCTAATTTGGTAGGCCAAATATGATGGCAGAATATAGTATTAATGGTAAGACTCTTGGCAGTGTGGAGGATCAGAGGGATCTTGGGGGTCCGAGTCCATAGGGCACTCAAAGCTGCTGCACAGGTTGACTCTGGTTAAGAAGGCATACGGTGCATTGGCCTTTATCAATCGTGGAATTGAGTTTAAGTGTGAGAGGTAATGTTGCAGCTATATAGGACCCTGGTCAGACCCCACTTGGAGTACTGTGCTCAGCTCTGGTCGCCTCACTACAGGAAGGATGTGGAAACTATAGAAAGGATGCAGAAGAGATTTACAAGGATATTGCCGGGATTGGGGGGTATGCCTTATGAGAATAAGTTGAGTGAACTCAGCCTTTTCTTCTTGGAGCGATGGAGGATGAGAGGTGACCTGATAGAGGTATAAGAGATGATGAAAGTCATTGATTGTATGGATAGTCAGAGGCTTTTTCTCAGGGCTGAAATGGTTGCCACATGAGGACACAGGTTTAAGGTGCTAGGAAGCAGGTACAGAGGAGATGTCAGGGGTAAGTTTTTTACGCAGAGAGTGGTGAGTGTGTGGAATGGGCTGCCGCCAATTCTGGGCAAGATAAATTAATGTCCCAGCATTTATTAAATCTCTACTTTTGACATTGTATGGGAGATGAGGAGCAATTTCTTTAGTCAGAGCATGTTGAGTCTGTGGAATCTGAATCCACAGATGGCTGTGGACGCCAGGTCATTAGGTGTATTTAATGCAGAAGGATCTTGATTAGTCAAGGCATCAAAGGCTGCGGGGAGAAAGCGGGAGAATAGGGGTGAGGGGGAAGTGGATTAGCCATGATGAAATGACAGAGCAGACTCAATAAGACTCCTTTGTCTTGTGATCTTATGGACATCACTGAACTTCCAGCATCACTGCTCTTTTGTGAGCAATTCCGATATCTGAGACTGGTAAAAGGTGTACTAGTAGATTATTTAAAAATGGGTATCATATATCATGATATTAAAAATGACCATTGTAAGAATATAAACAGGATGTGATTTTGTCAAAGTGAGGTTGGCTTTCGTTGCAAAGACATGAAAGCTGAGCTGTGCCCCTCTGTACCATCTGCAGACTGCAGGACTGAGAAACCTCATCCTCCCTCCTTGTGCTTCCATATTTCAGCATGAATATGAAAGCAATTAAGTACTCATCTTCACAGAGTGCCCTCTGGTTTGTGATCACAAGGCGATGATTAGCAATAGTTGACCTTCTCTTCAGGGTCACTAGTGTTACCCTTTATCCCTTCAGCTGAAGCCTTTTCATTTATTATGAGGAACAGAATCTACCAGCTCATCTCTGCATTAATCTGGATTAATTTTTCATACTGTCCAACCTTTCACTGGCCTAAAACATCAGGATAAATGGTAAATGTCACAATCAAGGATACAAACATTAAAATACATTAATATTTTTTGTCATTAACTTCATAAGTGAAAGCAAAATAATGTATCAGCAAAATTAATAACCTTTTTAATCATTATGGTATTTCAAACGGAAACATTGGCTTAGATATTGAAGAACACTATTACAGCTACAAACACAGTAACACAATGTATTTATGGCCATTAAAGTTGTGAATATGTGTGTAATATTTGTTAATGATGACGGTGTTACTGTGATCCAAAAGGCATTGCATGTTGGGATTAGGCCTGGGTGAAGAGGTTAATGGTTGAGTTGGTTTCAGTGAGGGGATTGGCATCTCAGACAATAGAATGTAGGACAGTCTTAAGCAGGGGTCACCAACCTTGTTTGCACCGCGGACCAGTTTAATATTGGCAATATTCTTGCAGACCGGCCGACGGGGTGGGGGGGGGGGGGTGTTAATCACAACCGGAATACAGTGATACTCGAAGGGGGTTCCTTATGTCCAGTCTATTCCACAATTTAGTTTTTGTGGCTCTCAGCACTTGCGTCTGTCCCGCTTGCTCATGTTTTTTTTCGCTCAAAAAACTCAATGGGTTTGTCTTTAAGTGCAGGGTGCTTGGACTCAAGGTACCGGAGCAGTTTTGAGGGCTTCATTGCCTCATTAGACAGCCTCCGGACCCGAACTCCAGCTTCACACCCGTCCACCGCCAGACGCCTTGGCCAGGTGCTGCTGGTCGTGGGTGGGCTGAGAGGACAAGGTAAGGGCCGGAGGTCCCCATACCAGGGCCGTGGTGGTCGCAGTCCAGAGAACGAGGAGGAGTGCGACAGGGCACGCTCCTGCCCTCATTGTAGGTCAGTAGGATCTATCGGCCAACAAAAGTTTGGCTCGAGGGATGACTTTCAGTAGATCACAGCGGGGTAGCTGCTCTGCTACTTACAAAACCCTGAGCCCGAATTAAGTTGTCTGCGAATATTTTGCACCAGGTTCCCCGTGAACATTCAATGTGCTAAACAGGTTTAGAGGCAGCGCCCATCTGTCCGCGCTCCAGACCAGTAGCAACGGCACTTCTCGCTGGCCACACGAGGCCAACCAGTGATCCCTGGCATAAGGGTATCACTGTGTTTAGGCAACTGATGACCTCGCATGCGTAATGTCCACACATACTTTCAAGTTCAACAGTGGGCGTGACAGGGAATGAGGAAAGGTACAACTGACTCATATCGTTTCCTCGCGGTCCAGTAGCACATGCTTTGCAGCCTGGTTGTTGGGGACCACTGGTCTTAAGGTGATGGGAGTGGCCTCACGGTTCATGATTGGAGGAGTTTGGGAGGGTTTGGGTGGGCAGAAGGATGATAATGATTAGGAGTTGATGACTGAGAGTTGGGGATGTGACCAGGGTTTGGGGGTATCGATGATTAAGAACTGAGGTACATTAAGGAGCTGGACATTCACATTTGAGGACTGGGGTTAATGTCAGGAGTCAGAGGGGTATTGGTGGTGGGGAATGATCAGAGTTAGGTAAAGATGTGTTTGTGTGTCAAGGCATAGTTGGGCATTGGGGAGGTCTGTTCTGTGCAAGGTTAGGTTGGGATGCAAAGGTAAGTCGGGGGACTTACCTTGCGTGATATTTTGTCACTTAACAATGTTAACTCCAGTTGTTCTTAGGAAAGTACAGCTTAAAGGAATAATGCATATCTTAGAACCTTCCTTAGTTAGTCCCCTGCTGTGATTGGTGTGGCCATCCGCTATGATAGTGCATCCCATGGCATCTGGAAGTAACAGCTTGATCAAGCTGGAAGCTTCATCAGCTCCTATCCTGGAAGGGCCACTTAGCACCTGCTGTGAGCCGCAGTGCAAAACCGTAGCCTGAGATAGCTGGTTGCTGTGTTAATACAATGCTGACATCCTGAAAAAGGACAATAACTTCATGCTCTCCAGTTCTAGTGGAATCCTCAGGAGATCAAGGATCTCCAGCCAGCTCCATTGCAGGCACAACCCTCCTCCCTGTTGAGGACATCTTCACGAGGCAGTGCCTCAGAAAGACAGCATTCATCACTAAGAACCCATAGGCCCTCATCTCATTGCTACCGTCAGGGAGGAAGTGGAGAAGCCTGAAGACCCACATTCAGTAATCGAGAAACTTTCTTCCTCTCCACCAGTCGATTCCTGAACAGTCCATGAACCTACAAACACTACCTTGATAGTCTTTTTTTTTGCACTATAGTTTGGTAACTTATAATATTTTTGTGTTATTACATTGTACTGCTGCCAGTTCATTCAGGTAATCTAAGTCAATGATAATGAATCTGAGTCTAGATTCTTTCCTTAGACCAGCAGGCTTAGAAATGCTGTGATTCATCACCTTATCCTCCACATCTGTGTTACTGTTACTAATTTTGTCACTGAAAACAACTCTGCTGCTCAGGGATTCTGTGTTATCTCAGAGTTAGCTCATTGTATTAGCAGAAGTCAATTTGGTAAGGAATAGGGAAATGATGAGGGGGTGTAACACACACCAGAGACTGAGGGCTGACTGCAAAATGTCAAACTTCTACTATACCCTGTATACTTGACATGGGCCCTGGAGTGTCCATTGCCCGTGTTTCAACTTGGTGAGGCTTTGAGCCCAAGTAAACCTTCTTTCTGCCCGATTCACCAGCCTATAATTTATGTTTGATCCTGAAAGATATAGGAGGAATTTCTAGTAGTCTATCGAAAGCATTCCCACCTTTTATTCGCCTAGTTGGCTCCATGTGTGGCAAGAGGGTATCATCCTAAGGGGTCTGAGCACAGCAGCTGAATATTTAGGGTAAAACTGAAGAGTCAGAACTCTTGCCTAGCCATGTCTTTTGAGACCTCAGTACATCTTCTGCTCCAGACACTGCACCAGCTTTCAGAAATTCCCCTTTTGAGGAGCAACCAGCTCTTGGCATTTCATATATTTCATTTCAAAAAGTGATGACTCAAAAAGGTGGCATCCATTCCTGAGGACCCCCATTACCCAGGCGTGACCTTTTCTCATTACTACTTGCGAGGAGGAGGCACACAAGCTTGAAGACACACACTCAACATTTCAGGAACTGCTTCTTCCCCTCTGCCATCACATTTCCCCTCATTCATCACAATGAACCCATGAACACTAGCTCAGTATTTTTCCCTCTCTTTTTGCACCAATTTTTTTTATATATACTGCTTATTGTAATTAATAGTTTTTATTTTTGTGTATTTCAATGTACTACAGCTGTAAAATGACAGATTTCATGACATACAGTGTCAGTGATATTAAACCTGATTTTGATTCTGGCTGCACAGGGATTTAATACCTATTTTCTGGCACCTTATTTCACTGGGTTACAATTGGTAAAGTGAGAGGCATGTTATGTTCCCCTCTCTCTCTCTCTCTCTCTCTCTCTCTCTCTCTCTCTCTCTCTCTCTCTCTCTCTCTCTCTCTCTCTCTCTCTCTCTCTCTCTCTCTCTCTCTCGCTTTGCTCCCATTTATGGCAGCCTTATCACTGTTGTGACGTCATGGAAGTTACCCCTGCAAGTGCTGAAGCACTGAGTGTTCGTATCTGGGGTAAGAACAGGCAGGTACATGGGAGATCTATGAAGAAGCATCGGGTTCGAAGCTAGTTGATTACTCTTCCTTCCCTTGATACATGCAGTCTAACTCTCCACAGCACCCTTGGGTAGAGCTCCAGAGATTCACTGTTCTGTATTTTCTATGAGATCAGAGGTTTCTTCCTGTCTGAGTCTGGAATGGTCTTCATGTTGTGATTGCTGGCTGCGTGATGTTTCTCCATAATGTTCCAAAACTGCTTTCAGCATTTTCCATTTGTATTACACATAGGTGGCTCCTGTTCAGCATTTCATCCAAAGGGGGAAAACTCCCATACTGCAGCATTTCTTGTCTCCCTCCCCCATATTTATTCCTTGAGCCCGCCCACTTTCTGGAGCCTGTATCCTTCTTCCACAAAGTAGACATTGTACCACACCTGTAATTTCCCCTGGCTCCTCCACCAGCAGCCCCTGCCTCTGCAGTTAAGTAGTCACCAGCATCTTGTTTAAGACACTCTTGTTTCTTGTATTTTGTTTTAGTGCAAGGTACCAGATATGAAATCCAAGATCACCTGCTTGCTTTGGGTTAATTAGATCCTGGATTGCTCCGGGATTGATAATTTATCCATGCTACTCACGCTCCCGGGGCCAGAAGCAGTAGTTGTGTGAGATACAGTCACAACTGCAGCCTTCTGAAATTAGGAAATATTCATCTATTCAATAACTTGTGGAGTAGCTCCAAAAGCAGTGGTTTCTGTTAGAAACGCATAGCCTGCTAGCTGCAGGAAAAGCAAGGGAAAGAAATTATTAAAAACACAAAATGCTGGCAGAACTCAGCAGGCCAGACAGCATCTATGGGAGGCCTCCCCCCATAGATGCTGTCTGGCCTGCTGAGTTCTGCCAGCATTTTGTGTTTATTTATTTCCAGCATCTGCAGATTCACTCGTGTTGCTTTTGGAAAGAAACTATGCTTTGTCTAGGACACTAGAATCATTATAATAGGTATCTTATAAATGAATGAGCAGGCAGTGTATAACAATAATTACCATGTTACTGCATCTATTTACGACATTACCAGTTGTGGCCCTTTTTATATTAAAAATAGTTTTAGTATCTCTTGTCCCTGAATCATTACAGTGAGCTCTTCTTTAAATATTATTCTTTTACTCTTGATTCCTGAAGGTAAGCAACGATGATGTAACACTCGGATTTCACGCTATTTAATCCCAGTTTAATTCACCCAACACCATACTTTTTGTCCTGAGTGTAGTTCAATTCCCCAGCTACAGGAAATAAAATGTAACATTATAAACACCTTCAGCTGTTTCTCAGAATCCACTCAAGAGGCAAATATCATAAAAGAAAGTTTTAGTGTGAAGCTGAATGAGCTCCTTGAGAAGTTGAAAAATGCGAGCCCAATTTGTGTGATTTACATTCCCTCAGGGCACAGGTGCTAACATCGGCTAAAATCATCAGTGGAGACATTTGTAATGAGCTAGAAGATCCAGCTCTTCCTTCAGGGTACTTTTTTGTCAATTTTTGCAAATTCAATGAAATATTTTGTGGTTTGTGCATTTTTTAAATTCACTAAATGACTTCAAGTCTGTCAAAATACATTTGGAAAAATTTGATAGAAAGACTGCACAAAGCAATAGAAGCAAATACGGCCAAAATCAGCAGTGCAGGTTCCAGGCAGTTTGTGGATTTTGTGAGCATTTTTCTTAATAAGGATTTTAATGATATGGATTTTGCTTTGTAAGTTTTTTTAAATTATTGGTAGAAGTGAGGTATAGAAATAAAAGGAATATACTCAGATTTACTCTTTTTTTAATGATTTTTTTCAATGTAAAGCTTAAAAGCTGCTTCTCGATCAGTTTACATCATTCTGAAGTTCAACCATAAGTTTCTGAGCTACAGTATGTTACTTGAGTGTCCTGATGCACATTCTATTGTTGGGGTGCAAGTGATGATGTAGTGGAGTTCTGTACGTGAATTCACACCAAGTTGGCCTGAGGCATCTGTCATTGGACACTCGCAGAACAAATAGAACTCATTACCACAGTACCAGGTTCAGACACGTGCCACGTATATTAATTACTTTCTTTAACAATGGACACCACTGACAATGCTGGCACTTAAGGATGTAATGTTGAGGCTTTATAAAGCACTGGTGAGGCCTCACTTAGAGTATTGTGAGCAGGTTTGGGCCCCTTATCTTAGAAAGGATGTGCTGAAACTGGAGAGAGTTCAAAGGAGGTTCATGTATGTGATTCCAGGATTGAATGGCTTGTCATATGAAGAGCATTGGATGGCTCTGGGCTTTTATTCACTAGAATTCAGAAGAACAAGGGGCGACACAATTGAAACCTGTCAAATGGTGAAAGGCCTTGATAGGGTGGATGTGAAGAGGGTGTTTCCTATGATGGGAGAATCTAAGACCAGAGGACACAGCCTCAGAATAGAGGAGTGTCCTTTTAGAACAGAGATGAGGAGGAAATTCTTTAACTCAAGAGTGGTGAATCTGTGGAATTCTTCGCCAGAGGCAGCTGTGGAGGCCAAGTCATTATGTATATTTAAGGCAGAGTGTGATAGATTCTTGATTGGTCAGGTCTTGATTGGTCCTTTCATGCCAAAGGATACGGAGAGAAGGCAGGAGACTAGGACTGAGAGGAAACTTGGATCCTCCATGACGAAATGGCAGAGCAGACTCAATGGGCCAAGTGGCCTAATTCTGCTACTATATCTAATAATTTTATGATCTTATTGTCCATCTCTAACTGAGAAGTCAGTTAACAGTTGCAAGGGCCAGGGCCACATACAGGCCATAACAGATAAAGATGACAAATTCCTCTTCTGAATGCCATACCCCTATCGATACTGCCTATTCCAATTGTTATTATTTCCCAAATACCGACTTGCAATGTCGCTACCATCAAATCTGATTGGGCTTACATTTGCTGATGCAAATCTACCCCTGCCAGCTCCAACTGAACCCAGACACAGAATGGAACTGTGTGCACTCTGGGGAGCAGAAATTAGCAGCACCCAGTCAGTTATGCTCAGGCCTTTAGCCTTAAATGAAGTTGTCAGTGGAAACCCTACACTGAAATTCTCATTGATACCCAGTTGTATAAATCATTCGACTGATGGATCAAATTGCACTAGAGCTGTGACTGAGAGAAGGAAATAATAAAGGAACATTCACTGATTAAGTGATTAAGCAAAACTTTGAAAGGAAACAACCTAACATAAAACATTGATAAAGGCTTTGTGGAAAAAATGTTGTACACGGAGACTTTTTCCTCTTTGAGTGAGCATATGTGAGCTCATTCCTGAGTATAGATCGAGGGCAAGTGTCCTTTAGCCAAATAACAAACAACAGTAGAAATGTGAACTTCTCTGTGGAGCCAATGGAAACTTGCACTCTACAATTGAATTTCAGTTGTTAAGTATTGAAATAAAAGGTAATTGAGCGAAGTTCAAGGTACTGATCTAATTGAAGAGGGGAAACAACTCAGGATACTGGCGGCCTGCTCCTGTCCCAGAGATGTTGTACTCTTTTGTTTCTGTGCTGCTAGTTTACTTTTAATGAATCTGCCTTGTAGCTTACCACAAATGCTTTTAACGCCTGGCTTACTACCTGAATCTCATTCCTCTGCTCTTCCTCTTCTTACTTTGCTCAGCCTCAGGGATTTCTTCGTCGCCAACTTTCGAGCTTATTCCGCAATGTTAGCCTCAAACTTGGGTTGCACCCACTATCTATCACATATTTTGGATTTGGATTTTCACACAAATTCAAATCCTGATTTCTTTGGTACTTTTTGGAAATACCAATCACTACCAAAGAATTTTTTACAGATAGTGAGAAATCAAAAGCTGAGAGCCTTATTATTATAAAAGTAAATATTGGTCAATATGATAATGATAGCAAGAAGCTAAACTAACCAATCGCGTAGATTTAAAAATTAGTTGCTGGAAATCTAAAATAAAAATAAAGCAAACTAGAGCTTTTGAGTGAAACATAGAACTATAGAAACATAGAAATCTACAGCACATTACAGGCCCTTCGGCCCACAATGTAACCTACTCTAAAAGCTGCCTAGAATAATGAACTACAACTTCTTTTCTTTGCAGAATGAAGGAGGATGAGAGGCAACTTGATAGGGATTTCATTTTCATTTTTCAATCTTTTTTATTGATTTCCAAATAAAGAATATACAAATCGGAAGAGGAGTTTAACAAGTAGATAATATAAAAGACATATAAACAGCAATAGTAAAAATAAAAAGTATATAATATCAAAATCGAATAAGTAAAATATCATGCTGTTATATATACAATGGTCAAAAAAAACTACAACTCCTCATAACAATCATAAAAAAATTGGAAATTTTATTGATAAGGGGAAAAAACCCACTAACTAAACTGAAACAAAAAACAAAAAAAAAGAAAGGGAAAAAAAAGAAAGATTGGGCAGTCCAATTGAGGATAAATTTAGAAAAAAAGAGAGAAAAAAACACATCCTTCCAGTCATCTCTGAACCTTCATAGATAAGGATTTTCCCCAAAGAGAATAAAGAAAAATAAATAAATAAAAATTAATTAAATCAGGTGAAAATATTGAATAAAGGGTCGCCAGACTTGTTCAAAATTAAAAGATGTATCAAATGTCTGGCTTCTAATTTTCTCCAAGCTTAGACATGACATAATGGAGGAGAGCCAATAGAAAACAGTAGGCGGATTAGATTCTTTCCAATGTAGCAAAATAGCTCTCCTAGCCAGTAAAGTTGGAAAAAGCTATCACATATTGGGCAGAAGCAGCCACTTTGCTTGCTTCCTCTGGAATAATCCCAAAAATTGCTGTAAGTGGATTAGGTTGAACATCCATACCTATAACTTGAGATAATATTCCAAACACATCCCTCCAAAAATTATTTAAACCTACACATGACCAAAACATATGAGTTAGAGTAGCCATTTCTGTGTTACATCTGTCACAAATAGGGCTTATATTCGGAAAAATATGCTCCAATTTATCTCTGGACATACGATGTACGATCTTAAACTGAATTAAGATATGGCGTGCGCAGATAGATGAATTATTGACTAAATAATAAATTTTACTCCATTGGTTATCTGAAAGTGAATGTTGAAGTTCTACTTCCCAGGTACGTTGAACCCTATCATTGGGCGACATGCGAGCATTCATTAACTGTTTATAAATGATATCTATTAATCATTTTTGAAAAGGTTTAAACTGAAAAATAACATAAGCCAAATTTGAAGAGCAGGCCAAGGGGTAATTCGGTAAAAAATCACGTAAAAAATTCCTAACCTGTAAATACCTGAAAAAATGTGTATTAGAGATATCATATGTATCCATTAACTGTGAAAAAGACATTAAACAGTCTTGTAAAAACAAATCTAAAAAAGTTTTTATTCCCTTAATTTTCCATGTTATAAAAGTCTTATCCAAAGTTGATGGTTTAAAAAAGAAATTAGAATAAATATTACTAGAAAGTTAAAAATTATTTAATTCAAAAAATCTACAAAATTGAAACCAAATTTTTAAAGTATGTTTAACAATAGGGTTAAGAGCTTGTCTACCTATTCTGGAGAGCGAAAATGGAAGAGGAGCTCCTAATAAAGAAGCTAACGAAAACCCCATTACTGAATTTTCCTCCAACTGTAACCATGAAGGGCGATCTTGGTCGTTTATATCATAATTCCAAAAAGTAATATAATGAATATTAATTGCCCAATAATAAAATCTAAAGTTTGGTAAAGCCAGTCCTCCATCTTTTTTTGATTTTTGCAATAAAAGTTTATTCACTCTAGAGCTTTTATTATTCCAAACATAAGATAAAATCAAAGAATCTATTTTATCAAAATGCTGGTGGAACACAGCAGGCCAGGCAGCATCTATAGGATAACTATAAGCCTACAGACTCTCCATCTCTGGAGACGGCCTATCTACTGATATCTACTATAAGCCTACAGACTCCTATAGATGCTGCCTGGCCTGCTGTGTTCCACCAGCATTTTGTGTGTGTTGTTGTTTGTATTTCCAGCATCTGCAGATCTCCTCGTGTTTGTATTTTATCAAAAAATTTTTTTGGAACAAAAGAGGGAACTGCTTGGAATATATATAAAAATTTTGGTAGAATAACCATTTTTATAGCATTTATTCGACCTATCAATGACATCGACATAGGTGACCATTTAGAAAGTGCCTGTTGAGTATATTCAACTAAAGGGAAGAAATTATACCTATATAGGTCTTTAAAATTTTTTGTAATTTTGATACCAAGGTAAGTAAAATGGTTTTTGGCAATATTTAAAGGTATTTGATAATAATAATCAGAATAATTATTAATAGGGAATAATTCACTTTTATGTAAATTAAGTTTATATCCAGAAAAAGTACCAAATTCCATAAATATAGATAACATAGAAGGAATAGATTTCCTAGCGTCTGAAATGTAAACTAATAAATCATCCACATATAATGAAACCTTATGTAATTTATCCCCTCTCTTAATACCCTGCACAGAATTAGGATCCCTAAGAGCAATAGCAAGTGGTTCTAAAGCCAAATTAAATATAAAGGACTAAGGGGACAACCCTGACGGGTACCTCTATATAATCTAAAGTAAGGAGACTTTTGATTATTAGTTAAAACCGCAGCTACCGGGTCATGATAAATCAATTTAATCCAGGAAATAAATCCTGGACCAAAATTGAACCTCTCCAAAACCTGAAATAGATAAGGCCACTCCACCCTATCAAAGGCTTTCTCTGCATCCAAAGATACAATACATTCCAATTCTTTGGCTGAGGGGGAATAAATGACATTTAATAATCTTTGAATATTAAAATGTGAGTACCTATTTTTAATAAATCCTCTTTGATCATTTGAGATAACATTAGGCAAGATAGTCTCAAGCCTATTTGCTAGAATCTTAGAGAGAATTTTAAAATCTACATTCAGTAAAGAAATAGGTCTATAGGATACACATTCCAGTGGGTCTTTTCCTTTTTTTGGAATCAATGAAATTAGTGCTTCATAAAAAGTTTTAGGAAGGTTCCCAAAGGATGTAGAATCGGTAAACGTTTGATGAAGATGTGGTATAAGCATTTCATGAAAAGTCTTGTAAAATTCTACCGTATAACTATCAGGTCCCGGAGCTTTACCTAATTGCATAGAGGATATAGCCTTTTATATCCTCTTGTTTAATAGGTGCATCTAACATATTGGGATCTTGAATCGAAATTTGGGGTATGTTTAACCTTTGCAAAAATTTATTCATAGTCATAGTACTATCAGAGAACTCAGATTTATAAAGATTAGAATAAAAGTCCATAAATATCTTATTAATTTCATAAGGATCTAAAGTTTCTGTTCTATCTGGTCGGCGAATTTGGCATCATTGCACTTTCAGATCACACGCCTTTAAAGTTAACCCTTAAGCTTTCGGATAGATTTTTGAAAATCTCACAGTGGAGATTGAACCCCGTATTGTTACAGGATCCAGCTTTTGTTAATTTTATTAAGGAGCAAATTTCTGTATTTTTTGAATTTAATACAACTGAAGGAATGTCAAATCTGGTTATATGGGACACCTTGAAATCTTTTCTTAGGGGACAGATAATCTCATATTCAGCAGCCTTGAGAAAGAAAACTAAAGCGGTATTGTCAGTGCTTATTAATAAAATTAAACAGATAGATAAAGCGTATTCAGTTAAACCTACTGAAACCTATATAAAGAAAGGGTCGAACTTCAATCACAGTATGATTTACTTCTGACCTTTCCCATTGAACAGCAAATTTTTAAATCTAAAAGTTTATTTTATATACATGGGGAAAAATCTGCTAAACTTTTAGCGGGTCAGTTAAAGGCTGGGATGGTCAGAAGACACATTTTAAAAATTTGCCGACCAGACAGGGATTTATAAGATTATAAGAAGTATAGATAGAGTGGACAGGCAGTGCCATTTTCCCAGGGTGGCAGGGGGTAATACCAGAGGGCATCCTTTTAAGGAGAGCAAAGAAAAGTTTAGGGGAGATGTCCAAAGTCACTTTTTTACATATAGTGGCAAGAGTGCATGGAATGCATTTACCACTGGGTGTGTGTAGATGCAGATACGTTAGGGACACAAGACACTCTTAGATAGGCATATGGATGAAAGAAGAGATCAGCTTTATTTGTCATGTGTACATTGAAACTTACAGTGAAATGCATCATTTTGTGTTAATGAGCCAAGGATTTGCTGGGGGAAGCCAGCACGAGCCACTACGTTTCCAGTGCCAGCATAGCGTGTCCACAGCTCACTAACCCTGACCCGTACGCAGGGGGAAACTGGAGCACATGGAGGAAATCCTCACAATCATGGGGAGAACGTTCAAACTTCTCACAAACAGCGGTGGGAATTGATCCAGAGTTACGCGCTGTGTAGGAGGGAAGGGTTAAATTCATCGTGGGATTGGTTAGAAGGGCCTGTATATTGTCTTCAGCCTGAAACATTAAAATGCTGTGTTTCCAGCATTTTGCCTGTTAACTATGAATGAAAATCGAAACAAAGCTATTGTAACAGAACGCACCTTAATGCATGTTACAACATTGGAAGCGTAGCCGTAACAGCCACACTATTGCAGCTCGGGCATTCCGGAGTTCAATTCCGATGCCATTCTTTACATCCTCCCCGTGGAATGTGGGGGTTTTCTCCGGGGCTCCGGTTTCCCCCCACAGTCCAAAGACATACCAAGTAGGTTAATTGGCCATTGTAAATTGTCCCATCATTGGGTTTGTTAGGGGTTGCTGGAGCAGTGCGACTTGAAGGGCTGAGGGTGGGGTCTACCCCGCACAGAATGGCTAAATAAATAAATATAAACCTGTGTTTTGCAAGCAATCATAGGGCAGTATTCTTCATATGGTTGTTGAACTTTTTGCAGAATGGGTATTCAACTCACTAAATAATCTCAAAGTGTTCCCTGACGTTCACACTAATTTAGTTACTCAACAGTTTGAATAACTATCAATCTCAGTAGGTAAGTTTAATCTCTGCTTATTCTTACATTCTGCTGCAGGAAAGGGGAAAGTGGTTCGAGGAACCTAGCACTGAACACTGCAGTGAGAATTGGCTTGGTTTCCTCACTGTATTGTGGAGCTGAAATAAAATTTGCTAAACTTACCTTCCCTGTTCAGTAACCTCTGCTAGAAGGTTCCAGTGTGTAGTTTTGGGAAGGACAAGATTAGATTGGGCTATAGGGCAGTGAAAAAGTTTCTGAAGAGCCAATGACTCACTCCCTGGGCTCGCATGTGAAATATCTACCTCTATAAGATATCATAATGATAGCTGTGTAAAAGAAGTTATATGTGGTAGCCTTCAGCTGAAGATTGAAAAAATTGGGAGGACCTGATGAAGGGTTTCAGTCCAAAACATTGATTCTTTATTCTTTTCCATAAAAGCTGCCTGACTTCAGCAGTTGGCAAGATCTTCAGTCTGTTGTAAAGGATGAGGCGTAGGAATATTCAGAAGCACATAATAATAAAGGCTAAAGTTTCTTTAAATTTCTTGCCTGAAAAATCTGTTGGAATTCTTTGAGGGAGGACAAGCAGCATAGACAAAGGAGAGTCAGTGGATGCTGATTATTTGGATTTTCAGAAAGCCTTTGACAAGATGCCTCACGTGAGGACTGGTGAAGGGTCTTGGCTTGAAATGTTGACTCTTTATTCCTTTCCTAAGATACTGCCCAACTTGCTGAATCCCCCAGCATTTTGTGTGTGTTGGGTGGAGGGACAAGTAGTGTTGAGGAAGCAAGGAGTCTGCAGAAGGCCTTGGGCAGGTTGGTAGGATGGGCAAAGAACTGGCAGATGGAAAACAGCAAGGGAAGTGTACGGCCATGCTATTTGGTAGAAAGAATAAAGATGTAGACTATTTTCTAAATGGGTAGATTGAGGTGCAAAGGGACTATGGAGCCCTAGTGCAGGATTCCCTCAAGGTTAACTTGCAGGTTGAGTCGGTAGTAAGGAAGGTAAATGCAATGTTAGCATTCATTTCAAGAGGACTGCAATAGAAAATCAAGGATGGAGTGCTGAAGCTTTATAAGGCATTGGTCAGAACACACCTGGAGTATTGTGAGCAGTTTTGGGCCCCATATCTAAGGGAGAATATGCTGGCGTTGGAGAGGGTCCAGAGATAGTTTATGAGAATGATCCTGGGGTTGAAAGGATTAATGTATGGGAGAGTTTTTGATAGCTTTGAGCCTGTACTTGCTGGAGTTTCGAAGAATGAGGGGGGATCTCATTGAGAAGTATTGATATTGAAAGGCTGGACAGGATATGAAGAAGATGATTCCAGTCATGCAAGAGTCCAGTTCTGGAGGGCATAGCCTCAGGATAAAAGGATAACCCTTTCAAAGAGATGAGGAGGAATTTCTTTAGCCAAAGGGTGCTGAATCTGTGGAATTCATTGCCACCGATGGCTGTGGAGGCCAAGTCATTGGGTACATTTAAAGCAGAGATTGATAGGTTCTTGATTAGAAAAGATTACTGGGAGAGGGCAGATGAATGGTGTTGAAAGGGTTAATAAACCAGCCATGATGGAATGGTGGAGCAGACTCAATGGGCTAAATGGCCTAATTGCTCCTATTTCTTACAGTTATATTCATAACAAGTGAGGCATGGTGATTCATTTTTCACATAGGAAATACTGTATGTGACTTCATCTTAATGGAATGTCTCTTGTTCAATTAGCATCTGTAACGTCTTACGTTATCTTGCATTGGATAGTAGGTCATGATGATGGAAAGGTCTCAGTGCTTAGTTCTGTGTCACCTCTGTGGTTGGGAGAAGTGGCGTGAAAAACCCAGCAATGACCAGCAGACACTCTGCTGTGATAGTAGCCAATATTCAAAGGGAATCTGAATAATTGCCATTTAAAAAGAGTGGATCTACAGCAAATTGACGCTGCACAGTTGACCCATACCACTTGTCTGCAGGGCCACAGGGGAGCAAGTTCCTTACTGTATCTAAAGGGCATGCCATGCAAATACAAGTTACTTCGAAATAATCGAGATAGCATCTGTCTAAAATGCCACAGAATGGAATTTGCTTGAACCTACAAGTTAATATATTAGAAATGGTATAAAGACAGAATTACACCCTAGGAAGTTTGCATGGTTCCTCTTCTCATCGGACAGTCGTAAGTAATTGACACCATTCTGTCAATTATCATTATAATGCAGATTTTGCATATTTCCAAATAAAAAGTGCAGCTCCTGGAAAACCATAAGTAATGTTTAATGAAGAGATCTTAAATCCTCAGCATCAATGGGGTTACAAGTGCACACAACTTCAAGCAGAATTCCAAACTTATTTAAATAATCACCTGCTGTATCGGAAGCTCTTAAAGCAAAACTCCTCAAAGAAAACCACCACTTTAATGAATGCTTCAATTTACCATTTTATTTATTTCTCCTGTGAAGATCTTCATTTATCATCTAAGTCTCATGTGGTTTTTTCAGCTTCATCATAGGATGATCGCCAGACATGCTGTAAGCTGGACGTTAATTGACTCATTGCCATGCAATTAGAAGGCACCAGGGACAGGGAATATCATGCATGTAGAGTTGAATGATTCTATTTTCACATTATGTGCATGTAGAAGTGACGTTGTTTAATTGACATTGCACATCAGATCAGTCACGTGTGCTGTGCCATTGAAAATCCAGGCCAGACTCTTCTGTTTTGAATCCTTAAATTCTACAGCGATACAGCAAATGATTACTCCTACAAATTCAAGATTTGTGTTCTGTTGGACATTATTAATTTAATTTCCCAGATTTCTAGAGTATAAGAGCACGATAAGTGAAATGGCTAAATATGGACTGGTAAACTAAAGACTTTTTTCTGTGGGCATGCTTCTGAAAGCAGGAGACCTGTTGCTCTTGTGTTAATAGTTTCAAATCGGCACACTTACAATCAAGAAAACTTGAGCAGAGAGAGAACAGAAGCAATTACCTGCTCCCCGTGTCAAGAATCTTTAATGCCAACCTGAGGGCTTAACATATGATCCAAAAATTGGTATCGCTCTCAGTACTGAAGTATGAGGGCGGGATTATGTATGCAGGTGTTAGGACTGAACTCTGAACACATTCCATTGCAATTAGTGGCAAGACCATACCATTGGCACTTGCTTGTCTCGTTAAGACAAGTTAACGTATGGTTCTGAATGTTTATTATCAAACGTCAGAACCTCTGCTTTTCTTAACTAGTCTCATTAGCAAATGTGTTTGAAAGCTGGAAACTCCTGTTGTTTTATCCAAGATCCTGGCTATTTAAAACTCATGGGTTTATTGCTCCATTATACAGATAATTTGCATCGTTAAATAATATCAGTCACAGTAAGTAGTACAACACGGTAGCGTAGTAGTTAGCAAAACGCTTACACGTCACTGCCTGTAAGGAGTTTGCACGTTCTCCCCATGACCATATGGGTTTCTTCTGGGTGCTCCAGTTTCCTCCACAGTCCGAAGACCTACCATTTGGTAGGTTAGTTGGTCATTGTAAATTGTCCCGTGATTACATCGAGGATTACTGGGCAGTGCAACTCGAAGGGCCGGAAAGGTCTGTTCGCGCTGTATAATACAATAAATAAAGCAAATCCAACTATCAGCCCCATTATCTTGCAATGTTTGCAGCATAATGCTTCTTCAATTTACAGAAATATCTCATTACAACAATATTATTAAACACCTAATTGCAAATAATTGGAACTTTTATAATAAGGAAATTGGATAAACTATTTTAACTCTGTTCACACTATGTCAGCTGTGTTTCAGTGGCCATCCTCTTGCCTCTGCTGTGGAAGCGAATACGTTCAGATTCCACTCTGAGATCTGAACATCTAATCCTGTCTCATACTTCAGTACTGAGAGAGATACCATTTTTGGGCACTATGTTAAGCCCTCAGGTTGGCATTAAAGATTCCATAGCATCAATTGAACAATTAATCTCAGAGGAAATATCTTCAATATCTCATTGCCGTTTTGGGGATCTTGCTTTGTGAAAAGTTAGCTGCAGTATTTTTCACAATTGACATTACACTTCAATGCATTATGCAATGATTTGAAACACCCCAAAGACAAGAAAGGGACTACATTATTTAAAATAAATTAGTTTTCACCTTTTCCATATACCTAGAGAGGTATTTATTGGAAGATACTAGAGAATACAATTAAAACTCTAAAGGGGTACAAAAAGTTTTACATGTTTCCACTTGGCATACTATAAATTAATATTTTATTGTATCTATGTGTACAAAAGAAGGAACCATACCAAAATAATTAGAAAAAAAATTAAAAAGCTGCAGATGCTGGAAATCCAAAACAAAAAATTACTATCATAGAATATCATAGAAATCTACAGCACGTTACAGGCCCTTCAGCCCACAATGTTGTGTGGACCATGTAACCTACTCTAGAGACTGCCTAGAATTAACCTACCGCACAGCCCTCTATTTTTCTAAGCTCCATGTACCTATCTAAGAGTCCCTTAAAAGACCCTAACGGATCCAACGCTAGAAATACACACCACGTCATTCTGCATCTGTCAGTGACCCTTCATCAGAGTATAACACAAAATAATTAGAGTTTTTTGCAAGATTCTGGAAAAATCTCAATCAAGTATGACCAAGTGATGCAGACCCTCTTAATTCTTGGATTTATATAGAAACAAACAGCAAATGTTTCCCAATAAATTATGTTGTGATCTGCATCCTGACTCTCACCTTCATCTTAGCACTAACTGTTGGTCTAGTTCAACAGCACCTCAGTTTTATTTTGAGTTTCACATGCAGGTTTTCAAGTGTCTCCATGATCTTGCCCCTGCACAGCTCTATAACCTGTTCTGTAAACAGCTCTAACTTATCCTGCACTCACAGTTTGGTTCCCCCTTCTGGCAACATGCTTAAGCTTTGCAATTCCCTCCTGAAACCACTCGGCCTCTGTACCTCTTGCCTCCCACATCGCACTCCTTACAATCACCTCTGTCCAACCTTTTGCTCACCCGAGCCCTCTAATTGAATTTTATTTGCTGCTACACCCATGAAGCACTTTGGGACACTGCTACATTAAAGGTGCATTATACTGTAAATACATGGTGAGGTTTAAACCATTTCCATCAAGGTATAGTAATCAAGAAATTTGTGGTGTATTGATACAAGGGAATTGTGAATCACATTGGAATCAGGGTTGCAACCAGCTAGACATTATAGCTTCCCGCTAGCATTGCCACTCAGTCAGATAACTAACAAATCTTTACAAATTAGATAAAGTGATTTGGTTTCTTGGACTGTGTGAATAGTTTTGTACATACAGTATTGTATCTGATTTCAAGAGACTGGCTTGTCTGACCTTGATTTTGTGCTCATTTTGCCCAGGCTAGCAGGGTGGTCTGCGAAGGCTGCCATGGGATCTCACATCGCACAGTACTGATCCTTGTAATAGGTTACAGTGGCAATGAGATGAGCATAACGTGCTGCACGGGCTGAATCCAAGGCAACTTACTCAGCTCCTCTTCCCCTTTGTCGATTACTAGTTGGAGTGATCACATTTATTTCCATCTTATAGTTATTAATTAAGTATATCTTCTATTGCCAGTAATATTTTAAAATATATTATGCTTTGTATAGCATTTGGTTATTCTATTTCCTCATGAATTAATGTAATTCTTTGTAAAGAATGACGTACTAAAATTAGCACTGTGTTATGTTGAACTTAGCCAGTGAGCATAACATTGCCACAGATTGCTTATCTCAATTACCCAGCCACACGCAGAAACCATTCCCTTAAGAGCTTTAATAATAATTTGTGTGCATTTCAACTTTCCAAACACTTAAACTAACTTTAGAGAATGGTAGTAAATTCTTGCCCTCTCCTGTGATAGATGTTACATTGATAAATTCCCACAGTGACTGTTGACCCAGCTGTTTGGTCAAGTGCTCGTACAGCAGGTGTTGTTTTCATGGCCACCCTGATAGTAATACAAACTGTTTAGTAGTTGTGCTGACCTCTGAGCTATTACCATCAATGCAAGGCAGAGTAGGTATCATTTTTCCAAAGTGACATAGTTGTTAAAGGCTGTCGGCTAGGAGATGCCAGGACAGTATTAATCTCCTGCAAGTTTCAAGCACAGTGTTCTGACACCAGAAATCATGCATTCATGCATTACTATTTTAATTTCCTTTTGGTACAGAAATCCAACAGAGAAAAATATCTCTGGTTATTTTTACAAAGGAAAAAACTTTTTCCACTGCCTTGCTTAAAAACGATGAATGTTAGTGTAATTCTTCAAATTACGTGCAAAGATTTTTCTCTGCTGATTTTGGGCACTGATTCAATATTTTCTCTGTAAATAATTAATGATTGATACAGCTCCCACAGTTATACAAATGAACGACAAAGTTGGTGGAGTGCGCAAACTGGGTGGCACAGTGGGTTAATTATTAACCTTCCAACTTTATGTTTGTATCGAGCCTCCACTGATTGGATGAACATCATCTGCGAATTAAGCTAACAGAGTAAATTCTTCACTGGTGGACTTGAAGAACAAAGATTCACTAATTGGAAATATATTTCCGATTTCTGGGTCTGCTCTAGTCAGACTTAAGTACAGGAATATTGATCATTCCATAAAAACCAGGCAACTTGCTATCAGAAATATGCAATCAACAATATGGAATTGTACAATGCTACAACCTAGGGCTTGAAGCAGAAGTTAGGATGATAGAGAGAAGTAAAAAGTTGGTGGGTAGGGGGCAAAACAATTAACAAGAACTAGAGAACTACTTTGGAAGTCAGGTAAACAGCACCTATTAACCGGTACAACCAAGACATAGAAAGCAAGCACAAGGAAATCTGCAGATGCTGGAAATTCGAGCAACACACACAAAATGCTGGTGGGACGCAACAGGTCAGGCAGCATCTATAGGGAGAAGCACTGTCGACGTTAGTCCTGACGAAGGGTCTCGGCCCAAAACGTCGACAGTGCTTCTCCCTATAGATGCTGCCTGACCGGCTGCGTTCCACCAGCATTTTGTGTGTACTGCTTGTTAATTCCTCTCTTTAGATGCCGCCTGGCCTGCTGCGTTCCACCGGCATTTTGTGTGTGTTGCGAGACATAGAAACACTTGTTTGTTTTTAGTTTAAAACTTCAAAGAAACAACTATGAAAGAAGATTAAAAAACATTTTTAAAGCATTGAGAGACTTAAATGAACTGTTCGTTAGGTATATTTAAAATATTTTTGAAGGATTAAAAAAAATTTGACAAGAATTTCAGTTGTATTATTCACAGGGTTTTGAGATTTATCAATCTCACCCTGAGCAAAATAAGACAATGGCTATTTGTGGGTTATTTCATGAAACCCTTTTTTCCACTTGGGACAGCCTTTTGACCTGACAGTTTCCATATTGGACCAGACTTGGCAACACTATTAAAAATGCGTTTCTCTTTACCCACCTTTCATAATTCTACCCCCTGTTTTAGTAACAAAGCCCAAGCCTCAATAATCCAAATCCTTCAAATGTTGGCCGCAACCTTCAATCTGCTCATCGTCTGCCACAGACTTTATTGCAGTGGAACTGGTTTCTTCTCCCCAAGCCTTGACTAGGCTTCAGACAACAGTATGGGTCTCATTTTTATTTTCCCTCACTATGCAATCTACACTCAGTGTAGGTCTGACTGATAGGCCATCTGTACTGGGTCTCCTGTCAGTTCCTAGGAGGAATGTTCATAGTGGGGGCTCACACAACCAAAACAGACATTGGTGCCCTGAGGCAGTACTTATCGAGCATAGCATAATGTACATAAAGGTAATTTTACATTCAGATGCCTAAGTCTCACAGATTTTCCCTTCCATTCAAAACAAGAGATGAAAACAACCCAAGCATCTTCTTATCTTCGCAGGATTCTTCAAATCCAGAAATTAAGCAGAGCACATTTAGCCCAAAATCACTACTCCATTAGAAATTCAACATCAGGTGCCACCTTTGTTTAATAATTTAATAAGCAATAAATTACCTTTGTTTGCCCATGCATGGAAATACTGCAGTTCTGGTTATTATTTGATTAATGTCAATAGTGTTACGGTATCAACATTTCCCTGCAAAAAATGAGCCAGTATTTTCAGTTCACCTGCTGACACATCCAATTGACAATGCAATAGCCACTGCTTTACATACTGTCCTTAAACATCCGGAGAAGAAAGATGCTTATATGAGAATGCTGTTCTTGGACTAGAGTTCAGCATTCAACACCATAATTCCCTCCAGGCTTGACAAGAAGCTCAGATAGCTCGGCCTTGACTCTGTCTTGTGCAGCTGGATCCTGGACTTCCTGTCAGATGCCAGCGTGTTGTAAGAGTGGGCTCCCTCACCTCCAACCCTCTGACTCTCAATACAGGAACCCCTCAGGGCTGTGTACTGAGTCCCCTCCTTTACTTCCTATGTACCCATGACTGTGTCTCCACCCACAGCTCCAATCTGCTAATTAAGTTTACTGATGAGACTACATTGATTGGCCTTATCTCAACCAATAACGAGGTGGCCTACAGAGAAGAAGTCATCTCTCTGACACAGTGGTGTCAAGAAAGTAACCTTTCCCTCAATATCGTGAAAACAAAGGAGCTAGTTGTGGATTACAGGAGGAATGGAGATTGACAACAATGGATCTGGGGTTGAGAGGGTAAACAGCTTTAAGTTCCTTGGCATCCACATCACCGAGGACCTCACATAGTCTGTACGTACCAGCTGTGTGGTGAAAAAGGCACAACAGCACCTCTTTCACCTCAGACAGTTGAGGAAGTTTAGTATGGGCCCCCAAATCCTAAGAACCTTCTACAGGGGCACAATTGAGAGCATCCTGACTGGCTGCATCACTGCCTAGTATGGGAACTGTACCTCCCTTAATCATAGGACTCTGCAGAGAGTGGTGCGGACAGCCTAGTGCATCTGCAGTTGTAACTTCCCATGATTCCGGACATTTACAAAGACAGGTGTGTATAAAGGGCTTGAAGGATCATTGGGGACCCGAGTCACCCCAACCACAAAGTTCCAGCTGCTACCATCCGGGAAACGGTACCACAGCATAAAAGCCAGGACCAACAGGCTCCAGGACAGCTTCTTCCACTGGGCCACCAGACTAATTAACTCACATTGATTTGAAAATACTCTATATTACATTGACTGTTTATTATAAATTATTATAAATTACTATGATTGCACATTGCACATTTAGACAGAGACATAACGCAAAGATTTTTACTCCTCATGTGTATGAAGGACGTAAGAAAGTCAATTCAATTCAACTCAATAGATCCTTGCCCCACTTCCACTGCAGCACCTACCCTTATGTGTCCCACATGTGAGCGAGCTTTCAGGGCTCGGATTGGCCTCACTAGTCACCTCCGGACCCACAGTCACAAACCCTCCACCTGACAGAGGTCGTGGTCGTCTTCGACTCCGAAGGGCGAACAACAACAACAACAATATCAGAGTGTGTACTGAAATAGTGAGAAGTAGCAATGAAAAACATAATGAATTGTTTTAAAGCAAAAATTTTTAAAAATATCTTGCTTTCATTGTTGTGTAAAATAGAAGCAACCAGTTTTAATATCAATATAAAATCAGAACATATTGATTTTAACTGAGATGGCACAACGGGCTTCCATTACAATTGCTTGAAATAGATTCTGAAGTTCCATTAATGGTCTGCACTAACCTTTGTACATATCTTTTATGCCTGCAGTCTATGGATATTTAAGATACAGAAGAAACATGATATTTATTAACAGAGTAGCTTCTAAAGTAAAATGTAGAATTTCACATTAATTATTTTATGACAAAATGATGGCTGATAGGATTGGGAAAACTCAAGATTTCTATGAACACGTCTGCTTAATTTTTTAACAAGAACTCTGGCGGACTCTGAAAAGTTCTTTTCAGCAAGTATGAAGTTCTTAAGTTAGAAATTATGTAAATGTGTGTTTTCATTTGATAGACGGGCATGTAACATTTTCATACAAACTACCTTTTATATATAAAAATATATGCTATCTATAAGCTGTCAAATATATAAATCAATATTTTTCAATTGTATTACAGAAAAAGTTCAAAATATTTAGTAAGTCAAGAAACATCTATGGAAATAGAAACTATTGTTTAGAAATCAGAGCTGCTGCTGTACATTTCTCATGTGCAGATAACACATAAAAGCAATTTTACCTGGGTTAGACCGCATTAGCGATTATTTTGGGTAAAAATTGTCTTGGTGGTGGGGGGGAGGAGGAATTCCACACGTGATTCTGCTTCTCTGAATGACTTTTTGCTCAATTTCGTCTGTGCACCTAATGAAACTGAGCTGTACATTGCACGTGTTCTGCTGTGCAGAACAAATTGGATGTTTAGGTGCAATGTACAATATATGTTGAACACTCACAGATCGACAGTGATGCAGTTCTACTTGCTGTTCCCAAACTCATCAGAGCTGCGCACTGTAATCGCACACCTCGCAGTAACATGGGGCCATTTGTGGCACAGGGCTCAATTGAAGAAGGGCATCACATGGGGGAGTCAGATCTTCCTGTGTGTTTTTCACCCTTTTCATGGGAGCCTTTTATGCAGCAGTGCCATGGCTGCTGGGGATGGAGAACCTTTTTTAGGTTTGATGATCTCCACATTGTTCGACAAGCATTTCATGCAACTCCCCAACAAGAACCATAGGTTCCTTTAACTCATGATCCTGAAACCTTACATGCAAGGCATTTGTTTCTATCTCCACATATGCTGCCTAAACTTTGACTGAGGTTGGTGCACCTGAAGCAACTCCCAGGCTAGACTAATATTTAGTCATGCAAATTCATTGAGAAAATGTGAGATCCACAGATCTCCACTCCTCTTCAAATTAAAACTAATATTTTCACCTACTTTTTCAAATGAAAAATACTATCTACAGCCCTTTTCAACTTACTTGATAAATATTGAAAACCAAAGTCTCAATCTTTGGTTACCACATGCACTCAAATGCTTCATCACTGGCTATTTACTTCAGGTTTTCCAACCCCAAACCTTAGGAAGATCCATTGAGATCATATTTCACATCATCAACTTCTTCTGCCCTATCGCCATTGCATTCCCTCCATAAATCCATGATTCTGATAAGCTGTTAATCTAAAGTTTTATGAGATAGCCTTCCAGTTCCCACTCTACATAAACATCAGCTTATCCAAAAAGCTCTTCTATATCTTAACCTACAAAATAAACCCAGTTATTCATGTTCCATGACTTTGGAAGCTTCCATTTTACCTTTTCCAATGACGTAAAATCCCTTGTTATTTTATAAATAGCCTCAGCCCTTCCAATGCACCACTTCAAGCCCGAAACCCCCACCAAACATTCTATCCTTCTATGTTTGACCACTGACAGAATGCCTCTTCCTTTGTTAGTCCCTTGTTAATGAGACTGGGTCTTGGTAGAGCATTAATGAGTATTCAGTAGGTTTTCTCTGAAGGCAAGAAACTAAATTGGGTAGAAGTGCAAAGGGAGCTGAGGATATTAGTGCTGAATTTCTTAAAGTACAAATCTATATTATAAAATGCTGGAGCATGCAACAACATTAATTTTTTATAAACACCAGAAAATCTGCAGGTACTGGAAATCCAAAGCAACGTGCACAAAATGCTGGAGAAACTCAGTAGGTCAGGCAGCATCTATTGGCACTTAGTACATAGTCACCTTTTTAGGCTGAAACCATCCTTCAGGATTGAGAAGGAACTGGGAAAATGCCAGAATTAAAAGGTGGGAAAGACCCTGGGCTGGAGAGGGTGGGGATAAGTTAAAGGTCAGAATGGGGAATGGAGGAAGGAGGGAGGGGTGGCCAGATTCCTGTTGGCCAAACCTTTGAATTCCCATCCCAACATGTCGGTCCATGGTCTTTTGTGCCAAGGTGAGGCTCCCCTCAGAGAGGAAGAGCCACACCTTATATTCCATCTTGGTACTCTCCAACCTGATGGCATGACTATTAATTTCTCCTTCCTGTGATCAAATTCTTCCCCCCCCCCCCCACTTCATCTATTCCCCACTCTTCATCTCAGCTGCATATTAATTCCCCTGCTTCCACTCCTCCTCCTCTTCCTCCTGTGGTCCACTCTCCTCTCCTATCAGATTCCCTCCCCTCCAGCCCATGACCTTTCCCACCCACATGGCTTCATCTAGTGGAAGTACAGTTGACGTTTTGGGCCGAGACCATACTCCCTATAGATGCTGCCTGGCCTGCTGCGTTCCACCAGCATTTTGTGTGTGTTGCTTGAATTTCCAGCATCTGCAGATTTCCTCATGTTTGGCTTCATCTAGCCTCTTTTCCCTCCTCCCACCTTTTTATTCTGGCACTTTTCCCCCTTCCTTCTCAGTTCCGAAGAAGGGTCTCGGCCAAAAACTTCGACTGTTTACTGTTTTCCATGGATGCTACCTGGCCTGCTGATTCCATCCAGCATTTTGCGTGTGTTGCTATGTTTTGTTTGTCACAGATTGGAATGCAAAGGCAGGCCAACAATTTTAAGCTAATATGGAACTGTGGTTGGACCACACAAAGCATTGCAAGGAGTTCTAATCTCTATGCACTGGAGAAAATGCAACCAATATTGTAAGAGAACTAAAAGTCAGGTTGAAGCTTTTTTTGAAAAGGAAAACCAAAAGAGACCTGAAAAAAAATTTAAAACTAAAATGTTTAAATGTTTGCTGGCATGAATATAAAGAAACTGTTTTCACTTTTTGAAAAGGAAAAGGAACAGAAATATAAAATGCTCACTAACTCATCAAATGGATAATTTAGAAACAGGGAGTGTGCAACAGTTTCATTTTAACCACCTTTGGAGGGTAGAAATGTCTAATACCAGAGGGCATGCATTGAGGTTGAGAGGGGGTAGGTTCAAAGAGGATATGAGGGGTAAATTTTTCACTCAGAGAGTGGTGGAATGCGCTGCCTGGTGTGGTAGTAGAGACAAATACATCAGAGGCTTTTAAGAGTCATTTAGGTAGCCACATGAATATGAGGAAGATGGAGGATATGGACATCATGTAGATAGGAGGAATTCGTTTATGAGGGGGAGTTGATTTACTTTTTATCTGGTTCAGCATAACATTGTGGGCTGAAGGGCCTGTTCCTGTGATGTACTGTTCTGCGTTCTATGTGAATTTCAACACAGGTTCATGACACGCTTGTTAATTATTGCAGAGGTGGGGTGCATTGCTCCTGTCTGCCACTTTGTTCTGTGGTTCATCTACCACCCACCCCTCATCTCCCATCCTATATAGGAGAAACTTTAGAATGATGGGAATATGAAACTTGATTGTCCAGCTTGTCCGATATACTCTGTCAACCAACTAAAGATAAGTCAATATTTAAACATTAAAATAAATCAAAACTCCCCCACATGAGTATATTGTTCAGTAGCTCCAAAGCTTGGGCATGCTGAATGATTAAATTTATTTGTGTTATCGTAAGGATTATTACATGGCACTGCTATGGCCATTTAAACTAAAACTTTTACTTGTAGATAGGTGTCAATCTTTGTTTTTGATATTGGTCGATAGGAAAGCACAAAGCAAAAAGAAAGACATTTTCTTGCATAGGGACAAAAAGTAACTTGGTTTTGCAAAACTTACAATAGAAGTTATTTTCTGGAACTTTAAAATTATGATAGTGTCAGAATCAGGTTTATTATCACTGACATATTTTATGAAATTTGTTGTTTTGTGGCTGCAGTAAAATGCTATAACTTAAAATGCGAAATATAAAAAATAATTAAGTATTGCAAAAAGAGAGCAAAATAGTGAGGTAGTGTTCAGTGGTTGATGGATCATTCAGAAATCTGATCATGGAAGGGAAAAAGCTGTTCTAAAATATTGAGTGGGCATCTTCAGGCACCAGTACCTCCTCCCTGATGGCAGTAATGAGAAAAGGGCATGTCTTGTATGATGGAGATCCTTAATAATGGATGCTGCCTTTTCAATGCATCACTGTTGAAGATGACCGTGACAGTGCCCATGATGGGGCTGGTTGAGTTTACAAACCTCTACAGCTTTTTCTGATTCTGTGTACTGATGCAACCAGTTAGAATGCTCATTCTCATGCCACTTGTTAAGAATGTTTTGAAAATGCACGTTTTGCACATTGATGTAAACTACATACCTATAAAATCCTGTATAATTCCTTGTATTCATCCCAACCAGATTTCCCTCTTTGTCCAATTTAAGGCCCTACTGTACCTCCTAGCATTGTCAATGCTTAAAAGGTCAATGCCAGTCCACTTACATCAGGAGTCCAGCAGTTTGTTTCAGCTTCCATTTTGAGAACATAATCATTTTTGCACGGCGATATATTTGTGCATTATGAATTTCCATTGTACAATACCTGTGTTCTCTTACTGCTGCATAATGCCATCACATTTCATCATCAGTTTATTATGTAAAGTCTACTTCCTTCTGTCTGACACTTATTGAATTTATATTGTAAAACCATAGTGTATAAAGTTATGCCAGAGAAGTGATAAATGCATTTGAAATAAAACAAATAATCTTCTTTTAGAACAGCAGACCAAAATAATATTCCAGATTTTGCACAGAAACCTGTTTTATTTATATATATTTATTTTTTTGAACCCAAAACCGTACAAAATTGCCCACCACCTACAGAGGGAAAACCATTCAAATTGCTTGTGTCAGATAAACTTAGCAGAGGTAGTTCTGTTGTATTGGTTCCAAAGGAGATTATTGCAAGGGTCTGAAATTGTGAATAAGTAATGTTAGTTATTTTTAATTGCTTGACTTTTTTTGCTTTAAACATTTTAATTATGTTCAACATTTTAATGATTTGAGTAATATTTAGTAGGTTGTCAGTCCAGGGGATATGCCTTAGCTGGTTGTTGTAAGTTTCTTCCAGCTGTTTTGTGGTGGGACTGATTCTGGCCCCTCACAGATTGCCATTTAGACCATGGATAACCACTTATCTGTAAGGACTGGGTCAACTTCTTTTCTCAAGTTGTGTTGCTGCGTGGCCAAGTGGCTAAGGCATTGGTCTAGTGATCAGAAGGTCACTAATTTGAGCCTCAGCTGAGGCAGCGTGTTGTGTCCTTGAGCAAGGCACTTAACCACACATTGCTTTGCGATGACACCGGTACCAAGCTGTATCAGCCCTTGCCCTTCCCTTGGACAACATGTGGAGAGGGGAGACTTGCAGCATGGGCAACTGCCGGTCTCCCATACAATCCTGCCCAGGAAACTTCCAAGGCGCAAATCCATGGTCTCTCGAGACTAACGGATGCCTAAAAATAAGATTGGGGAAACACGCAAGATGAGGGGAATAGAACATAGAAACAAGGACATCTACAGCACATTACAGGCCCTTTGGCCCACAATGTTGGCCCACCATGTAACCTACTCTAGAAACTGCCTAGAATTACCCTACCACATAGCCCTCTATTTTGCTAAGCTCCATGTACCTATCGAAGAGTCTCTTAGAAGACCCTATTGTATCTGCCTCTACCACTGTTGCCAGCGGTGCATACCATACATTCAACCAATCTGTGTGAAAAACTTACCCCTGACATCCCATCCCCTCTGTACCTACTTCCATGCCCCCTCATGTTAGCCATTTTAGCCCTGGGAAAAAGCCTCTGACTATCCACATGATCAATGCCTTTCATCATCATCATCGTGTTTCATAAGTGAACTGTGAGCCCTGATGGTTCAACAAAGCCTGCAAATTCTGAACCATTCTCATTTAGGCACTGTGTGGTCCCTTGTAAAAGACTGCATTAAAAGATGGTGATTGAACTGGTTCTGATAATAACACTGTGGAGACACAGGCACAATCCTGACCTGTGCACATTTGATCACGTAAATACCCACCAGGGACTCTTTGTCTTCCTCCTATATCCCAACATCATGTGGGTCGGTGGGTCAGTTAGCCACTGTAAATATTCCCCCCACTTGTGTAGGTGTGTGATAGGATCTAGAGGTGAGTTGATGAGAATATGGGGGTCTAAAAATTGGATTTTTAGGTGGTTGGCATGGACTTGGTGGGCCAAAGGGCCTCTTTCCGTCTGTATCTCTCTATCGCCCTCTGACTCTACAACCCAGCAGAGATTTTACATGACCACTTCTCAACCAAATAACATAGCACTTGTTATTTCTTTATCTCAAAATAGACCATTGGTTCCAGAAGAATGTAAGAGATCAGTGTTGCCTGCACAACCATTGGCGTCGGAGTGCTCACATCTGTGTAGAAATGGACACTGCACACCAACAGGAGTATGCTGCTGTAATCCAGGCTGGGAGGGAAAGTTCTGCAGAGAGGGTAGGTAGCTTTTGTCTTATTTGTTAGAAAACCATTTGTAATTATAAAACAAATACTTTGTGTGACATTGACCAATATTATAAAGCAATACTTATTGTTGAGTAGTCAAGAATTAAATGCCTTCTATGAAAATAACACTTTTTTTTAGATCTTCCTTGGAAATTCTGAGAACTTAACTATGAAAGAAGGCTGCATCTGTGGCCATTAATTTCAAAAGTATACAATAATAATTGAAGGCTACTGCTAACAACCATGCCATGGAGAGAAATGATTCTTTCAGATTCAGATTCAGTTTATTGTCATTTATAAACCACAAATACAATGCAGTTAAAAAATGAGACAACGTTCTCCGGAATGATACCACGAAAAAGCACAAAACAGACCACACAAGAAAAACCACATAACGTTTGGCAATCCCCAATCCAGAGTCCGGAGAGGCTGCTGCGTATCGATATTGCGCTACCGTCTTATCACGTTCCCCAGAAAGGAACTACAAACCCATCAGACAAAACTAAAGCTACAAGACCTACACAAAACCACACAGTTACATATAGTTATAGTTAACATATAGTTTCAACAGTGCAGACAATACCATAATTGATAAAAGACTAACTGACAAAGACCACATAATTATAACACATAGTTTCAACAGTGCAAATCAATACCGTAACCTGATAAAGAGCAGTCCATGGCACAGTTTAAAAGAAAGTCTCAAAGTCCCAACAGCCCATCATCTCACGCAGACGGTAGAAGGAAGAAAAACTCTTCCTGCCATGAACCTCCAGTGCCGCAGCTTGCCGATACAGCACTCTGGGAGCCCCGACCACAGCCAACTCCGAGTCCGTCCGAAAACTTCGAGCCTCCGACCAGCCCTCCAACACCGAGCACCATCTCTGCCGAGCGCTTCGACGCCAAGCAACAGGCAAAGCCAAGGATTCGGGGCCTTCCTCCCGGAGATTTTTCTGATCACACAGTAGCAGCGGCAGTGAAAACAGGCATTTCAAAAGTTTCACCAGATGTTCCTCCGTGCTTCACACATCCGTCTCCATCAAATCAGGATTGTACACGGCATCCTACTTGACAAATTACAGATATTCATTCCAAAGTGGCCGCTGCGTGCTGCGTCGTGCCGCCAACTTGCAACAGGCAACTTTGTTGCCTTAAGTAGTGAAATGATAGTGTTGGATCAATATTGAAACCATATAGAAATGTTAGGAGGTGGTATCACCTATGTTTTCTCCCCAGAGGTATGAAACATAAAATGAGTATGCAATTCAGTTTTGTTCTAGACTCCTAGTCACTTTTGCTTTCTTTGCTGAAGTATTAAATACCCCTGCGTTTCCTGTTCACATCCCTCCCTGCACATGGTCATCTGAGTTAGTGGAAGTAGCCCTGTTTTCCCACATCTGCAGATGAGCATACCATAGCTTTCAGCTCTCCTGTCATAATTCACTCTTCTGCACACAAAGCTGGAGAAACTCAGCAGGTCAGGCAGCGTCTATGGAAAAGAGTGCAGTTGGCATTTCAGGCTAAGACCCTTCATCAGGACTTAAGTGATAGTGCAGAAATTGCAGGGGCTCTAGCAGAGAGATTTGAAACATCCTTAGCCAGGGGTGAGGTGAGGGAGAACTACAGGATAGCTAATGTTGTTACAAGAAACACTCTGAGAGTCCTGATGCAGGGTCTCAGCCTGAAGCATTGACTGTACTCTTTTCCAGAGATGCTGCCTGGCCTGCTGAGTCCCTCCAGCATTTTGTGTTTTGCTTGGATTTCCATCATCTGCCAAGTTTCTCTTGTTTATAATTTAATCTTTGATTACTTTCAATTAAACTAAATTAATTATACTAATCACTCAAGTTTCTCTCAACTCTGCCCCAAACAATTAAAGGAAATTTTCTTTATCTCATAAAGTGTAGAATAAATGGAAACACTCACCTCCTACAACTTATTCACAGTTGCTTCTGCTCCATAATACAGGAGGTGACATGCGATGTCTGCCACTTCTCTCTAAGGTAATGTAACTCCCTTGCAGGCTTCGGCCCTGTCCTGCTCATGCAAACTGTAGGCCTCACTGTTACCACCCTCTGACTTTATCTCCTCACCCACCTCCTACTCCCTCACAAGTTCCCTGCCACTTCTTGTACTGAATGGCAGCGAAGATACAGTGGACTACACGGTCTTCTTATTCTCCCATTTCTTATAATCTGACAGTTTTAGAATAGCGAAGAAGGTTCCTTGGACAGGAAATCAAATAAAAATTTAATTATAGCTACAGTGTATTTTTTGTAAGAATTATAAACAGTTCTGCATTAGGTCGTAAATCTCATGTTACATCTGTATTCCACTTCTTCTGGGAAAAGGATTAAGAGAACAATTCTCTCAATCAGTTATATAATTGAAACCTCAAAACAAAATTTCTGCCTAATCTGTTAGCATCAGCAATGTAGCTAAATGTGATTTTTCACATTAATGTTTCTGCCATTTGTTTCCAAGGATCTTGAGATAATTTGAGTTATTTGGCATTTGGCAACAGTCAATATAAAGAAGTTAGATTTAAGTAGAGTGGTCATTGTGGGAGTGGGCCAGGGCTAGAATGGCGAGCTGAGACTTTGGATCGAGAAGCTTCAGCAAGAAGAGGCAGAGGCTAAGGTAAGTTTCTGGAAAGATTCTTTCTTTCTCATTGCACAGACAGAACAATGGAAATGACAGTGCATTGCTAAAAGAAGGCTTGTGGTTGCTCTGGCGGACAGCTGAAGGAGAATTTTGTGGGCTTCTATAGATACACAGAGCAAAATGAGAACAAAGGACAAAATTGGTCCACTTGAGGATCAGTGTAGTCATCAATGCATGGAGTTAAAGAGTTCGGGGGGATCTTAAATGGAGTTTATGCATCTTTATTACCTTGGGAAATGGACACAGAGTTTATAGAACTGAAGCAAAACAGTAGTGAGATCAAGGAATAAAGATGAGGTTCTTGCTGTCTTTAGACAAATTAGGATGGATAAGTACCCAGGGCTTGATATGGTGTCACCCCAAACCTTTGTGGGAGGCAGGGGCAGAAATTGCAGGGGCCTGAGCAGAGATTTAAGTCATCCTTAGCCATGGGTGAGGAGAGGGAGAACTGGAGGATAGCTAATGTTGCTACATTGTTCAAGAAACACTCTAAGAATAAGATGGGAAACTATAGGCCAATGAGCTTGCCATCACTAATGGGAGAATTATTGGAAGGTATTCTAAGGAACCAAGGCTTGATTAGGAATAGTCAATATGGCTTTGTGAGTGGTAGATCATGTCTGATGAATTCTAATGATTTTGTTTGAGGTTACCAAGAGAGTTAATGAAGAAAAAGCAGTGGATGTTGCCTACACAGGCTTCACAAGGCCTTTGAGGAAAATCTCGCATGGGAGGCTGGTCCAGAAGGTTCAATGAAGATTAAATAGTCAGTCGGATTCAACATTGACTTAGTGAGAGGAGCTAGAGAGTAGTAGTAAATGGTTGCCTTTCTGACTGGTGGCCTGTGACTACACAGTGGTGTGCCACAGGGATTAATGTTGGCCTACTGTTGTTAATAATATGATTGATAATGTGATAAACTGGATCGGCAGATTTGTGAATGAGGGCCAGTGGACAGTGAGGAAGGCTATCAAAGTTTGCAGTGGTGAGACCTGGACCAGCTGGAAAAATGAACTCAAAAATGGCAGGTGGAATTTAATGCAGACAAGTGAGGTGTTGCACTTTGGGAGGACAAGCCAGGGTCGGATTTACAGAATGGATTTGGGAATCCATTATAGAACAAAGGATTTGGGAGTATACTGTAGATCCATAATCAGGGTACCATGGTAGCACAGCGATAGGCGCAATGCTATTACAGCTTGGGGCATCAGAGTTCAGTTCTAGTGCTGTCCGTATGCCCTCCCGGTGAAACACGTGGGTTTTCTCCAGTTGCCTCCCATATTCCAAAGTGTCACAAGTGCGGGGCACAGGTGGACCCAAATGCAGAACACAAACACATTTCGTAACATTAACAAAATAGGATTTATTAATAATTATAAGGAAAGCCAGAAAACAAGGATAGTTCAGAGGGAAATCAAGGAGTAAGTGTGGCTGGACTAGGACCTCAGGACCCAGACATGGACTGGGACTTGGAACTCAGGACTCAGAACCTGAGCTTGAAAACTCGGAACATCAGAGCCTGGACTTGGAACTTGGAACATCGGAACCCAGAGCCCGGACTCTTCCTGGACACAGGACACAGAGCCGGGACTGCTCCTGGACACAGGACACACTGTTCCTGGACACAGGACACAGAGCCAGGACTCTTCCTTGGACACAGGACACAGAGCCGGGACTCTTCCTGTACACAGGACTCAGAGCCAGGACTCTTCTTGGACGCAGGACACAGGACACGAAGAGACAGTTCCCCACTCAGGGTAGAGGCAAACAGCCAGACCTACCCAGCGGAGGAGAGGACACGGGGATACAAAACCACAGAACGATAGACAGTTCTTTATCTTGACCTGAAATAGCTCCAAGTAGCGGCAAGCCCTTGACGCGGCCAAGGAACTACAGACAGCGGCTCTTGTCTCACTCTGGTGGGTTAACTCCGGCGAGGTAGCTTAACGGCTCGTTCCAGTGAGGTAACTTAACGGGCTGGCTCTGGTGAGGAGAGGCGACTTACTGGCACTCGCTTCGGGGAGAAGACTTGACTTGCTCCACTGATATGACTTGGCTCGCTCCGGCAAGGTGACTTGCTTCAGTGATGTAAGGTGGCATCTGGTGATGCACTAGCCCCTAGTAGCTGTAAGCCTGACACTGTGTACTGCTGGTTCAGCTGAGAATAAAGAGCCTTTAATTACAGAGCCCAAGAAACACGGGGAAACAATGAATTAAAGGAAAACAAGGAGTCAATGGTCCCAATCGTGACACAAAGGAAGTTTAAAGGGAACTAGGGAATAACCGATCAGGACCATGATACAAAGGTGTACTGCTGAAGTTAGTTGGCCATTGTAAATCGTCCAGTGATTAGGTTAGAGCTAAATCAGGTTGTCGGAGGTTGCTAGGCGATGTGGTTCAAAGTGCTGGAAAGGTCTATTCCACGCTAGTTAGCTAAATAGATAGATAGAAAGAATGATTCATTGAAAGTGGCATCTCAGAAAGATAGGGTTATAAAGAGGGCTTTTGGCATATTGGCCTTCATTAATCAGTGTATTGTGTATAAGCATAGGGATGTTGTGCTGAAGTTGGTGAGGCCAATTTGGAGTATGTTGTTTAGTTAGGTCACCTACCTACAGGATAGATATCAATAAGATTGAAAGAATGGAGAGAAAATTTATAGTGATGTTGCCAGCAGTTGAGAACTTGAACTACAGGGAAAATTGAATAGATTAGGACTTTATTCCCAGGAGCATAGGAGAATAATGGGAACATTTGATAGAGGTATTCAGAATTATGAGGGGTACAGATAGGGTAAATGCAAGCAGGCTTTTTCCACGGAGGTTGGGTGAGACTAGACTAGAGGTCATAGATAACGATATATGTCATTGATTTGGATGAAGGAATTGATGGTCTTCTGGTTTGCTGCAAAAGGTGATGAAGGGGCACATGGTGTTGAGGAAGCAGGGAGTCTGCAGAAGCATTTAGACAGATTAGGAGAATGGGCAAAGAAGGTGACAGATGGAATATAGTGTAAGAAGTGAATGGTCGTGCATTTTGCTAGAAGGAATAATAGCATAGACTATTTTCTAAATGGGAGAAAACTCAGAAATTAGAGGTTCAAAGGGACTTGGAAGTCCCCGTGCAGGATTCACTGAAGTTTAACTTGCAGGTTGAGTCAGTGTTAAAGAAGGTGAATGCAATGTTAATTCATTTCAAGAGGACTAGAGTATAAAATTAAGGATGTAATATTGAGGCTTTATAAGACATTGGTGTGTCCGTACCTGGAGTATTGTGAGCAGTTTTGGGCTCCTTATCTAAGAAAAGATGTACTGGCATTGAAGACAGTCCAGAGGAAGTTCACATGAATTATCCTGGGAATGAAAGGGTTAATGCATGAAGAGCATTTGATGGCTCTGGGCCTGTAATCGCTGAAGTTTAGAAGAATGGGAGGGGGGCTCTCGTTGAAACCTATCAAATATCGAAAGACCTGGATAGAGTGGATGAGGAGAGGATGTTTGCTATGGTGGGGGATTCTAGGACCAGGCGGCACAGCCTCAGAATAGAAAAGCATCCCTTTAGAACAGAGATGAAGAGGAATTTCTTAAGCCAGAGGGTGGTAAATATGGAATTTGTTGCCAGAGATAGTGGAGGACAAGCCTTTGGGTACATTTAAAGCAGAGGTTGATTAATTGTTAATTAATAAGGGTATCAAAGGTTGCAGAGAAAAAGCATTAGAATGGGATTGAGAGAGATAATAATAAATTAGCCATAAAGGGATGAGGTGCAGACATAATTTGCCAATTGCCCTAACTCTGCTTCTATGTCTTTTCGGAATCTGAGGGAAACTTCTTCAGTCAGAAGGTGGTGCAAATGTGGAACGAGCTGCCAGCAGAAGTAGTGGATGTGGATTTGATTGAAACTTTTAAGAGAATTTAGGATAAGTACTTGCATGGGAGAGGTATGGAAGGCTATGGTCCAGGTGCAGAATCAGAGTTTTCCCATGCACTAGATGGGCAGAAGGGCCTGTTTCTGTGCTGTAGTGCTTTATGACTCTCTTTGACCTGTGAAGTCATGATCACTTCACGCTTGTCATTATCAACCTGAATTTTGTGCTTAAGGAATGGTAGTGAGGTTTCAGATTGTTGGGTACTACCCGCTTGTGGGTGCCACGGTTTCGAATTGCTCTAAATGGGCATTTGATCTAACAAGGTGGCCCCTTCCCCCATCCCTTGACCAATAGCCCATTAGTGACTCCCAGTATAACTTACACACTCCGAAGGCTCTCTGGTACCAGATTCAACAATGATCCTGATAAAGCTTTTGACATCCTCTGCAGCAATACTTCTAAACATTTTTTGTGCTGGGAACTGGCTACATTTCTAAATTGATATGCAGGTCTAAGCATTTTTGCGTATTTTTACTCTAGATTTATACACGAAAGCTTACAATTAAATAAAAATGCAAACTCTGAAGTCAAATGAAGCTGAATAATTTGAAGCTCACCCTGTTTAGAAAACAACAATGAAAAATGCTTACATCTGCTGGAATTGAATCATCCTTGATCCTGACAGACTGCCTAATGAGAAGTATGGAATCACTGACCTTCAGGGTGATCAGGCATTTCCATTTCATTTATCCAATTAGCAAATTTAATGCTGAAAGTTGTTCTTTCCCTGGATTTTTAAAAAAAATTACATTGAGTAAAGCAGGTTTTGTGCAAAATCACCTAACTGCTGCCACTTTCAGAATTAATGGTGATGTGGCATGGTGCATTTGCAAGACATTTTACAGAGCATACCTCACACATCTCACAAGCTCTATCATGTGGATTTATGTACAGTGTTCTGTTAACTTAAAAATCATCACCACTGTCTGAATTAGAATGGAAGCAGAAGAAATAATCTTTCAAAAATATAAATTGGAAAGAACATTATACAAGAACATCAGTTTAATTTGTAGAATTCATCTTCTTTGAAGCTGAAATTCCCCCCAAATTTATTTTATTTCAAAATCCTTCTAGAACTTGACCTAGGGTTAACTGATGTGCAATACTTAGACTGTAATATTCATGTAAGTGAGGAATTAGCTTTAACGTTCTTCACATTTTGCTAATTATATTACTGGTAATTTCTTTACAGCAAAATAAATGAAGAAAAATTTGATTCTAGTTTGCTTCCGTGACAATTTGCTTTGTCTCTTTCATTAGTGGATCTTGCTGTATAAAGAAAAATATGCCATCTTGTGCTGAAAGAATATTTATAAAAATAGTAGGACCCTCTGCAAAATTTCTGTTGGTTTTTCTGCCTAATGGAATATAAAGGATGTTTTATGTTTGAAATATAAAGTAATTATAAAATATATTTAGGTGCTGAAATAGCAGCGTGTTTGGAATTGTAAATTTGAAAGTCATATAAGCATTCCATTGCAGAATGGTGAGAATACACACTGTCATTTTAAGAAGTCATCATTTCACTCCAAGGATAGAATTCTCTTAATCTTCCTTTTTTATGCCCTCACAACTCACCTTCTCATCCTCCACAGCTAGTGGGCAAGTGCTTTGTTTCCTGATAGTCGTCAGTGGGAGCTGACTGACCACCTGCAGGTGTACAATAGCAACTGGTTAGTTAGGAATTTCCTGTCCATATATTCACCATAGTCAGCAGCACTGAGCACACAACAGTGTAAACACATTTCCTTCTGCTCCACTATTGAAACTGAAGTTTAGTTGCATTGGCTTAAATTTAGTGTGACTACAAAAACAATTTAGATTGCAGTACTACTGCTCGATAGTGGCTTTGTTGCTGTAAACTGGGATGAATTGCTCCCGAAACTAAATAATGCCTGACTTGAGAATGACGTCAATCCCACGACATGATGCTCCTTGGAGTTCAGTAACACTGAACATTGTTCCTGATTCCCAAGTTTGACCAGATAATAAAAGATAGTATCTATTTCCAACAGATACAGAAAAAAATTGACATTTCAACATTAAGCTAAACTTGTATTTAAATGGAACATTGTATTTTTGTCTTTATCTGCATATTTTAAACTTTCAGTTAATGGAATGTGCTTGATGAATTAACAATTTCTCATTTCTTTAACAGCAAAGTGCGACCCCATTTGTCTGCATGGTGGCGTGTGTGTGAGACCAAATAAGTGCCTGTGTAAGGAGAGCTACACTGGACCTCAGTGCGAACAAGTAGATCGAAGCATTGACAGAATGGCAAGGGCAGGTATTATCCAACCACCAGAATTATATATATGCCTTTAAGTAATAACTTGTACTAATTTGCTTTAGTAGTTAATTAGATTTAAGTTCTAGTTTTAAAAAGTGACCTCCTTCAGGCACTAAGCAAAAACAACTTCTTCTTGTTTTACAGCGGTTGGCACCCAGCTTAATGGTGCATTACCACCACCTTCTGCTCCAGAGTGTGGATCAGACGATAGACTTACATTCTAAATCCCTTCACCCATTCCCACACATGCACATACCCTAATCTACACTTTATCCTTCCTTCTTTGGCCATCCTAGTATCCTGTTCCTGCTTATCCATCATATCCTATAAAAAATCCCTGTATCCCTTAAGAAAGCTAAAAGTACCCTGACCTGTGCCCTCTCACCCATGCCCAGTAACCCTTTTAACATGAATTCCTGCACCCCCAATTCCCTTAGACTAATTCTCATCATCTCTCTCTGTATCCCATTCTTCCTGCAACTCAGAATTACATGTTCTACTGACTCCTCTTCCTGACATTCCTCACACAATCCTGTCTGGTGTTTCCCTATCATTTTCAATGTTTGGTTTAGTGCACAGTGCCCCAGCCTTAACCTAGTCCACACAGTTTCTTCAAAAGCAAAAACTTTTATTTAGTTTGAATGTATGGTCTGTAAAAGGAAAATGGTACTAATTTAGCTTATTGGTGTAAATGCCACAATTGATCTCAGTGTTCCTAAGAACATCAGCTTGGATTTTTCATCCAGTTTGCTTTCTTGGCAAAATCATTTGTAGAACCTAATACAGATTTGTAAGGCTTCCCCAATAGTATCCAATAAAGCAATAAATCTGATTGTAGTGTATAAGAATGTACAAGGGTGATATATTAACTCTGGTTAAACCAAGTGTGCTCTGGGAAAAGGCAGATTCTGCTGAGCATCTTTCTAAAAATGCCAGGGTACACGTGTAGTGACTCTCTTCCTGACTTACCAATGCCTTTCCACCACCTACAGGTTATAAGTGAAGAGTGTGATGAAATATTCTTCACTTGCCTGAATGAGCGTGGATCTAGTAGCTGGCAATGTCCAACACACTCCAGGATAGATTAGCCCGTTTGATCAGCATCCCCATCCACCCCACCTCCCTAAATGCTCATCCCTTCCGTAACACCAGCTGCATTGTGCAGCAAGTTTAAAACGATCGCCTGATAACGTCTCCAGTGCTTGCTCCCCAACAGCACTGTGAGGGTAAAGTGTCCACTCACACCACCACAGGCAGTTAGGGATGGCCGATGGATGATGGACGTACCAACAATTCTTTGATCCTGAAACATTAATAATTTTTTTTTAAAACCTTGAAAGAAAGATCAGCATTCCATTTGCCTTTTTATAACTCCATCAGGTTTAATATCATCGGAATATGTCGCGAAATTTGTTATCTTTGCGGCAGCAGTACAATGCAATACATGATAAAACAGTGAATATATACGTTTGTACTACGGTACTTTAATTCAGAGCTAAATTAAATAAGTAGTGCAAATAAAAACAGTGGAGAGGGGTTCATGGTTCAACGTCCATTCAGAAATCAGGTGACAGGAGTTTTCCTGAATCGGTAGAGTGTACCTAGATTCCAAAACTTCTTTTCTGTTTCCCAGGGATCTAAAAATCTGAAATATAGCTAGAAATGGCTATCAAATCAGGCAGCATTTATGGAGGGATAAACAACACATAACCTTTCAGGCTTTTCATCAGAACTGCTACACATTTTCACTGTGGCACATTCAAAATAAGTGCGATGATAGTTTACCTCAGTAAATACTGTTTGAAGTTTATCGCATTATTTGGTTTTCTGAAGCATGTTATTTGGCCTTTGGTTCAGTATTATTTTGCATTGTTTTCTTGCACAGCAGTTTGCCAGCAGCCCAGGAGAAGTGGGAAATGTAACACCCCTACATGGCTTTGGTTCTTTAATGTGGACACCAGACAGTGTGAACAGTTTCTCTATAGTGGTTGTCAAGGAAGCAAAAACAGATTCAATTCTCAAGAAGAGTGTGAGAAAACCTGCTTACCAAGAAACCACCAAGGCACAGAACTGATACAAGGGATGAATAAATAAACTCTTGACCAGGCATCTTTTAGTTTCTTCCATAATGAGAGAAAAAACAAATACATTTCATATTTTTGATGTATATTTTACATAGGACTAAAAGATTTTAAAATTCAAAGATGGGAAAACAGGTTAATTCAGGTTTTTATTATCTAACCTTAAATTTATTTTAAAATGATGTGTAATATCTGAAGTGAAATACTAGAAATTGTGATATCTGAAAAAAAAACGATCAAATTGTATAAGCTCATTACAGGTCTGCCATTCACCAGATTCTAATTGGTGTGCGTAGATTTAAAACAAAGACATTTAAATGTATAATTTCTTTTTAAATTTTAATATATTGTTTATGTAAATGCATGCTTAATGTCCTCAAGAATACAGTATTATACTGTGACCATTGAGCTGATAAATTGTATTTTTAAACATTACCTGTTACATGCTGAATTGCATTTGTTATTATACTATATGTAAGCAGCAGATATGCTAAAGTATATTTTTATTACAGTAGCTAAAAAAGTAATTGACCACTGATAGTTCTATTAAACTTCTAAGGCTCTCTTTGTGGGCCTCTATCGATATGATCATTAAGCTATAACCTGGTGGTGGATAGGCAAGGGTGGGAGATACTGATCAGTAGCAGATTAGTGAAGAAACCATTGGTGTTTGTGAAGGACTGTTGTCACCAGGTTTTTAAATGCTCGGGGCTGGGAGCTCATAATGCAGTTGGAAAGATAAATACCAATTGGGTGCACCCTCTTATCACACTAAACATGATATGACATTAACACCCAAAATCCAATCTCCTGAAAAAGTTTGTAAAACTATGTTTTGCGCACGGAATATTGCACTAAAACAAGATATCTGTGATGTTATTGGAAGCCAAATGCAGCATTCAAAGCCCCCTTGCCATCGCAGAGCAGGTCATTGGTAAATGAGCTCTTGCTTAAAGATCCCTCCACACAGTAGCCATAGAAAACACTGCTGCTGAGGTGAGACAAAATGCAGGGGGGCAGGCACTAACCAGTGAGTCTGGGCATCCTTCAGTTGATGGCCTAACTTGATCAAGACCCATTCCACCGTGAGGAGGTAAACTGGTTCATTCTTGTCACATGTAATGAGGTACAGTGAAAGGCTCCAATTGCATACTGTTCATGCAGATCAACTCATTGCACGGTGCATTGAGGTAGCACGAGATGATGACAGGATGTTGTACAGAGAAAGTGCAGTGCAGGTAGACGGTAAGGTGCAAGATCATAATGATGTAGATTGTGAGGTCAAGGGTCCATCTTATCATTCAATAGTCTTATAACCGTGCGATAGAAGCTGTCTTTGAGCTTAGTGTTACATACTTCCAGGTTTTTGTATCTTTTGTCCGTTAGGAGAGGGGAGAAGAGAGAATCTCCAGGGTGGCTGGAGCCTTTGATTGTGCTGGCTGCTTTATAGAGGCAGCAAGTAGTATAGGCAGAGACCCTGGAGGGGAGGGAGGCTGCTTTCTGTAACGTGCTGAGCTGTGTCCACAACTCTGCAATCATGGCAGAGCAGGTGCCACACCAGGTTGTTATGCATTCAGATATGAAACTTCCCATGGTGCAGTGTTACAATTGATGAGGGTCAAAGGGCACATGCCAGATTTCTTTCACCTCCTGAGGAAACGGAGGCACTGGGGACCATTCTTGGCCACGGTGTCGGCGTGGTTGGACCGGGACTGGCCATTTGTGATGTTCACTCCTAGGAACCTGAAACTCGCAACCCTCATTGTTGAAGTAGACGGGAATGTGCAACGCCTCCCTTTCTGAAGTCAATGACCAGCTCTTTTGTTTTGCTGATGTTGAGGAAAAGGTTGTTGTCCTGATGCAATGTCACTGGACCCTCTTATTTCCTTCCTGTTACACAACTCATCATTATTTGAGACGCAGTCCACTAGGCTGGTATCATATGTAAGCGGTCAGATGGAGTTAGGGCAGAATCTATCCATGCAGTTGTGAGTGTATAGGGGGTAGAGTAGGGAGCTGACATGCAGTCTCGTGGGGCACCAGCGTTGATCGTGGTGGACGTGTGGCTGCCTATCCTTGTTGATTGTGATCTGTTGGTGAGGAAGTCAAGGATCCAGTTGCGAAAAGAGATGCTGACACCCAGGTTTAGGTACAGGGTGGGGTAGATGACTGCAACGTGTGGCTCATAACTGATTTGAAGAAAGAGCCTATGGTCAGTGAAGGGAAGCTGACAGAATGATTCTTCATAACGCTGATCATTGGAAACTACGGCTGGCACTTATCATATGAAGATTCCTCCGTTGTTTTCCCAGTTCCAATTTGCTTAGTGTGCTACTGGTGGTTCTGTGAGTGGCCAGGGAAGGTGTTCGGTAGTACTGAAAAGCTTCGGTGTACATTAGCAGTGGAGGAAATGTGGATGCATTACCTCTGCTGTCGTTAAATACAGGACTGATGCCTGACAGCTGTCAATCACACTGGTGAACTGTGCATGGAAGTTCCCAGAGTAAATTCCCAAGGGATGAAATTTTATCCAGAAATTAACACTGAAGCAAATCTATCCAAGTAACGTGTTCTGTGTGATTTGTGCATTAAATAAGAGCTAATAGATCTAACTTCTGGACAAAGTTTTTTTTTCTTTCAATCCTTATCCATTTATAACACAGTAAAACCCTGCCACAGGTTAGTCTTCATAGACAAATATCCTGCTATAGAACACTTCTGTTCCCCTTGTATCAATTTTATTTATCAGATACACTTTACCAGACACGGCCATGCAGAATTCTATCCAAATACATCAATGTTTCAGACTTTACCTTGTATATTCAGTACTTAAATACAACAATTTAACTGTGAACATGAGATAAGTTGAGTTAATACCTGGTTTGGTGAGGCAATTCCTGCAAATAGTTATGCAAAGAATTATTAAATGTTTAGTTTAAAAATCGCTTCTTTATATCACCACTTAATAATCATGAGATTTTATTTTTCCAGTAAATTCATAAGTGGAAATAACTGAGATAAGACAGAAGCTATGTAGATTTAGTACTGAATTCAAGTAAGCTTTTTTTAAATAAATAATTGGTGATAAGACTAAATGACATAATTTGAAGTGAAGAGAGTGACCTGAAATTTAACGCACTGCAAGGCACTTACAGTGGCTCAAAAATTTGGTTCAAAATCAAACAAAACAATTGACCCAGACAGAGTTGTTATACTTGCATGACATGCCCACAGCTCCAATGAGTCAGATTCCTTATATCATCCTTTATTAGCAATTAGTAAACATACCACTTAGCATATTTAAGAGTTGTCTCAGCGTTCAGCAAAGATATAACCCCCACCAGCCCCAAGCTACAAACTGACACAAAAAAAGCGTGAATGCGAAACTTACTCCCTTCAGCTTTACTACACCCTCACTAATGTGACTAGTTACCATAATAAGCACACAGCATGGACTACACAGCTCATACTGCGCGGTTTATGTTTGCGACTAACACAGGAAACAAAAGATGAAAAAGGGAAAGGTTTAATGTAATGTGGAATAATGTTGTTTACTGCTGGTCACTGAGGCTCCATATATTAGTCAAATACAGTATTGTATAAAGGAAATTATAAATACAGTATTGTATACTTTCACAATCAGACTAAATCTGGAAAAGTTTGTATTTAATATTTTAAGTAACAATTGAAAGTAAATAAATTAAGTTATCATTATTATCATTGATTTTTGAAATAAAAGCAGAATCTATCAGTGCTAACCTTTTTCTAAAATAGCTATTGAGGTATTGTTTATATGGAATAATAAAGCTCGTGTATTTTTTCTTCACTCCTATGAACTCATCAATGCAAACTATGACAAAGATACTACTTTTAAACAAAAGGCAAAGTTTCAGTGATTTCAGCAGCATTGTGGGGATGGTTTAGGTGTTTCAAGTAAGGGAAGAATGTAATTGCAACAAATACAAAGGATTTATTGAATGTTGCTATTGATTGGACTCAGTGTTGTACAAATTGTTAATCATAAGTACAAATGAACTTCGAAACACATGGAGTGAAAAACGGACTACCTGGTGGACTACTGCAACAGGAAAACTGCAATGGATTTAAATTACATTCCTGATGGGATGAATGGGTGACCTTAGATAAGATGTTCCAGCTTGTTTCAGTATTCTCCTAATTGTAACATTTGGACTCCACATTTGCACACCTACTGGGAAGCAGAGTCAAGCTTCCCTGTGACTTCACTCTTGAGCAGTTAATCAGCCTACCTGCAGCCCAGTGTCAGAAATGTAACAAGAGTGAAAGACAAACAGAAAAAGGAAGAACGTGGCCAGACAAGCATTACATGTGGAAGCCAGGCAAGGTTTCAGGTCAATGATACTTCCTCAGGGTAAGTGGTGCATGTATAGTTTTCAAAGCAGAGTTGGGGAAAGAACTGAAATGTAGGACAAAAGATTATATAAAGATCGATGAAGATAGATCAAATGATGAGAAGCATGTTTACTGACGATTATTCTGGCATGTTAATGAAATGGGGCAAAAAAAGACACAAACTTGATCATGTGAAACAATGAGAGAGAGGTTGACATGGAGGGAAATTAAGTTGCTCATCCCAGAATATACTAAAATGCCTAGAAGGACATAAGATGTGTTCTTCTAGTTTAAATTGTTTATCTAGCTTACATTGAGCTTCGCAATGGGAGTGGATAAGACCACAGGTTAAAATGGAGTGTGACTTTGAATTAACGTGGCAAGCAGCAGGAAGGTCAGCACCACCCCTGTGGATTGAATGCAGATGTTCTGCAAAATGATCGTCCAATCTGCACTTGTTTCTCCAATGTGGAGGAGGCCAAAATCTGAACTTTGAATGCACTAAATCACGAACACGAATCTGGAAATCCAAAACAGCGCACTAACACACAATGCTGGAGGAATTCAGCAGGCCAGACAACATCTAGAAGAGGTACAAGGTGGCAGGTGATAGGTGAAAGCAGGAGAGAGTGAAGTGAAGAGCTGGGAAGTTGATTGGTGAAAGAGGTAAAGGGCTGGAGAAGGGGTATCTAATAGGAGAGGACAGAAGACCATGGAAGGAAGGGAAGGAGGAGCGCCAGAGGGAGGTGATAGGCAGGTAAGAAGGGAAATTGAGAGGAAAACAAGAAGAATCCAGGAGTGAAGTTGAGAATGTTCTGCACATAAATGGAAATAGACTTTATTTTCATTTGCCATGTTTTATTCATATGTATATAAGTATGTTGAAGACTCACAAAACCTCTTGGTTCAAGGTTAGTTGTTAATTTTAACTATATAATAGTTTGAACTCCCTGGCATAAAACTTGAAAGAATATGTGATAAAATGAGTATTTGGAACAGAGAGACATCATAATGGTGAAACAGGATCAAGGAATTAAGAAGTCCACTCTGTTGTACATATACTTTCCTACACACTGTGCAATTCAAAACATCAATGGAGAAGTTGATGATCGAGTAGGATGTGGTTATTTACAGAAGAGAAAACAAGCCTAACAATTAGGCAAAAGTTTATATACATTATTTCAAAATGTGCTTCTTACTGTCAAGGCTTATGTTATTCTTTATCCTTGAAAGTACTTGTGAAGTTGATTTGATCACCTTCTTAAAGTCATTTCAGTGAAAGTGCTCCCACAGTACTGAAGGATAGGGAAGATGAAGACGCCAGGGCAATGACAAAAGGGCAATATTTTCCAGGCCAGAATGGTTTGCAACTTGAAGGGGCAGTGTAGATGGTGGTATTTCTGTGCACCAGATCCCTTTGCCTATCTTGGTGCTAGAAGGTTACGGTGTGGAGAGTAATCACAGTGTATTCTGTAGACAGCTCGCTCTACAGTTAAGTACATCAGTGATAAGGGATGTTTAGGATGAAGGAGGGTCCCGGTCAAGTGGGCTGCTTTGCTCTGGTTTAACATTGTTGGAACTAGATTCATACAACAAGCAGAGTGCATTCAATTACATACCTGACTTGTATTTTTTTAATTGATTTTTTAATGCATTTTCTACAACACTACAAAAAAAACCAAGAACAAAATAGGAAATTAATACAGTGCAAGATAAACATACAATGGTTACAAATGTTATAAACATACAAAGAAGATAATAATGCCTACTACCAAAAAAAAAAGCTGAAAGCAAGGGACTGAAAAAGAAACTTAGTCAAAAGGAAAGTTATGAAAATACTCAATAAAAGGTCCCCAGACCTTATGAAACTTTATGTCCGAATTAAGAATTGAGTAATGAATTTTTTCAAGGTCTAAACAGGACATAATATCATTAAGCCATTGAGCGCGCGTGGGTGGGGCAACATCTCTCCATCTAAGAAGAATTAGACGTCTAGCCAGGAGAGAAGCAAAAGATAATATTCGACATTTAGTCAAACTCAAGCGTATATCTGTCTCAGCCAAGAAACCAAAAAGAGCAATTAAAGGGTTAGGTTCTAAGTGGCGATTCAGAATACAGGATAAAGTTAAAAAAACATTCCTCCAAAATTTCTCTAGACTAGGACAGGTCCAGTACATATGAATGAGAGAAGCCTCGCCACTTTTGCATTTATCACAAAGAGGACTAATATTAGGGTAAAATCGAGATAATTTAGATTTAGACATATGAGCCCTATGAACAATCTTAAACTGTAAAAGACAGTGGCGAGCACAAAGAGAAGTTGAGTTAACCGACTTGAGAATCGAGTCCCAAACCTCATCAGATAAAGGGATATTTAAGTCATGCTCCCAAGCCATTCTGATTTTATCCAAAGTGGTGCGCCGTAAGGATACTAATTTATCACGGAGAAAGGATATTAAGCCTTTACACAATGGATTAATAGAAAGAAACAAGTCCACAGCATTTTTCTCGGGCATCTCAGGGAAGTTGGGTAATAAAAGATTAATGAAGTGTCTATTTTGGAGATATCTAAAGAAATGGGCATTAGGTAGATTAAACTTAGCAGAGAACTGTTGAAAAGATGCGAAGCGATTATCAGTGAAAAGATCTTCAAAATACCTAATGCCCTTTCTATACCAATCATAAAATGTTGAATCATGCATAGAAGGTAGCAAAAGATGAATATGTAAAATAGGACTAGAAAGGGAGAAACCATAGAAACCATAAAATTTCCTAAACTGGGCCCATATTCACAGAGTGTGTCTAACAAGAGGATTAACAATTAGTCTAGGCAAACTACTAGGGAGTGCAGATCCAAGAAGTGCAGAGATAGATAGATCCTTAGTGGAATTCAGCTCCATTGCTACCCGTTTAGGGCGATCAGACTGGCTATGGAAAAAAGACCAGAAGATAAGACAACGAATGTTAGCTGCCTAGTAGTATAGACAGAAATTGGGTAAGGCCATGCCGCCCTCTTTTTTAGATTTTTGAAGGTAAGTTTTGTTAATTTTGGAACGCTTACCCTTCCACAGATAGGACAAAATAATAGAGTCTAAGGAATCAAAAAAGGTTTTAGAAATAAAAATTGGAATAGATTGAAATAAGTATAAAAATTTAGGGAGAACCTACATTTTAATAACATTAATACAACCTACCAAGGACATAGATAAAGGTGACCATTGTGACAAACTCTGTTTTGTAGAGTACAAAAGATTGGCAAAATTTTCACAAAAAAGATCCTTAAAATTCCTTGTAACTGTAATACCAAGATAGGTAAATTGATTATCAACTACTTTAAAGGGGAGGTCACGAAATACTAATACTTGTGCTTCTTTATTAATTGGAAAAAGTTCACTCTTATGTAAATTAAGTTTATAGCCAGAGAACTGGCTAAATTGATCAAGAAGTGAAAACATTGGAGGTAAGGATGTGGACGGATTTGAAAGAAAAAGTAATAGATCATCAGCATAAAGAGAAACTTTATGCTCAACACCCCCCCTCCAGATCCCCGTCAATTCAGGACAACTTCGAAATGCAATCGCCAGAGGCTCTACAGCCAAATCTAAAAGAAAGGGACTTAAGGGGCATCCTTGACGGGTGCCATGTTTAAGGTTAAACAACTGGGATTGCTGAGAATTAGTCAAAACAGAGGTGGTAGGACATAGATATAGTAATTTGATCCAAGAGATAAAACTTTGACCGAGGTCAAATTTTTCTAAATCTGCAAAGAGGCTGACTTGTATTTTGAAAAGGTATTGGGATGTCAGACAGTGAATCCATTCCTTCACTGACAACTCACCCACTCTCCGAGTCATACCTTCTTATGTGGTGGATTCAGCTGAGTTTCAGGTGCTCTCTTGGGGATTAATGGTGAAGGTCTCAGCAGTGGTAATGCCTTTGAATGTGAAGAGAAGATGTTTATACCCTCGCTTTTCAGAAATAGTCATTGGCTGTCACTTACGTGGAGCAAATGTTTTTGTAGCCACTCATCGTTCCATGCCTGAAAATTGTCCATGTCCTGCTGAAGGTGAATATTGTCTATAAGGTGAATATAGGCTACAATATCTGCTGAGGAATTGGAAATTGGATTGAACTTTATTTAATCATTGGTCACCCTCCCATGCCTAAACTAATGATGGAATCATTCAGCTGAAGGTGTTTGGGTTGAGGACATTGCCATGAGTGACTCGTGTGACAATGTACTGCCACAGATGTAACTGACTTCCAGCAAGTACAATCGCTTTCCTGAATGCAATCACAGCAGTGTTTTTCCCTTGGAGCCCATTGTTTTAAGTTTTCCCAGAGCCCCTTGATTCCACTTTCTGATACTTTGATGCCCGGGGCATTATCTGACCTCTTGTCTGGAATTTGGTCCATGTCTGACCATATCTACATGGGGTTTTTTTTCACGTTGTCGGGAAGTTTAAACCGTAAGAACAGCTTGACTGTTACTGTGGTGCAAAGTATTGCAGTTGTCCGGTGCTCTGGCCATTGCTGCACCAGTGCCGTCATTCTGTTGCCCGAGTTGACTCTGATCGTAGGGATCTTAAGAGGAAGCCAAGATGACTCATCCACTTCACACTTCCAACGAAACATGATACCGAACATTGTAAATATGCTTTGCACTCGTGCTGGGTTCTGCAAGTGTTGGGGACGATGTTCCTGGAGCTTCTCTCTGTTAACTCTCCATCAACATTCATGATGTGCAGTGTCACAATGCAGAGATCTGAACGGATTCATTGCTTGCAAGACAGCTTAGCTCCCTCGCTGCACGCTGGTTTTGTTATTTAGCACATGGGGTCCTGCCTTAGCATCTCAGTTGTAGGTACTCATGTTGATACTGCCGGCTTGTTGTTCTGCCTCGCCGCCCCCCCCCCCCCCCCCAACGAACCAGGGTTCTTCCTGTAGTTTTAATGTGGAGTTCGGGAAATGCAAGGCCATGAGGTTAGAGATTTGGGCTGTGAATAAATCTGTAGCTTCTTATAGTCCACAGTTCCTCCCGATGCCCAGTCTGGAGCTCCTAGAACTGTCCTGAGTCTGGCCCACTTAGCACAATTTTAGCTGCACGCAAAACGATGGAAGATTTCCTTGACATGATGGCAAGACTACATTTCCACAAAGATTGTCAAGTAGTGATGCCACCTCAGACAAAGTACCCAAACTATGTAAATACGTAAGGACAAGTTTGCAGATTTATCCCTCAAATAGATGCGTTCCTACCTGCCACAGAGTTGGTCAGACAGTTAAGTCTCATGCTGTTAACAAGCTGCTCTTAGCAATGAGGTCCACTAACTAGCCTACTTTCTGTGTCCTTGGTAGTTTCAGGGCTTCTTCCAAGTAGGGGCACCAGTTCATCAGCTGAGAAACAGCAACAGGTGGAACTATGGAATAAGCACCCTAGAGCATGTTTGGCCAGATACTATCGGTCTTCATAAGGCCTTCAGCCAATGCTGAGAATTCCCACATACCGAACACCACTGCCAGTGGCAAATATGTCTGTGGTGAACTTTGTATGAAGGAAAATCTGATACAGGAGTCCGGCATGTTGGATGCTAGAAACAATTCTATAGGCTGTTCCCTGACTAGTCCACTGGTCCTCCAGACTTTTGCAGGAGGGCTTTGCAAGTTGAGGTTTCTGAGAGAGAATTAATAATGTCCGATTTATGTCAATGCCAGGTTGCCTGCCCTATTTCGTTCTTTTTTTCTCTATTTCAACACAGTAATTCAATTACAAGTGAAGGGCTTGCTAGAGGGCAATTAAGAGTCACTCACAGGGCAGTGGGTCTGGAGTGGTGTCAAAATCAAAAACAACTTGGGAATTACTACAGAGAACCAAATAATTACTTATGCCAAGTACTGTAGATGCCACTGAGTTATCCAGAGGCCAGATCCCTGCTGCAGATATTGATGTCTTTGATTTTGAGACTGGGTACTTTTGTGTTAGCCCCATGGTTTAAAAACCTTCTGGCATTCTCTTCCTCTGTTCACACATGGGTGATACTGTACTGTAGGATCTTTGTGTAATCAATCCAAATTTGGTTCTGTAGAACGGTATCTCATTCTCTTTGTATCCGTAAATGACAGGGTATTTTCACAGGTAACTAACTTTGACACTGGTTATCCAATAGAGCTGTAAATGACAAAGCAACAGAAGAGGTGGCTGTTACTCCTGCAATGTATGGTGACTCACCGTGGATGAGTAAGTCATGGTTAATTTGCCACTTCACACAGAGTAAGAGTTCTGCAGGGGATGTACTTAATACAGAGGATCAGTCAGAGAGATTATGTCCGTCCATTTCCTTCAATTAACCCTGCAACGTTGTGTGAGAGGAAAGGAGAGACTTTTTTCTGTGAGGTGGAGAGCGGACTGGCTTGGAAATCAGATCCGGAGAGATGTTTTGGTGAAATTACTGATGTACAAACGTTTTAGATCATGTTAATTGTTTTCTGGACTGTTGTTCAGTGATCTGTTACTCAGACAAAACAATGCGATTCAAATTTACTTAATACGAATTCTACAGAACAGTAGTTCTCAACCCGTTATCATACTGTATCTGCTGTCTGAAAGTAGTGTGATACATATCAATATTTTAAAATGATTCTCATTTCTGTGTCAAAAAATGTCTAGCAGGCATATTTTAAATTAGTAAAAGAAAATCAGTTTTCGACATGACTCTGGGTTGGCATTTTAGTGAGAGAACCAACAACTCCCTTGGTTCAGAGCACTAATTCCTAGTTTGTCGGTCTCTCCCTCCTTGCCCTCTCACCACCTTCCTTCCCAGTCTAGTTCTTGCCCTTTACCACACCTTTCTATATTGCCCACACCCAGCCTCCCCATCTATCTTGTTGCAGAAGTGCTAGCAGTCCCTTATTTGGTACAGGTTGACATTTTTCCATCTAGACAACAGAGTTTGTGAGGCACAGTCAATAATCCACAGGCCAAACTCTACAGCTTGAAAGGAACAGTGAAGCGTTGTGATGCCTAGACTGCAATGTCAACCCTGTATATTTGTGCTCGAACAGGGAGTAGAGAAAATTGCTGATATTGTATTATCTCCACTTCTAGTTGTTGGCATTTCATGCTACATCAGCATCTTGAAATGAATGCTAACATGGCATTTACCTTCCTCACCACTGACTCAACCTGCAAGTTAATCTTCAGGGTGTTCTGCTCAAGGACTCCCAAGTCCCTCTGCATCTCAGATTCCTGGATTTTCTCCCCGTTAAGAAAAGAGTCCACACATTTATTTCTACTACCAAAGTGCATGACCACACATTTTCTAACATTGCATTTCATTTGCCACTTTCTTGCCCATTCTCCTAATCTGTGTAAGTCCTTCTGCATCCTACCTGTTTCCTCTACATTACTTGCCCCTCCACCAATAAACCCCCTGAATCTCACAGCAACCTGATCTATACCTCTTCCCACCCTGTTACTTGTAAAAACATCATCCTCTTCTCTCAATTCCTCCATCTCTGCCACATCTGCTCTCAGGATGTGTGTTTTCATTCCAGAACTAAGATGTCCTCCTTCATTAAAGGGGCTTTCCTTGCTCCACCATCAATTCTGTCCTCACCCGCATCTCTTTCATTTCCCACATGTCTGCACTTACCCCAACCTCCCACCACTCTACCAGGATAGGGTTCCTCATGCCCTCACCTACCACCCCACCAGCCTCTGTGTCAAGTACATAATTCTCCATAACTTACACCACCTCCAACGGGATCCCACCACAAAGAACATCTTTCCCTCCACCCCCACTTTCTGCTTTCTGCGTGGATCACTCCCTACACGACTCCCTTGTCCATTTGACCCTCCCCACTGATCTCCCTCCTGGCACTTATCCTTGCAAACAGAATAGGAGCTACACCTCCTCCCTCACTACCATTCAGGGCCCCAAACAATCCTTCCAGGTGAGGCGACACTTCATCTGTAAGTCTAATGGAGTCATCTACTGTACCCAGTGCTCCTGGTGTGGCCTCCTGTATATCAGTGAGACTTGACGGAGATTGGGAGACCACTTTGCCGAGCACCTACACTCCATCCATCAGAAAAAGTGGGATTTCCCAGTGGCCACCCATTTTAATTTGACTTCCCATTCCCATCCCAACATGACAGTCCATGGCCTCCTCTACTGCCATGATGAGGGGCACTCAGGTGGGAAGAGCAACACCTTATATTCCATCTGGGTAGCCTCCAACCTGATAGCGTGAGCATCAATTTCTCGAACTTCCAGTAATGCTCCCCCCACCCCCCCCCCCCCCACCATTCCCCATTCCCATTTCCCTCTCTCACCTTATCTCCTCACCTGCCCATCACCTCCCACTGGTGCTCCTCTCCCTTCCCTTTCTTCTATGGCCTTCTGCCCTCTCCAATCAGATTCCCCCTTCTCCAGCCCTTTATCCCTTTCACCAGTCGACTTCCCAGACCTTTACTTCACCCGCTCCCGGACTCACCTGTCACTTACTATGTTGTACTTCTTCCTCTCCTCCCCCAAACCTTCTTACTCTGACTTCTCATCTTTTTTCCCTAGTCCTGATGAAGGGTATCGGCCGGAAACTCTGAATAATTACTCTTTTCCATAGACACTGCCTGGCCTGCTGAGTTCCTCCAGCATTGTGTGTGCGTTGATAGGCATTATAAAGGCAGGTGGTTTCCTTAACATACAAGATCTCCCACATGTTACACCCACATGACTTGCAACCCAGCTAGAGGAAACATCATCCCTACAGCTGGTCTATCAAACTGTTTAGGAATGTTGTATGTTTCATTGAGGCTGCCTACCATTCTTCTAAACTCTAAAGTTCAAAGTACATTTATTATCTAAGTATGTATAAATTATACAACCTTGAGAATTGGCCCCTAACAGGCAGCCACAACACAAGAAACCCGAAAGAACCCATTAAAAAAAAAGCTGACAAATACTCAATGTGCAGAGAGAGAGAAAAAAACACTAATCGTGCAAACAATAAAAGTAAGCAAAAGCATTCAGAATGAAAGTGAGTCCGTAGACACGAAGCCCGGAGCAGCCGGAGTAGACCCTCAGCCTCAGTTCATCACACAACAGAGCAAATCGGTGTGGAGCTTGCAGATACCAAGCCTGGAGCAGCCAAAGCAGGCCACAGCCTCAGTTCATCACACAACAGAGCAAATCGGTGTGGAGCTTGCAGATACGAAGCCTGGAGCAGCCAAAGCAGGCCACAGCCTCAGTCTCAGTGCTGCGCAGAGCGGAGTAAATGACGCAGAGCAGCAGCAAGCGGAGAACGGGGAAAGGAAGTCAATCAACCAATCAATAGAAGAGGCTGATCCTATTACACATGATTTATACACTTCATAAAGGCAGTCTGATATTCACAAATACTACAAAAAAAAACTAAGCCTTCCTTTGCCCAACACAAACAGTTCTGGTCCTGTTACAAGAAACATCATGCCCCAGCTGTTGCTATGTGAACGATGAGGAGTTACAGCCACCTATTGAAATGAACAATTGTGTAATTAGCCTCTTCACAGGTAAGAAAGAGGCAAGTATCAACTAACATCTGGCGAACTCTACATTGCTATTTGTTCAAATGAGAAAATAGTTCCAATTTAGAACACTGATTTCAATCAGAGAAAGAATAAATTTCTTGAAACAATGTTTGTTCTTAGTAAGAATAGATTTGCCCAGGTATTATAAACATTCACAATCATATTATTGTCATTCAAGGTTATTTCACCGATGCAGCTATGTTCATGTAGATCACAATATCATCACTGCAAGGACCTGCAAGGGCACGTTGCAGTTTGGCCTTCTGTCATGGATAAAAATAAAAACCACTTCCATCACCGTGCCATCAGTTTCTTGGAAGTTTTCCAGTAGGTTTGATATTAACACGCAGCATCAGCAACCGGAACGTGTAGACAAACTGTTTCCCCATATAGCACACCAGCACCGTGAATTAGATTACACATTGCAGTCAGATTCTCTGCTAAAAATCTTGCTGCAGCATGTGCTAAAGCTGCCAATACTTAGGTCAATAAAAACATTTAAATATTTCAAATGTTGTTGGCTTATAGCTGCCCCCAATTTCATTGAGAGTTCAGCAAGTGGGAGAGAAGTCAAAGTCTGTTTACAGAATTGTAAAATACACAACAAGGAGATACACTAAACAATCTGGCTCTTTTAATACCTACATAACCTTCACCGTGGCAGATCAATGGGGCTTTGGTAATCTACCTTGGGTATAGTTGAGGTATAGCTTTGATATACCAAAGGGATGAGGACATTCTAATTTGGTCCAGAATACAGGTCCTGGCAATAAATTAGTAAGTAATTGTTAATTGCACACTACAGCTCCAGCTTCAATCGACTGATCAGCTGAAGAAATTTGTCAGCTTTTTCTTCCCACCATTCGAGCTTCTGACCTTCCCGACTGTGAAGTCTGGTTGGCCCTGTTATGTCACTGTATGCTGAATCGTATGCGCTTTTAGGGCATCCTCTTTATAGAAACATTGTACATTTTTACAGATAAAGTGTAGAAAGTATAGTTACTAAAGTCTGCTTCCAAAATCTATCGGAAAATGTGCAAATATAATTACGGGGCAGCCAGCGTAACATAGCAGATAACCGACTTCTAACAGCGTACCCAAGGGAATTTAAACACGTGACAGAAACTGGACTTAAGACCACCAAAAATAAACATGAGAAAAGGAAGGTCCAATTCCCTCTTCACCTCACCGGTTACCGTAGACTTGTTTCAGAAGGTTCAGGGCTCACAACAAGGAATGGATTGGCTCCAGCCATCACAAGAGTATAATCTCAGCAGGCTGGCACTTGGACAGCTGCACTTCACAAGTATGCTTTGCAAGTGACCTAACCTCTTCTAAGTTCCCAGGGTCAACTAATTGAAATAATTTCAACATCGTTCCAGGTATTAATAATACAGATAAAGCCCAGACAGATGATCTGTTGCAGGGATTACTGGGAAGATTTCTTTGTGGTAAGAAATATAAAAGCTGACCTTCTATGTTGACTATCTGTGTGACCCACCACCTTTCCACTCACAGTTCATCGAGAGCTGGGCAAGCCGATGGACCAGGAACTTAAGGGACTAATACAATAAAAGACGTGTATAAAATTTCACAGTAAGTTTTCGATTTTGCTGAAATGAATGAAGATAGCAATGAACATTTGAAGAAAACATTTCAAAGCCCAGAGTCTTCCAACTACGAAGCAACTCTTATAGATGTGTAGTGGTGAGCATATTCACCAGCTGCATTACAATCTGCTATGCCCTTGAATGAAAAATCCTAAAAATGTAGTGGATATGGTCCAGTCCATCTCCCACACCACCCCCCATCCTCATCACATTCTACAGGGGTTGTATTGAGAGCATCCTGAGCAGCTGCATCACTGCCTGGTTCAGAAATTGCACCATCTTGGATCGCAAGACCCTGCAGCGGATAGTGAGATCAGCTGAGAAGATCATTGGGGTCTCTCTTCCCGCCATCATGGACATTTACACTACACGCTGCATCCGCACAGCAAACAGCATTATGAAGGACCCCACGCACCCCTCATACAAACTCTTCTCCCTCCTGCCATCTGGGAAAAGGCTCCGAAGCATTTGGGCTCTCACAACCAGACTATGTAACAGTTTCTTCCCACAAGCTACCAGATTCCTCAATACCCAGAGCCTGGACTGACACCTTACAGACCTATTGTCTTGTCTATTATTATTGTAATGTCTGCACTGTTTTGTGCACTTTATGCAGTCCTGGGTAGGTCTGTAGTCTAGTGTAGTTTTTTTTCTGTGTTGTTTTTTTCATAGTTCAGTCTAGTTTTTGTACTGTGTCATGTAACACCATGCTCCTGAAAAAACGTTGTCTCATTTTTACCGTGTACTGTACCAGCTGTTATGGTCAAAATGACAATAAAAGTGACTTGACTTGTCCATCACATGCAAAGCCCTCCCTGCCATTGAACACATCTACATGAAACAGTGTCACGGTAAAGAACCATCCATCATCAGGAACACCCCCACCCAAGACATGCTCTCTTCTCACTGCTGCCAACTTGAAGAAGATACAGGAGCCTTAGGACCCACACCACCAGGTTCAGGAACAGATACTACCCCTCAACCATCAGGCTCTTGAACCAAAGGTGATAACTTCACTCAACTTCATTTGCACCGTCATTGAAACGTTCCGTCTTTCAAGGACTCTTCATCTCATGTCCTCGATACTTATTATTTATTTAGTTATTTATTATTATTTCTTTCTTTTTGTATTTGCACAGTTTGTTATCTTTTGCACACTGACCAAATTGGTGTGCCCAAGTTGGTGTGGTCTTTCATTGATTCTGTTATGGTTATTATTCTATAGAGTATTGAGTATGCCCACGAGAAAATGAATCTCAGGGTTGTATATGGTGACAGATATGTACTTTGAACTTATTATTTTATTGAAGTGGGAGGCAGGCCATGAAGCCCAGTCAGCCCCATCTTCTTCCTTCTGCATGAACTGAAGATCAGTGTCTGTACACATCTGCTGAATATATTTATGTAACATTCCTTTTCCAACATTTTAATTGTTCCTTCTCCAGAACCTTACCTAGTACCTGAACTGTCTCAGATATCTTTAGGACACTGGCTAGTACGTTGTATGTTAGTCCTGAATGTGTTCCTTTAACATAATCATTAACCTGCAGCACACACTGTAACTGGATATGAATGCACTAACCAGCACACAAGAACGATAACACAAACACTCTTAAATGTCACCTGAACCTTGTTATGCTTTCTGCTTCAGAAGCCTTCCTTTGCGATCAATTTCTACCCAGTCCCTCCAGTGGACTGAGCCAGGACTTTCTAAATCCCATGAGAAGTCACTCTGGGTGAAAAACCTGCCAGGAAAAGCAACTGATTTACAAATGGAGAACTGGAATTGTAGCTGGTTTATTATTATAACATGTACAGTGAAGCACTGGATGTTGTCTATCTGTACCTTAGCAAGGCCTTTGACGTGATGGGCTAACCTGGAGGTTTTGGTGCATGGAATCCAGGGAGAGCTGTTTAGGTGGATTCTAATTTGTCTCAGGGCAGGGAGTATAGATTAGTGGTTAAAGGTTATTTCTCAGAATGAAGGCTGGTGCCTAGTGGTGTCCTGCATGGGATGCTTGTTATTATTGACATAAATGACTTAGGCATAAATGCACGAGGCTCGATCGGCAAGTTTGTGGGTGACACAGAATTAGATGCTGTCAATAGTGAAGGAAGTTATTGTAGATCAAGGGGGGGGGGGTTTCTTGATCAGTTAGGGAAGTGGCTGTGGAGTGGAAAATGGATTTGAATACAGACATGTGTGAAGTGATGCATCGTAGAAAGTCAATAGGACCTACACTAGTAGGGCATTAGGAAGTGGAATGAAATAGAAGGACCCAGGAGCACACGTACACATCACAGAGTGTTGTAAAAAGTATTTAGCACACTGGCCATGTGCACCGATAAAGGAGCTGGGATTTTATGTTGCAGTTCTATAAGTCGTTTGTGAAGCCTCACTTAGAATACTCTGTGCAGGTTTGGTCACCATCAAAGGAAAAAAAATGAAGGATGCATATAAGATTTACAATGATATTTCCAGGACTTGTGGGCTTGAGTTGGTGACAGAGGTTGCCCAGGCTAGCTCTATATCCTTTGAAAGGTAGGGGAATGACAGGCAACCTAACAGAAGTGTTTAAAGTTATGAGAGACAAAGATGAGGTGGATCTTTTCCTCAGAGTAGGGGAGTCCAAAACTAATGGACATAGATTTAGGGTAAGAAGGAAAAGATTTAGAAGTGAATGAGGGTAACATTTTCCATGCAGAAGTGGGAGAGTATATGGAATGAGCTGCCAGAGCAAATAGTTGAGGCAAGTACAATAGTATTATCTAAGAAGCACTCAGATAGGTTAATGGAGGGCTGAGATATGAATGCAGGAAATTGGGACAAGATGGCATGGACTCATTGGACTGAAGAGCCTGTGTTTGAGCTGTATTTCTCCATGACTCCGTGACTCATACGTGTTAGGAGCAGAAATAGGCCACTTGACCTCTCACATCTGTACTGACACTTAGTGAGATAATAGCTGATCTCAGTGTAGCCTCATCTCCACATTTCATCACAACCTCTCACCCCTCGCTCATGTACCCTTCCCTGAACACAATCCGAAACCCTTCATTCACTGCCACCTGAGGAATAGAGTTCCAAAGACCCATAGTCCTCTGGAAGATAATCATCTCGTCTCTTCCTGGATCCGGAAAAAGCAGAGCCATTATCCAAGTTAAAGTCAGTGTTGAGTATAGGAGTCTACAATGTCCTTTTCAGAAGTATTTTCCTTTCACTTATTTAGGATTTCAGTGGGACAAAGAAAGGAATGAAGACAAAGAGATCAGAACGGGGTGAGGTAAAGTGACAAGTAAGAGACTGACACAGGTAAGAGCTGAGCCACACGTCATCTCCGTTCCTCTTCGGTTGATAGATTTCTCCGCTCTGACTGGTAGTCCAAATTCCAGCTGAAACAGATCGGCTATTTGGATGACATCTTTTCTCAGTGGTGACAAGACTTCAATCAGAGCACGTCCTTCACCAGTCATTCGGACCCACCAGCCTATTCAATCGTTCAATTAAATGACATTTACTCTGTAGCTGTCCCCACACATGCAGGCTGTTCACTGCAAGGAGCTTGGCCAAAGTGCTGGGTGAGCAAGTCTGCCGATGCTAGAAATCCAAGCAACACACACAAAATGCTGGAGGAACTCAGCAGGTTAGGCAGCACTTATGAAAAAGAATAAACAGTCAATGTTTCAGGCCAAGACCCTTCTTCAGGGTCTCGAAGAAGTGTCTCAGCCTGTAATGTCAACTCTTTATTTATTTCCATCGATTCTGCTGACCTGCTGAGTTCCTCCAGCATTTTGTGTGTGTTGCTTGGATTTCTAGCATCGGCAGACTTGCTCGTGTTTATGTCATCTCATTGACTGGAACATTGCAGCAACGCACTTTATCACCCAATCCGACCATAGAGAGGCTTCCCGCCTCCACTGTGTACCCTGCACCCCTAGTCACATACAAACCCCTAACAGGCAGTGGCAGGGATTGAACCCAGGTCACTGGTACTGTAAACAGCTGTGCTAACCACTACACTACCCTGCTGCCCCTTCACTGCCGTACTGTATTAATGTATGATTCTATTGTAAATTCTATGGAATACAAGATGATTCCATGGTTTTTAATACTGGAGGTAATGAAGCTTGGGGTTCACCTGAAGCAGGATGTTCAATTATTCCTCTTCTCCAGATCCATTTTCCACAAACTTAAGTGGAGAACCAACACAGAGGCTGTGTACAAGAAGGGCCAGAGTCATCTCTGCTTCCTGAGGAGACTGAGGTCCTTTGGAGTATGCAGGCCTCTCCATCACATGTTCTACCAGTCTTACGATCTTCTATGCGGTGGTGTGCTGGGGCAATGGCATCAACACGGGTGATGCCAACAGGCTCAATAAACTGATAAGAAAGGCTGACTCTGTTATAGGAGTCAAACCGGACACACTGAAGGCTGTGGTAGAACAAAGAACCCCACGGAAAATCCTGGCAATGTTTCTCACCCTCTGCATGCCACTTTGGCTAAACAGAGGAGCATCTTTAGAAACAGACTAAGTCAACTGCGCTGCTCCAAAGAGCGCTATATGAGGTAATTCTTACGCTCAGCCATTAGACTCTGTAACAAGTCAGTCTGCAGCCGGGGAAGTGATGACTCCCTCCTGTTATGCTGTTTGAGGTAACATTTTTTAATTCTTTCTTACTTCTCTTACAATATTTGTATATCTGTGCATTTGTAATGTTACTGTATCATTGTAATTTCCATTGGGATCAATAAAGTATCTATGTATCTCTCTCACCAGTGAAGGAGAGAGAGATATCGCTCCAGCCACAGCAAGAGGGGAGACCAACAGCACACTGTTTTGATGTTACAATCTGCCGCATTACTTGTCCGAATTTCCCTGACCCGAGAGAGTGAGAGAAAGTGTGAGAGAGAGAGAGAATTCTTTCGACAGCAGTGTACACTGTCTGCCTGCTGTCTTGATGTTTCAATCTTCCGCAATGCTGAAGGAATTGGGTTGTCCACAGGGCCACACCCTGAAGGGGCATGTCTTCCTGGCCGCACCTGGAGATATTGAACACCAGGCCACTCAGCGAGCTGAGAGAGCAAGAACTCACCACGTGTGAAGAACCACAGTCTGAGCTGTGGCTGTAGATCACGGACTGCAACAGGACCCCAGCCACCTTGAAACAGGAAAAGGAGACATGAGAAGAGGAGAATTAAACTGTTTCATGAACAAACTGGAAGAAGTTGCCCAGGCCAACAAAAACCTCTAGTGCCATCTTTAGCTCCTCCCTCTCCAGCAGGAGGGACTGTTGAAAATTCTGCAGGAATTTGGCTGCCCAAGCGAATAGGTATGTCTCCATTCTACATTTGCCACATGATAGCATACAAAATGTAATTCTAACCAATAATTTGAATGGAGAATATGACCAAGCAAGACTGCGTCATTTTCCACCATTTCCTTCAATCTTTCTTAGCTGTTGGAGTGGGAGTAATCTCCAGGACAAATAGAATGTTCAGCGTGAACTGCTCCACTACAGAGCCAACGTCGTCGCAACTTCAGTCCGAAGAGCAAAGTTCCTGACTTTTGCATACACACACCTTGGGAAGCTGACAGGGTCACTGAAACATCTGGGAGACTGGGCCTGACCCTCAGCACCTGAAAAACAAAGGTTCTCTATCAATCTGCCCCTGCTGTACACAACAAAACCCACCGAGACAGCTGTCAGCGGAGACAAGTATCAATGATAAAATTCACGATCCGTGTAAATAAAGAGCTTTCATCGGCATTGTGGACTGCCAGCATCAGCAGAATTTCTGCTCCATTGCAAGATAACCTTCCCCACCCACCCACATCAGCCTAATTCTGCAGCTTCAAACAGCAATACCTAATGTTCCTTGGTGGAGAAGAGAATCAGAAATGACAGACCTTCAAAACCAGTTGTTGCTTTTGCATTTCTGATTTAGCCAGTTATATTGTTTTCAAATTTGATTTGAAAGAGTTGACATGAATCACAATTTGAGAGATGAACAGATGATTTTCTGGGTTTTTTTTCCATTTCAAACAGAAAAATATTGTCTTGAATATACAGCTACATGTAGTGCAGTGAGGGGAAGACATTACCAGATGGAGAGAGGAGAAGACTTAAGGGTATTGTTCTGTTTTGTAACTTCAAATCATTAAACTAATTCAAAGGAACACATGGGAGTGCGGAATACAGAGAGGGGTAGCTTCAACTTTACTTGGAGCGAGGCGCGCACGTATCACGTGGTAACAAGATGATGAATGCAGTTAACATATTTTTACGTACAGCCTGTAATTACTCAAACAAACAAGAGTGATTAATCAAACAGTATACTGTATATACAAGATTACTCAAATATTATTGAAATATCAAATAGACAACAGGCATGTCAAAAGCTTCTTGAAAAATGTAACATTCTCACTGACTCTAGCACAGAGTGTAAGGGTTAATAAGTTGTGGGCATGCTATATTGGTGCCAGAAGCGTGGCAAGACTTTAAGGCTGTCTCTAGCACATATTCAGACTGTGTTGGTCGTTGAACCACACAACACATTTCTCTGTATGTTTCAATGTACATGTGGCAAGTAAAGCTAATCTTTATAAGGGAGGAGGAACACTCCAATGGTATACAAAGCTCAAGTATATGCATCAGTGCCCTGTGAGAGAGGCTGTGGTTTCCCATACTGACCTTATCGGTCACACAGAAACCACAAAACCAGATTGCATGCGAGCTGTCTTTGATCTCAGGGGTCTCCATCAGAAGACTAAAGACGATGTTATAACCGCTTGGCAGAGCACATTTACAGCACATAATCACACATTAAAAATATTATATTTCAGACAAATATATGTTGGTAACTAACTCTTTCTTACTCTTTGAAAAGGGTATCTACTAAATATGTCAACATTAAATAAATAAGCACTCCAGATTTATTTATAATATAATAAAGGTTCGGTATGCTTTTATTTAAAACAAAGTCATTTGCTTTTAAATTAAATGACACTATTACAGCTCGGGGCATCAGAGTTCAGAGTTCAATTCAGACGTCCTCTGTTAGCAAGTTGGTACACTCCTTCCCTCATGTGCATGGGTTTCCACTGAGTGCTCCGGTTTCGACCCACAGTGCAAAGGCATACGGGGTAGGAGATCAACTGGGTATTGTAAATTGTCCTGTCATTATCCTAGGGTTAGACAGATGAGTGCTGGTTGGAAGGGCCTGCCCCACTATATCTCTAAATTTAAAAAAAATTGAAGTCCATTCTAAACTACTTCAGTGCTGCAGTTGAATTAAAGTTTAATTTTGTTTTCCAAAATGAGTGATATCATCCCCCGGGAGTGGTGGGAGATTCTAAGGGGAGGGACGATAAAGATAAAGGGAACACTGGGGGGGGGGATGCTCAATGGAGGGGGCAGCTGAAGGGGTACAGGCTTAATTTTTTAAAATGAATGACTTAGTATAATTGATCACAATGATCGCATATTCACCTCATCTCTTGCTGACCCACAGTTCTTTAGATTTTGATCGAAGCCCATTATAGTTATTGAAAAGCAATGTGACACTTCTGTACCTGGTACATCATGAGAAATCCGGACTAAAGAAATCGTGTTATTTCCAGGCCTGGCCCACACATTATTGTCATTCACCACTGTAGTAGCTGGTACAACTCCCATACTCTAATCACACAGTGATGCAATTCCTGTGAATTAGGGTATGGCATTCAATGGGGTAAAGTTCAGAATCTTCCCTTTCGAATGGTCTTGAGCACATTTCTCTAGCTTTCAGCCCAAATGCAATATCACTGCCCCCGCTTTATATACCTTCAGGCTGAGAGCCAGGTTTTGCCCGAGCTATGATGATGTCATAACTTTCCCCTTCATTTTCGCAGCACTTGAGGTTGGACATAAAGAATAACTGACTGACTGTGGCCACTAATCCATAATGAAAATGGCAGAAGCAAACCCAATGAAAAAGGGTAGACAGTATAGTATGGAGTATCTGAAATAAGGATTTATACCAACACCAAGTAACCGATGTGTCTGTTGTGAGAAAAAGATTTTTTTCAAATGAGGCAATGAAAACATGCAGGCTTCCTGAACATTTGAAGAGAATACACTTGAAAAAGCAAACAAGAACTTGGCTTGTTTTCAGTCACTTTGTGAAAACTTTCAGAAATGGAAAACAAAAACTTCAATATATGTTTACTCACACTTCACAACAAAACAGTAATGGTTAGCATGCCTCATACAACATTTCATTACTCTTTGCTAATACTAGAAAGCCCCATTCAATTGGAGAAGAACTGATTCTGTCAGCAGTATGAGATGTTCTAGATTCAATTTTGTTCAAGTCACCTGGCCAAATAATTAAAGGAATTCTGCTCAGTGAAACTCTGTTCAAAGATGAATAGATGAAATGTCTAATTATGTGGAAGACACATTGTGCAACATACTTAGGACAACAGAATCTGGTGTGCGTTTGGATGAGTCAACTTTGTTAATTATGCTTGCTTCATAAAAGATGAAGGCATGGTTCAAGAGTTATTACTTCCAAGGGGACTAAAAGCAGATACTAAGAAGGAGTTGAGTAATTTTTCAAAGAGAAGGGCATTCTGTTTATCAACATTCTTATTTGTGCAACAGATGGGTCTCCGCTAAGGATAGGACCCCGCTGGTTTCCTGAAGAAAGCTGTACCTAACATATTTACCATTCACTGTGTAATTTACAGATGTCATGTTATTAAAAAAAACCAAGTCATCAGTTGCAGAAATTATTGAATACTATTATCACAACAGTAAATAAAATCAAGTCCCATGCTCTTGATTATTGACTATTTCCAGAGCTTTGTATTGAGAATAATGAACAATTTGAATGCTTGCCGTTGCACACAGAGGTCAGATGGTTCTCTTTCTTTCTCTTTATCAATCTTTTTATTAATTAAATAAAAGAGTACATATATTTATAAACAAGAGGAGAATTATCTCAAATATCTATATCAAAACAATTTATATAAAAGGTAAAATAAACATTATCAAGATCATACATAGTATTAATCTAATAGTATGTAATAAAGAAAAAGATAATTGATTCTCCTCTTATCCATGAAAGGATGAAAAAAGATAAAGGAACTTTTATAATTATAATATACACAAAAAGAACACAAACAGAAAAAACAAAAAAAGAGAGAGAAAAAGGAACTGGGCAGCTCAAGCTGAGAGTAAAAGCAAGAAAAAAGAAAAACTTTCTGATCAAATCCAACATTTCGAGAAGGTAATTGGAACAGCCATAAGTCAAAGCATATGGTTCTCAAAAGGAAACTGCCTGAGATGTTTTTATGCACTTATGAAACTGAAAAAAAATCTTTGAAGACTCGAATGCTTCATTCAGAAATCAACTCAAGAATATCAGGCATGACATTGCTTATCTGTCAGAATTATTTGCAAAGTTTAATGAAATCAATCTCCAATTGCGAGGAAATGATGTGAATCTTAGTAAAGTCGGATCAGACATCTCCACATTTCTGTCCAAGTTAACTTGATTTAAGTACAACATTAGCTGACATGACCTTTTCTAATTTCTGAGCCTCTCTGAGATGGAAGACAAAGAAAGAAGACCAGATGATCTTTGAGTATACTGTGCTAAATCATGGAATACATTCCTTTGGACTTTTTGACAGGTATGGTACACTCAAAAACAGATAGTTTTCATAAAACATGGCAACCTTTTCTGCAGTATGTAGATGCAAACCTGTGTGCTTTACTAATAAGGGCTTTTGTATAGGATGTTGTGGTGATGTCTGTATTTTGATGGAAGTGTTCTGATAGCTGATATCTGTGAGGGGAAGCAATGTAAGTGTAAATGTATCTGGAAATTGAAAGTTTTGTTATGCTGAGCAAAAGAAATTTTTAAAAAAAGTATACTGTGCTGACCTGGGTGAGTTGTATAAAGACATGTCAGAGAGATTTTAGAATCTTCTCTCAATCCTAATTCTAGATTGGGTTATAAATCCAATCCTGGACACTTGTAATGAGGAATTAACCGGAAGGATGGAGGAAGAACTGATCTCGCTATAAAATGGCTTCGAGTGAAACTAAGTTTCAAAAATTCAAATCAAGACTTTTATTTTCAGAAAGAAATTTCTGAACACTATCCTGCACTGTGGAAAAAGCTCAGGATGTTCTTTATTGCCTTTCCTACAACATATTTAGCCCAGCGTATTTCCAGTGCAGTCAGACAACTTCTTTCAAAGCAACAAACAGACTGTAAGTTACTGAACGTGGGGATCTGAAACCCTTTCTGAGTGATATCCAGCCTGATGTTGAGGAGTTGCTATCACTGCACCAAGTCTGTCCGTCTCACTGAAAGGTGAAAAACCAATGAAGAAGTGAATAGTTGGACTATGACTGTACACACTAAAATTGTTGATGAAAATTGTTTTTATTGTAATTAGAGAAAAAAATTATAGTGTTAAATATATTTGAATATTTTTGCAATTATTTGTCACAGCTTTGAATTTGCAGTTCCTATCGCTGCTCATCATAAATCAAAATTCTTTGTAGTTTTTACATAACAGCTGGGCAGGGAGAGGGGGGCACTGGGGATGTGGCCTGGGAGCCAAGGGGACAGAAACCTGAAAAAAGTTTGGAAAGCACTGAATTAAACACTAACCAGTCCCACCTACTGGATTTGCATGGAATGACACAAAGAAACGACTGTGTTTTTCAGACGCAAGTAATTCTGCCGATGCTGGAAATCTTGAGTGACACACACAAAGTGCTGGATGGACTCAGCAGAACAGACAGCATCAATGGAGGGGGAAAAAGTGATGTTTTGCACCTGATGAAGGGTATCAGCCTGAAACTTTGACTGCTTGATGCTGCCTGATCTGCCGAGTTCTTCCAGCATTTTGCATGTGTTGTACGATATTTTTATTTGCTTTTAAAATATGCATGTAACTGCTTGTACCTACATTTTCAGTTTCACATCCACAACTGTTTCATTGTTGAGTACAAGACGATGTGACTATTGAAGTACAAGACGATGTGACTATTGAAAACATCTTACAGTGCTTTCTCAAGCACTTTTGTTCTCATAATGCTATGAACTCAGACGACAGATTGAAACACCAGAACAGCAACTGTTTCTTAGTCTCCCCTTTCTCTGTGAAATGGGTGACACCTCTCCATCCCTTGTTTGTGAGGCATGTCAGACTGTTGGGTAAACAATACTTTTTGTTGACTGCAGATTATAATCTCTGTTTGTTGTTGCTAGGTGTGTGGTGACTGCTGAAATAGGGGAGACATTGATGCTTTGCTGCTGCTTGTGTGTGGGAGGGGGAGAGGGGCTTTGGGGTTCGAATGCTTTTTGTCGTTCACTCTTTGTGGTTCTCTTCAGATTTTTGTGGATGTCTGTGTAGAGTAAGAATTTCAGGATGTATACTATATAAATTCTCTGATATTAAAATGGAACCATTTGAATTCCAGTTCCGCCTTTAAAGAGGCCAACAGCAAATTTGGGTTGGAATCACCAGAAGAGTTAAGGAAATAGCCAAAGACACAATGAGAGACAGAAGTCTAGGAGGGTATTTGTAGGTGGACAGAAATGCAAAACTAGCAGGAGGTTTTTTCAAGCATGCAGAGCAGACGACTGCAGGATCAGACGAAAGTGAAAAACTGCATAGAACTTTTACAACACAGAAGCCTATTCAGTCCACCTTCCTGGTGCTGATCAAAAACAAAACTATATAATCGAATCCTGCCTTCCAGCACCTATCATTGTTTACATTTGATGGCAGTTTCTGCCTCTACCACTGTTTCAGGTAGTGAGCTGAATATTTTCTTCAACTTTTCTCTAATCCCTCTACCAAATACTTTCAATCTGTACCCATGATTTTAAGCCTTTAGCTAAAAGAAGTGGATCCTTCTATCTAGGCCACTCATAATTTCATATATCTTAATTAATTCCCCATCACCTTCCTCTCTTACAAAGAAAACAGCCCTAGTTTATCAAATTGTTCCTCGGCAGCATCCTGGAAAATCTCTGCACCCCGGCTGGTGCAATCACACTGTTCATGTAAAGTGTTGACCAGAACTGTATGCAGTCCTCAAGCTGAAGCCAAATTCAAACTCTCTGCTCTTATATTCCATACCATCCTCTTGACCTGCCCCATTATGTTTAGGGTTAGACTGATGGCAGTGCAGGTTTATATAGGCTGGTACAACATCTTGGCGAAAGGGTCCACACTGTACTGTACCGTTCTATGTTTTATCTGTAATCATACATAATCTCTCTGTCCCTTCACACTGTCTAATCTCTTCCAATTTAATGCATATTGCCTTCCTTGTTGCACCTCCCCAAATGCATTACTACACACTTCATATGCGTATTTTAAAAAAACAAAAGTCTGAAATAAAAACAGAAAATGTTAGAAACTCTCAGCAGACCAGGCAGCACCCATATTATCCCCTCACATTGCTGATTATTTCTTTAACCACCTCCTTTTTTTCATCACCCCTCACAATTTCACCAAAAAAAAAGCCCTGATTTCGATGTCTATTTAACTCTTTCACTACTGGTCTGCCTTCCATTTTCCAGATCTGGTTATATCCCCTCTAAATCTTAGCTCCACTTCTCATTCCACTGCCAATTTAATGTAAACATCCCAAACATATAATTCTGGGACCCAACACATTGATGGCATCAGCACTGCCTCATTTGGAGTTTGATATGTCACCAGACTCTTACAAAAGATGTACAATGGAGAGCATTCCGATTAGTCATGTCACAGAGCCTCCATTGCACGGAATCACTTGGGGCTGCAGAAGATCTTAGACTCAGCCAGCCCCACCACAGGCAACTTCGAGAGGTGAGACCTCAGGAAGGCAGAATTGAGGACATCTTCAAGAGGTGAAACCTCGAGAAGGCAGAATCAAGGACACCTTCAAGAGGTGGGGTCTCAAGAAAGCAACATCTGCCACTAGGGACCCTGACAATCCTGGACATGCTCTCCACTTGTTACAACAATCAGGGTGGAGGTATGGGAGCCTGAAAACTCACATTCATCAACTTAGGAACAGCTTCTTCAGTTCCACTATCAGATCTCTGAGCTTTCCATGAACCCATGAATACCTCAATATTCCCTTTATTTGCCCTTTATTTTGTATTTTATAGTAATTTTAATGTCCCTGTACTGCACTGTTTCCGCAAAGCAACAAATTTCCCATCATATAAGTCAGTAATGATACAGCTGAATCTGATTCAGAAAAAAACTAGCAAACCTGCTGCCAGGAAGTTGAACCCATCACTGTTGAATTGCAATCCGTCTTGTAAAGGTAGCACCTTCCCCAGAACTGGTTTCTGTGTCCCAAGAACATAAGACTCACCCTGTAGCCACAATCTGCACCACCAGGCTCTAGCTATATCCACTGGTGGAGTGGATTGGAAGTAATTGTTGTGTATTTCATATTTCAATGATCTTTTGTATGTATATTGACTGACTGAGCATTCTTGTTCATTTAAATAATTAATTATGGGTCGTATGTAAAAATACATTAATTGCATACGTCATCTCGCTGCCATGTAATACCTCGGTAAAAGTAAAGAGGAAGTTACACTCGTATTTCGAACTCCCCACATCTTCCTTTGAATTAATTTAACGTTTTGGAATTACAAAACATAACGGTAATCTGGAGATTAATGTGTTTGCAGTCATGTTTCTTAATCTCTTTGCTTATTTGTTAGAATCCCTATTTAAATACCGTACCCTCTTTTCTACTTTTGATATTAGTAATGATATTTGTCCATAATCTCTGGTTGCCGAACCTCCATAATATTTTGCAACCACTTAGTGATATCCTTGTGATATATCCCAGCCACCAAAAGGAAAACAAGCAATCAGAAATTTCTTCTAAGGCTGCTACAATGATTATTTGCCTCCTGAATTACAGAATCCCCTACAGCCATTGATTTTGAAATTTCTACTCCCGTCCATATATTTCCTTAAATGTAGATGGAGCTTGAACCCTATGCCAGCTCACAGTATAATTCGATTTCCCCATTAATATTCCCGTAACTTATTCTCCCACCCAACCCACACTTGGGATAATTTGCCGTGGTCAATTAACCTGTAAGTCAGAGAAGTGAGAGAAAGTTCGAACAGCCAGGGGTGACGGGGAGGGGTGACGGGGAGAGTGACGGGGAGGGGTGACGGGGAGAGTGTGTTGACTCGCAGAGACTCCGGAGGCCAGAATCAAGCCCGGGTTATGAGCTGAGGAACAGCAGCACCACTGCACTGTCCTGTACAGCTGAGCTAAGCCACCCAGCGTCTTAGGTCTGGCTACACTCCCAGGGTAAGTATCTCTCTCTCAGAAGTCCCTGAATTATCAGCTTGTCTGACAGTCATCCCTTGCAACTCTGTTCCATTCTGATTGCCAGGAAACACGTAACCTTCCCAATGGACCACAGCAACTTCAGGCATGCCTTAAGTTCCAGAATCCAGGGATAAAACTCCTTTAACCAACAGAACTTCCAACACCTGTAGCTATCAAGGATATAGGAAGCATCCTTAAGTTTCCACGCTGCACAGAGGGCCATTCCACAGATCAGAGGACCTCTGCAATGCCCCTTTTTGCTCAGACTTGCATACAAAGCACAAAACAGGACATTTTATTTATTTATTTATTTACTTGCTTGCTTACTTACTTATTATTAGTCCTGACGAAGGGTCTCGGCCCAAAACGTCGACAGTGCTTCTCCCTATAGATGCTGCCTGGCCGGCTGTGTTCCACCAGCATTTTGTGTGTGTTGTTTAATTTATTTAATTCTTTACTGCACTATAGCCTTTGTTTCATCAAAGTCTATTACGTACATATGATGAGAATCCAGAGATATCACACCTAGTGAGCACCAGATGATGTGCAGATCCACTGATTTCTATTCTCCTTCTGAGCCGACTGAGTTGCTCAGTTCTGATTGGTTGGTTACTTAATTAATAACTGGTATACTTAATTAGGAAACTGGTATACCAATTTAAACCAACTGTAAATAGAAATGACAAGGTTAAGAAAAATCCTTAAGCAGGCGAAGTTAAATTTAAAAAAAATATTTCATTCACCTGGCTTTTTCCTCCTGAAGTCAATAATCAGTTTCTTGCTGACACTGAGTGAGAGGTTGTTGTTGTGGCACCACTCAGCCACACTTTCAATCTCCCTGACTCATCACCACCTTTGATATCAGCCAGTGACAGTGGTGTCATCATCAAACTTAAATATGGAATTGGAGCTGTGCTTGGCCTCACAGTCATGGGTGGAGCAGAGGGCTAAGCACACAGCCTGTGCTGATGGAAGTTACGGAGGAGTTGCTGTCGATCTGAACTGACTGGGTCTGCAAATCAAGGATCCAAATGCACAAGGAGTTATTGAGGCCAAGGTCTTGAAGCTTAATAGATTAGTCTTGAGGGGATGATAGTTAACAAAATTTATAAATAAGTCAATAAAATATAATTCAAAATGTATGTGCAGCGTGCAGCACAAGTAAACAGCTCACTGTCCTGGTGATTAGATTTCAGTGGTATTCATTAGTCTATACACTACAGAACAGAACTGAAGGTACAGAATGAGTTTGTCACTGAGAATATAAGGCTGCAGAAAATCAAAAAGTTGAGGCTAGATTACTTAGAGGTTTAAAAAGAGATTTTGAAATGGGGAGTTAGGAGATAATTGGCAAGACCATTGGTGATTCATAATTGACACTTGAACCAAGGTAGGATAAGTTATAATTTTTGTGAGTTAGAACTTAGAAGTGATGGAACAGTTAAAACTGACCTCAAATAAAGCACCCCATAAGATGCAAAACTATACTGTGTAGGTGAGACAGAAGGAAAATAGGCTTCTGCTCTTAATTAGTGCCAAACTCCAGTAAGAGACTGGTGACAATTTGGGACAACATGTTCAGGTCTCCTGTGCATCCTGGTCAAAGAGACAGCTCACTCTTTGTCTAATGAATGGACTTGTTTAGGAGAGGAAGATAAATAAATCTGCTCTTCTGGCAATTCATTCTAAGATCTGAATGCAATATTCTTGAATAGAAAAGAGATGACTGGAAAATTGTGGATTGCAATAATGGACTCATACAATTTCTTAGCTTGTAAAAGGCAAACTCAAGAGGTTTATAACCATCAAAAATCTAAAAATCACTGTCTGGAATTCATGGTTGATGCACAAAGGCACTGGAAAGTTTATTTATACTATTTTGTTCAGCTTTTCATCTGCTTTTTTGACTACATTTGTGACTGTCACAGCAAGTTTCCATTTCTCATGAGCTCCTGTCAATGAGACTGACAATTTCTTTTCCAGCCTGTTTATTAGAGTCAGTATACATATGGCGTTCTCGAGTATTTATAAATCAGTTGCTTCCGGCAGAAAAAATACATAACATAATTTGTATCCATCATAACATCTGAATCATTTTCATGGAAGCTGTATATGTACCATTCAGCTGTGAAAATACCAGCATATTGCCAGTGCAGTCGAAAAGTGATTTCAGACTTTGTTAATGTCGAATTTAGCTACATTCATCAATTATTACTTGTTACAAAATTGGCTTTCTCTTGTGTTTCCTAGTATTTTGTTCCCTCCTGTAATTAAATGTACATTTTCTTAGGAACCAATCATTCTCATGGAGACAATACCCTCACTATGAAACTTTGCCTACTGGAATTTCAGGATCATTGAGCTTGTAAGGTGTCATCCACTCATTTCAACAGATAGGAATTCATAGGGAGCATTATGACAAAAAAATGAGCCCTACTCAGTACTCGACCGGTTACCTTGTAGACTACATGATGTTCTTTGAGTTCAATGGAGATTACTGAGAGAAAATGATCAATTAACCTTAAAGAGCCTTCTCTCCGCGGGTTCAGACATGTACCTGACACAATTGTATTTCATACAGCAGCTTTGTAGATAGACCTCAGCTTTCCACTGAAGCCAATGGCAATGTTCTAAGAACTATGTAGGCTAAACTCTGACATACAAGAGGGCAAACTCTCTTTTAACATAAAAGCAAATACAGACACTATATGACAATCCTACTGCTAGGATTAAAATCAATGGATATTTATCAAATAGTCTTACCCTAGAAAGGGGCACGAGACAGGGTTGAGTATGGTCACTGCTACTCTATGCGTTATATCTGGAACCATTAGCTCAATACATCAGACAAAATGAAGATATCAGGGGAATTACTATTAAAGGGACAGAGCATAAATTGGCTTATTACGCAGATGACATTTTGATCTATCTAGGGCAACCAATATACTCTTTACCTAAAAACACAAAATGCTGGCAGAACTCAGCAGGCCAGACAGCATCTATGGGAGGAGGTAGTGACAACGTTTCAGGCCAAAACCCTTCATCAGGAGTCTTTACCTAAATTGATGCAATCCTTTGAACAATATGGTCAATTATCAGGATACAAGATCAACATAGATAAAACCCAATTACTCTCATATTACTATAGCCCACCAAGAGAAATTGAAAGTCAATACCCCTGGGCATGGCACACACAGTCTTTCAAATATTTGGGCATCATTATGCCAAAAGATTTGGCAAAATTATCAGAATGTAATTATCAGCCTTTATATAAAAAAATTAAGGAAGATGTGGCAAGATGGAACCTCATTCCTTTTTTCAGTCTCAGTTCAAGGATTGAGTCTATTAAAATGAATATGAATATACTACACATGAAAATGAATATACTGCCCAGACTGTTATATCTCTTTCAGACCCTACCAATAGAGATTAATCAAAATCAATTCAATGAATGGAACAAGATGCTATCAAGGTATATTTGGCAGGGTAAAAGGCCTAGAGTTCTTCTCAGAACTTTGCAATTAGCAAAGGAAAAGGGGGGATGGGGCCTACCTTCTCTTACAGATTATTATTTTGCAGCACAGTTGAGAGCTGTGATATGTTGGTGCAACCCATCATATGACACTCAATGGAAAAACATTGAGGAGCGGGTACTTCCCAACCCCATACAAGCAATTCTGGCTGATAACAACCTGCAAAGGTACATAAATACTATTGATAACCCATGGGTAAAGTTGACTCTTAAAATATGGAAAACTACTATATAAGAATATAATCTAGAGGGAGATATTGCAATTCTTAAATGGTGTGCATATGACTCGGATTTTACATCAAATAAATTGGATGCTAGATTTAAGGACTGGACAGCTAAAGGAATAACAGTTCTTTGCAACATAATGAAAGAAGGAACACTGTTCAGTTTTGAAATGCTTAAAGAGAAACACTTATTAGAAAAACAAGATTTCTATCGGTATTTACAGATGCGACAATATATTAATAAGACACTTAAAAATGTAACCAAGGCAAGTACATGCTTGATAGAGCTCTTTAGAAAAGCATATAATTTAGATAATGGTAGTAGAATCATTTCAAGCACGTATAAGGGGTTGTCAAATCTTAAAACACATTCAACTTCATACATTAAAACAAAATGGGAGAAGGAAGGAGGGATAATTATATCTGAGGAAGAATGGACAACAATATGGAGGTATCAATGGAAGTGTACCAGTTCACAGAAATGGAGGGAGTTTGGATGGAAAAACTTGATAAGATATTTTATTACACCCTCTCAGAAATCCCATTATGATAGTAACCTCCCTGTTTGCTGGAGAAATTGTGGAAATCAAAATGCAAATCATTATCATATTTTTTGGGACTGCCCTGTTATCAAAAACTGTTGGAGGGGGATACACAATGCCCTACAAGACATCTTTAAATATGAAATACCCTTAGAGAGTAAGACCATATATTTTGGATATATACCTCAAGAATGGTTGAAAAGAGATAAATATTTAATGAATATACTGTTAGTGGCTGGTAAAAAGAATCTTACTAGGCTATCACAGGAGAGCCCAACTTTAAATACGTGGATGGAAATTACAATGGACATTTACAAAATGGAGAAGATAACAGCATCTGTTAATCATAAGCTGGAACAATTTGATTCATACTGGGAAAAATGGTTTAACTACATAATGCCTCATAGGCCTGATTTTATTCTCACAAATCAATGAATCTGTTGTAAAAAAAAAAGATCACTCCCTACTTGTACGTAGTTCTTTCCTTTTGCTTGTTTTTTCTTTCCTTTCTTTTCTATAAGTGCATACCTCAGATAAATACTTTGTGGAGATTTGTGATATATATGATTACATGATATATATGTACAATGTCTGAAATACATCTTATGGAAATGTTCGTTCGATGATGAACTTCAATAAAAAAATAAATTACAAAAAAAAAACAAATTATACGATCGTTGGCATTTTTCAGCAGATAGATGATATGGTTTCATGTGAGGACAGTAGGAGAAGGCTTTTTTGTAGTAAACATTTCCTCTTCACTTTCCAAACATTGGACAAAATCCTTCTGGATGTTCCTCCTTCTCTGAGAGACAATTCAAAATTCAAAGTACGTTTATTATCAAAAACTGTTTACTTTATACAACCTTGAAATTCATCTCCTTACAGGCAGCCATGGAACAAAAAAAAGACAATAGAACTCATTAAAAACAAATGAAGACCGTCAAACACCCAGAAAATAAACAAATCGTGCAAACAATAAAGCAAGCACATAGCATTCAGAACTGAAGTTCACAAAGCCAGGCATCACTGCAGCCGATCCAGAGTCCACTAGTTGCAGGCTACATCTTTGGTCTAGCACAGAGACAAACAAAGAGCAGCAAGCCATACCGGACTGTCTCTCACCTCTGACCCTGACACCCTGACCATTTCAATGTGGCCCGGCGCTTGAACCATCCACATCTCGGCTCTGCCCATGGCCTCGTTTTGAGGTCGCAGCTCAAATTGCAGGAGGCATTCCTCTGCACATCAGGGATAAATTTTAAGACCTGAGGATTGTGTACTTATGATATTGAGTTATGACCTTTCTCCTGTGTGATCGATTTGAACAGCTGAGGTGATGATGTGCTACCAAAGCAAATATTTCTTAAATAATTAATCTACTTCAATGCATGCATATTTTTCAACAATGGAGATATCATTTTTGCTGATATAATTGAGAAATAAATTACTATAAATGTCAGAACCTCTGATAGCTGAAGTATAAAGCAAAGGAAAATATTATAGCGATGATTGTTGAGGTTACTGATTTTTTCCAGCTCTTCATAAAACTGTCAGAAGATGGCAGTACATTCACACCACTTACTCCAGGGTTTATCATTAATGAGACAAAAAATATTGTGAAGCAATTAAATTCTCATCCAATGTATACCAGCATAGTGACCTTTTTGACCACTTCAAATGTATTAATGTCATTAATGCAATAAAAGTTATTAATATCAAGAACAGTTACATGTTCACCCATTAATTATTTACATCATTTACATTGCTTTGCCTCCGTTCAATCTAGTTCTTTATTACAGACATTTCTCTGTCCACTGCAACAGCAAATGACACAAATCTATTGATGACTGTTGACAATAATAGTAACACATCCCAGAAAGAAATATAATTCACGCAACACTTTGTTCAGTTTTGTCCCCACTGAAGTAAAATGGAACTACTATTTTACTAGAAACTGCTTTTGACAGGGATGGCAAACCAATTTGACAGTGTGAGTCCAAATAAGCCATTAAGTTTCTAAAAATGTTCTCTCCGGTGCCATGGTATATTTGAGATTATCATTGATTAATGAATTAGTAACTGTTATTATGGACTTTCTTAAGGTAAAAGAAATGAGTGCAGCTGATTATTTATGTGTATTCATTGTTTTAATAATAATAAAAGTTTAATAGAAGCAGATTGCAATAAATGAAGCATTTTACAAAATTTCTTCAAAAATCAATACTAATTTTTGAAAAATAATATAATTTCTAAATGGCATTGCTATTGTATCTCATAGATAAAGTAAGAATACTGAACTTGAAACTTATAAACTTTGGTGCATATTCTTAAAAGTTAATGGAGAGTGAAATAAACACACTTTACTCTCAGTGAGACTTGGATGTTGCTGCACTAATGATGACAAATATTTTCTATTGAGCTGGTACTGGTTGTTCTGAGAGCTATGCACACAGCGTTAGTTTCGTCAGTAAATCTATTCACATAATTAGACTTGACCAAGTTCATCACTGAAAACAATGAGTCACGTGGATATGTCAATGAAAGTACTGTTAATAATGTCATTGCACAATTTTTCAGTGAGTTATGTATTTCAAGAATGAAACCCCAAAGCTTAAACCTCATTGTCTTGATTTTATGCATTGATTCAGTGACTACCTGATCTCTTCTAATATTTTCTAATTTACCTCTTAAATTGAGCTTTGTAAATCAATCAATTGCATTTCAAAATTATCCAAATTTCCAATTCATTTTGTCTAGTGACTGCATACTTCATGAATGTTGCAGTTTCTTCAAAAGACCTGTACTTAGTGAAGCTTAAAGAAAATTGTTCAGTAATTGAACGAATGCTGCTCAAAAATTGCATAGGAAGGCTCTGAAAGTCTGCCTTTTTGTGAACTTCAGTATCTATAGGTCTGAAAATATTTAGAAAGGGCCATGTTCTGCAGCACACTTAAATACTTCCAGTTTGATTTCAAAGGCTTTTATACGAACAGAGGATCAGGAGTTTGCTGTAACTTGGTGTTGAAGTCATTTAAATGTGAGAAGAAATCTGAAAAAAACATCAATCTACAATCCATTCAATGTCAAATAATTCTTGAGAAGACGAGTTTTTTTTGTCAAAAACAGGCAAATTTCATACAAGTACTTGTTAAAAAATTTTAAGGACAGAGCTCTTGTGCACAAGTAGTTCTGTGTGCACTGAATGCATCTTGCTTAGTAAACTGTGAAGTTGTCAAAGTACACCCAGAAATAAAATCAATTACTTTGGTTACAATTTTTGTCATTTCTTCAAATTCCTTAAGGCCATTTTTTGCACATAAAGCCTCTTCAGGTACTGTACAATGAAAGCCCATCAATGAATGTCTTAAGTCCTGTAATTAGCCAAGATTCACAAAACCTGCCTCTTCACCAATTATGCTGGGTGCACCAGTTATTATGGAAACTAATTTTGAAGGGTAACTTGTCAACCAGACAATTCTTCTACTATTTCCTTACATATTTCAACCCCTGTGGTGTCTTCAGGTAACAACACCAAGTTAACCATATTTTTGCATATGTCAGCACTCCTATAAAACCAAGCAATAATGGCCAGCCTAGCTTAGCATGTAAAATCAGTGCTCTCATCAACACAAATGGAAAGAAATTTACTTGTCCTGATAACTTTTGTTAGCTATTCTGCTATGTTTGTTCACAACATTAATATTCTATCTTTTACTGTGTTTCTGCTCTCTGGCAAATCCTTAATCACTGAATATTTTATTCTTTTTCTGGAAAACTGTCAAAAAGGAAAGGAGCACACTCTACCGATGATTCTTTAACATAATCCCCATCCCTGAGCAGTATCTAAGTCGGAACTATCCGAAATAAATATCATCAAAATATTCAACTGCGTTGATTTATTGTCGCTTTCTCAAGAACCATGTTTCTTTTTTAATTTTTATTTTTATTGCAAGGTCATTCATGAATAGTTTCATTATGCTGATTTAAGGAGGAAGTCCTACACATCACTATTTTGGAACATAAAATGGATAATGCTTTATCAATCTTTTTAATCATGCCAAATCTATCTCTCTGCCACTCTTGAAAATCTCTGCTGGTGTATCTGATGTTTTGAACAAGCTGAAAATGGTAAACACAATTTAAAACTATCCCATAGTTTTACTATTATAAATAAAATATTTTTATTGTGATAAAATAAATATTCATGTGTGGAAGTTACAGTAAGGCAAAGATAGCCTGGGGCAGTTGTAGTCAAGTGAGACTTTCGAGTTGAGACTGCTGAAGACATCTCTGCTGAGGGATTGTGTACTCAATTCAAATAAGTGAGGACTCTGTAGTGAGGCTTTTCCAGAAAGGTCTTCCTAAAAGATAGTGTCCCTTTACACAATAGGAGGTGCTGGAGACAGATGAGATCACAGAAGGATATGAGGCATAGCCAGCAACTAAGGCTTTATTGTCTTTACTAACTTCAAAATATCATTGGCTGAGTGATCGAAGTTTTGATTGTCTTTTAACAGCTCTATTATGAATGGCAATGGATCCTGCAAGTATGGAATTCAAACACATACAATTTACAATAATTAATAAGTGTAACTGATAAGCCATTTCTATACAAATTTAGCAGTTTTCTGTTCAGACTACAGAACAGTGTGGGTGACAAGGGCCCATGCTGTTTTCCTTGTGCATAAGTAAAACAAGTAAAAGATGTTATAGTGAGGCTGTGTAAGACATTGGTGGGATGTTATGGTGAGGTTGTATGAGACATTGGTGGGATGTTATGGTGAGGCTGTATAAGACATTGGTGGGATGTTATGGTGAGGTTGTATGAGACATTGGTGGGATGTTATGGTGAGGCTGTATAAGACATTGGTGGGATGTTATGGTGAGGCTGTATAAGACATTGGTGGGATGTTATGGTGAGGCTGTATAAGACATTGGTGGGATGTTATGGTGAGGCTGTATGAGACATTGGTGGGATGTTATGGTGAGGTTGTATGAGACATTGGTGGGATGTTATGGTGAGGCTGTATAAGACATTGGTGGGATGTTATGGTGAGGTTGTATAAGACATTGGTGGGATGCTATAGTGAGGTTGTATGAGACATTGGTGAGGCCAAATTTGGAGTATTGTGTGCAGTTCTGGTCACCTAACTATAGGAAAGATAACAGTAAGATTGAAAGAGTGCAGAGAAGATTTACTAGGATGTTGCTGGGTCTTCAGGAGTTGAGTTACAGGGAAAGATTGAACAGGTTAGGACTTTATTCCTTGGAGCGTAGAAGAATGAGGGGGGTTTTGATAGAGGTTTACAAAATTATAAGGGTATAGACAGAGTAAATGCGAGTAGGCTCTTTCCACTTACATTAGGAGAGATAAATATGAGAGGACATGGCTTTAGGGTGAAAGGGGAAAGGTTTAGGGGGAACATTAGGCAGAAGTTCTTCACTCAGAGAGAGGTGGGAATGTGGAACAAGCTGCCATCTGACGTGGTAAATGCGGGCTCACTCAAGATTTAAGAATAAATTGGACAGGTACATGGATGGGAGAGGTCTGGAGGGCTATGGACTGTGTGCAGATCAATGGGACTAGCGGAATAAAGTCTCAGCACAGACTAGAAGGGCCGAATAGCCTGTTTTCTGTTCTGTAGTGTTCTATGGTTCTAAAAGGATGTTTGAGTCATAAGAGTGAGTGTGTATTGGGCCCAGGTATTTAGTTATTTCATTTCATTACTGGCAATAATGGTTACTTCAATACATGAATATATAGTATTTATTATCACTGAATATCAGTACTCACTCACAAATGACAGAAGAAAAAACATAATTAGAGTAAAGCCAATGCCAACTGCCCAACTGTTTGCTATCAATCAACGTCACATGTTCTCACAACTGTCCAGCTGGCGCCAAGCCAGTATGAGACATTTCTTGTGAAAGCATCTCACTGCTCTCAGGTTACGAAAAAGTAATTTGCTGCTTCACCTGGCAGCAATGATAATCACTATGTATCTTTTTATTACAGGTGGGGTTTAAAGAATCGAGGGGCACCACCACATGCTGTGTGCCAACAAAAATCTTGCATGTGACATCTTGGGACCATGTGCCATAGGTTCGCCATCCCTGGATTTTAATACCTTGCAGTTGAGGCTACACAATGGGAAATTAATCTGTCTGAAATGAAATGATGGGAAAACAAACAAAAAGAAAATGGCCAGTGTCCCTAGTTTCACTCCAATCCTTTCTCACATGGTCCTGGGAGGTTGCAAGGTTCCGTGGCTGAGGCAGGTTTTCTGCGCATGCAGAATCTTCAATGATGGATATTAACCGTTGTTCTTCAAGGACCACTAAAGAATCAAAGGCCATCATGGTCAAGGTAAAGCCTCAGCGGTAGTGGCCAGAAAAATAACAATATTTCCTTTCTTTTTACATATTGTAGCTGTAACTAACTTTGTAGAAATACATATACTTCTCTTTCTTGAATAGTTAACTTGCTGCAATTCTAAACTTTGCCAGGGCGTTGGAGTTAATTTACAATAGGGTACCATTCTGCCATTGAAAAGGTTTCTTCTATCTCCAAATCTTTAGAAATAATCATAACTTTCAGCTTAAAGCATACTGCAAAAGCGGACAATAATTTTCTCAATTGTGTTAAATCAGCAATGTATAAATAAACAAGTCCTAAAATGAAACAATATTTCAATCAAAGCAAAGTTTCTTGTATGTTCCCATTCAGTACATGCATGCAAAACTCCTGCAAACATTGCTAAATCAATCTGACAGCCCTCATTCATTTCCAGTGCTGAGTCTAATATTTAATTTCATCTTAAGGTCAACCATATTAGAAGCTTGTTTACATAGAAAATAGTTTCCCATTTATCAGTAAGTGCCCCAATAGCAGAGCCACCCCTGATTGTAACACAGAAGTTACAATCTCTCAGCATAACCAGTGTTTTAAATAGCAACATAAGCAATGAAGTAGCGGGCTATACGTTGAACTGTATGTTGACTGTTCAGTAATGGTCCTAGGTTGTGCCTTTAAACTCCAGATCCTCTCACTAAAGACAGAAATAGGTGAGGCATGAATAATGATGTAATGAATTTCAAATCTAACTCTAGAAAATTAACATGAATACCACACCAAATCCCCCAGTTTAAATGCTTGAAGACAGACAGGTCAGAGTTTATATCACTCGGGATTGATCACTAGGGTGGATCTTTGTCAATTTAAATCACACTATGCATGACATACAAAATAAAGAAGGACTTCAATTGATCCAGCTTTTGAGCTGTGGCCCTCTATCAGTTCACAACTCGAGCTTCTGTGTCCAATTATGATTCTGGAGATATAATAGAGAATTCCTTTATTGATGGCCTGGGGATGGGAAAATTGGCATCAGTCTATATGTGAGATACAATTCCAGCCATCAGAACACCTTCACCTTGATGCTCAATGACTTTGGTTTACCAGGATGGCCTGATGTCAAGGACACTCACTATCAACTCACCTCTGGAACTCAGTCCATGCTTCCACCAAGGTCATTATGAAGTCTCGAGCCAAATAGTCCCTGATAAAACTGAAAATGGCCATTGGCAGACGCCACCTTGGTAAATGTCACTTGATAAGCGCTGTTGATGACATCTTCCACCTGATTATTGTGTGCTGATTCTGGATGGTAATTCACTGGGTTTTATTTGTCCTGCTTTTATAAATAAAACAAGCCTGGGCAATTTTTCAACATTGATAGGTAAATGCCACTGCTGTACCTGTAATGGAACAGTTTTTCCCAGAGCCCTTGCAGTATTCAGTGATGTCGGCTCTTGCTGTTGTGTGGATCAAATCAAATAGGCTGAAGACTGGCCGATGTGATGACATGGGTCTCAGCAGGAATCGGAGATGGATTTTTTAATTCAGTTCTTTTGGTTGAACAAGCTAAGAATATTTCAGCCTCATTTTCAGCACTCACATGCTGAACTCTGCCACTGTAGGGGATTGCAGTCTCCTCCTTCCTTCACTGGAGGGGGAGGGTGGATGGTTTGACCTATCATGAGATGGTTAGCTGTGTCTATTACATGCAGTTTCACGTAACACACATGCCGCAGCGTCACCGGGTTGGCACTTCACTCTAAGCAATGACTGCTGCTACTCCCATCATGCCCTACTGCACTTCTCATTGGCCAGGATTGATCACCTGGCTGAATAAGGAACGTTATCGTGTCATGGTGTTGCCAATTATGGCAGAGCCTATTTCTGTTGCTCATGGAGAATCAGGATGCAGCTTCCAGATTTACTCGACTTCTATCCAATTTAGCGTGTTTGCGGCTCCGCTCTGCACGTCAGAGGGACTTTAGTTACTTGAGAACTGCGCAGTGGTCACTTACACTATCACACACACATGGGCCCATTACCGGGCAATTGGCAAGGACAACATCAGAAGGCTCATCCCTCATGGTGGCTCATTCACTGCCTGTGCAGAGCCAGCTTGGCATCACGTCTTTCTCGACTTGGCCTGCAATAGTGCTGCCTAACTGTCTCTATCAAATACATTGAAGTCACCCACCCATAATAGGTATTACTTTCAGTGCTTTTCTCAGACAGGACGGTAATTGGTAGGAAGATTCCTCTCATGCTCTAAGAATCCAGGACTACTGCTTTCCTAAGCAAAGTATTACTGCTGTTCCCACCTGAGGGCAATCAACAATAGTGATAGAAGGGTCCAGCAGTTTGATACAGTGAGTATGGTTCTGTCAGGAACAATACTGTCACTTGATGATGTGTGGGACTGGATTCTGCATATAGTTGAAAAAAGAGCTTTGGGCAAGGCCAACTGCACTAGCAATCTAAAACCACAGGCAAAGTAATGAGACTGAAGAGCAACAGGTCCCTGGGCCAATGCCCTGTGTCCTGCGGTCTTAAAGGAAGGGGCTGCTGAGATGGTGGGGTTTTGGATGTAATGTACCAATATGGGGAGATCACAGAGGACAGAAAAATCACTAAATACAATGAATAAAGAGAGTCCAAAAGCAGGAAACCGTAGTCTTTACTTGTCATTGAAAACATACTGGAAACCATTAAGGAAGCAAACTTGGGACACTTAGGAAATCATAATACGTTCGGGCAGAGTCATTACATTGCATAAATTTACTCAATTTCTTTGAGGATATAACAAGCAAAGCAGATAAAAGGGAATAGATGGATCCAGTGTTTTTGGATTTCTGGAAGACATTTGATAAGGTGCAACATGAAAGGTCACTGTTTGAATCATTTGTGTCTAAATCCATTGGGTATAGAAAAATGAAAGGTGATCTCACTGAAGCACAACATTCTGAGGGGTCTAGACGGGGTAGATGGTGAAAGGACGTTCTCAGTAATGGGGATATCCAGAACTAGACAGCATAGTTTCAGAATAAAGGATTGACTTAAATGGGTAAATGTGAAAAGGAAATTCTCCTCTAAGAAGGTTATGAATCTCTCCGAACATCTTCCCACGAGAGCTGTAGAGGCTGAGTTACTGGATATATTCAAGGACAGAGACTGACAGACATTAAATCTACAAGAGAGATGGGAAATAATGCAAAAGGGATGTTGAGGCTAAAGCTGGCTCAGCCATGATTTTATTGAATAGAGGTGTAGGCTTAAGGGGCCTATTGGCCCATGTTGTGATGTTGAAGTTGATAGAAAAATCCAATAATAATCTAAAATGAACAAAGGAATATCAGAGACAACTGAATGATGATCCAACATTGAAAAGAACTCTCAGATTTGAAGAACATGGGGCATTTCAGGAAGAATAATGCAAATGAAAATCATCTTAGACTGGAATGATTTCTAATAAAACTAGTAGAACTAGTAAGACCAAGATGTGAAGTTTATGTCGATTCTGATGTTTCACTGTGCAGTAAAAGATCCAGACAAACTTACTTCTAAGTGGAAAGATCCTCTTGTGATTGTAAGATAATAATTTGGTTCAAGGGCTCATACCGAGGTTTTAAGAAGGGAAAAAAGTAAATTAACTTAGCCCACATACTTAAGGTAATTCTCTGACAAGTGTCCTATTACAAGTTGTCTCCAGGTAATGAACAGGTTCCATTTTTACAGACATCCATGAGACAATTATGTCCATAAGTTAATACAAGCACAAAAATCACTCAATGTTAACCATACCTCCATGGTATTGTGATGAATGGCATCAAAAACAACTAAGCTGATAAAAAAGACAGAGAGAGGAAACAAACGTCAGTATGTAGGATCTGCATTCTGTTTCTCCATCATTTTGTGTGTACAGTATGTATCTTGGGCTTTTGAATTTCATATGATAGAGCTCATTTATGTTTAATGGGTGTCCATGACTCAGGTGTTCTCAACCAGAGAATGGTATCTCCATTATATGTTATCGTGATAAACTATTTTTGACAATGTGTCTTTTTAGGTTAATGTTCATCCGACATTCCCTCACAGGATGTCAATTGATGATTTGTCTTCCAAAGGATAATAAGGTTGATTTGGAAAGTGACAATCAAAATGAGCTTCCAAGACATAAATTACTGTTTGGGCTTCTGCTTTGGGATGGTCTTTATAGTGCTGGATAGTGTTCCAGGGATTATTATTATTGTCTGTGCATTTTGTCTTCAGAACAGCTAAATGAGAAAATATTTTATTGTTCTTACTGGAGCAGCCAGGATTCTGTCTTTGCTTATTTTCCTTTGATACTTCTATCTCATTCAGCTTCTAAATGTGTCCATGTTGCCACTCCACATCAGTATGAGAATACATTGAACATAGAGCAGTACAACACAGGAAAAGGTTACCAACCTAACTAATCCCAGTGTCTGCTCATGTTCCGCAGTTCTCTGCCTCTTCGAGTGTCTATCTAAATTTCTCCTTAGGCATTATTGTCATATCTGCTTCAATCTCCTCGCATCACATACCAGGCACCTACTACTCTCAGTGTGTAAATTAACCCTCCCTCACTTTAAAGCTATGCCCTCTAACAGTTGACATTTGCACCCTGGAAAACTGACTCTGTTTACCTCTCAGCCACTGACATGCCAGATAAAACAATTCGAATTTGCCCGATTTCTCCTTGTAGCTAATTACTGTGCAATTTGGGCAATATCCTTGTAGGGTAGCACACAGAACTGCACACTCCAAATAATCCAAATGTGGTCTATTAAAGTTCTATACATTTGCAACATGACTTTCTAATTTTTGTACTTAGAACAGCATTGAACAGGCCATTCAGCCCATGGTGTTGTGCCAATCTGGATGCCAATTCATGCTAAATGACCCCTCCTGTGTATAGATCCATATCCCTCCATTTCCTTCAGATTCATTCATCTATCTGAAGTCTCTTGAACTCCACCAGAATGCTTGATTCCACTACCATACCACCCCATTCCAGGCATCAATCATTCTATGTAAAAAAAAATCGTCTCACCTCTGACCTTAAAAACATGTCCTCTGGTGTTAGACATTTCTACGTTGGGGAAAATATTCGGACCATTTACCCTATCTATGTCTCTCAAAATTTTTAAGATCCTCTTAGCCTCTGATGTTCTAGGGAGAACAACCCAACCTTTCATTATGGCTCATAATCTCTAATCCAGGCAGCATCCTGGAAAATCTCTTCTGCGTCCTTTCCACATCCTTACTATAATGGAGCAACCATGCGATACTCAAGAGTGGCCTGTCTGAAGTTTTATACAGCTGCAGCATGACTTCCTTACTCTTACACTCAACACACTTACCAATGAAGGCATACAGCTTCTTTACTACGTTATCCACTTTCAGTGAACTATGGACCTAGACCTCAAGATCTCCCTGTATTTCAATGCTATTTAGTGGTTTACCATTAACTGTATCCTTTCTCCTTTCACTTGATGCCACAGTGCAACACTTCACACTTACCCAAACTGAACTCCATCTGCCACTTCTCTGGTCATGTCTGTAACTAATCTATATCCACTGTATTCTTTGATATTCTTTTACGCTGTCTACAACTCCACCAATCTTGGTGAGATGTGTAAACTTGCTAATATACCCATCTACATTTTCAACCAAATAATTCATATACTGTACGTACATATCACAGACATCAGAGGACCCAGCCCCAAACTTTTCAGAACACTTGATCATGGATCTCCAGGCAGAATACCAACCTTCCACCACTATCTTCAAACCTGCAATTCACCCTGGATCCCATGCATCTTTATCTTCTGAATCAATCTACCTTGAGGAACTTTATCAAATGCTTTACGAAGGTCCATGTTGATAATATCCACTACCTAGCCTTCATCAAGTTCCTTTGACACCCTTTCAATCACTGACCCGACAATGAGGTCTGGCGTGTGCTCTCCCAACTTCCTTTTCCTTAAGTCCACAATCAATTCCTTGGTCTCGCTGACATTAAGTGCAAGTTTGCACTCAACCAGCTTGTCGGAATCTAAGATTCTGTCAACAACAGTGATGGCATATGCAAATTTATAGGTGTTTGAGCTGTGTCTAGCCACACAGTCATGAGTATAGAGTGACATATTCATTCAGATCTTAAGAGAGTCGCTGAATGTTTTCCAGTTCACCATTCAAAGCAGTCCTGTGAAAGCTCCTCCACCTCTCTTGACCATTCCTTTGCGGTCTTCACTATTGTTGCTGTGGTCCTCAGACTCTACTCATACACTGGGAGAAGGAGAGCAACCAGAGTTTTGGACTTGCCAAAGCACGAGCATAGGATGGCGCTGTGAGTGTTATTGCTTAGTGGTGTAACAGTGATTAAGTGTGTTGACTCCTCTAGTTCCACAGGTGACGTGCGGGTAGTATTTGGTCAGAGAGTTCTTCTGTTAGAGATAGGGTGCACTGTCTCATAACTGTTGATCACAGTGCTCAGCTCCTCCAGTGCCAGCTTGATGTTTGCCAATGATGCAAAGCACACTGTAACCATGTTGATGGCAGAGAACTCCCTTGGCAGATAGAATAGTCAACACTTGACTGCCAAAACACTCCCCCCAAATACTTTACTATAAAAGGTGCTTTTGAAATGCAAGATATTATGTGATTATGAATGAAATAAATTTTGAAATCAAAAATTCAAATGAGGCAGCATTATCTTTATACTAGAGGTGCAGCACAATAGAACAATTCAGAGATAGATTTTCACATGAAACTTAATGTACTTTTAAATAACAACTCTGAAAGCTAGCAGTTCGAGGTTAATGCAGGAATATTGTATATCTCCTGGGATATTATAATTTTCATATTAATATCTTACTGGGATGAACAGAAGGAGCCCAATTCACCATAAGACAGGTTTGTTCTGCAGAAAATCATCATGGGAATAAATTCAGGCACCAGCATTCAGTCAAAGTGAAATACCTTGCTCAAAGTATGTGAAGAGACATTTTGAATCAGTTTGGCTGCCATATCATATCACGCTCAAAATTTAATGGTAAGTTGGTTTATTATTGACACGTGTAGTGAAAAACTTGTCTTGCAAAAACTATTCACAGAGATAAATTCAGTACAACAGTGCATTGAGGTAGCACAAGGTAAAAACCGAGTACAAAGAGTTACTGTTAAAATATAGAGCAGGTAGACAATAAGGTATAAGGTCTTAACAAGGTAGATTCAGAGGTCAAGTGTCCATCTTATATACAGAGGAACCATTCAATAGTCTTACAAACACAGGGTAGAAGCTAACTTGGAGCCAGTGATATCCATTTTCAAAACTTTGTATCTTCAATCCAATAAGGTGGGGGTAAGAAGTGGGAATGTCTGGTGTGGGAGGGATCTTTAATTACATTGGCTGCTTTACCAAGGCAGTGAGAGGTGTAGACAGAGCCCATGGAGGGGAGACATACATGCTGTCTGGGCATCCTTGAGTTGTGCAGGTGCTGTAACAGGGTCTACTGTAAATACTTTCTCATTAAACTACTTAGCAGAGTGTGACATGCAAGAATATCATACACTTTGTCAATATCCACTGTTAGATATGCAGTTGTTTCTCCATTTTGGGAGGAGTGACAACAATTTGCAGATTTCCCCCGTGCTTTAAAGTGTTATAAAGAGAAAATGCAGTGCAGGTAGACAATAAGGTGCAAGATCATAAAGTAGTAGGTGATTCCACCAAGGGTCTATATCAAAGTTTGAAGTAAATTTATTATCAGAGTACTATACATATATGTCACTATATACAAACCTGAGATTCATTTTCTTGTGGACATATTCAATAAATCTATAGGATAATAACCATAACAGAATCAATGAAACACCACCCAACCAGGATGTTCAGCCAGAGTGCAAAAGACACCAAGCTGTGCAAATACAAGAAGAAGAAGCAACAATAATAAATGATAAGCAATAACTATCGAGAGAATGAGATGAAGAGTTCTTGAAAGTGAATCCAGTAACTGTGGGAACATTTCAATGAAGAAGCAAGGGGACCATTCAAAGGTCTGGATCCTACTTTACAACGATCACAATATTAGTCAGTTCTCTAACATGCACTTAAAGGAAATCATTTTAATCTCCTTTTTGTTCAATTCATTGGATGAACAAATTGCAGTATAAACTGATTCCATTGTGTAATCCAATCACTTTAAGGATAATGGGGGGAAATAGCTTCCTGACATTAACACAGGATTGATTGTGCACATCGACTATTGATCACACTAAATATTAAATCTTGGCAAGTTAAATTGGTACATTTTTGCCCTCATTTAGCATTTATAGAACTAGCAAACATGTTCTGTGCTGTGAGTTTACATTGCTAAACAATACCTCCAGATTACTGATGGAAACCCTGTGTTAACATATAGACACAGAACAGTTATGCAACAGCTTGAATATATTACGTTCCCGGACACGTCATCAAATTTTAAAAACAATGCTGCAGAAAATATTCTGCTTCTAATTGATTTGTAACTATTTCCAGTAGGCTAAGGTTTGATAGCCCAAAACTTTTGCAAACTGCTCAAATCCCAACCCACTTAAGCTTTTACCTTGACACCTTGAGATCTGCAGGGTTTTGTCAATCATGAATTCCATATAAATACTTTTGAAAGATGTTGATCCAGGCTCCTTAAGGTTGTTACAGCCGGGGTGGTAATGGGAATAAGCTCCCACTATCTATTAAATGCTCCCAATGGCAGGTGTCTCAAATAACCTCTGACAACTAAGTTCAGCTCCTGGTCTTCATGTGTGGCTTAGCTATTAAGCCCAGCAGAACAGTTTCTACTGACAGGAGAAGGAGCAAAGGTGGATTACTGGCGCCTTAAAACTTGTCTCTTCGGGCAAATGGGGCTCATTAGCCCCATGATGGCAACTCACCTAGAAGGAAAATTCTGAGCTCTGCTACCTTGCAACTATACCCTCTCACGGGGAAGGCTTCAGGAGTAAATCCCAAGGAAAAATCTGGAGCAGGTGTCCATCAGGCAACCCAACACTGAGTTCAACGCTGACTGGAACTGCGTCGGTCTCTGCCATTTTTGGATTCGTCAGCTACGTGGAGAAAGGTATCTTGCTACATGGGCAACAGCTTACTCTACTTATCATACTGCCCTGGTTTGCATAGTGATTTGCTCATCATGTTGACAGCTGGGATGCAACATTCATGGTCAACCCCGACCAACAGAGTCCTCCATGTTGATGCAATGTCCCTGGTTGAAATGGCTACCAAAAGTTTTAATTTTTGTGAAGATCTGACGTTAAAGAGTTATTAATCTTATTAAAGTGTTTTATTTCATCTGAAACACACACCAAACACTTATAAACAATTAAATACATGCAATTCCAAAAAGTCTAAATTACCTTATACTCGTTTGTCTCATTTGCTTGAAATGAAGTCACTGAGAGAGTGCCAGGCCTCATTTGGCTCTGATTCAGATTACCCACTGTTTCTGGACATGGAACCTAGCATTGCAGTACTGTTGGGGAAGCAGTGGGAATCAACTGTGCTAAAGTTTGGAATTTCACTGCTTGCATACAATTGCAAGAGGGTTTTGAACTTCAGAAAATTTCTAAACAATTTCAGTCATTGTAACTTACATTGCCCTGTATCTTAAAATAATTAAAGAGTGAGGGGGTAGAATTACATTGCTCATGTTGGCTGTAACTATCATACCAGTCCGCAAAAAAAATTTCATTATTAGCAAATGGTAGAATCAAACAATCAAATGTTTATGTGGGCCCAGCCTAAATTAATTTGGCTTCAGTTGATCAATAACCATGATGAGTCTCCAATCAAATCTTCTTTTTGCCCTTTTATCAATAATTTAAGTGTCTTGCTGCATAAACACACATATTTTACTTGCAAAAACTCCTGGTTGATAGGCAGGTTTAGAATATAATAGGTGCCCTACTCAATGTCATGCACTGACTTACGTCATTTCTCACTTACGTGAATGATTTACTTTGGTCCTACACCCTACAAACAAATGCACTGCAGTGGTATATCGAAGTACCGCATCCCCAAACTCTGCCATCAGGAAATGGAAGGACAGGAGATGCAATGGAAAGTGCCTGCAAATTCCCCTGCCATTCTCGACTATATTGGAAATGTACTATTGTTGTCATCATTGTCAATATAAATTCAAGAACTCTCTATCATAAAAACATTGTACAAAATACCTTAACAACAAACAGATGTAAGTCAAGGCAATTACCCACTGCTGCCTTCTTTGGGGCCATTTGGATTGAGAAACAAATAGTGAATTGTCAGATTTTTTTTGTAGTCATAATTTTACAGCAAGTATGGCTTGCCTTATATGATTATTCCAAAGGCACGTACACTGTAGCATTTTAATTCAATTTCTTTTCTGCTAATCTTTTTAGAAGGGTCAGTGGGATTAGTGTATTTTACATAGCTGGATAAATTTGCTATCACAATGGACTATAAATGACCTAAAAGTAAATGAAGAGACTTTATTTTAAAGCTATGTTTCTTGTCAGGATATAAGAGTTAATCATTCTTCAGAACAGATGATCACATTTCTTACAACCAAGTAGTCTTAGTCCGAGGGTTAGAATCAGTCATACTGTTCTGCCTCTCGAGGAGTTGTTCATTGTGTACAAACATCACTTCCTGTTTGTAAGCTGTTTTTACATTATTTCCTGTGCAAGTTAAAATTTGGATTTCAACTTCGAGGAAACATGTTAGAATGACATCTATTTCCATTCACTCTTTACTTGCCTTTGAAATAGCAATATCTGAGAGTCTTAAGCTTTCTTAATATCAGAACGCATTTAGCAGATGTACTTTGAAGGAACTATTATGTTGATCATTCATCATTAAGTTATTGCTGTTGCACAAGTTTATTTTAGTCCACGGCACAGCGACAGAATGCCGCACGTGTATTACCTTGTTTAATGCTGTTAGTGAGAATAATAGTTATCAATAATATTAGTTTATTCTGTGTTTTACTTAACTTTCTGAAATTTCACAAACTTTTCACATTTAAAAACCCTGAAGAAAGTTTCCAGCTCAGATGATTTTTGAGAAGGTGTTTAACTGCCTGCCTAACTTTGTATGCAATCCACTGTGAGGGCAGCAGGGTGAAAATGTCACTCCTTAAGGACATAGCTCACAAGATCCTCACACTTGACTCATCCACTGAGATTCTGCTGTTGCTTGGCAGAGACACCATCTGTGGACCTGGGTTGGGTCACAGTGGGTGAGATCTTGCTTGATGGTACTCATCAGTCCACTCTCAGCACATTTAAGACTAATGTGCAGAAGAATAGGCACCCAAGTCATTTCAGACCCTGTGAGAGTATAATTGATAAGAAACTGAAGATTGTAGAAGTAACCAAAGACAGGCTTTGTAGTGGTTGGCACACATATATGCAATCTCAGTGCAGAGCAACTGGATCAGGCAAACGTTAGAATCCTTCTTGCTGTTCAAAGACAGGTGTATGCTGAGGAAGAACAATGTATCACCAAGCAGGTACCAATTCTAATCAAAAGTTACCTTAGTGAACTCTTTCCTTTTCTTGACTCTGAGGGGCTACAGCAAGTTGGAGGATGTATTAAGAAGGCACAACTCACTTCAGAGGTGCCTCACCCGATGGTCATTCTGGGTGTGCATCATGTCCGATCTGCTCATGAGACATCACTGAAAGTACATCAGCACTGATGACATTTTCGAAACAAGAATGGTTGAAGACTGTGCAGTAAGACTGTTTTCAAGACCAGTTTCTGAGACTATCCTTTTTTGCCAAAGACTTAATGAAATGATCATTTGACTTTTAGTTTCAGTAGATAAGTTTGACATCATGGTTATCAGGTGCACAATGTTCGGCCTTTGGAGGCGCTGTTTGTTTTGTACAAACAGCACTTCCTGGTCACAAGCTGCTTTTTACATCATTTCCTGTGGGGTTAATTTGGATTTTGACTTTGAGCAAACGTGGTAGAAGATTATCCATCTCTATCCATTCATTATTTGCCATTAAATATTTGAGAGTCTCAAGCTTTAACATCAGTAAACATTTAGAAGATGTAATTTGAAGGAACTGTGAAGTTTATCATTCACTGCTATCATTCCACCACACGTTCACTCTCATCCACAGCATAGCTATAAAATGTTGCATGTATGTATTACCTTGTTTAACACTGATCGTGAGAATAATCAATAATATTAGTATATTCAGGCTTGCAATAATTCTGTATTGAATCTAACATGTGTTTTACTTAAGTTTCTGCAGTTTCACAAAGTTTTCTCATTTAAAAACCCTGAAGAAAGCTTCTGGCTTGGGAGATTTTTGAGAAGGTATTTAACTCTCTCCTTAGCTTTATACGCAATATACTGTGAAGGCAGCAGACAAATAATTCTCAAAGTGCGTGGTTTGATAAATTATTTTTATTTTGCATCCATTCAATATAGAACATTTTCATGATAAAAAAAGACTATTGCTGATTAAGAAAAAGAGACTACTGATGTAATCATCAGAGAATGTTCACAAAACATTTGATTTAATGTTCAATCATCTGATGCAGCGATACATCATGAAGTCTATAGTGGTACATCTAGGAAATTTACCAATTGAACTTTCTTCCACTGGCGTGTAGACTTTAATCTGCCTCATGTGTGTGTCTCTTCCATTCTGATGATTGGCTAGTACAGCAATCTGTATCATAAACGTACGGATTGGCTTCTTGTTGATATCAGTGAGTGGAACGTGAATCCAGCCGCTGGGCTCCACCAGTTCCAATTGCTGTAGTTAAATTAGAAACAAGAGTTTAAACACTGTTTCCATCTTATTGCAAGCATAGACAAAATAACTCCAGTATGCTAACAGCATATGAAAACAAATAAGTGCAATGAGAATATGACCTTAGAACTACTCAATTTTTAAATCTGTAAGTAGTTCCATTATGCATTATTGTAGTTTAAGTTCATCAGCCACAGACCTTAAAATATAGTGGAAGCTACATACAATTTATTTTACAAAAACTAAAATGTAGCAGATAGAAACGTAAGAAAAAGACTACTCACAATACAAGATTAAAATGATACAACTACATCTTTGCTTCAAAATGTAGGAGATCCAAAATTGGCATCACATGTATTAGGCACAACTATCGAAATGTGCCTTTGAGTCAGAAGATTATGGAATAATGCCTCAAGCCAGTGAGTTGAACATAAAGATCTCAGATACCCATCCTGGTATTGCACCAAAGGTGATCTGGAGCCACCTGTGCCCTCTCAGGTCAATTTTAAAAAATTACAAGACACTATAATGCAAGATGGCTAGCCATGGTATTGTGGCCAGGATTTACCCCCTCAACCGGTATTACAAAAACAGAATATCTGACCAATGACAAACATTTGGTTGCAGGTTTTTGCTATGTAAAAAAATTAAAAGCTGCAATTTCTACATTCAAAAGTAGTTTACTGGCTGTGAAACACTTGTTGCAGGCTGAGACCATAACCTGCATTATAAAATGCAAACCTCCCTTTGTTCTTTTTTAAAGATCAAGAGCAGCAAAGAAATTTATTCTGAAAAATCATTTGCCAAGACAGCTAACTGCTCTCTCCCCACCCCGCACAGTTGCTGTCTGACCCCTTAGTATTTACAACATCTTCTGTTTTTACTAAAAACTAGTATCTGTGTTTTTCTTTTATGATTACAATGTGAGGGAGATTTTTAATTATATTACATTAAATTCCATTTGTGTACCTTACCAGCTGGAATTCAGGGAATGGCTGAAACTAACTGGAAATCAGGAAATAATGTAAACTTAGTCACAAATTCCACCCACTGTAGTCATTTATTTAAATGATGAACAACAATGGGCACACCAGTAGTCTCAGGCTTCCAGTCTGAAAAATAACATTCCGTCATCACTCTGCTTCCCAACATCAAGCCAATTATGTATTCAATTAGACTGATCTCCTTGGATCCCATGCAATATAACCTTCCAGCCTTGCCTTCCATACAGAACCTTGTCAAAGGCTTTGCTAAGGTCTATATCGACATTGTCCACCACTCTCCCATCATCAAAACGCTTGGTTACCTTTTCAAAAAAAAACTATCAGATTTGAGAGCGACAATTTCCCCATACACAAAGCTTTGCTGACTATCCCCAATTAGTCCTTACCTATCCAATGCTGGTAGATCTCAGAAACGCCTCCAGTAACTTGTTCAACACTGATGTCAGGCACACTGGCCTATAGTTTACTGTCTTGTTTTTATTTCCTTCCTAAGTAACAGTATAATAACACTCTCCAGTCTTTTGGAACTTCACCTGCAGTTAAAGATGATTCAAAACATCTCTGCAGAGATCTCTGCAATGTCTTCCCTAGCTTCCTACAAAGTCCATCTCTTCCACAGATTCTTTCACAATTGAGCATTTCTCCAGGGGCATCAGCCTAGATTTTAAGCTAGCTCCAAATTAGAACTCTAACTCATAATAATAGTAGTCTTGCCTCAGAGTTACCGGTATGTCACATTGACTGATTGGTACTGGGGCAATAAACAAATGAGAAGCTGGCCGTCACAAGACTGTCTTATGCTCAAATCCTGAACAACCAAAGATCTCAGGATAAAGTGAAATAGAGGAAGTGGTTATGGATGAGGTATGGAGGGAAAGGAAGGAAAAAGAGAATGCTATGATGGAACAAAAATCTTGCACCTGCACAAATAAAAATGGAAGTATTATGTGAACTCAAACATGTTAAAATTACTGTTTCAATATCCTGGATGACTTCAACAAAAATATTGAATAAAACTTCACTTTTCCATTAGGAAAGATGAACAAAAGTACACCATGTATATTTTACTTGAATATCAGAGTACTGCTAGAGGGTATTTAAGCTGACCATTCTAACAGCTTGTAACCAAAACATATTCATTGTGTTGAATTAAAATTATTTAACTTGGCTGTATAAAGCCAAATAGACTTTCAACCATAATGAATTGCCCATGCACTGTTTTACTACAGGAAGATTTTCTTGGCAAACTTTTTAAGCAATTGATTACATTTACATATCATTCTTTAAGCCAGTTTTAATATTAATGTAAAACAGCCAAGTTTCTGTTCATAAATTGAATACAAACATTGAGTACTGGGTATCAGTTTAATGTATTTCCATTGGCATTAAAGTGAGCTTCAAAGTAAAATCTGCAACTTATTTTTAAGATTAAAACTTCTTACTTGTCTGAAAGTAGATTATACACAACAAACGTGAAAGTTTAGGTATATATGATTACATCGTTTTCTAAGGTCATTTGGGAATTCAGAATGGATTGAGTTCACAAAATGGAGACAATAGTAACATTTTCCAAGTGGTTGAACGCCTATTTTGAAACTGTAGACAGCCTATAACAACCCATTATAAATTAGCATAACCTGCCACCCACATTGCTGAAGAAACAGCTTTCCAACACATGCATTAAGATAAAAACCTACTAAATCCTTTAACACCCATTCACATATTTACGACACTTCATTTAGTTGAAAATGCAAAAAAAAGCTTTCTACAATGAATCTACTCTGTTGATGGATCAATTGCGAATTCAGCTGCTGTTGAAGATTCATGACTAAAAGCACTTTAAAAACAAAACTGCTGAGTATACTATATTCTTTATATCACCACTTGTGGAACACATTTGATGATTTAAGAAAACCTACCAGAAGTTCCCACAGCTTGTGGATACAGTATTCAATGCTCAGAAACGCAACTGGTCACAACCAGTGCTACAGCCAGCTAGTTCCCTTTATTCTCATTTCATTTCACTAAGAGCAGCTGAACAGACCCCGAAACAGTAAATTTTACTGGTAAGTACATTTAAAATGAGCATGTACTTCAGTAACTACAGAGAATTGGGAGAATATACTTCAAAGAATAAACGATGTGAAAATAAGATTACAAGTTTACAGATGCTCTTATTTTACAAGTTAAAAAAAACACATGCGACTCATATGAAGTCTGCTGCAATCACCTTATAGCCATACAATGATTCAATCCAAAGGACAAATAAAAGCTTTTAGGATCAGAATCAGACTTATTATCACTGAAATAAGGCATGAAATTTGTTTCATGGCAGCAGTGCTGTGCAAAGACAAAATAAATAGTATTGTAAAAAGGAATAACAAGATGGTATTCATGGACTGTTCAGAAATCCAAAGGCTAGAGGGAAGAAGCTGTTCCTAAATTGTGAGCATGGTTTTCAGGTTCCTTTACCTCATTACTGATGGTAAAAATGAGGATACAGGTGAGGGTCCTTGACAATGGATGTCTCCTTCTTAAGACACTTCTTCAAGAGTCTTCGATGATGGGGAGGGTGGTGACCTTGGAGCTGGTTGAGTTTGTAACCCTCTTGCAATTCCGTGCATTGGAGACTCCACACCGTCTGTAATGCAACTAATCAGAATGCTCTCATTGTACAGCTATAGAAATTAGTACGAGTAGTGAAAAACCAAATCTCAAACTCCTAACAAAATAGAAATGATGTGCCGTTTACATGATTGCACTAATGTGTTGGGCCCAGAATAAATACTCTGAAATGGTAATGTCCAGGAATTTCAAGCTGCTCTTTCCACTTTGATGCCTCACTAAGAACTGGTGTTCTCCCAACTTCCTTTTCCTGGTGTCCACAATCAGTTCCTTGGACTCACTGATGTTAAAGGTGTCCACAATCAGTTCCTTGGACTCACTGATGTTAAATGCTAGGTTATTGCTACACCACTGAACCAGCTGATCTAATTCATCCCTGTAAGACTCTTCATCTGAGATTCTGCCAATAATGATGTCATTAGTAAATTTTCAGCTGTGCTTAGTCACACAGTCATGAGTATAGAGGCAGTAGAGCAATGGGCTATGCACACATCCTTGAGGTGCACCTGTGTTGATAGTGTACAAGGATAATATGTTATTACCTATCTGCACTGACTGTAGTCTTCCAACAAGGAAAGAGTATCCAGCTGCTAGGGAAGTACAGAGGCCCAGGTTTCCAAGCTTGGTTATTAGTACCAAGGAAATGGTGGTATTGAATGCCAAGTTGTAATTGATAAGAAGTAGCCTGATGTATGTCTTGTGGTTGTCTAAGTGCTCCAAAGCAGAGTGGAGAACCAGTGAGATAGTGTATGCTGTGGTAGGCAAATTGCATCAGTTACAAGTCCTTGTGTTCAGATCCTGGCCAGGTAGACCCATCAGGGTCTGAAAACTTGGGAGGGTTTACCCACTTGAAGGATGTTTGGACATTGACCTCCAAGACAGAGATTATAGGGTCGCTAGATGCTCTGGGGATTCACACAGGTGTAGTGCAATTCTTCCTTTCAAAGTGTGCATAAAAGTGCACATTGGGGAGTTGAGCATCACTGCCATTTATGCTGTTATGTTTCACCCTATAGGAAAAAATGGCACAAGAAACCTGCCACAGCTGGTGTGCATCCAATTCTGTCCCTAGCTTCACTTGGAGTTGCCTTTTCACACTCACAATGGCTTTCTGTAGGCCATACATGGACTTCTTGTAGGATTCTAGATACCAGCCTTGAAGGTCACAGATCTAGCCCTCAGCAGACTGCAAATCTTCAAGTTCATCCTGGGCTTCTGGTTTGGGGCAACTCGGTATGTTCTCGAAGGCACAAACTCATCCAAACGTGTCTTGATGAAATCAGTGATAGCTATGACATGTTCATTCAGATCTGAAGGTGAATACCTGAATGCTGTCCAGTCCACTAATTCAAAGCAGTCCTGTAAATCCTTGTTTGCCTCACTTGACCATAACTTCATCGCTCTCACTACAGGTAGTCTGCCTATACGACTGGACCTATTTATGTCAGATATTAGATCATATGTTGGGTTGGATTATAGGATATATGTCACAGCAATAAGGGGGAAACAAGAAAAGATCACCAGAGACAATCTCAAGAAATCTAAAGATATGTACGCTTTCAATTTACATTGTAATCCTCATCTTCTAGAATCACACAGTTCATCAGTTCTTTCCTTCAAGTGCATATCTGTATAGTGACAACTTTGCCAAAGAAATGACACAGGAAAGGAAAGAGAAAATAAACAAGATCAAAGAGCAATTACTTAATGATGTTAAACAATCAATACAGCTTCACAGGCAAAGAGCATAAGGCCATAATATAGAGGAGCAGAATTAAGCCATTTGGCCCATGAAGTCTGCTCTGTCACTTCATCATGGCTGATTCAATTTTCCTCTCAACCCACTCTCCTGCCTTCTCCCTGTATCCCTTCATGCCCTGACCAATCAAGAATCTATCAACCTCTACCTTAAATATATATATATATAAATACTTAACCTCCACAGCTACCTGTGGCAAAGAATTCCACAGATCACCACCCTGTCTAAAGAAATTCCTCATTATCTCTGTTCTCAAAGGACATCCCTCTAGTTTGAGGCTGTGCCCTCTGGTCTTAGAATCTCCCACCACATGAATATCCTCTCCATTTCCACTCTATCCTTTCACCTTTCGATAGGTTTCAATGAGGTCGCCCCTCATTCTGCTGAATTCTAGTGGATACAGGCCCAAAGCCATTAAACATTCTTCCTATGACAAACCATTTAATCCTGGAATCATTTTCATGAACCTTCTTTGAACCCTCTCCAGCTCATCCTCTCTAAGATAAGGGGCACAAACCTGCTCACAATACTCTAAGTGAGGCCTCACCAGGGCTTTATAAAGTTTCAACATTACATTTTTGCTTTTATCTTCCAGTCCCCTTGAAATGAATGCTAACATTGCATTTCCCTTCCTTACCAAACTTAACCTACAAATTAACCTTTAGGAAACCCTGCACAAGGATTCCTAGGTCCCTTTGCACCTCAGTTTTTTGTATTTTTTCTCCATTTTAAAAATAGTCATTTTCATTTCTTCTAACAAAGTGCATAACCACACACTTCCCGACACTATTCCACCTGCCATTTCTTTGCCAATGCTCCTAATCTGTCTTAGCCCTTCTGTAGCCTCTCTGCTTCCTCAAAACTACTGTCGCTCCGCCTATCTTCAAACTTTGCAACAAAAGCATCAATTCTATCATTCAAACCATTGACATCTAATGTAAAAGTTGTTCCCAACATAGACACCTGTGGAGCCAGAAAATGCTCCCTTTATTCCCATTCTGTTCCTGCCAATCAGCCACTGCTAGAATCATTCCTGTAACCATGGGCTCAGAGCTTGTAGAGCAGCCTCATGTGTGGCACCTTGTCAAGGGCCTTCTGAAAATCCAAGTACACAACATCAACTGATTATCCTTTGTCTATCCTGCTTGTTATTTCCTCAAAGAATTCCAATAGATTTGCCTGACAAGATTTTCTTGAGGAAACCATGCTATGGCCTATTTTACCATGTGCCTCAATAATCAACTCCAACATCTTCCCAACCAGGGGTCAGACTAACTGGCCTATAGTTTCCTTTTTCTGGCTCTCTCCCTTCTTCAAAAGTGGAATGACTGCTGCAATTTTCCAGTCTTCCTCATTCTTGGACCCAGGCCTGGGCCCCACTGCTTCAACTCTGCCTCACCTCCGCTCACCTTGGTTCTGCCACATCAAATCACCTACAAGTCCACTACTGCAGTGGCCAAACATTGGCTCATTCACCACTCTTGGGCCTAGGACCTGCCACCTCGTTTCATCCCATACACGCCACACCACAACTGGCTTCACTTGCAAGAATTCAGTTCACATTGCAAATATGCTTGATCATACAGGCGATTACAAGCTCAACTCCAAAAGAGTATTGTATCGAGTAGAAGTGTGTTTAATACAATAATTTATAGTTGAATTTGCCACCAGCAAGTTGTTGCTGTGCTTCACCAGTGCCACCTTAAACTGGATTCCACAAAATAACTAAAGAATGCAATCATTTTAAATGTCTGGGACTTGTTTTTTCTTTTTCCAACATATTGAAGAGCATAATTATGTGTAACAGAAGCATAAAACAAATGTAAAAACCATTGAACAAATAAATCCTGTGACCTTTTTAAGTCCACATTTTTAATATTTAATTTATGGAGGAACCAAGGTATATTGTTCATCTCTCAGGTAACAGAAAATGCTTAATGCAAATTACTCAAGTTTCCCACATTGTGTTTCTGCTACTAGATGCTCATTTCTGAAATGAAAGCAATGTAACCCAACACATATTATAGCATACAACTTTGAAGAGAATACTTGATGGGTCACAAGCAAAATTCCCTTCTTGTACCTTGAAAGTGAATTACTTTCTGGAGCATAATTGCACAGGTAGCAATAGTCAATTATTCCCAATATGCAAGAGTGGCTGAACAGAAAATTAGGAAAGCATAAGGGGAGCAACCACTGAAATCTAATATAACTCATAAAATAGTGCAGCAATGACATTTTTCATTACAATACATTTCATGTACAATTTGAATATCCATCAGAACATAGAACAGGGCAGCACAGTGCAGGCTGCTCAGCCCATGATGTTGTGCTGACCTTTTAACATATTCCAAGATTAGTCTAACCCTTCCATGCCACATAGTACTACATTTTTCTTTCATCCATGTGCCTTTGTAAGAGTCTCTTAAATGGCCCCTTGTATTACCCATTCCCACCCTGGGAAGAAGTCTCTGGCTATCCACTCTGTCTTGTACACTTCTATCAAGTTACCTCTCATCCTCCTCCTCTGCAAAAAGCCCTAACCCACACAACTAATAAGACATGCTCTCTAATCCAGGCAGCACCCTGGTAAATCATCTCTGACCTTCTAAAAAGCTTCAACATCCTTCCTATAATAATGTGACTACAACTGAACACAACTCCAAGTGTGGTCTAACCAGTTTTTCTGAGCTGCAACATTACCTCGTGGCTCTTGAACTCAATCCCTTGACTAGTACAGGCCCATGCACCATAAACCTTCTTAACACTATCAACTTGCACTGTAATTCTGAGGGATCAGTGGACATGAACCCAAAATCCTTCTGTTCATCCACATTTAAAAATCCTCCCATTAATCCTGTACTCTACCTTCAAGTTTGACCTTCCAAAGTGATTCACCACACTTTTCTGCACTGAACTCCCATTGTAACCTATGACAATCTTCTACACTATCCAAAACACCACCAACCTTTGAGTTATCTGAACCTTCGTATTATCTGAAAACTTACTATCCCATCCTTCCGCCTACTCACCCAAGTAATTTACAAAAATCAAAACCAGTAAGAGTCTCAGTTCAGATCCTTGTGGAGCACTGATGGTCACTGACCTCCAGGCAGAATCCACTCCATCTATTTCCACGCTCTATCTTTTTGTGGAAAAGCCAATTCTGAACCAACATCAGCAAATTTCCCTGGATCCCATGCCTCCTGACTTTCTGAATGAGTCAACCATAGGGAAACTTGTCAAATGCCTTACTAAAATCCACATACACCATATCAAATGTGTTTTGTCACTTCCTTGAATTTAATCAGGCTTGTGAGGCATGAAATGCTCCTCACAAAGTCATGTCACAAAGCTTCACTATCCCCAATCACATTATGCTTCTGCAAATGCTCATAAATTAGGCCTCTTGAATAGTTTGCCCATCTCAGGCACAAGACTCACTGGTCTATAATTCCCAGGAGTATATCTATTACCTTTCTTGAACAATGGAATGACATCTGCCATTCTCCAACAATCTGGTATTACTTCTGTGGTGTAAGTTAGGCCGCAAAGATTGTCATCAAAAGTACAGCAATTTCTTCCCTTGCTTCCCATAACTTGAGGTATATCCCATCCAATCTGGGAGACATCTATTTTAATGATTTTCTTAAGTTCTACTATATCCTCTTTCTTAACATCAGCACGTTCAAGCATATCAGCCTGTTCTACATTGACCACACATTCGTCAATGTCCCTCTCGCTGGTGAATTCTTAATGAAGCATTAATAAAGAGCCACCCCTACCTTCTCTGACTCCAGTTACCCATTTCTACTTGTATCCTGATCAGTCTTACCCTCACTCCAATCATCCTCTTGTTCTTCACATACATGTAAGACACCTTGGGGCTTTCCTTAATCCTACTTAGCAAAGCCTTCTAGCTTAACCTCCTTCTTGACTATCTTTTAACTCTCTAGAGCCCTGTCTGATCCTTGCTTTCCAAACCTTAAGTGTGTCTCTTTCTCCTTAACTAGATGTTCCACATCTCTGATCAACCATGGATTCCTTCAGCCTATCAATCTTTCCCTGTTTCAGTCAGAAAACCTAAACAGAATGCCATGCAAGTGTTCCCTAAACAACCTCCACAATTCTGTTGTGCATTTTCCTGTGTACGCTTGTTCCCAATTTACGTTCGCAAGTTCCTACCTAATATCTTAATTCCCCCTCCCCAATTAAATAGTCTGCTCCAATCTTTGCCCATGGCTATAGTAAAGGACATGTACCGTAGATTTCGCACTACAGAGCGCACCTGATTAAAAGCCGCTGGCTCTAATTTTAGAAATAAAATCAATTTTGTACTTGTACAAGCCGCACTGGATTTTAGGCCGCACCGGATTTTAGGCCGCACCAGATTTTCGGCCGCAGGTGTCCCACGTTGTAATATGAGATATTTACACAGAAAGATATTACACGTGAGGATTTTTTAACTTTTAATTAAATCCATATGGTAACATAAACAAATACATATTGCAAATGCTTTTTTTCGAACCGTGCCTGTAACGCGGCTACTTTTAAATATACGTTGCGTATACTTTTTTACTGAACAACATTCCAATATCTCCTAACGACTGGTAAAATATATATATACTGCAGCCTACCAGGAAAAGTTATTGATCGCTTTTAACTTAAAAGCAGCGTTTTGGCTCCGCCGCTCGCGTAATGCGCTCGCCCCCCCCGCCTTCCCGTTTATCGCAAACCGGTATTTTTCCCACAAGACGCGGCGAAACCGGGTGTGACGTCATAGCATCCCGGGATGTAGTACAGAAAACAAATATAGTTAAAACACTTCTAACTTTAACTAACAAATGAATTACTAAGCGAAAATATTATAAACTAAATAACTGCCATAAAGGCAGCACAATGCTTTTCTTCGAGTGTTTTCCATGTTGATGAGGGTGAGTACAAATGACTGATTTACAATAATTTAATTGTGAAAGTGCGCTTGATTTATCGTACAATTTCATTGGACCTCTGTGAACTACTCATCAATTTTATTGGTCTACTGTTACGAGGCAAAATGTTTTTGGCGGCATGAAAAAAAATCATGCATTAGCCGCACCGTAGTAAAGGCCGCAGTGTTCAAAGCTGTTCAAAATGTGGGGAAAAAGTAGCGGCTTATAATCCGACATCTACGGTAGTTGTGATCACACTCTCCAAAATGCTCGTCCACTGAGAGATCTGTGATCTGACCAGGTTTATTGCCAAGTAGGGTCTAGAAGGGTCTCTCCTCTAGCCAGCCTGTCTACATACTGTGTCAGGAACACTTTGCAGACACACCTAACAAATTCCACACCATCTAAACTTTTTTTTACTGATGAAATGCCAATCAATATCAGGGAAGTTGAAGTCCCCCATGACAACAGCCATGTTATTTTTGCATCTTTCCAAAATATGACTCCTGATCTGTTACCATTGGGGGGTAGTTCTATAGAATATAGAATATTCCCATTAGAGTGATTGCTCCTTTCCTGTTTCTTATTAACACCCACTGACTCAATAAATGATCCTTCCACAATGTGCTCCCTTTCTACAGATGTGATACTATCCTGGATTAGAAATGGGAACATTTCAGTGATGGGACGAATGAAGTAGAGTGAATTTATACACCCTGCTGATTGAGGGATAATAACTGCTCCTGAATTTGGTGGTGTGGGTCCTAAGGCTCCTATGCAGTGAGAATAGACCATGTCCTGGGTGCTGGGGGTCCTTGATGATGGATGCTGCTATCCTGTGACAGAGCTCCTTGTAGATGTGATCTACACAAGGTTAAGGATAAGGTTTTGAGGGACTTAGAGGCACATGATAAAATAGGGCTAAGTTAGCATGGTTTCCTTAAGGAGAAGTCTTGCCTGACAGATCTGTCAGAATTCCTTGAGAAAATAACAAGCATGATAGATAAGGAGAGTCAATTACCTTGTTTACTTGGGTTTTCAGAATGGTTTTTATAAGGTGCTGCACATGAGCCTGCTAAACAAAGTAAGAGCCCATGATATTACAAAAAAGATACAAACATGGATAAAGATTGGCTGACTGGCAGGAGGCAGAAGGAATAAAGTGGCCTATTCTGGTTGGCTGCCAGTGATTAGTGGTGCTCTGTACGAGTCAGTGTTGGGTCTGCTACTTTTCATATATGATCTCAATGATGGGTCTGAGGCCAAGTTTGTGTATAAAGCAAAGATAGGTGAACGGGCAGGTAGTGGTGAGGAAGCAGGGAGTCTCCAAAAATGTGGCAGATGGAATAGTGCGGGGAAGTGCACTTTGGTAGAAAAAATAAAAGCACTATAAACAGGGATCAAAGTCAGAAATTGGATGTGCAAAAGGTCTTGTGAGTCTAGTGCAAGATTTACTGTTAACTTGCAGACTGAGCTGGCAATAAGAAGAGCAGAAGCAATGCAACCTGAGAGGACTTAAATATAAAAGGCTTTAAAGCGATCAGACCACATTTCAAGTCAAGTCAAGTGAAGTTTACAGCATTGTCATTTACTACAGGTGTATATAACATACATAATGTATGTAGAAACGAGACGACGATTCTTTGAACCAGGGTGTAAAACACACAACACACGATAACCTATGAAGAATAAGATTTACAGATGAATCACACATAAATAACACACTAAAGTGCATTAATATTAAATATTGTAAGGTACAGTTCAGATTAACCAGTGACACTTCGAATATGACGTGGCTGGGAGTTCAGAAGCCTAATGGCCTGAGGGAAGACACTGTTTCTCATCCTGACTGTTCTTGTTTTTAATGCATTGTAGTCTCCTGCCTGATGATAGAAAGTCAAAAAGGATGCTGGATGGATGAGTGGGATCCTTAGTAATACCAAGGGCCCTGCGAATACAGTGCTCCTGATAGATGTCCCAGATGGATGGTAGGGAGACCCCCATAATCCTCTCAGCTGTTCTCAGCCCTTTGTAGAGACTTCCGGTCCAATGCTCGTCTGCTCCCATACCAGATGGAGATGCAACTTGTCAGGATGCTCTCAATGGTGCTTCTGTAAAATGCACTTAAGGAGGGTGGGAGCCTTGCTTGCTTCAATTTTCTTAGGAAGTGGCAGCGCTCCTGTGCCTTCTTTTTCATGGAAGTGATATTAAGGGACCAGGTGAGGTCATCCATGATGTGAACTCCCAGTAACTTGGTACACATTTGGAATACTGTTTGTAGCCTTGGGCCCCGTATCTAAGAAAGGATATGCTGGTTCTGGAGAGCAGCAGAGATGGTTTATGAGAGTGATCCTGGGAATGAAAGGGTTAATGTATAGTGTGTTTAATAGCTCTGGACCTGTACTTGCTGGTATTTAGATGATGCAGGATCCCATTGAAACCTACTAAATATCGAAAGGCCTGGCTTTAGTGGACATGGACAGGATGTTTCCAATATTGGAAAAGTTAGGACCAGAGTGCACAACCTCAGAATAGAAAGACTTCTCTTTAGAACAGAGACAAGTGGGAACTTTTTAGCCAGAGGGTAGCGAATTGTGGGGAATATAACTGCAGCTGTGAAGATTCCTGCTGCACCCGCTGACCCTGTGATCTCTGTTTCAGAGACGAGAGGGCGTACAGGAGTGAGATATACCAACTAGTGGAGTGATGTCACAGCAACGCCCTTGCACTCAACACGAGATAAAAGAGCTACTTGTGGACTTCAGGAAGGGTAAGACGAAGGAACACATACCAATCCTCAGAGGGATCAGAAGTGGCGAGAGAGAGCAGTTTCAAGTTCCCGGGTGTCAAGATCTTTGAGGATCTTACCTGGTTCCAACATATCGATGCAGCTATAAAGAAGGCAAGACAGTGACAGAACTTCATTAGGAATTTGAAGAGATTTGGTATGTCCACAGAAACACTTAAAAACTTCTACAGATGTACCACAGAGAGCATTCTGACAGGTTGCATCACTGTCTGGTATGGGAGGGGGGCTCCTGCACCAGACTAGAAGAAGCTGCACTGGGTCATAAATTTACTCAGCTCCATCTTGGGTACTAGCCTACAAAGTACCCAGGACATCTTCAAAGAGCGGTGTCTCACAGCATCCATTATTAAGGACCTCCAGCAACCAGTGCATGCCCTTTTCTCATTGTTACCATCAGGTAGGAGGTGCAGAAGCCGGAAGCCACACACTCAGCGATTCAGGAACAGCTACTTCTCCTCTGCCATCCGATTCCTAAATGGACATTGAACCCATGACCACCACCTCACTTTTTTTATATTATTTCTGTTTCTGCATGATCTTTAATCTATTCAATATATATTGTGATTTATTTATTTTCTTCTATATTATGTATTGCATTAACTGCTAAGTTAACAAATTTCACGACACATGCAGGTGATAATAAACCAGATTCTGATTCTGAAATGATTGGGTATATTTAATGTGGAGGTTGACACATTCTTGATTAGTAAGGGTGTCAAAGGAATTAGGGAATGGGATTGAGAAGGAAAATAAACCAGCCATGATTGAATGCAGAGCAGACTTGATAAGCCAAATAACCCAATTCTGTTCCTATGTATTAATGCTCTGTATATCAAACACTTTAAACTAATTTTTATGACAGCACACAGCTAACTGATAAATATATATCATTTTAAATTCTAAAATGATCAATTACAAATGAACATATGAAACTTAGCTCTCACTGTAGGCATAAATAACCATGGCTAATCAACAATGTGTATCTGACTTTAAGTCAGTGAATGAGGTACAGTGCACCATCCCCCCACACCCCACATTACAAAGGGGTTGCATTTCAATTAAACCATCCATATTGCATTAACACAAACCCTTTTTACCTCCCTTTTGTAATAACTGGAGATGCATTCCTATAGGAACAATTTCTCTCATCATTAATACCCTTATCGGTACATATCTAAAGGCAGAAAATTGTATTTTCAGCGTAAGAGAAAGGGGTGCTTGATTAACTAGAATGTTTAGGAATCAGTAGCAAAGATTGCCTTGTCAGTTTCCAAAGCAAATCTCCTTAAGTGGCATTCCAGTGTGAAATGGCAAACTGTGATTATTGTGCTTGGGAAACTCATCCAATTTTCTGTATACACTTCGTGTTTATTATCTTCCCCTCCACCACATACACTCTATAAAAGCAAATTTTTATTCTGCATCACAAAGTCTCTTGCAGTGATTTGAGTTCCATAAAGGTGACCTTCCATCACCCAAGCTGCTATAACAGGTATATACCATATAGTGAATCAATCCAAAATTAGTGTCCCCATCTATTAGATATTATCATTAATTCCAGACATTGATTACTGAAAATAAATGTTTTTGCACAAATGATACTTCATGCCCAATACAGGTGTCCCCCGTTTATCGAACGTTCACTTTACGACACCTCGCTGTTATGAAAGACCTACATTAGTTACTTGTTTTCGCTAACAGAAGGTGTTTTCACTGTTACCAAAAAAGGCAGTGCGCGCACTCCCCCGGAAATGCATTCTAGCCAGCATTGCTTAAGCATTAGTGATGAATTCTAAGGTATCGGGAAACTCTAAAAGAGCATGTAAGGGTGTTACACTTAGCGTAAAACTAGACATAATAAAGCATTTCAATCGTGGTGAATAAAGTAAGGATATAGTGAGTTTGACTAAGGGCTTGTGGAAGTTGACGAAGATGATGTTGAAGAGGTTTTGGCATCCCATGACCAAGAAATGACAGATGAAGAGGAAAATATAACAATTGAAACCAAACGCAGTAGCGAATGGCCCGAAAGTGAAGTCGTCCAGGAACTGAACGTGAAGCAATTGCGTGAGATTTTCACTGCGATTGACAACGCTGCAATGTTTGCAGAAAAGTATGACTTTAATTTTGAAAGGGTACATAGGTTTAGGGCATATTTGCAGGATGGTTTGAGTGCTTACAAAGAACTGTATGATGGAAAAATGTGCGAGGCTAAGCAGTCAGGAAACTGTCGTTTTTCAAGCCTTCCACATCAGCCACAGCAGACGACGAACCTCGACCTTCGAAATCGAGACAGGCAGACACAGAAGAAGGTGACCTGCCTGCCCTGATGGAAACAGACGACGATGAGATGACACCCCAGTCTCCTCTACCTCCCACCACCCCAATCTCTGACGAATCAGCCTAACACACCATCATCAGTGTGCTCACTGTCTTCCCGATTCCAGTAAGTTAAACTACACTTGACGTACATTATTTCTACTTTATACAGGCTGTGTATTTTTACATGTTATTTGGTATGATTTGGCAGCTTCATAGCTTCAAAGTTACTGGAAAGAGTGCTTCTGCTGAGAGCGCTTGCACAGAGTCTTTCTGCCGAGCGCACTCACGTGAGATTTTCACTGCTGTTGACAGTACTGTAATAATTGCAGAAAAGTATTCCTACTTTATATAGGCTGTGTATTTATCAGATCATTCCTGCTTTTACTATATGTTACTGTTATTTTAGGTTTTATTGTTATTTGACATGATTTGGTAGGTTATTTTTTAGGTCTGCGAATGCTCACAAATTTTTCCCACATAAATAAATGGTAATTGCTTCCTCATTTTATGACATTCCGGCTTACAAATCATTTTATAGGAACGTTCTACCTTCGAATAGCGGGGGAAACCTGTATGACCATCTTCCCACAAAAAAGAACATTACAAAGTAAACCTCAGATTAGTATGAATTCAGATTTTATATATTGTCTAATTTAAGCAAAAGAATTTCTGTAGTACAGTGACACCTGGTGGATATACACTAGATTTAAATTAAAGGACACTTTCAATTTGATAAATTATTAATTTTATATACAGTGAAACACAAAACATAGGTGATACCACAATTGTACAACCTAATAAAGAATATTTTAACGACAGGAATAGCTTCTGTGCCTTTTCTCACGCGTTAACTTCATTGAGCTCTGCTTTTCCCGTTTCTCAGCGTCTGCAAGAGGTCCCCAAGTAATATTAGGTAATGAGAAAGAGCCATTATCCATATATTCCTTGACACTACCCTGCTCTGCTCCCTCCACTGTGACTTGTGCTAAAAAGTTGCTTTTAGGTAACATACATTTATGAACATGCCATAATTTCAAAGATTTCAAGGACTGAAACCAAGAAATTTAATAGGTTTATCACCATTTCCAATCCTGTGCTTTGACCACAGTCTTAACCTGTTTTTTTCTGGGTATCCTGTCTGAGTCTGGACACAGTTCTTTGATTTATTTTCTGCCACTGCAAAAAGACTATAATTCAACTTCCATAACGTTTGCCACATCTGCTCTTGCTTTAGCTTACCTACCTGGGAAGTCTCTCTGCCATGGGAGGGAAAAGGCTGATTTTTAAGAAGTCACAAAGTGAGGAGTCATGAATGTTAAGTAGATGAGATGAAGAGGATTAACAAATGAATCAAAACTAATATGAAATAAAGCAGAGACACATCAATCATGGTGTTCAAACAGGAACTGGATAAAGGGGGAAAACTGCATGGCTATAGGAAGGCACAGGAGAATGCAACAAGACAATTACTAATGCATACAACTGTCACAGACTTAATGGGCTGAATGACTTCCACGCACTGTTAAGTTTTTCATGGATTCTTACCTTTGTCAACTCTAATAGTTTATAAAATTCAGCTTTACATTACTAATATGTTATACCTTCTTTAAAAATCTCGTTATTTCTTAGTTTTTTTCTGACTAAAAAAACCACGATTAATCATCATGTCAAATGATAGGATCCAACAATTTTTACATGGTTCATTTTAAAAAGCTTTGTCTTTATAACCTGTGATAACATTCCAAATTCTCAATTTGTTCAAATCCTTGCAGATTTCATCCCCAAACCTCATCCAACCTCACAACCCTCAATCCTTGTACTTCTCCAATTGCAGCCACTTGCACATTCATAATTTTCTTTGCCATTTCATTGGCAAATGTGAGGCCCATTTTCAGTAGTTTCATCACAACCACTAGTAAGCTTAGACAGAAAGTAATCGCTCTTCTGGGTGGATATAACACTGCAATGGTAGGTGATCTAAAGACCAGAGCTGAATCAGAGCAGTTAAAGGTCCAGCTTTACACATACTTTGCCAAGTACACTCCACAAGCAGCCTTAACACAAGTATCAGTGAATGTGCATTTTGATGATACAGGCTGAGTACCTCTTATCCAAAATAGCTGGGCTGTAAGTGTTTTGGATTTTGGAATATATAATGTGATAGTTCGGGATCACTATGATTTCCAACTCTGAATTTATGTGCCACCGATAAGCTATCTTTGTCTTACACCTGCTTATCACACAAACAGTATGTATTGATGCAGCCATTCAGTGTGTTAGATTTTCTTCAGTGTTAATCTTGGCAAACACAATGAATTTCTCTCTGCTTCCTGGTCAGCTGACACGCTATCACCATAAATCTTTAAAAATTTAATGCCATGCATTTTTTTTAAATTTCTGCAACCAGCCTGTTGAATATTTAGAATTACCTTCAGTTTTCAGATTATCATGGTAGATCTTTGCTTGTTTCATGACCAGCAAAATGTTCACTCCAACATCGACAAATCCACTAATTGAGATTTTCATTGTTCTATTTTTCATTAACTTCTGTTCATTACGTATGTGAGGTCACTTATCAAAACTCTCTGTGGTGCACAGAGATCTGCACATCGCCTGAAACCTTCCTAGTACTTAAGGAATTTTCCATTTGTGATGCCACTTCAGCACTCAAAAAAATTTGGATTTCAGAATTTTGGATCAGAGGTACTCAACCTGTAGTCGCTGTCTGAACAAACAAGAAAAATCAAATGGGCCATCTGTTTGGTGTACAAAACATGGAACAAATATACAAAAAACAGAAATGACACAATTGTAAAAACCTCCTTGGCAGCATTCTACCAGGTTCCTTCTGAAGTTATTTGATCATCTGCTAACTAGGAATAGAAAGCTAATTTTTGTCAAAAAAAATTAAAAATTTCAAAGCAACTACTTTATTATAGGGATCACACAATGAACATAAACATGTAATTGAACTCAGGATGGAATCTGCAATACTGAGTTAATGGCAATATTTTAAATTACTGCATTTGAAATCAAGAATTTTCTTTAAATTATTTTCTTACGATGATTTCTCTATATGACAGTGAGTATAGGAATACAGTGAGGCGGAGGATAAATGCGTGGCTGAGGGATTGGAGCAGGGGGCAGGGATTCAGATTTCTGGATCATTGGGACCTCTTTTGGGGCAGGAGTGACCTGTACAAAAAAAAAAACGGTTGCACTTGAATCCCAGGGGGACCAATATCCTGGCAGGGAGGTTTGCTAAGGCTATTGCAGAGAGTTAAAACTAGGATTGCTGGGGCGGGGGTGGGAACCAAACTGAAGAGACGGAGGAAGAGGCAGCTGGCTCACAAATAAGAGAAATCTTGGAGACAGTGTGAGAGGGAGGATAAGCAGGTGATAGAGAAGGGACACATGCAGATGGTTTGCGATGTGTCTATTTTAATGCAAGGAGTATTATGAACAAAGCGGATGAGCTTAGAGCGTGGATCAGTACTTGGAGATGATGTTGTGGCCATTACGGAGACTTGAATGGCTCAGGACAGGAATGGTTACTTCGAGTGCCAGGCTTTAGATGTTTCAGAAAGGACAGGGAGGGAGGCAAAACAGGTGGGGCATGGCACTGTTAATCAGAGATAGTGTCACAGCTGCAGAAATGAAGGAAGATATGGAGGGATTGTCAACAGAGTCTCTGCGGGTGGAAGTTAGGAACAGGAAGGGGTCAATAACTCTACTGGGTATTTTATATAGACCACCCAATAGAAACAGGGATATCAAGGAGCAGATAGGGAGACAGATTCTGGAAAAGTGTAATAATAACAGGGTTATCATGGTGGGAGATTTTAATTTCCCAAATATTGATATGCATCTCCCTAGAGCAAGGCATTTAGATGGGATGGAGTTTGTAAGGTGTGTTCAGGAAGGTTTCTTGACACAATATGTTGACAAGCCTACAAGAGGAGAGGCTGTACTTGATCTGGTATTGGGAAATGAACATGGTCACGTGTCAGGTATCTCAGTGGGAGAGTATCTTGGAGATAGTGATCACAATTCTATCTCCTTTATCATAGCATTGGAGAGGGATAGGAACAGACAGGTTAGGAAAGTGTTTAATTGGACTGAGGGGAAATATGAGGCTATCAGGCAGGCACTTGGAAACATAAATTGGGAACTGATGTTCTTAGGGAAATGTATGGAAAAGTGTAGCAAATGTTCAGGGGATAATTGAGTGGAGTTCTGCATAGGTACGTCCCAATAAGAGAGGGAAAGGATGGTAGGGTACAGGAACTGTGGTGTACAAAGGCTGTTGTAAATCTCATCAAGAAGAAAAGAAGAGCTTACGAAAGGTTCGAAAAACTAGGTAATGATAGAAATCTAGAAGATTATAAGGCTAGCAGGAAGGAGCTTAAGAAAGAAATTAGGAGAGTCAGAAGGGGCCATGAGAAGGGCTTGGCAGACCAGATTAAGGAAAACCCAAGGCATTCTACAAGTATGTGAACAGCGAGAGGATAAGACACAAGAGAATAGGACCAATCAAGTGTGACAGTGGAAAAGTGTGTATTGAACCGGAGGAGACAGCAGAGGTACTTAATGAATACTTTGCTTCAGTATTCACTATGGAAAAGGATCTTGGCGATTGTAGGGATGACTTACAGCGGACCAAAAAGTTTGAATATGTAGATATTAAGAAAGAGGATGTGCTGGTGCTTTTGGAAAGCATCAAGTTCAATAGGTTACCAGGGCTGGACAAGATGTACCCCAGGCTACTGTGGGAGGCCAGGGAGGAGATTGCTGAGCCTCTAGGGTTATGATCTTTGCATCATCAATGGGGACGGGAAAGGTTCTGGAGGATTGGAGGGTTACGGATGTTGTTCCATTATTCAAGAAAGGGAGTAGAGATAGCCCAGGAAATTATAGACCAGTGAGTCTTACCTCAGTGGTTGGTAAGTTGATGGAGAAGATCCTGAGAGGCAGGATTTATGAACATTTGGAGAGGCATAATATGATTAGGAATAGTCAGCATGGATTTGTGAAAGGCAGGTCGTGCATTATGAGCCTGATTGAACTTTTTGAGGATATGACTAAACGCATTGAAGGTAGAGCAGTAGATGTAGTGTATATGGATTTCAGCAAGGTATCTGACAAGGTACACCATGCAAGGCTTATTGAGAAAATAAGGAGGCATGGGATCCAAGGAGACATTGCTTTGTGGAACCAGAATTGGCTTGCTCACAGAAGGCAAAGCGTGGTTGTAGGCGGGTCATATTCTGCATGGAAGGTCAGTGACCAGTGGTGTGCCTCAGGGATCTGTTCTGGGACCACTACTGCTGTTCATGATTTTTATAAATGACCTGAATGAGTAAGTGGAGGGATGGGTTAGTAAATTTGCTGATGACACAAAGGTTGGGGATGTTGTGGATAGTGTAGAGGGCTGTCAGAGGTTGCAACAGGACATTGACAGGATGCAAAACTGGGCTGAGAAGTGGCAAATGGAGTTCAACCCAGATAAGTGTGAAGTGGTTCATTTTGGTAGGTCAAATATGATGGCAGAATATAGTATTAGTGGTAAGACTCTTGGCAGTGTGGAGGATCAGAGGGATCTTGGGATCTGAGTCAACAGGACACTCAAAGCTGAAGTGCAGTTTGACTCGTGGTTAAGGAGGCACATGGTGCATTGGTGTCATCAATCGTGGGATTGAGTTTAGGAGCCAAGAGGTAATGTTGCAGCTGTATAGGACCCTGGTCAGACCCCACTCAGAGTATTATGCTCAGTTCCAGTCACCTCACTACAGGAAGGGTGGAAACCATAGAAAGGGTGCAGAGGAGATTTACAAGGATGTTGCTTGGCTTGGGAAGCATGCCTTATGAGAATAGGTTGAGTGAACTCGGTCTTTTCTCCTTGGAGCAACGGAGGATGAGAGGTGACCTGATAGAGGTGTATAAGATGATGAGACGCATTGATAGTGTGGATAGTCAGAGTCTTCTTTCCTAGCGCTGAAACGGCTGGCATGAGAGGGCACTGTTTTAAAGTGCTTGGAAGTAGGTACAGAGGAGATGTCAGGGGTAAATTTTTTTTTTAAAAACACAGAGAGAGTAGTGAGTGAGTGGAATGGGCTGCCGGTGCTGGTGGTGGAGGCGGATACAATAGGGTCTTTTAAGAGACTCCTGGACAGGTACATGGAGCTCAGAAAAATAGAGGGCTATGGGTAACCCTAGCTAATTTCTAAGGATATGATCGGCACAGCTTCGTGGTCCAAAGTGCCTGTAGTATACTGTAGGTTTTCTATGTTTCTCTGTTTCTATATAATTACTTTATCAACAGTCTCTATATCATATATGTCAAACTCAAGGCCCGCGGTGGAATTATCTTTGGCCCGCGAGATAATATCTAATTACTATTAAAGCTGGCCCCAGTAATCGAAGCGCCTATGGCGTATGATATGGCTAATGCTGAGTTTATTCAGGTACCAGGTTTTCAGGGTTTTTAGTGTTTATTCGGCAGTCTTCTTCATAAGAAACGGAATTTGTAAAGTGAAACACTTTATAGTTATAGCAGAGACTGAGACACATGAGAGCAGGCTGAAAAAACGGAGGCAACGAAAGCTGCGTTCGCACGCGTCCGACTGATCCGGCCCGCATGAAGCTGCATTTTGCTCAATCCGGCCCGTGACCTAAAATGAGTTTGACACTCCTGCTCTATATTATCTCTAATTAACAGATTATTTTAATATTCAAGGATAAAGAAGTTGCACCATTTAGAAGCTTTTCAACCATTCAGGCAAGTGGAAAAGAAGCAGCATTGAATTTCATTATCACTCAAAATGTTAGGTGCAAAAACGTGACAAATGGAGTTTAAAGTGGGTAAGTATGAGTTCATGCACTTCGGGAAGAGTAATCAAAAGGCAGATGAGATATCTAAATGGAGAGAGACCGCAGATGAGTGAAGTTTAGAGCAATTTGCCTATGTCTTATGCCAAAAATTGAGGTGAACAGAAATTTCTTCTCAGAAGAGTGAATCTCTGGAATTCTCTACTCCTTAGGGTGCCAGATGCCAAATCATTGCAGATATTGAAGGTGGAAAGAAGTAAATATTTGTAGAATCCCGAAATTAAGGGTCATGAGAAACTGCAATGAAGAGGAGTTAAGACCGGTGTAGATTAGCCGTGATCATATCGAATGTTGGAGCAGGCTTGAGGTGCTTGTCACACAAGCTTTCCCATTCCAGGTGCACAACAGAATCATCCTCTGGGAAGGCAATCGATCCATATATTGCTTCATCAAACAGGAACTAGAAAGGTACTGTATATCAACTGATACTTGTTTTACACCTCCAGGTATCAGGCGAAAAAGCAGCCTTACCAGAGGTACAGATGATAAATGTATGGTGTTTTAGCCATAGAAAGCACAATGCAGGAAAATACAAATTAGATATTACAGACCATAGTGTTAGACAAATAGGCAATGTAATTCGATTTGTGCTCTTCTCTTGTTCTCTTATGTTTTAAAACTGTCTTTCAGGCCCATTACCTCATAAGTGGGCAAGTCCTAAATTAAATTATATTAAAAGGAACACTATTTTAAACGTGTTAATCACAGAGTTACACAGCATGGAAACACAGCCCTTGGCCCAACTGGTTCATTCCAACCTCAGTATCCTCCTGCTAATCACAGTTGCCTGCATTCAGCCCATAACCCTCCAAGCCCCTCCCCACCACGTACTATCCAAATACTTCTTAGAAGTTGCAATTGTACCTTCCTTGAACACTTCCTCTGGCAGCTCATTTCAAATATTCACTACCCTTGGTGTAAGAAGTTAACTCTCAGGTCTCTTTTAAATCTTTCCCATTTTTTCTTGTAATTGTGCCCTCCAGCTTTAGTCTCCGCAATACTGGGGAAAAGACCATGACTGTCCACCTTATCCATTCCACTCAATTTTATTGGCTTCCGAAGTCACCCCTCACTATCCTGTACTTCAAGAAATAAAGATAGTGTGGCCCACCTTTCCCGATAACTCAGACTCTTTAGTCCAGGCAGCATCCTCATAAATCTCTTCTGCACTCTGTCCAGCTAGACAGTGTCTTTCCTATAACAGGATTAATAACACTGAACACAATACTCCAAGTGCAGTCTCACCAATGACTTGTACAACTGCAACATAATATCCCTACTTCTAAATGTGATGCCCTGACTGAAGGCCAGCATGCTAAATACCTTCACCACCACTCTGTCCGCTTCTACGGCAGCTTACAGCGAACTGTGCACATGTACTGCTAGGTCTTTCTGTTCCACAACACTCATCAGTACCCTGTCATTCACTTAGGCCAAACTCTGGTTTAAATGTCCAAAATGCAGCCCCTCACACTCATCTACATTGAAAATTATTTTCCTAATTGATCAAGATCTTTTTAATTCATTTTAACCCACTTCATTATCAATAAGACCCCATGATTTAGTATAATCAGCAAACTTGCTAATCATTTCATGTACAGTGCCTATAAAAGGTATTCCCCCTCCCCCCCCCGGATGTTTTCAAGTTTTACAACATTGAATCACAGTGGATTTAATTTGGCTTTTTTTTGACACTGATCAACAGAAAAAGACTCTTTCATGTCATAGTGAAAACAGATCTCTACAAAGTGATCTAAATGAATTCCAAATATAAAACACAATAATTGATTGCATTAGTATTCACCCCTTTTAATATGATACACCAAATCGTCACTGGTGCAGCAGACTGGGTTTAGAACTCACATAATTAGTTAAATGGAGATCACCTGTGTGCAGTCACAGTGTTTAAATTGATTGTAAAAATACACCTGTATCTGGAAGGTCCAATTACTGGGGAGTCAGTATCCTGGCAAAAACTACATCATGAAGTCAAAAGAACACTCCAAGCAACTCTGTGAAAAGTTTATTGAAAAGCACAAGTCACTGAATATCCCTTGGACTACAGTTAAGTCAATCATGAAGAAGTGGAAAGGATATGGCACAGTTGGAAATCTGTCTGAGGAGGCTATCCTCAAAAACTGAGTGACTGTGTAAGAAGGGGACTAGTGAGGGAGGTCACCAAGAGACCTATGACAACTCTGGAAGAGTTGCAAACTACAGTGGCTGAGATGGAAGAGACAGTGCATATAACTGCTGCCCGGGTACTTCAGCCGCAGCTTTATGGGAGAGTGGCAAATAGAAAGAACAGATGAAAAACTCACATGAAATCTCAGCTAGTGTTTGCCAGAAGGCATATGGGAGACTCTGAAGCCAGCTGGAAGATGGTTCTCTGGTCTGAATTAAGCTTTTTGACCATCAGACTAAATGCTATGGTTGGTATAAGCCAAACACTGCACACTATCAAAAACACACCTTCCCTACTGTGAAGTATGGTGGTGGGGATGCTTCACTGCAGCAAGCCCTGGAAGGCTTGTGAGGGTAGAGGGTAAAATGAATATAGCAAGATAGAGAGAAATCCTGGAGGAAAATCTGATGCAATCTGTGAGAGAACTGCGACTTGGGAGATTTGTTTTCCAGCAAGACAATGACCCCAAGCATAAAGCCAAAGCTACACTGAAATGGCTTAAAGACTACAGAGTAAATGTCCTGGAGTGGCTAAGTCAGAGTCCAGATCTCAATCCAATTGATAATCTGTGGCTGGACTTGAAAAGGCTGTTCGCCTACAATCCCCAAGCAATCTGATAGAGCTTGAGCAGTTTTGTAAAGAATGGGGGAAAAATTGGAGTGTCCAGATGTTCACAGCTATCCACAGAAACAAGGCTATAGTTGCTGCCAAAGGTGCATCTACTAAATACTGGCTTGAAGGGGGTGAGTAATTACACAATCAATTATTTTGTGTTTAGTAACTAATAATTTAGACCAATATGTAGAAATTTGTTTTCACTTTGACATAAGTCTGTTCTGTTGATTAATGTCAAAAAAGCCAAATTAAATCACAGTATGATTCATTGTAAAACAATAAAACATGAAAGGAGGTGAATACTTTTTATAGGCACTGTACATTTACATCCAAATTATTTACATACATGACGAATAAGAAGTCCCAACACTGACCCAGACCTCCAGTCGGAAAACCAACCTTCAATCATTATCCTCTGCTTCCTAAAAGAGCCAATTCTGAATTTACTGCACTCTCCCTCTAAACCACATGTGATTTAACATTCCAGATCAGCCTGCCATGAAAAATCTTGTCAAAGTCCATCTGAAGTCCAAATAAACATCATCCATTGCCCTGCTTTTATCTATCCCCTTAGTTACCACTTCAAAAAACAAACTCCAGAAGATCTCACAGACATAATTTCCAGTGCACAAAACCACACTTTCTATTGCTGATCAGACTTTGACCATCCAAGTGATGGTCGATCTTGACCCTTAGTAACTGCTACAACTGAAGTTTGGCTCAACAAACTGTAGCTTCTTGACTTGTCCTTACTAACCTTCTTAACAATGGAACAACATTAGCTACCCTCCAGCCTTTTGGGATTTTACTAGAGGCTAACAATGAAGCAAATATCTCTACAAGGGCCTCTGCAATTTCTTCCCTGACCTCCCAAAAGGTCAGGGAATACATTTGGTCAAACCTGACTTTAATAAAGTTCAAAACTGCAAATACCTCCATCATCATAATATGCATATGTTCCAGGACCTAACTGTATATTACCCTCATACTACTTTGGCATCAATGATATTCTCCTTTGTAAACATCGTGAAGAAATAGACAAAAAAATCTCCACAATCTCTGCAGCCCTGGTGGTCTTTAAGAAAACTTGGTCTCTGTCTAGTCACTCTTTTACTGTTACCTTAACTGAAGAACCTCTTGGATTATCTGTAACCCTGCCTGCCAAGTCCATCTCGTACCCTCTTTCTGCCCTCCTGATTTTCCTCTTAAGCTTGCTCTTAAACATTTTATATTCATCGAGAGATTCATTCATATGCCGCTGTCTAATAACAATGTATGCTTCCTTTTTCATTATCAATGCCTCAATATCTCGTATCAATCAGGATTCCTTGAACTACCCTTCACCCTACCTGCTGCCTCTGCACTCTCGATATGACCCTTTTAAAAGCCTCCCACTTGTCAACTATTCCTTTGCCTTTACATAAAGTCACCCAGTCGACTCCAGTTAGATTCTGCCCAATGCCCTCAAAGTTGGCCCTCTTCTGGTTCAAGAGTTTTACTAGCGGACCTGTTCTATCTTTTTTTCATATGTGATTTAAAACTAACAGAATTGTGGTCACTGGACCCAAAGTGCACCCCAACCTCCACCTAAGTTACCTGGTCCACCTTGTTCTCTAAGAAGAGATGCTGTATTGCTCCTTCCTGAGTATGTTCCTCATGAGGAAACTGTCTTTGAAGCACTACCCAAATTCCACTCCATGCAAGCCCTTTGCATTCTGGGTGGCTCAGCTGACAGCAGGAACATTTAGATCTCCCACTAGCACTGCTCTACTATTCTCACAGCTACGTGCAAAATCTCAACCTTTGTTCTAGTTGCATTTGTATACAAACATGAGGGCCATACAGGCAAAAAAATACATTTGTTTCTAAATTATTAGTCTGGAATGCCCTGAAAGATGAGAAGGACTTAAATATCAAAGCCAACATCATGAGCAGCAATATAGTAAACATACCCGCATTTCTTTAAGATCATGAAAGTTGTTTCCCACTCTGACGGAGACCTTGCTTGGTGTATAGCTTTCATCAGATTTGTAGTCAGCATAAATACACAAGGTTTTCACAGTTGTTTTTCGTCTATGAGAACAATTTATTCTCAGTAACCAATAATCAAATACATACAGGTCAAAAACTGATCAAGGGCAGCTACAACATTTTTATTAAATCAGCTCTGATGCATTATATTAAAATATAAAAATCACACAAATGTACCACAACTTACTGTAATTTCACTATTGAACTTCTACACCAGGGGTTTCCAACCTTTTTTATGTCATGGACCTTTACCATTAACCAAGAGGGCTGTGGACCCTAAGTTGGGAATCTCTGTTCTATACGGTGGGCTGGAAAAATAAATCTCAATAGCCTAATATAGCCCACCCTATCATAGCTATCTAAATAGAAGCAACAATCATTCAATAAGGTAAGAAGAGCATGGCAAGAGCTGCACCCAGCTTTGATACCAATCTTGTGAACATGTAGCACAGGATTATACACATGCTAAACAGAAAAACCAGCATGTGAAATTTTGTTCATAGTCAGTGTGTGAGCTAAGTGATTCCACAACTGACATTCTAGATTATAAGTACATTCTTATGACCTTTAGTTAATTTATTAGTTAACAAGTTAAAGAGGTCATTAGATGATCTCCATCTTGCATGACCAAGCCTGGTAAAAGTGCCAAAGGCTGAGGTATTTAGAACCATATTTATCCAGAAGTTCGGAGAACAATTTAATTCAGATCTTTCCAACAATCTTCATTAAAGAATCCAACCTTTAAGCAATGCAATTCACTCAATATGGTATCAAGGAACTAGTCAAGTATGAGATTGTGTCCTCCCACTGTCTTCTATTATGATCCTCATTACTTATCAAAACTGCAAATTTGCAGGTGTTAGCTGCAATGTTTGAAATATTAGCCTGTACACTTGTATGTGGATTTGTGAAAGGAAAATCATGTCTGACGAACCTTATAGAATTTTTTGAAGATGTAACTAGTAGAGTGGATAGGGGAGAGCCAGTGGATGTGGTATATTTAGATTTTCAAAAGGCTTTTGACAAGGTCCCACACAGGAGATTAGTGCGCAAACTTAAAGCACACTGTATTGGGGGTATGGTATTGATGTGGATAGAGAATTGGTTGGCAGACAGGAAGCAAAGAGTGGGAGTAAACGGGACCTTTTCAGAATGGCAGGCAGTGACTAGTGGGGTACCGCAAGGCTCAGTGCTGGGACCCCAGTTGTTTACAATATATATTAATGATTTAGACGAGGGAATTAAATGCGGCATCTCCAAGTTTGCGGATGACACGAAGCTGGGCGGCGGTGTTAGCTGTGAGGAGGATGCTAAGAGGATGCAGGGTGACTTGGATAGGTTAGGTGAGTGGGCAAATTCATGGCAGATGCAATTTAATGTGGATAAATGTAAGGTTATCCACTTTGGTTGCAAGAACAGGAAAACAGATTATTATCTGAATGGTGGCCGATAGGAAAAGGGGAGGTGCAACGAAACCTGCGTGTCATTGAAGTCATTGAAGGTGGGCATGTACCTGGGCATGCAGGTACAGCAGGTGGTGAAAAAGGCAAATGGTATGTTGGCATTCATAGCAAAAGGATTTGAGTACAGGAGCAGGGAGATTCTACTGCAGTTGTACAAGGCCTTGGTGAGACCGCACCTAAAGTATTGTGTGCAGTTTTGGTCCCCTAATCTGAGGAAAGACATTCTTGCCATAGAGGGAGTACAAAGAAGGTTCACCAGATTGATTCCTGGGATGGCAGGACTTTCATATGAAGAAAGACTGGATCAACTAGGCTTATACTCACTGGAATTTAGAAGATTGAGGGGGGATCTTATTGAAACGTATAAAATTCTAAAGGGATTGGACAGGCTAGATGCAGGAAGATTGTTTCCGATGTTGGGGAAGTCCAGAACGAGGGGTCACAGTTTAAGGATAAAGGGGAAGCCTTTTGGGTCCAAGATGAGGAAAAACTTCTTCACACAGAGAGTGGTGAATCTGTGGAATTCTCTGCCACAGGAAACAGTTGAGGCCAGTTCATTGGCTATATTTTAGAGGAAGTTGGATATGGCCCTTGTGGCTAAAGGGATCAGGGGGTATGGAGAAAAAGCAGGTACAGGGTTCTGAGTTGGATGATCAGCCATGATCATACTGAATGGTGGTGCAGGCTCAAAGGGCCGAATGGCCTACTCCTTGCACCTATTTTCTATGTTTCTATAAGAAACTATGTTAACAAAGATACTACTTATCCTGTCAGTTATATAAAATGACCTCCCCATGGTGGGGGAGTTCAGGACAAGAGAACACAGCCTCAGGATAGACGGGCGTCCATTGAAAACAGTTGCAGGGAAATTTCTTTAGCCAGAGGGTGGTGAACTTGTGGAAGCTGTGGTGACCAGGTCGTTGGGTATAGTTAAGGCAGAGCTTGGTAGGTTCTTGCTTAAATATGGCACCAAAGGTTTCAGGGAGAAGGCTAGGGAATGGGACAGAGGAGGGGATAAAAAAGGATCAACCTTGATTGAATGGCAGAGCAGACTTGATGGGCCATATGGCCTAATTCTGCACCTATATCTTATGGTCTTGTGACTCATAACTTTCTGCCATTAAGACACTGACTCTCTACTTCCTGTCCTTGTATTTTGCTAACCAGCTTTTGGGTGGGATTTGACACTTTAAAAATTACATTGACATTACTGAAACCCTTTTACTTGCCTCCTTTATTGTCACATTACTAAATTGAATAATATTAATCAGCATGGTTTGCCTTTATCAGATCTGTGTTGCTTCTCCTTTAATTTTTATTAGTTACTTAAATTTGATTTTCTCCTGATGAATGTTTCTCAAAGCATTACTAACAGATTAAACAACCAGCACATAGTTGTGAGACATGTCCATATATTTTGGAATGAAGGCAAGATCTTTTGCAATTTCCATTTCCCATGTCCCTCACAAATTGGGAAGCATTTATTCCGGATTTATATGCCATAAAACATAACCAACCTTTTAATATAATTTGTAGATTGGGTAAAAATTGAGATATTACATCCAGTTTCCAACAGATTTTGATAGTACTAATTTATCTGATTAAAGACAGATACATAAATATTCTACTCTTAACTCTGACACTGGTCATGAATGGCAGGTGGACGGAGGAAAAAGCTCAAGAATAGTCTGAGTCTCTCAGCAAAAGAAGTACTCCATCCCCATTGGCCCTATGACTGAGACAGCAAGTTGGATTGGTACTGAGAACATTACAACAGAAGCTAGCATAAAAAGCGGAAGAGGGAGACCACCTCACCACCTACCCATCCCATCAGACATTTCTGGCTTAATTGGTATGGTGAGTCTGGGCTCCCACACAAGTCTCATCAGTCATCTCAGAATCCATAAACCTTGAGCAATTCCAAAGGAATGCCAAAACGTAGACTATTCTTACTTTGTAGTTCTATGCATAGAGCATACTCTTTGCCCCTCACCTACCTGCAAATCATTTGCAAACTTACTTTCTCCTTTTGCGCATCTGTTTTTCCTTTAACCTCCCCAGTCACCTTGCTTACTTCAGTTTAGTTCTCACTCATGTTATTCACCTGACATGCAGCAAGGCTGCCAATATCCACTGCCTTTTTTTTTGTTCCATCATTCTCTATGCCATTCACATATTTCGGGGACTGGCTCTCTTATCTTTCCTCTTCTAGAAGCATCGCCAACCAGTTCAGAAAAATCTCATTAAATGCTGCCAAATGTTGGAACATAAAATGAAACGTGCTTTTATTTTCTTGAGTGCCAATACAGTGGCTATAAGATGCTATAAGCAAACAATATGACATTGAAGAGGAAAAAAAAGAAATGGCGTAATGTACATTATGCTAACTGGAACAGGCATTTTCAATATTTCTAATCAGCTGAACCAATATTTTGCTGTATTGTCATACCTGAATTGAATGTTTACAAGATGAGGCTGAGATCCATCTGACTGCCAGTATGTTTCCAGGTTATCATCACGTAACTGATCCACACCAAATCCTAATAAAGCAATCAAATTTCACTGTATTCCTAATTGTTGAGTCAAATGAGTATTATTATTGCTCATAAATACAAAATTAAACTTTAAACTTTAGATTTAGCTGCAATACCTTAAATTATGTTCTTTACCTTGAATATTTGCACTTACCCAGATGAAATTTTCAGCATTACAGGTTATTGATACAGGAATTCACTAGCAGAACAATGTATGTTAAAAATAGAATTTCACATTCAATTTTAGTCAAAATCGTGTTCAGACAACCCACTATTTAACAAATCTAGATTTAATGAGTAACTGCTTAATCATTCAAGCATTTTGAACTAAAGTCAATTTCAAAATTGTGATGGCATCTTAAAAACAGCGGTAGAAATTATATTGCCTTGCAAACACACAATATGTAACGTGTTCAAAAGAAGACTGCAGAATATCTGCAGGAAATATTTAATCAAACTACACTTTTTGATTGGATATTATACTCTGATTATGTCACTTTGCTCCTCCTCCTCCTCTCTCCTACCTGTTAGCATCCAACAGTTTCAAACTGAACTCTGCTTCCATTGATTAAAGAAGGTAAAATTACATCTTTGGCATGATTTAATTCCAACCCTGAAGATACCCAAGCCCAACCAGCTAAATTGTATTTACCCTATGCCAGCAGTTCATAGGAGAACCTATCGGCACAGACATTCAGAAAGAGCTGGAAAGGCCTTTGACAACATAAGCTTTCATAACCTGCTCTCCTTGGTATAACAGCTGCCCATTTACAGCTGCAGTGAAGCAAAAGGTCAAAATGGCCACATAAATCAAGCATGATCTAACATCTCTAGAAAAAGAACTCAAGCAAATCCTTGATCAGAGGCATCCTGAAATGAGGAGTTTTGTCAGTGAGGGATCTGTGAACATAACTGAGTTCCAATATATAGAAAAATGATTATCTTTTATGCAGGCAGAACAAATGTTAGACCAATCACATTTGCATAAAGCACTAAAACAGGGGAAATGGGGGAGAATCAACAAAGATGTTAGAACAAAAAGCAAACTGCTAGAGTAACACAACAGGACAGGAGGAAAATAAATACAAAGTGATTTGCGTTGAGATCTTACATTGGATTGAAAAATAGAAGGGAGGTAACTAGTATAAAGAAGTGAGGGGAAAGGCTGAAGAAATGCCCGGCAAGTGATAGGTGGATCCAGGTGAGCAAGAGTGATAAGCAGATGGAGATAGTGATAGGGGTTGGGAAGTGAAAGGTGGAGGCAGCGAAGGGCTGTACATGATTAAAACCTGATAGAAAAGTTAGCTGGAGAGTTAACTGAAGTTTATTTCAGCAATTCCAATACAAAACACAAATACTCAATATCAAATATCTGATCTGATAGTGCCAGGTTTATGATACCCGTATATCATACTGGATTTACAACCTGCATGTTTTTTAAATTAAATTTCACATACTAGGGTCAAATCCAGTGTTAATCCAAATTGAATATAGAGTCTCAACATTAGTCTCAATATAAAGCACACATACAGTTGCAAGAAAAAGTTTCTGAACCCTTTGCAATTACCTGGTTTTCTGCATTAATTACTCATAAAATGTGGTCTGATCTTCATCTAAATCACAATAATAGAAAAACACAATTGTACTTTCCATGCCTTTATTGAATATATTGTTTAATTGTTCACATTCCAGGCTGGAAAAAGTATGTGAACCCTTCTATTTAGTAACTCCTTTAGCAGCAATAACTTCTACTAAACCTTTCGAGTAGCTGCTCATCAGACTTGCACAATGACGAGGAGGAATTTTGGACCATTTCTCATACAAAACTGTGTCAATTCATCAATATTTCAGGGATACCTTGCATAAAACAGCTCTCTTCAGGTCTTCCCACAGCATCTCAATTGGGTTAAGGTCTGGACTCTGTCCTGGCCATTCCAAAACACAAATTTTCTTCTTTTTAACCCATTCAGTTGTTGATTTACTTCCGTGTTTCAGATCTTTGTCTTATTGCATCATCAAACTTCTATAGAGCTTCAAGTGAAAGCTGTAAAATGTCTTGATACAATTTTGAATTCATTGTTCACTCCACAATTGTAAGCTGTCCAGGCCCTGAGGATGCAAAGCAGCCCCAAACCATGATGCTCTTTCCACCCTGCTTCACAGCTGGGATGAGATTTTGGCATTGGTGTGCAGTGCCCCTTTTCCTCCAAACATAGCAATGTGCATTTCTCCCAAAATATTCAACTTTTGTCTCATCTGTCCACAGAACATTGTCCCAAAAGCGTTGTGGAACATCCAGGCATTCTTCTGCAAACTTGAGACGTGCAGCAATGGTTTTTTTTGGGAGACCAGTGGTTTCCTCCGTGGTGTCCTTCCATGAACACCATTGTTCAGTGTTTTTCTTATAGTGGACACATGGAGAGAATTCAGCAAGTTCTAGAGAGTTCTGCAGGTCTTTTGTTGATGCTCTTGGGTCCTTTTTTACCTCCTTCAGTATTGCACCTTATGGTCTTTGTGTGATCTTTGCAGGACGCACACTCCTAGGGAGAGTAGCAACAGAACTGGGGAGAGAGGCGGGAAGCACCAAAGAGATATTCTATAATGACCAATTGCTTGGAATCAAATGACCTTGCCTGATGACTCAGGACTGGGCTTGTCTGCACCTGTACCATTTCTCCCCCCCCCACCCCACCCCACACTCCTTTTCTACCACCTGTCCCAGACTCCTCCTGTGGCACCCGATCCTCACCATTCCCAACATCTTTTGCTCCTGCTATATTTATAAACTCGCTCTCTGCTCCACTTTGACAAAGACAGTACAGTGCAAAATATATATGCCCTTGGGCACATATACATACCCTGACATTCATACTGTGAATTTCAGTATAATAAGCTAGCAATTACCAACACTTTCATATTTGATGCAGAACCTGCTATTTATCATCCAAATCAGGACACATTCGATTTGAAAGGATAAAGTTGTTAACATGCAAATATGGTGCTGTAGTGCATATTTGTTCTTATTTTTTGATGAATTCTTTAATATTTTTGAGGAAAGAAAGATTTCCAGAACAACAAAGTTAACAGGATTCTAGTTGCAGTTTAAAACCAAAGTTTTAGTTTGTTATTCATGACCACTTACACATTTTCAACTGTGTTGCCTATTGATAACTGGAACACTTGGGGCTATCTCGTAGAATGGAATACCACATTATATAGTACTTCATTTTATTTTATGTACAATTAGGAGCAAGAAACTAAAGCAAAGTCAAATGATTACACAAGCAATATTCAGGGCTTACCTGGTTTACATGAAGACAAGGACCAGACAGCCTGTGAACCAATCTCTCGCACTGTACCAGTTCGTTCCAGCTGCTTTGGGTCATCTCCAGGGGGTGTCTTACTTGGAGTGGTCATTCTTCCTAACTACTGTTGATCTGCAACAGATTATATGATTACAGTTGTAGTTGTTAAAAACAAAGTAATGTTTCAGAAAACGCATTTACATTCAATGTGGACAAGAAATGCACCTGTTGTAGTTTTAAGTGCTAATGATATTTTCACTAAAGGTTGCACGTCCTCCCCAAAAGCTTGTACTACCCTACCTATCAGTTTCTCATCTGGGTACTAGAGTCAAGAGCAGGCTTCAGTCAGTACCATCTGTCCTTTCCAAACTGCCAACTGTCTCAGCAGTGCCCCAGTGAACATCTTGTGAAAATGGCCTCATACTAGAGCAATTATTCCATGAAAATGAAGTGAAGAAATGGCTGCTAGAGAAAATTATGCATGTCTTCATCATTTTCACTATTTAACTAATTTTAACTTTTTTAAAACTGGTTTTCTTTCAAAAGATCCCAGATGATTTTGAATGTTTGTAAGTTACATGCTGAGAGCTGAGGGCACAGCCTTACTAGCTGCCAATGCCTTTCTAAGGAGTAACCAGTATTTCACTAGAGGCAGATCCACACTGCAATCTGCCATATGAAAGCTGGGCTCTTAGAGGAAGATTATCTCTGAGGCCACATCAGAAGAAAAAGCACGGACCAAGGGCAGGCAGCTAGATATATCTGTGCTGCAGAATATTTGTCACCATCAATACACATGTACATATCATTTGATAATAAGGTGCTCTTTATTTGCATTTAGCAACCCTAAAGTAAATGTTGTCAATTTTAAATTAACATTTTAAAACTGAACTTGAAATAGCAATAAATTAAGGAAGGTGAAATTTAAATGAATAGCAAACATACAAAACTTCTTTTTAGCATAATTTCTGGAGAAAGGTTCTTCAGAGGTTTCAATCTACAAAAAAACACAATAACATCACCACATGATGTCTAACACTAAGACAGAAATGGACATATCATAACTTATTATACTAAAATTATGGATATAATAAAATTTCACCAAGTTCAAAGTAAATTTATTATCAAGGTACATACTGTAATGTCACCATAAGATTTGTCTCCTTGTGGGCATACTGAGTAAACCCAAGAACCATAATAGAATCAATCAAAGACCATACCCAACAGGACAAGTGCAATGTGCAAGAACAAAAGAACATAATAAGCAATAAATATCAAGAATGCAAGATGAAGAGTCCTGAAAATGACTATTAAGACTAAATGTTGATATCAAAATATATATTTACTAATAACTTCCTAAAGTTGCAAGATACAACCCATTAACATAGCCATCTTTGTATCATATTACAGTCAGCCCTCCTTATCCGCGAGGGATTGGTTCTGAAACCCCTCGCGGATACCAAAAAACGCAGATGCTCAAGTCCCTTATTCAACCTGTCTCAATGCGGTGTGGCAATGGAGGAGCCTATATGATGACTCTGCATTGGTACACCATGTTTCAGTACATCCTTAGAATAGACTCCTGCAGTCTGGACTATGCCAGTCTGATTCATTCCTTTAGAAAAGTCATACTCTGCTGCAAGATCGAGGGGCTCCTTTCACCGACTTGGTGACCTTGATGTCTGTCTTAGTGTGTCCCCAGGAACAACCCAGAGAGCAGTCTTCTATTATGCAGCTGCTGTAGATGAACTGGTTTCATGGACACTTGTATCTGTCCACACACCCTCTTTGCAAATCCAGAGCCTACAAAGAGGTGGGTGACCATCTTTTCCACGACAGCTATTCCAAAGGCAGCGTGCATTAAGGATGATAATGTCATTTGTACAGGAAGGACCTGACAGTGAGGATCCCACTCACTGCCAGCCATGAGGTCCTGATGTTCATTTGTGAGTTCCAGTGAACTGATGGTGAAGGGGACATTTTATTGGTCAAGACATCCAGCAATAACCTTGTCTAACAAGAGGGATGTTAACTAACTACCCATGACATTCAACAGGGTGGCCATTGAGGTGAAAAATCATGAACATTCTTCAGATCTGCATTGACAAGAAGCTCAACTGGATCAGCAACTAAGGCTGCAAGAGTACTGTACACCAGGTAAATCACCATCTGACACTCCAGAGCCTTTCCACCATATGCACACAACTTGCCTGGACAAGTGTAGCTCCCAAAATGCAACACTCCGGCAGCTTGAAGCCATACAAGGCAAAGCGTCCCACCTGATCAGCACTCTTACCATTGCCCTAAACATTCATCACATTGAGACTACAAATTCTCAGCAGTTACTCAGCAAACCCCACAATTGCCTCCAAAATGACGTGACATTAAAAACATTGCAATTTAAAGGCTCCCCTCCAAACATGGATCAGCTCAACTTGAGGGAATAAAAGGTCACCAAGTATAATTTCTGAGAAACTCTAGCCTTCACTGATAGGAATGGAGTGGTTCATCTTTATCACTGAGAGTGACTCATTGTCTTCCCCTTCAAGAATTAGAAATGAGCAATAAACATTGGCCTTGTAACTGATAACCATAATCCCATAAAGTGAAAAAAAAACTTCAGTTATACCCTTCTCTAGAGTGACTTTAAAATATGACATGCTTGGATCTGTGCATTAACAATTAGAAAGAAAATTCTAATGCAAAAGTTGAAATTGTTTCACACTCGTGTGTTCAATGCAAGACAAAACTGCAGTTGAATAGAAAGCACTTTAGACTACAAGCTATACAAATTCATATAAATTTCATATAAAGCTTGTTTTCCAAAAAAGTAGAGTTCCGTAACAAAGTGCAAACATTACCACACTTTAACCACATTTAATGTTAAATATACAGAAGTGCCATTGACAGTTTTACTCACTGTTGACAGCTACACAATACTAAAAGTAGAAAACTCTTTCAAAACTCTGACAAACTTTGCCCAATTCGCACCACGTCCCATTCACATATCAGTCCCGATTTCATTAACCAACATTAACTCAAGGCTTCAAAGTTTACAGTTTGTTTATCAAAATGGACAAATGAAACCACCATCTTTCTTTAATTATGTCAAATCATAAAACTCTGAGCTCTGCACACTTTCAGTATTGGCCTTATGCACACCCTTAATTTACCAGCTTTCTCTCTCACATACACCCTCAAAATATGATTCTCTATTTTGTTTGTTTTTAGTCCTAGTACAAGTGACTGGTTCATAACTGCCATTTGATAACACACTTCTGAAGCACATTTAAACAGTATGCCTTGTTTAAAGGCCTAAATACAGTCGGCCCTCCTTATCCGTGAGCTCCGCATGCGCGAATTCAACCAACCGCAAATTGAGAAAACCTGGAAGTGCTCTTCCAGCACTTGTTGTTTGAGCATGTATAGACTTTTTTTTCTTGTCATTATTCCCAAAACAATGCAGTATAACAACTATTTTACATAGCATTTACATTGTATTATAAGTAATCTAGAGATGATTTAAAGTATATGGGAGGATGTGCGTAGGTTACCGTGGATCGGGATCATTAAAAAAATCGGAAGTTCCCTTACTGTGTAAGTCTGAACAGGTACATCCGGTATTATTTAGCATCAGTCAAACATTTGTCTTGGTATGTAGTATATATTTTACCTTTCTATGCATATAAAACACTTAAGAATGTATGTTTCAGTGCCGGGCTTGGTAAGTCCCCAAGTTCGATCCAGTGACGGACCACTTCCGAGCGCGCTCTCCATCTGTGCCGGGTTGATGTGGAGGAACAAAAACCCAAAACCCAATAATTAAACCACTGCGTTGCTTAGTAATAATTGTAACTTTCATCGGGGCAGGGCCTTTCTCACTTTATCCTTTAAAATTGTTCTGATCATTGACCGACTGTAGCCTAATGCTTTTTCAATGACCGATGGTGTTTCACCTCTTTCGATCGCTTTATTATTTCCACTTTATTTTCAATTGTGATCATGATTACTTTCATGAACAGAAACACTGCAGATTCAGAGCTCGACCGCAGGTCCTAACGTCCATCGCATTGAGTCAGGTTAAATAAGGTCTGCGGTTCCGTTGGATCCTAAGGTCCACTGCATTGAGACAGGTTGAATAAGGGACTTGAGCATCTGCGTTTTTTGGTGTCTGCGAGAGATCCCAGAACCAATCCCTCACGGATAAGGAGGGCCGACTGTAATTGTAAGTCATTAACAATGTAAATATGCAATGAAACTGCCTTTGCATGTATGACTAATGCATGTTATTTATACATTTGTTTCCAATTTAACAATGAAATTCCTTTGCCACCAAGTTCACTCCTTTCACATCATTAAAAAAATCCTGTGGCAAGTGAATATTTATGCAAGATTTGGTTGCAATTTTAAATTATTTGGTTTTGTTACACTTGTGCAGGTTGTGGTGAGGCCATACCTGGAAAACTGCAGTATTGGTATCCTGACCTAAAAACAAAGGATCTAGTTGCCTTAGAGGCAGTCCAAAGGGCTAGGCTAACCCGAGGATGAAGAGGATGTTCCATCAGTAAAGCCCAGACAGCTTGAGTCTGTATTTCTTGGGGTTCAGAAGTATGAGAGGTGATCTCACTCAAACATACAAGTTCCAAAGCAGGCTTGAGAGAGTAGGTGCTAGATGTTTTCATTAGTGGGATGGTCATGGACAAGGGGTCATAGTTACAAAATAAGAGACTAGTCATTTAACTGAGGTTCATCGAGATTTCTTAGAGGGTATTAAATCTCTGGAATTCTCCACCCAGGAAGTGGTGAAGTCCAGATAGTAAGTATTTGAAAGATTCATAAATTTAGGGTTATGAGGATATGGCACAGAAGAGCAATTGAGATCAGCATAGATCAGTTTGAATGGCAGGGTGGCCTATGCCTGCTGTTATGTTCCTTGAGTATTTTGTTATCACATGCCTTGTGAGAAAAGCATGCCATATACCATGTGGCTAATGCTATATTACTTTAAAAAGTACTTTTTCCACACCTAAGGTAAGCTAAATTGGGAAAGGTATTACTCAAGTGAAAGGTTTGCTTTAAGAACTCATAACATCAAACCAATTTTGAAATCAAGGTGTGATGTAGGTTACCAAATTTTCTTGCAGATGTAGGGTTTACCCAGCATATTAAGACTGTAGAAGTGACATGTTGGACATTTAAACATAGTATGAAAGATACTGTTTTAAAAAAAAATTCTGTGCTATACATTTTATAGTTCAACACAAAGCGTATTATCCATAATCAAGTGTTGCTAATCATCACTAACAATCATGTGGTAATTTCCAGTAGTGTACATATTTGTCCAGTCTAGATCTATCATTGTACACAGTAGTACTTTTAGCCAAACAGACAACTGTGATGAAGACTCACCAGTTTCATCAAAGATACAGCCCTCCCCCCTCCCTGCCAACGAGGATATCTTCAAGAGGCGATGTCTCAAGAAGGCAGCATCCATCATTAAAGACCCTCAACTTCCAAGACATGCCCTTTCCACATTACTACCATTCGGGTATTGGTTCAGGAGAGTGAAAAGCCACACCTTATAGGAACTGACTCTCCCCCCCCCCCCATCAGACTTCTGAAAGATCAATGAAACCTACGTTTTTCATCTTTTTACACCACTTATTTACTTTTGTAACTTAAAGTAATGTTCAGTCAAGTTGCTTTTTATTATCATTTTGACCATAAACTGCTGGTACAGTACACAGTAAAAACAACATTCCTCCGGGACCATAGTGCTACATGAAACAATACAAAACTACTCTAGACTATGTGAGACAACTCAAGGCTACACAAGACTATGTAAAACAACACAAAAACTACACTAGACTAGTCCTACACAGGACTACATAAAGTGCACAAAACAGTGCAGGGCAGTACAATAGACAAGACAATAGGCACAAGTAGAGGACAAATTTCAATATAATAATAAATGATGTAGATGTCAGTCTAGACTCTGGGTATTGAGGAGTCTGATGACTTGGGGGAAGAAACTGTTGGACAGTCCGGTCGTGAGAGCCCGAATGCTTCGTACCTCTTGCCAGATGACAGGAGGGAGAAGAGTTTGTATGAAGGATGCGTTTATGTCTTGCATTATACTGCTGCTATAAAACAAAATACAGACATATATCAGTGATAATAAGCCTGACAGTGAATCCTAATGTTTGGCACAACTGTAACCTCATTGCCTATACTCAGGAGACGAAAGGATACACAAAAACACAATTAGCACACAGAACTGCCTAAATGCACAAAATACTCTGCAGATGCTGGGGTCAAAGTAACACGCTGGAGGAACTCAGCAGGTCGGGCAGCATCCGTGGAAACGAGCAGTCAACGTTTCGGGCCGAGACCCTTCGTCACGAAGTCCTGACTGTTCGTTTCCACGGATGCTGCCCGACCTGCTGAGTACCGCCAGATGTTAACCCGTTGATGATAAGGGGGAGGCGGATACCCTGGGTTCAGCGAACACAGCTTTACGCTTACCCGGAGGTGGCAGCGGTAACGGTGCCGAACGGCACAACGGCGCGGGAACAACCGGGGTGACGAGTACACCACATGAAATCACGCCTCTCGAGCCCTGCTCAGTGACTGACGCGAATTCAGGGCTCGGTCAACAGGTGCTTCCCGCTAGATAAGGACGCGCGAGTGCGAACCGAGAGTCACAAACTGCCGCTTCGGACATCCACCGCGCCTGCCCGTCGTTAACAGCGGAAGGCGAGCGGCGCATGCGCAAGGGGAAGGCTTCGGGGTTCGCGTACGAAACGTCACTACGTTTGCGTGCCTCGGCGGGTGAGCTGGTAGAGTGGGCCCTGCGCATGCGTGTCGGGCGCCATCTTCCCCGGCGTTTTCTGCGGCTCCAGGGAACGTGCCAGCGGAGCTGAATGGTCGGCGTGGAGACTATCCTCATAAGAAGTTAGACCTAGGCAATTGCTCTATCAGGGCCGGCTAGGCCAGGCCAGGCCAGGTAATTGGGGTGATAGTGGGTGCTGCCAGGTGTCGTCGGGCGGGGCGAGAGTTCGTGAGAAAGTGAGTGAGCTGCTGCAACTTGCAGCGTTAACCAGGCCGCGGCCCAATTGGCCCCACTAGGCCGCAGCGGTGCCTGTTGATGTTCCAATATGGATAGTTAGCAACATCAATATGGAAAGTAGAGGGATGGGGCTGTGCTTAGAACAAAACAGTCATTCAGCCGATGATTTCTGTTTAAACGGTATGTCTCCCGCCGACTCAACCAAATCCCCCTAAATTAAAGTTAATTTGCCCTTTCAGCGTGTTTCAACCGGACATTGCCGTTTGCAAGCTTGAATGTCCTCTATTATGAAAGATACACAAATAAACTTTTGACAGTGCAGAATCATTTTTGATGAAAACGATAGGGAGTTTAACGTTTAACCTGTCAGAAGATCCATCGTTCTAGAAACTCAAGGTCGGATTTGCAAATTTCCTAACAATTTAACTAAATATTTAAATCTACAAAATTGCTAACGTTGTGTCTTGTAAAAAATAGTACTACCGATGGAGGGGATTCTCTAGGGAAAAAAATCTGGAAACAGTCAACAGGTCCGACAGCATCTACGGAAGGAGAAACAATGTCTCAGGTGGAAGACTGTCAGAACTGAAGATCGATTGTCAGACCGTTAAGATAGTTTGTTTTGATAAAAATGAAGTCAGTGAGCAGAGAAAGCTTTCCTTCACTTCTGCCAGAAGGAAGTGATAATTTGAAATCGGGTTTGCTCTTGAACTTTTTTTAAATCACAAAATCTGATTCTTTTGGATATTGTTTCATTTTGTTATTTTTTTTTAGCTAAAATGGAAACCACTGATAACTTTATTGGATCTTTCATTTATTTAAACACACAATAATCAAAAATGGTGCTGATAACATTTTGAGCTATTGCTTTTAATCGTTTATTAAAGTGTAATAGTAATAACCTGTGTATTCACTTAGTGACATGTCAATGTGAATGGAATTGTCAAGCAGGGCAAATGAAATTATAGAGTGATAATTTGAAATTGAATGTAGTTGCCTTAGATGTTGCAATTTCAAAAAATATGTACTCCATATGCCTATATTAAAATGTGTAAAACTCAATTAATACTGAAGTGAAAGTTAAGATGTGTTTATCCCTTGTCTAAAAGGACTGTGTCTTGCACTCATTCTTCAAAATGCCTTATCAAATTTAATCTTTTTTACACGTTCTGTAAAATTTGAAAATTGATAGTTTTAAGTTCAGTAGATGGTTGATAGTGTGCAGCGCTGTTTATTAAGTTTGTTCTTGCGCTTAAATAGACCTTATTAAAGGAAATTTCTTTCTGCAGTCCTTGAGTCACACATGGCACTATACAGCATAATTTTTTTTTTGCCACAGAATAAACTGAACGGTACAGAATGGCAGATAAACTCACCAGAATTGCTATTGTTAGCCATGATAAGTGCAAGCCTAAGAAATGCCGTCAGGAGTGCAAGAAGAGTTGTCCGGTTGTTCGAATGGGTAAGTAATTTTGTCTTTAACTTATTCATGTATTACATTAGAAGATAAATAGTCATTTTGTAGGATTTAGCTTAATACACTTAATATGATCAACATGGGTATTTTTTTAACATTAAAAAAAGCTGGCAAAATGTTAAAAAGAGTGAATTTACTGTTGAGAATACCTGTCCTTAGATATAACTCAGTGCATTAATATTAAGAAAAAAATGCTCTTGTTTCAGTTACTTTAGACAATTACGAAGCAATCCTGTGAATAAAGATTTTGTGTTTATTCAGTCTTAGGATGCCTGATGAAATGATTTGGACGTAAAATGTTGCTGAGTAGTTTACATAATTCAGTTCTCAATCAATATAATTACTTGACAATATTTAATTTGTTCTGTATAATTTGTTATCACACAGGAAGAAACAATTTGGTCCATCAATTGTACATTTGCTTTCAGCAAACCATTCCACTACTTATTTTTCTGTTACCTATTCTTTCTCGTATCCAGTAACGCCCCCTAATTTTTGGGGCCACCTACCTAAAGTAGCCAATTGCTGTTTTGCAGAGGTCTCATTGGACATGATCTCCTTCCAAGCTGTAAGCATTTTGTGATTCATTTTCTATACCGGTGCTCACTTAGCTGTGCAGCATCTCCAGGGTTTCCATCTTACAGATTAGATTTCTGGTATTTTCGTTTTTGCTTTCATCTTACCACAGAATTATGCTGATGGTGACTTTTCGTGAAGCCATGATATGTTTGTAGATGTTCAGTACAGAGATGTGGAAATATCCATTAAGTGTCTTTCTGATCAGTTTAAGTGATAGCATTCAAAGAGTGTTTTTCTTTCTCACAGGAAAGCTTTGTATCGAAGTTACTGCCCAGAGCAAGATAGCCTGGATTTCAGAAACTCTCTGCATCGGTTGTGGTATTTGCATTAAGGTAATCAGCCTTACAGGTTTTTCCAACTTTGATCCAACACATGGCCTCTATGCTATTTTGAAAATCTTGTTGTTTAATGTTATCCAAAGTTACTTCTGAATTTTACTTTCAGCGCTTAAACGTGACATTTATTATGGGTTCATAGCATTTAGCACAAGGAGCATTATTCATCTCCATATGTTATATTTTGCTTATCTCTAAGATAAATTTACTGCTTAAGGATTCTGTGCTTCTTATCACCTCTGGTACTTGGATGTCACATTATTTGCAATTGGCAATTGTTATGTTGTGCAGCTTATCAGTTAGAAGAACGCAGGGAAAAGCAGAGTCTGGTTTGACTTACCCCCTGGATTTTATTCATTCCTGGGTGAATTTCTATTGTCAGTCAACAATCTCTGTAAGGTAATCATTGGACAATGAATGTACAGACTAATAGCATTGAGCATCACAGTTGAATCTGTTGCCTTTTCATTGGTTATCCTGTAGGAATTATTGATTGGTACCCCAAGCAAATTACTTTCTTCACTCTGTGGCTTGTTGCACCTGCATTGGTCCTCAATTATTTTTGCCAGAATGATTTGTGCTGACTGACTTTTTACCACTTTAGCCACTGAGATAATTAAATGTGGCTTACACATCTACATTGCTATCACAGAGTACAAAATACCATCTGGTAAATGCTCAAGTGGAGCATTTCAGAAATGAACTTCAGAAATCCTCTTTTTAAGTATAAAGGTTCCTTTTAGATTATTGTAAAGTATGCAAGTCACCGCAACTTTTGTGCGTTCTTGTCCACAAAATTTTCCAACCAGTATTTGTCAATGCCGAGATTGAACGTCCATTGCTTCAACCAAACCCATAATAACCTATAGGCATTTTTAGTAGATAAAATACACTTGTATTGGTTATGTTGCCAGTAATCAATAGTAGATGAAGTGATTTTGACCTTTTATCAATATTTTCTGTTTCAGAAATGCCCTTTTGGAGCTTTGTCAATTGTTAATCTGCCAAGCAATTTAGCCAAAGAGACAACACATAGATACTGTGCAAACTCCTTCAAGCTGCACAGGTAATGGAACAATGCAGGAGAAAAATTAATACTTTGTAAGCTACTTGGTAGTTTTAGACAACATCAAATAATAAATGGTGTATGTAAAACTTTGTGTATGTATGTGTATGTTTCAATCAGTACGTGTTTCTCCATGTTTCTCAAATGGTTAAAACGTGTTTAGAGAGGAATAACATTACATTCAAATTTTAATAATTTTGAGTTTATAAGTAGTCCATGCTGCTAAAAGAAAATCAAATGTCACAGCATGTTGATTGTTTGCTGAAAATTATTTTCCTCTTCCTTGATCAAAATTGCACTGATTGCAGCTGTCTTGTGTAGTAAGCCACCTTAATTGTTTGAAAAAAAATTAAACTTCATTTCAATGTAGATTCATTCCCATTGCAGCTCAATTATAGCGTACCATTATATGAAAAATTTGTATAGTTCATTATTAACCTTGATGAGTATGTAATCTACAGGCACTTCAAACAAATCAAAACACTTTAAGGTATTTGTATTCAGTTGGAAATTTGTAATTTTATATTTTATTGTTGCTGAATTCAGACAATTGAAACCTATTAAAATCTCTCAGGTCTTATTGCCAGCAAAGCTGAATTTGGGGCATTTCTGGTTGGGGATGATGGAGAAGGGGCAGGGACTTCAGTGAAGTCACCATATCACTTCACTGAAGTTCCTGTTGTTGTTGGGAATGTGCTGCTGCACAAGAATGCCTCTATCCAGTGAGGTGGCCTTTTACCCCCAGACCTAGTAAGTATAAGTGCAGTTGATTGTGGATATGGATTAGAGTGGGGCTAGCATCTGGACCAGTGTTTTCATAGTTGTGTGAATTTTCACAGATTGCAAATAATCTCATTATTAGATTGCCTATTCCTCGCCCTGGTGAAGTTTTAGGCTTGGTGGGAACTAATGGTATTGGAAAATCTACAGCTCTGAAGATTCTAGCAGGAAAGCAGAAGCCTAACCTGGGGAAATATGATGTGAGTTTTCTCTATTATTTTTTGCAGTTATCAGTTACTATTGCTAACAATTTTTAGAATTGGTCCAAGTGACTTGTTTTTATAAAATGAAACAGTTTTGTTGATTCTGTTTCACTGATCTGAATATAATGGATTTCACCTAGTTTATATCTCTCCCCTCCCCCTCCTACACAGAAGGTTCAACAGGTCTATCCTGGTTCTTGGGAATTTTGTTTCATTCCACCTCTTATTTTCTTGTAGCCTTGTAAGATTTCTGAGATACCCTCCATTTCATACTTTATTTTTTTCCATTTACCTAAAGGCTATACTTTTGACTACATTTTTGTCTTTTTGAGAGAAAAACCACTCAGCTACAGAAAAAATGCAGTTTCCAGTCAGACATATTGCTAGCTTGGAATTGAACTTGTGACCCTGGATCTATGGCATTATCCATAGTGCAAGCTGTAATTTAAAAAGTGCATTGAAATAACTGTTCTACATTTTAAGAATTACTGGTTGCTCGGGGCAAGAAAAACATGCACAACTGTACATTTTAGAGGGGGGTAGTGATATTTCTGAAGCTTCATATTTCAAAATGTTTAAGTGCCTTTGCAGTCCTAGATTTATTCTGTCCTAGTTTTGTTAAATGAATGTAACAACAAATTTTCACCATTGTTGCTCTGTCATCATGATAGATCCAACAAATATTGAAATAAATTGAATGATAATACAATTATTGAGATATAAAGTAGATGTGTTAAATCAATCAAACGTCTAGGGTGAAGCACCTCAGAGATGGATTGTATTTTAAAGACTTTCAGGGAAGCGATGGGAGAGCCCCTTATACCTAAGATAAAATGCCAGAGGATTAGTAAGTTTCTTACATTTTTGATAAAATAGGTAGCAGAGTGAATTTCACTTGTGCTTTATTTTCCTGATGCTCTACAAGTCTTGCCATTCATGTGGTTTTTCTGATAGGATCCTCCTGACTGGCAGGAAATTTTGACTTATTTCCGAGGGTCTGAACTGCAGAACTACTTTACAAAGATCTTAGAGGATGATCTAAAGGCTATAATCAAGCCCCAGTATGTGGACCAGATTCCAAAAGCAGTAAAGGTAACTTTTGATGTAATATAATACTTCAGCAATCACATGTGTCTGTATTGCTTGGCCTGTGCACTTTTGAAATTGTACTGAATGTGTGTTAAAATTTAAAACAAAACCACCTATTTGATGTAATATATTTTGAAGATCATAAAATAATTAATTCATTTCAAAGACATTGTAACCTTTAAAAGATTCTTAGTAGTGTTGTGGCGTTAACTCAGCCAAATACAGTATTCAGGTATGATAATTGCCCAATGGATGTTGCATCAATATATAGTACAGAATTTACCTTGTGTTTCACTGTGCTCTTCTATTTTTTCAACAAAAGCTCTATTTAGTTATGTTGTTGAATAGAGGTAATTGTGATGCATCTTCTTCTAAATTCAGTTTTCAGCCGACTAAGCCTGAAATGATAAGTACAGCATATAAATACAAACACTGGGAAGTCGAGCACAGTTAGAAGTTTAAAGCATCCAGCAAGCAGAGCAGCATTGATGGGTGAAAATCGGAGTTGAAATTCCATGTCAAAATCTTTCTTTAGATTTGGAAAAAGGCGAAATCAAGCATGCTAAGTTGCTAAGTTTATTTTACATTGCACACATCTGAACTTGGCAATGCTTTATTTACAAACAATGAACCACACATCATTGGGTAACCCTTTTGGCAATATTGGTGTTGTTATGGCTTGGTGAAATTACTTCTACTCACAGAAATTGAGTGTATGAGAGATGATAGTACTTTCTCCTCCAAAACAGGACTGCCCTAGAGACCCATTTTTTCAATGTCTTCTTGTCCCATAGAACTTGCTTCTTTCCCTCATAGCATTTGGGGAGCCAAATACAATTCAATTCTCAACCCCACTCCTATTTAACCCTTGGCATTGGTAAATCTAGAGAGTGAGTTGCAGAGTGTGCAGTGGTTTTCCTGGTTGACACCAAATCTGGCAGATAAGATGATGGTATCAAAACAAACAACATCAGCTGCCTCCTGATTAAAGACAGAGATCAAAGTGTAATTTTTCATTGTGTCCACTAGATTCAGTGTTAGTCAAGAAAATTGCACACTGTTAAGATGTAATGAAATAATGCAAAACCATTCATATGGATCTTTAATAAAAGCTTCTTACAGATGCTGCATTCTTACTTTGTTTTTCCAGGGCACTGTGGGTTCTATTTTGGACAGAAAAGATGAGACCAAAACACAGGATATAATTTGTGAACATCTGGGTAAGAAGACTGAAGCTAAACATTCTGAAATACTTTGATTTTACCAGATTAGTGTTTAATTCACAATGCATTAAAATATCAAAATATTTTTGGGTGCCATTTGTCCTTGTTAAGTACATTTGGCGGATTTGGGCATTAATGGTAGGGATTTATTGAGTTTTTAATTGTCCATCCATAAATTCCATTCGAAAAATAAGTTGATAACAAGTCTAGAGAGCAAGGGTTTCCAGGGTCGGGAAATACTGTAGCGATGTACTACATACAGAGCTAGAGACGACACGCAGTCGGTAAGTCGTTTCGAGACTAGTTTATTCAAACTTCGCGGCACTGGCATTTAATCCCTAGCGCCCGCCCTCTCCGGGCGGAAATGACATCAGAGGTGCATTACCAAAGTCTCGCCCCGCGCTGGCTATTTGTGAGCCGGTTCGCCTGCGCAGAAAGTGGGTCACCACATAACCCCCCCCCCCAAGAACCGGCGATACACCCCCCCCAATGTGCACAGTCTGGATCAGCCTCTGTTTGGGAGGTCTGCCACTGCGCCACGGTGCCTGAACCTCGACCGGCTGCGCTAAGTCCACAAGGGCTGGTTTGAGTCGGTCCTCCGTGAAAACCTCCTCTTTCCCCCCAATGTCCAGAACGTACGTGGACCCATTGTTGTTGGTCACCTTGAACGGCCCCTCGTACGGCTGCTGTAGCGGTGCCCGGTGTCCGCCCCTTCATACAAACACAAACTTACAGTCCTGCAGGTCTTTGGGTACCTGGGTTGGGGTCCGTCTGTGCTGTGAAGTCAGCATGGGGGCCAGGTTGCCGAGCCTTTCGCATAGTCTGTCCAGGGCTGCTGCGGGTTCTTCCTCTTGCCCCCTCGGGGCTGGTATGAACTGTCCTGGGACGGCCAGGGATGCACCGTACACCCAGGTCCTGGTTTCTCAAAGTGAGCTGGTTTCTCCTGGGCATTGTCAATCTTGAGCATCATCGGGGCTGCATTTGTTCAGGCAGCTGGAGACTATAGCACCAGATCCCTAAGTTTAATCATTCTGGTAGTGGAAAGGCTTTGGGTACTGTAGAATATTCATCCTCTAACGCTGACGGTTAATGATTGGGATTTAATAAAGGCAATGTAATTAAATCACATGGGGATCTGGTAAGATTTTTTATTGTTGACGCTGGTCATTGCTTGTGTGTTCTACATATTCTATCGGTGCTGGGATATTTTTATACCAAAGCTGAATGTATCCAAAATCAGCTAATTGTGGGCAAATAGAACTGAAAAATGTCCAGTCCTTAACCAATGCTATAATTTCTAATCTTATAAGGGTAGGGTCACTAGCAAGCAGCTAAGACCTGACCCAAGGAATTTCCATATCTGTGTCCTACAGATTTTCTTTGACTGGATTTGCTAGTGCTCTAAATGTCTTGCATACTGCTTTACATTTGAGAACAGTTGTTCATGCCGTATGTTAACTTTCCAGAATTTAGCTTGTCACCCTTACAAGGACCAAGGCTGTAATAGATTTTGGAGCCAAGTAAACCTTGTAGAATTCTAACTGAACATTGCAGTTTGTTATTAGAAAACCAGTGTGTGATAAAAGTTAATTGTTCATATCTTGCATTGCACTAAAGATCTGAGAATTGAATGTGTAACAATAATTGGCAGGATTGTATCTGTACTGCTCTCCATGGACTTGTCAGTTCAAGACTATTTTTCCTTGGATGCTAGAGTTGTAATTGCACTGGAGCAGCTTTGTTGGAGTTGTAGCTAATTTTGGAGTACAAGTTTTAACAGCAGCTGAAATGTCAAATCCCAATATCATTGGTTTGTTCTATTCTGTTCATGCAATAGCTATCAACTTGCCTAGATCTTTGAAATTAGAGGTAGATTTCTAACACACGGATGGGGTAAGGGGTGTGAGATGAGCAGAAATTTATATTGGAGAGTAACAAGTTTTTGAAATTTTCAACTGAAGAGGGCTGCAGGTGTTGAATATATTAAGGCTTAAACCAATGAACATTGAGCTAGCCATTAAGGGATTACAGCAGGGGTCCCCAACCTTTTTTGCACTGCGGCCCGGTTAATATTGACAATATTCTTGTGGATCGGCCGACCCGGGTGTGGGGGTGGAGCAGTGTTAATCACGACCTGAATATAGGTGAAACTGTAAGTCACTTATAAGTGGCTAATAATACATTCAATTTTGTTTCTAACGAATTTAATATTAAACACAGCACGTATTTTCCTCCCATGAATATAGTGATAAGTCCATTGTAAGTCACTTATAACTCAATAGCATCATAACATTTTAAGTAATGTTTGGATATTAAACACAGTGCATATTTTCCTCATATGAACATATAAAATCATTGCAACACACCAATATTGGTGAATCAGTGGGGGCCCTGTGCTTGTTTCCCTGCAACAAGATGGTCCCATCGAGGGGTGATGGGAGACAGCGATACTCGGAAATGGGTTCCTTATGTCCAGTCTATTCTATAATTTAGTTTTCGTTGCATTCATTGCAGAAAATCCTGCTTTGAAAAGATATGATGTTGGAAATGGAAGCAACATTTGCAACGTTTTCAGTGCTTTCATGGCTATCTCAGGATATTCAGCCTTGACTTTGATCCAGAATGCCAGCAGAGATATTATGTCAAACATACTTTTCAGCCCACCATCATTTGCAAGCTCGAGGAGTTGATCTGCTTCCCGCGCTGACGTGGATGATTCACCGGAGACATTCACAAATGGGTCACGGACCCATTCCTTTGCACGTCTTGGGTCATTTGCAGTTGGGAAGTAATGCTTGAATTCTGTCGACAGCGAAGTTAGGTGATTGCGCACCAGCTGTGAGAAAGACAGTGCAGCCTCAGTCTCTCCCAAAATCCCAGCTAATGTTGGGAGCATGTCAAATATGCCCCTATCCATTCACTGTCCCCACAGTTCCAGTTTGGCTTTGAAAGCAGACACTTTATCTGCCAACTTGAAGACAGTTGTCATTCTCCCCTGAAGTGACAATTTGAGTTCATTTAGCAGGTTGAAGATGTCACACAGATAAAGCGAGTTTTGCTATCCACTCCTTGTCACTGAAGTGTGCTGCCAGTGGTGACTTTTTTCCTGAAAGAAATCTCTGTAGCAGTTCTCTTAACTCAAAAACCCTGGCCAGGGCTCTCCCCTGTGATAACCACCTGACTTCAGTGTGTAAGAGAAGGCGTTTGTGCTCTACATCCATTTCCTCGCAAAGCTGCTCAAACAGACGTGAGTTAAGGGCTTTTGCTTTGATGTGATTGATAACTTCAACAACATCACTCAATAAGCTGTTAAGATCAGGTGACATTTTTTGGCTAACCAGCACTTCCCTGTGTATGACACAGTGTGTAGGCTGGCATTCAGGAGCAACTTCTTTGACTCGGGTAATGAAACCAGACAGTCGTTCAGTTATAGCTGCAGCCCCGTCTGTGTATATTCCAACACAGAATGACCAGTCCAGTTTGCCAGGAATGTAGTCATTCAAAGACTTGAATAGTTCTGCCCCAGTTGTGTTAGGTGGCAGTGCACACAACATATCCTCGTGCACATCGTTTTGAAATATAAAACGCACATAAACCAGCAGCATTGCCTTATTGTCGACATCGGTAGATTCGTCGATCTGGATGGCATACCATGGTGACTCGTTAAGCCGTTCCAACAGCTGTGCTTCGATGTCCACTGCTATGTCATCGATTCTCCTTGAAACTGTGGTAGCTGAAAGAGAAACCTGTGCCATCTTGTTAGCTGCAGCTTCTCCCAACAGTTCATGGCACATGTCCTTAGCAGCAGGCAGAATCAATTCTTCACCAACAGTGAAAGGCTTCTTAGCCTTAGCAATACGGCTAGCCACTAAGTACAATGCTCTCAGAGCAGCAGCATTTGTGGAGGTGGTGGCTCTCAGCACTTGCTTCTGTCCGGCTTGCTCACGTTTTTTCTGCTCAAAAAACTCAATGGGTTTGTCTTTAAGTGCAGGGTGCTTGGACTCAAGGTACCAAAGCAATTTTGAGGGCTTCATTGCCTCATTAGACAGCTTGTCTCCACATATCACACACAGAGGGCTTGGAGCGTGGGAGTCACCGGTTGCAATAAAGCCATATTTTATGTATGACTCGTATTTTCTATTGAAGGAAGGTTTTTTTGCGGTCTCTGCCTCAGCTGCCTCTGCGTTATTATCATCGTTAGACCTTTTATGTCCTCTTCCAAAGAAACTCTCAAGCGACGTGTTTTTTTTTACTCATACCGACCAATGACCTCCGGCGTGGGTAATGACCTCGTGTGCGTTCAAGCTCAACAGAGGGCGTGACAGGGAATGAGGAAAGGTGCAGCTGACCCATATCACCAAATCATATTGTTTCCTCGTGGCCCGGTAACACTTGCTTTGAGGCCTGGTGGTTGGGGACCACTGGGTTACAGAGATTAGGAGGCAAAGCTGACTGGAAGTTTCAGATCAGCCATGATCTTACTGAATATAGAGTTAGGCTCAAGTGGCCAATTTACAAGTTCTTTTGCATGGGAAGTTTCTGAAGCATTGTTAATGTTTGCCCTTTCATACTGACCTACTTAATTGCCCACCATCTGTCTGAGTTGGGATGGTAGAACTTTGATCTGAAACATTGGTTGGATTGCTTGACTCTGCATTCCTCAATTGTTGTTTATTAGCTTCTCCAAAAGCTTGTCACCTTGCTTTTTAGATACAGGCGGTGAGTGGTGTTGCTACTGATATTCCTGTTTAGCTAGTGGTGGCCCCTATGCTTAATTGTAACATTTAGGACAAAGGTTACAGATCATGGCAATGAGATTATTTCTCATGTTCCCAGTTTGAAGCTTGTATATCTGTACTGAATCTGGCCCTATTGGCACAGTGACAATATCACATAGTATTGTGAAAGGTGTCTTCTGAAATGAGATGAGTCCGTACCCATTAGGGAACAGTGATAAATCTGCTTGTTAGTTCTCAACATCTATAGCAGCCCTCGTCCAACAGCAGATTTCTTCCGGGCTTTGTCAGTTATTTAATGATACTGTTGTTGATATAATATAAGAGATGAAAATCAAAGTTTTCTATCCAGTATGTATTCTATTCCCTAGTCATCCAAATATCATTGAAGATTATTAATCATTTGAAGGAGGGCAGTTGGTTGTCATTAGTTTTGACATGGTCACATTTTCTTTCTTTTCTTTTAAAATCTTTTTATTAATTTTTAAGCAAACATAAATGAAACATGAATACAAAGAGTTTGAGAGTACATAGTTAATAGTTTAAGTAGACATTCAAATATATAATAATCAATATATATAACCTCCCAAACTCATAGTACTTATGAACAAAAGAAATAAAAAGAAAAAAAAACCCAAAAAAAAAAGAGAAGAAAAAAAAACACTAACCAACATGGGCCATTGCATAATGTCAGATATATACAGTAGTGCCAATAACTCCGAACCTCCATCCAAATAATTAAGGATAATAAAAGTGAGGTTTAGGAAAAGACAATTTAACTCATATGAAAATGTTGAATAAGGTCACATTTTACTTGTATAGGTTGACTGCTACCTTTCCATTCATCGTAATAATGGATAAAAAATACTTAATTTGGCATATTGAGGTACCCAAGGATGTAAAAAGACACAGATTTACGTTAAATCTTCATCAGTAAGCCCAAACAAAAAATAGGCACATTGCTTTCTCATAATGGTAATTTTTGTGATTAATAGACCATAACTCTCTCACACAGATCTGACTCACTTGAAAGAGAGGAATGTTGAAGATCTTTCTGGAGGAGAGCTCCAAAGATTTGCATGTGCAGTAGTGTGCATTCAGAAAGCAGACATGTAAGTTTCTGAAAGAATAAGTTTCATTATTAACAATTCGTATACAATCATTGTCCACTTTATTAGGTGCAGGAGTGGCACCCAGTGTGGTCTTCGAGATTCGATCCTATGTGCATTCCGAGATGCTCTTCTGCACACTAACGTTATAATGCATGGTTATTGGAGTTACTATCACTGTCCTATAAGCTTGAACCGGTCTACCCATTCTCCTTTAACCTATCTCATTAACAGAGCATTTTCACCCATAGAACTGCTGCTCACGGGATTTTTTTTTTGTTTTTCACACCATTCTCTGTAAACACTAGAAAAATCCCAGGAGATCAGCAATTTCTGAGATACTCAAACTACCCTGTCAGGCATCAACAATAATTCCACGGTCAAAGACATGTTTTTTCCCCCCATACTGATATTTGGCCTGAACAACCACTGAACCTCTTGAACATGTCTACATGCTTTTATGCATTGAGTTGCTGACATGTGATTGGCTGATTAGATATTTGCATTTAAACTGGTGTACTTGATAAAGAACCACTGAATATATTTTACATGCAATATCTATATATCAATATCTTCTGTTGGTAGCTTTAATATACCTCCACAAAGAGATTAGGCATGCTTGCAATTAAATGTTACAGTTTATGTTCAATTTCCACAAACATTTTTGAATGTTCAATGTCAAGAAACGAAAGGTTAAGCATGGTGGGACAAATGTACTGATTTGCGTATATTTCAATGCAAGAAATATTGTAGGAAAGGCAGATGAGCTCAGAGTATGGATCAGAACATGAAATTATGATATTGTAGCCATTAACGACTTGGTTTTAGGAGGAACAGAACTGGCAGCTTAATATTCTGGGGTTCTATTGTTTTAGTCGTGCTAGAGTGTGAGGGATTAAAGGGGGCGTTACTAGATGTGGAAAATTCACATCAGTGCTCAGTCAGTATAGACTGGAGAACTCAACTAGTGAGGCTTTATGGGTGGAACTGAAGAAAAGGTATGACCACGTTAATAGGGCTATATTATAGACTACCCAACAGTCCACAGGATTTAGAGGAACATATTTGTAGAAAAATCGCAAATTGTTGCAAACTTAAGATTGTGATAGTAGGTGATTTTAACTTTCCACATTGATTGGGGCTTCCATACCATAAAAGGACTAGAGTTTGTCAAACGTTCAGGAAAGTTTCCTTAATCAGTACATAGAAGTTCCAACAAGCAAGTGTGCAATATGTGATCAACTATTAGGGAATGAGACAGGACAGATGACAGAAGTTTGTGTAGGAAATACTTTGCATCTAGTGGTCATAAAGCCATTAGCTTCAAGGTAATTACAGAAAAGGATAGGTTTGGTCTTCAAGTTCAGATTCTAAATTGGAGAAAAACTAATTTTGATGGCATCAGATAGTGTGGTATTTGCAAGTGTGGATTGAGACAGGCTGCTTCCTATTTGGTAAGTGGGAGCCTTCATATGTGAAAATTTGAGAGTACAAAGCTTGTAAGTATCTGTGAGAATAAAAGGCAAGGATAAAGAATAAACACACACAAAATGCTGGAGGAATTCAGCAGGCCAGGCAGCATCTATGGAAAAGAGTACGTCAAAGTTTCAGGTTGAAACCCTTCAGGAAGGATAAAGGATAACAGGTCTTCAAAAGATAAGAAGGCCCAAGTTAAGAAAAAAAGGAGATGCATATCAGAGATAGACAGGTACGGACAAATGAGTATAGGAAATACAAGAGAACACTTAAAGAAATCAGGAAGAGTTTAAAAAATGGCATGAGGTTACTTTAGCAACAGGGTGGAGGAGAATCCTAAGGGCTTCTGCAGATAAGTTCGCAAAAGGATGGCAAGTCACAAAATTGATATTTTAGAAGATCAAAATTGTAATCTATGCATGGAGCCAAAAGAGATGGGTGAGATCTTAAATGAATTTTTTTCTATCTGTATTTACTCGGGAGATGGACATGGTCTATTGAAGTGAGGCAAAGCAGCAGTGAGATTATGGACCCAATACAGATTATGGAGGAGGAGATGTTTGCTGTCTTGAGGCAAATCAGGGTGGACAAATACCCCAGGGCCTGACAAGGTTTCCCTTGGACCCTTCACCCTTAGTGACAGGTGAGATCGGAGTTTTGGAGGATAGATAATGCTGTTTCACTGTTTAAGAAAGGCTCTAAAAATACACTAGGAAATTGTAGATCCATAAGCCTGTCATCAGTAGTGGGAAAGTTATTGTAATGTAGTCTAAGGAACTAGGTATATGAATATTTGGATAGATGGTTTGATTAAGGATGGTCAGCATGGGTTTGTGTGTGGAAGATCATGTCTAAACAATCCAAGGAAGCTACCAGGGAAGTTGATGAAGGCAATGCAGTGGATGTTGTCTACATGGACTTTAGTAAGATATTTGGCAAGGTCCGGCATGGGAATTGATCAAAAAGGTTTAGTCACTTTGCTTTCAAGATGAGGTAGTGAAGTGGATTAGACATTGGCTATGCAGGAGAAGCCAGAGAGAGGTAGTAGCTGGTTGCCTCTCTTACTGGAGGCCGTGACCTGTGGAATGCCAGAGGGATCTCTGCTGGGTCTGTTGTTGTTTGTCATCTATATCAATGATCTGGGTGATGATATGGTTAACTAGATCAGCAAATTTGCAGGTAACGCCAAGATTGGGGGTATAGTGGACAGTGCGGTCTGGACCAGCTGGGAAGATGGACTGAAGAATGGAATTTAATCCACACAAGTATGTGGTGTTGCACTTGGGTAGAACCAACCGATGTAGGTTTTACACAGTGAGCAATAGTGCACTGAGGGATGAGAACAAGGGGATCTGGGAATGCAGGTTCATAATTCTTTGAAAGTGGTGTCACAAGTAAACAATGTTGTAAAGAAAGCTTTGGGCTCATTGGCCTTCATAGAACAAAATTTTGAATAGGAGAAGTTGGGATGTTATGTTGAAGTTGTGTAAGACGTTGGTGAGGCCTAATTTGGAGTATTGTGTGCTGTTTTGGGCACTCACCTACAGGAAAGATGCAAATAGGATTCAAAGAGTACAGAACATTTTCAAGAATGTTACCGGGACGGGAGGGCCTGAGGCATAAGGTAAGATTGAATAGGCTGGAACTTTATTCTCCAGATCATAGAAAATTGAGGGGAGATTTGATAGAGGTATGCAAAATTATAGATGGGGTAAATGCAAGCAGGCTTTTTCCAGTTCAGTGGGACTACAACTAGAGGTCATGGGTCAAGGATGAAAGGTGAAAAGGTACATAGAGGGAAGGGGTATGGAGGGCTATGGTCTGGGTGCAGGTTAATGGGAGTTGGCAGTTTAAGTAGTTTAGTGCTTAGTAGATGGGCCAAAGGGCTTGTGTCTGTGCGGTAGTTATCTCTGACTCTGTGACACATCATGGGGGGGATGTGGGAATGTTTGCTGGTAACCAAAATTACAGGAAGCAATGAAAATATGCAATGCCATTTCTAAATTAATTGTAGTTCCCAATTTATTTGAAAATAAATACATTCAAAAGATTGTAATACAGTAGTGTTTTTAGAGCCCTTAACATTGTGGCTAGTAGAATTTTACAGAGGTGATGAACTCATTTTGTTCTGTGAGCAGAATCACATTACTAGTTGATATTTATTACAACTGGTGCAAGAGATTTTAGAAATGAATATTTCAAGTGTGCGATCTTTATCCTAATGGTGTACAGCTATCTTATGAGAAAGTCCAGCTATACAATTATTCTTATTCATGTATTCTAGGACCGTCTTTATGAAATAATTGACTTTTGACCAAGAATTACAGTCCTTGAGTATCTGGATGATGATTATTTGACAGGTGCATTACATTCAGTAACTTTTATTTTTAAAAATCGATTGGTTTTTCCAGTCCTCTGGATGTAAAAGCACTTGTATGTGATACACATATATCCATAATCAAATACTGTTGATTAAAGAAGTCATGTTATTATTGCTGATGTTAAATTTCACATTAAGTTTTGCACTATGTTTGATATCACAACATTGACAATTGCAGAACAGGAATTTACAAAAAGTAGCTGTCTGGGTGATGTTTTGTTGGATTTTGACTCTTGGTTGGCAACACTTGACGGATGTTCCATCAACGTCCATCAAGCCTAAATGGAAGGATACCCACATACTTTTGTTCCCTTTTAGTGGGGTGAATGATCCAAAAGTAGAGGAGGTTCCTGTCTCAATTTTGGGCATTTTGCAGCACTGGGCATTGGAAATATGACCACTTGATGCAGTTGTACATGCATGATACAGGAGAGTAAATGTACTAAAGTCTAATGTACATGTTCTTAAATAAAAAAAACTTTATAGTTTGCTGGTATTCCTTCCCCCACTCCCTTCTGCCAATCTCAGTTTCGTTCACCACACAATCAACCGAGTCAAAATGATCATGTGCCTTCATTTTTTTTTACTTCCTTTGATCTAGTTCTTTTTAGAAAGTTGATTGCTGTCCTGCAAAATGAATAATTATTAACCGGATCTATTATCCAGAATTACAACACACTAACATTCATGTTGCAGTTTAATAGTCAACTCTCTTAGTTCTTTGGTAAAGTTACAGAAAACTGATGTTACTGCATCTTGTGTTTATTATTGTAATCATAATAGTTTATCTGCTTCAACTTTGCTTTTGTTTTTTAACTATATATTTCAGCAACAAACTTTTTTTTAAACAGTTTTATGTTCGATGAGCCCTCCAGTTACTTAGACGTTAAACAGCGTTTGAAGGCTGCCATTACTATTCGCTCCCTTATAAATCCAGATAGGTAAGCTTATGGTATATGTTTGATTTTGCCAAATATTGATTCTTTCTAGAATTGTGCTGCTCTGTGAATCTAATAGCCATAGTTATTTATAATATCAGTTTTTTTGCACCTATGTTTTTAGTAAATAACTTTTTACTCTTATAATAAATATATGTACAGTGCTACTTGAATATTAGCATTGCACATTAGACAATTTACTACATTTTTGCCACACCTTGAATTGACTATGTAAAACTATAAAGGTGGTCTGACAACTACAATGGTATGAAAGAGGAGGGACTCACATTAATATACTTTCAGATCACATTCAAAATGTTACTAGTACTCACTAATATAGTGTAAGTGTTAGAAGCCATAAAAAATGTGCTTTGCATGGAAAATTTCAGTACATAAGTCCAAACTCGTCATTTGTAACGTATTTCAGATTTTACATGAAAGAGAGTACAGACTGGCGCACACATTCTTATCAACAAGATGGAAGAAATGAAAGAACTCCGATTACATTTCCCACTCCAAATAGTGCTATTAGTGCACAAAGCATTATTGTGCAAAATCTTTCTGCATTTCTGCTCTTGAAGTCTAATGCAACCACTAGTCTGAGCTTTGTTGATAGTTATTTTAGAGCAAAACAGTTTTGAAATTAGACCAGAATTTACTGACAGCAGTTAGCTGGCTTGTTTTTTTTCTGTTTATCTTTGGGGGAGGGGTGGGAAAGGGTTTGACTTGTTTGTTAAGGCTGATTTATACTTCTGCGTAGTAGCCTACGCCGCAGCCTTGGTAAGTGACCTGCGCCATTGTGAACATTTATACTTGTGTGTTGGTGTGTCTGCGTCGATCTGCAATTCACCGCCAAAACACTAGTTGGCGGTGGGGTTTCTATGCCACTGTATGTAGGAGTTGGAGCTAATAAATGTTGAACAAGGGTTACTTTTATTGAAATTACTGCAACGCAGAAAAGAGGGAAGTCATCGGAGGAGATGGTATGTACGACCATTGAACGGATTGAGGCAGAAGGAGGGTGAATTTTCTGTGCTTGTCCAGCCACTGAGAGACATGGATGAGGAAATGCATTTCAAATATTTTCGGATGTCGGCAGGTAGATTTGACGATTTGGTTCATCATCTCCAACCATTATTTCGCATCAGCGTACACACAGTATGCCTATAGACAGGAGGAAATGCGATGCTACCAAGCAGACCAATCACAGTTGTTGGGGTCTGCGTCGCCGTGACGCGCAGTTACATTTTTGGAGAGGTGCGCATAGGGTACAGTGTAGGTTACGTGGCTACGCCGTACCTAAAACGTTTATTTGACGCAGAAGTATAAATCAGCCTTTAATATTAGGAACTTTCTGTGTATATCCAGCTTCTTTCCTTATGGGACCTGCACATCAAAAAGACTACATTAAATTGGAGGTGGAGATTTCCTATTCAGAAACACTCAATACCATATTAAAACCTCAATTCAGCAAATAAATTAAAGGCTGTATTTGCTAAAACTAATCTTGGTCCCTATCAAAGTCAACGAGTCATAGAGAAATACAGCACTGAATGAGGTTAATAACTGATAAACAACTAATTACAGCTTCAGGGCTTCTCTGACTGTAGGGAATGTCAGCAGTTATGGGGGAACTAGCAGTATTTCCCTAAAAATGGGGAGTAGTAATTGTTTTTGCCATGTAAATCCACCTTAAACCTATATTTTTACCATTTTGTTCTGAAATCTGGGAAGAAATTTTGATGTGATATTCTTTTTAATTTCAATGTTTTGACCATCTAAATTACATTCATAACAAAGAAGTATTGGAGCGTATCATAAATTGTGTAGCTGCCAACTATATATCCTAAGGCCTTGTAAAATTTAAAACTATTCTTGTTATATGATACTAAAGGCTACTTTTGCAAGTTTCCAAATTTAAATCTTAAAAATTCAAACAATATTGGTCGTTACATAACCAATAAACCATAATTTGGATCAACTTCTGGTTGTAAGTTGGGTTGATAGCTGAGTTTAGCAAAATGTTTTCAGACGTTTTGGCTCCAATCGAGAAGCCATCGTCAGAGCGCAGTTGAGGGTGTTGCCTCCTTAATGCCACCTTATATACTTCTCTGGGGCCCAAATTAATATTGATTAAATGTCATGATCTGTCATAGAAGATTCTGATTGGCTAGCCTTGAGGGAGGTCCATTTGCTGTCCAGATCCCGAGATCACTGGCGATTCGTTGATTGTATATAAGTCAGCATTCTGAGGAGACAACACCCTCAACTGCGCATTGACGATGGCTTCTCAATTGAAGCCAAAACATCTGCACACATTTTGCCAAGCTCGGCGATCAAGCAAACTTCCAGATGGCCAACCCAAGCTTTCAATATTTCAATCAAATTCTGACATCAGAAGGGATTGGATAGCCTTGGGACTTTCAAGGACTTGGTCCTTCTTGAATTTTTTGACAAAGGTATTATTAAAATCTCTGGTGTTCAGTTTTCATATAGCTTGAATTATAAGTTTCATAGTTTTATTTTCATATTTTACAATAACTATTTGTTTCCATGTGCAAGTGAAATTTCAGTTACTGAAATTCAAATTTGTGTGTGATATCTTAGTGCAACTTGAGTTGTGGCACAGATTAATTTCCTTCAATTAATTTTGAATATTCAACAAATTACTTTTAAAAGCAATGTTAAATCTTGTTCATGATATTAGGACTAATATTTCCAGCTGACCTTGTGATTAAAAGTTACAGTAAATGTTTACTAGATGTGTGATTTCTCATCTTTTTTTATTTAGATATATCATCGTTGTGGAGCACGATTTGAGTGTACTAGACTACCTTTCTGACTTTATTTGTTGTTTGTATGGTGTGCCAAGTGCATATGGCGTTGTTACTATGCCTTTCAGTGTTCGAGAAGGTAAAACTTAAATGCATTTAAAAACCTTATTTTGTACAAAGTTGTAAATACTCTTAACAAAAAAATGCACCTGTAGACTATATAGAGACTTTAAGCTTTGAAGTGTGGACACGGTAAATATTTTAACATAGTCTGCCTTACCAAGTGGGTAATGCGTAACTACTTTCTTTAAAAGTTTGAAGCAGATGTTTTGGAAGCATTCGTGATTAGGAAGCTGTCAAATCCTTTAAGTATTTCAGCATTTTACTGTTAAGATAAAATAATATGAAATCATGTTGATAAAATAATGCATGTTCAAATTGAGGGTTTCAGTTTGAAATAAATATTTGAATATACATGGAAAAACTACATAACTGATCCTAGATCTGTAGTTATGGCAATGCAGTTTGTAAAGTTTGTTTAGGTTAAAGCCACTGTAGTGGAATTACATTGTGCCAGGTGTCATACACAACAGTAACAAAATAATCTAGATTCAGTGAATATATAGTTGAGGTATTCATTGTAGAATACTGTGTTATGAAAGTAGTATTGGGTTCGGTTACACTTCTGGTCATGAAGCCAGTAACAGATATGGTCTAAATAATGTGAAGAACATTTATCTCTAAAATCTCTCAAAAGGTATCAACATATTCTTGGACGGGTATGTGCCAACTGAAAACTTGAGATTCCGTGATGCTTCACTGATTTTCAAAGTGGCTGAAACAGCAAACGAGGAAGAGGTGAAAAAAATGTGCCGGTACCATTATCCAAGAATGAAAAAAAAGATGGGTGAATTTGACTTGGACATTGGCAGTGGCGAGTTCACAGACTCTGAAATCATGGTAATGTTGGGAGAAAATGGTGAGCATTTTATTACACATGCTGAAATCATGGAAAATTTATAGTTCAAAATAGGTACTGGATTAACATGCATTTGATGTAGTAATGTCTAAAAATGTGTCCAGCGTAAACTCACAATATCCTACAACATCGCCCATGCCACACTTTCCATATTAATCCCCATCTGATAAGGAAATCAGATTTTAAAATCTGATTCATCTGAAATCAGATGATATGGAAGACCTGGCTACTACTTGGTCTTTCGGCTGGAATTGGATGTGAATGGTTCTCCTATTAACATGTAATTATCTATAACAAAATAATCATAATCACTAACTGGAGGTGCACACTTCAGGGTATCCTGCTGGGTCACACCCACGTGCTTACTATATATTCACTGCTATGAGGGTAGTTAAGGGGCAGAAGTTTAGGGGTAACACAAGGGGGAACTTCTTTACTCAGAGAGTGGTAGCTGTGTGGAACGAGCTTCCAGTAGAAGTGGCAGGTTCGATTTTGTCATTTAAAAAAAATTGGATAGGTATATGGACAGGAAAGGAATGGAGGGTTATGGGCTGAGTGCAGTTAGGTGGGACAAGGTGAGAGTAAGCATTCGGCACGGACTAGAAGGGCCGAGATGCCCTGTTTCTGTGCTGTAATTGTTATATGGTTATGTGGAGCAGGGCTCTGCGGGCTGCCCTGCAGGGTGTGAATGGTAATTAACATGTCACTTCCCCTCCCCCAATCAACGCTAAACTGTTTTGTTGCCTCATTTGCATCATCTGCAATATTTTCCCATTCATCTCATTCAGGGTTCCAATTAAATTTTATACCCATTTTTAAAAAATTTATATATTTTGTTAAAACAGTAAACTTACCATGGCCTATTCAGAAACTCCTGTGGCCCCGTTTCTTGTTTTTTTACTTGTGACCCTATGGAACCCAGTTTGGCCCCCTGGAGGGCCATATGGCCCATGTTGAGAACCAATGACCTAGCATATACAGTGAATTGGGCCATTGATTTATTGGGCTGCTGCTTATTTGGGACAACTCTAAAAGAACAAAATCTAATTGAGAAAATGGCCGGGATTCCCTTTGTTTATTTGCCACTTAATTGGGACAAGAGACTGTTTCTAACTCCCATCAGTCATGTTCAGTTATGTGACTGTTCCAAGACTACACCATGCTTAGAACAAACATTTTTAAATAGCATCATTTGCACATTTTGTGTTCAAAAAGCAATGGTTTTTGTCACTGATTGTTGGTGAGAACTAAGCAGTAAGACAATTCAGAACAGTTTTGTTCACTAATATTTCAAGCATTCAGGCATGGAGATGCCAGAAACAGCAGGGAGCGAAAATGAAATGATTTCACTACCTCATCATGTTAGCCATTACAAAAGAATTGACAGTCATCTCAAATGTTACAATGAAAATGAAAATTAGGAGGATGCAGTCATTAAAGGCATTGTATGAAGGCAGTCCGTTATCTGCACTAAGGGTCTGCACTGAATTTGTTCATTTACAATCAATCAAAAGAACACGGCATTGTATATTGGTTGAATTCTATCAATAACGATTGGGAACTAATACAGTTTTATGGTACTGTAGTGGAATTGGTAGTGCTATAAATTGTTCTGGTTTTTATTTAAATACATAATTTGTTACTTGATTAAATTGTGGTTTATCTTTTTTAACTGTTTCCATGAAACTTCGGCTAATTGGGCCAAAATGTGCTGGTTCCAATGTGGCCCGATTAACCGGAATCCACTGTATATGCATCTCTGAACCTTCATTTTTGTGTAGTTTTTCATGGTGGTGCAGGAAAGAGAATTGAATTGTTGAGGCACATGTTGCAATAAGAAATTAAAAACAAATAATCAGGAAACCCTATTTATAAATTAAGACATTCTAAGGCATTTTTTTCTATTACTGTTTGAACAATGCAAATTGGAGAAAGGAATATTAACTTGGGAAATTGAACTCATGGCTGAAGAGGTGGTTTGAGAAATAGGTGCTACTACATAATACACAAGTGTCGTTAACTGTACGGTTAAGAATCATTGGGATGGGCCCCTCTTGAGCAGGCTGGGACCAGGGTTTTATTATAAAGAATCAGGATAGTCATGAGGACTTCGAAGTATCAAGTGAATGGGGGTGGGTGGTAGGTGGGTGCTGGTTGATAGTATGCTAGCAATAATAGTAATTCTGTATTAAAAATGGAGTACCTTTAAATGGAAGATTTTAACTTTTAAATATTAAAAAGATCAGCTTTACTTGTCACATGTACTTTGGAAATATATAGTGAAATGCATTTTTTATGTCAATGACCAATACAGTCTGAGAATATGCCAGGAACAGGTGGCCATGCTTCCAGCTCCAGCATGTTTACTTACTCATCCTTATTAACAAGTGTGTTTTTGGAACGTGTGAGGAAACTGGAGCTCCTAGACGAAACCCACACAGTCACGGGGAGATTGTACAAACTCCTTACAGAGAGCGATGGGAATTGAACCTGATCAGTGGCACTGTAAAGCGTTACTTTTATGCCACTCTTAATTAACATGTTTGATTAGAGCAGGGGTTCCCAACCATGGACCAATACTATTAACCAAGGGGGTTTGTGGACCCCAGGTTGGCAACCCCTGGCAAGTCTGCTAGAACTCTTTGAGGAAATAACAGGCAGGATAGACAAAGAAGAGTCACTGGATGGTGTTTACTTGGATTTTCAAAAGGCCGTTGACAGGGTGCTGCATATGAGGCTGCTTAGCAAGATAATAGGAATGGTACTAACAAGGAAAGAAGATTTGCTGACTGGCAAGAGACAAAGAATGGGAATAAAGGGGGGCCTTTTCTGATTTGCTGCAGGTTCCACAGGGATTGGTGTTAGGACCACTTCTTTTTGTGTTATATTTCAAAGATTTAGATGAAGGAATTGATGGTTTTGTGGCCAAACTCATGGATGGTACAAAGATAGGTGGAGGGGCAGGTAGTGTTGAAGAAGCAGGGTGTCTGCAGAGAGACTTAGATTGGGAGAAGTGGCAGAAGGAATATAGTGTAGGGAAGTGCATTGTGATTCACTCTGGTAAAAGGTGTGGGTTAGTTTCTAAATAGGGAAAAAAAATTCAGAAATCAAAGATGCAAAGAGACTTGGGAGTCCTTGTGCAAGATTAGTCCTAAAGGTTAACTTGCAGATGAATCGGTAGTAAGGAAGACAAATGCAATGTTAGCATTAATTTCAAGAGGACTAGAATACATAAGCGAGAATGTCATGCTGAGGCTTTCTAAGACATTGGTTAGACCGCACTTGGAGTACTGTGAGCAGTTTTCGGCCCTTATCTAAGAAAGGATGTGCTAGGGTTACGAGAATAATCCCAGGAAAAAAAGGGTTAATATGAGGAGAGTTTGATGGATATTGGATTGGATATTACTCCTGGTAATAATGTAAACATTTTTTTAAATTGTGTATTACACAAATTTTCCAGTAAATCTGGTGACTGTAATGGAATTGGAAAATGTACAAGCATAGTCCAAAAATCAGCTCTGACTGTAAATACAGCTTGTGTTTGAAACCCAAGGTGCACATTTCGAATCATCTGCTGAACTGTTAGGAGTTCTAAGAACTGGCAGATAATCAGAGCTTTACTGTACATTCTTAGCTGTACCAGTTAATTTAAGAGTTTTGGAAAATAACTGGAATTTATGGTAAAGGAAAGAATGATTATTTTATTTTCTTAATAGGTACAGGGAAGACGACATTCATCCGAATGTTGGCCGGAAGATTGAAGCCTGATGAAGGGGGTAATGCATTATTGATACAATTTTAGGAAATGGCACTATCAAATTATAACACTCACTGTCACATCTGAAATAATGTATTAAATATTTTAATAGGTACAGTGCCTGTACTAAATGTCAGCTACAAGCCACAGAAGATAAGCCCTAAGTCTCAAGTAAGTAGCATTATAACTTTTGGCTGTAAATGATGTAAATGAATTGCTGTAGGAGGATTGGAAAGACTTGCAGTTGTAAAAATTGCCCCTCAGTTATGTGTGCAAGATTTTAAACAGTTACAAGTCTTGAAACAGAAGTGGAGGGGCTTAAATTTGGTGTTCATCCTATCTGAGTATTTCAATACCTACAGTAATAGGGTAATATAGCACAGAAATAGCCCTTCAGACCAACTGGTCCATGCCAACAAGAGGTACTGCTTCAGCTAGTCCCAGTTACCCATAACCCTCCAAGCTCTACTTACCCAAATGTCTCTTAAACGCACATGTACTGGCCTTGAACCCTTGCTCTGGCAGCTCATTCCAGCTACTCACTGCCTTCTGTATAAAGAAGTTACCTCTCATGTCTCTAAATTATCCTGTCTTGTATTTGCCTTCTTCAAATCTAAACTGAACTTTCAATTCTGTGCCTCAAGGTACTTCCATGTTGCACATGAAAGTACAGGTAGTCCCCGAGTTACAAACGTCCGACTTATGGACAACTCGTACTTACGAACCAAGGAAGGAGAACGCCAACCGCCATTTTAAGTTGTTGCCATTGACACTGTGTTGAGTGTGTAACTTTGTATTTGGCTTAAATTTTTCTTAGCAAGATTCACCCTGACCCCGCCCACCCCACCCCTGTTCTGGTCGGCTGGTGGCGCAGTGAGATCAGTGCTGGGCTTGAGAACGGAGGTTCCCGAGTTCTGTCCAGTGACAGACAGCTCCCGTGCCGGGTTGATATCGATCTCGCAACTTGACCTCGTTTTTAAATAAAAACACTGCCACCTCAAGTTTAAATTCCCATGTGGAATATTGTGGAGGATCAAATACCCAAACCCAGCACAGCCCCCATTTGTCCCATTTAACCTGTCTCCGTGCGGTGGATTTTAGGACCCAGCAGACCTCAGGAGTCAGCAGAGGTCGGGACCCGCTGCCCACAGTGTTTCTGTTCTGTTGATGGGAAGCGATCACAATTGAAAATAAAGTGGAAGTAATTAAGCGTTTGGAAAGAGGTGCAGCTTCATCAGTCATTGAAAAGCGTCGGTCAATGTTCAGAACAATTTTAAAGGATAAAGTGAGAATAATGGAGCATGTGAAAGGCCCTGCACCGATGAAAGCTACAATTATTACTAACCAACACAGTGGTTTAATTATTGGAATACAAACATCTCTTAAGTGTTTTATATGCATAGAAAGGTAAAATAAAACCTATATACTAAGACAAACATTTGACTGATGCTAAATAGTACCAGATGTACTTGTTCCGACTTATGTACAAATCCGACTTAAAGACAGACTCAGGAACGGAACTCGTTCGTAACCAGGGGACTGCCTGTATACATAGAATGCTTGTAGGTTTGTTAATCTTGTTATAACATTTTAACTACGTGCATTGAATTGAGCTATTGGGGACATATTCGAAATAAATATTAGTTTTTTTAAAGTAAAAGAGAAAATGCACTTTGCCTTATTAGGGAACTGTTCGTCAACTACTTCATGAAAAGATCAGAGATGCCTACACTCATCCACAATTTGTAACTGATGTAATGAAACCACTGCAAATTGAAAGCATCATTGATCAAGAGGTACTGCTTCAGCTTTTTTTAATTGTTTCTTGTGTAACATCTGGTATTATTAATGTAAAAAATTGCTTGAAGGAAATATCTCTGCTAAATCAAGACCACCCATTATACTTTACTCCTAATTGCTGTCAACTGAAATGCCCAGTTTGAGCAAATAGCTGATTATTATTGGATCTTTAGCATTATTCTCTTAATGAGCTGGTCTTATGAGATGAAGATCATCAAGCTGCAGCTCCTCAGAGAAAGTGTTAAGGAACTGGAGTTGCAGCTCAATGACCTTCAGCTCATACAGGAAACTGAGGAGGTGATAGATAGGAGCTACAGAGAGGTATCACCCCTAAGTTGCAGGAGGCAGGAAAATGGGGGACGGTCAGGAGAGGGAAGTGAAATTGGAAGAAAGTACAGAGTAGCCCTGTGGCAGTTCCCTTCAATACTATTTTGGGTACTGTTGAGGGGATGACCTACCAGGGATGAGCTGCAGCGATCAGGTCTCTTGCACTGTGGCTCAGAAGAGAACGGATGAGCAGAGGACTGCTGTAGTGATATTCTAATTCTTCCATAGTTAGAAGAGGAGACTCGGGATTCTGTGGATGTGGTAAAGACACCCCAATAGTATGTTGCCTCCCAGGTGCCATGGTCGGGGTCAACTCGGATCGAGACCATGACATTCTAAAGAGGAAGGTGAGCAGCCACAAGTCTTGGTACATATCAGCGCCATTAACATAAGTAGGAAAACCGAGAAGGTCCTGAAGAGAGAATTAGGGAGCTAGGTAGAAAGCTAAAAAGCGGGACCTCCAGGGTAACAAGGATTGCTGCCTGTATCACATGCCAGTGAAGGAAAGAATAAAATGATTTGGCTGAGGATTTGCTGCAGAGGGCACGATTTCAGATGACTGGATCATTGGGATCTCTCTTGGGAAAGGTATGATTTGTTCAAAAGGGATGGATTACACCTGAACCTGATGGGGATCAATATCCTTGCAGGGAGGTTTGCTAAATCTATAGAGGAGGGTTTAAACTAATTTGGCAGGGTAATGGGAACCAGAGTGTTGGTTTACAAGCAGAGGCTGTGTGTAGTAGGAGTGATGGCAGTCACTGGGATGAGTTGCAATGTAAAAGCAGACATAGTCAAAAAGGATGACAGATACAGGATTGAAGGTGTTAGATTTGTATGCACGCAGTATATAGAATAAGGCAGATAATCGTGTAGCACAGTTAGAGATTGGCAGATGATGTGGGTATCACTGAGTCGTGACTGAAAGATTATAGTTGAGAGTTTAACATCCAAGAATTCACATTGTATCATAAGGACAGGCAGGTCGGCAGAAGAGGTGGCGTAACTCTGTTGGTAAAAATTGAATTCAAATCCTTAGAAAGAGGTGATGTAGGATCACAAGATGTAGAATCCTTGTGGGTACAGTTAAGAAACTACAAGGATAAAAAGACCCTGATGGGAGTTATAAACAGGCCTCCGAACAGTGGCCAGGAAGTGAGCTATAAATTACGCGAGATAGAAAAGGCATGTCAAAAGGGCAATATGATAGTGATGAGGCAGGTACATTGGGAAAATCAGGTTGGTGCCAGATCCCAAGAGAGAGAATTTGTAGAATGCCTATGAGATGCCTTTTTAGAGTAGCTTGTGGTTGAGCCCATTGGGGGATCAATTCTGGATTGGATATTGTGTAATTAGTTGGATTTGTCCTGGGAGCTTAAGGTAAAGGAACCCTGAGGAGTCAGTGAACCTAATATGATAGAATTCACTCTGCAGTTTGAAAGGGAGAAGCTAAAGTCAAATCAGTGGAGTAACAGCATGGTCCTGGGGGACTGGAGAACTGCAGAGGTGGTAGAAAGGAAATTGTAGGCCAGTTAGCCTGAGATCAGTGGTTGGGAAGATGTTAGAGTCCATTGTCAAGGATGTGGGTACTTGGAGGCACATGATTTTAAAAAAAGGGCAAAGTCAGCATGGATTCCTTAAGGGAAAATCTTGCATGACACATCTGTTGGAATTCTTTGAGGAAGTAACAAGCAGGATGGACAGGAAAATCTGAGGATGTTGTGTACTTGGATTTTCAGAAGGCCTTTGACAAGGTGCCACACATGAGGCTGCTTAACAAGAGCCCATGATATAACAGAAAAGACATCAGCGTGGATTGAGGATTGGCTGATTGGCAAGAGGTAGAGTGGGAACAAAGAGAGCCTTTTCTGATTGTTGGTGACTAGTGGTGCTATGCAAGCAAATGCAATGTTAGCATTTAATTTTGAGAAGGCTAGAATATAAAAGCAAGGATGTAATACTGAGGCTTTATAAGGCACCAGTAAGGACTCACTTGGAGTACTGTCAGGTTTGGGCTCTTATTTAAGAAGTGATGTGCTGACATTGGAGAGGGTCACTCCGAGAATGAGAGATTTGCCGTATGAGAGGCAATTGATGGCTCTGGGCCTTTGCGTGTTGGAATTTGTAAGAATGAGGGGGGATTTAATTGAAATCTATCAATTATTGAAAAGCCTCGATAGAGTGGATGTGGATACAATTTTTCCTGTGGTGGGGGAGTCTAGGACCAGAGGGCACAGCCTCAGAATACAGGCAGCTGTGGAGGCCAGGTCATTGGGTACACATAAGGCAGAGGTTGATTAGTCGTTGCGTGGAAGGTTACAGAGAGAAGGCAGGAGAATGGAGTTGAGAGGAAAATGGATCAGCCATGATGAAATGGCAAAGCAAGCTCATTGGGTTGGATGTCCTAATTCTACTTCTATGTCTTATGGTCTTAATGTGGGGGAGGCATGATTACATGATAGTTCCAAGCAAATAGAAGGGAAAATGTACCGCCAATGGACGAGATGATAGGTGTGACAGAAATGTTTCCAGAATGATAAATTCTAAATCTTGAGTGAAGACCGGGTGTTGGTCTAGATTAGCTGGAAGGTATAATAACTGATGGTTTTGTGCAATGGAAGAATCAGAAAAAGTGTTTGAAGGGGTTGTTACATATCTCAGGAGAAATGAAAGAAGAGAAAAGTAATTCAGTTATTTGAATTTTAGTAACCAGTAGGCGATAACGTCAGATGGTAGGAGTAATGAGTGAGTAGAACTTAAATGTGTGCCAGGTGCAGGTAATTACAGACTGGATGTCTAATTTGTAGATGATGGCTGATGATCAAGATGGGGTTTTCATTTGTCATTAACATTATATTTCAGGGTTATTCTGGCTATTTTTGCTGTAGAAAAAAAAGTCACTGAAGGTCACATAAAACATAAAGTCACTTAAATTTACTTTAAGCAAATTGTTCCCTTTATAAGAGACTATTATGATGTTAAGTTTTAAATTAGGAACCGGTTGTATAAACTAGGATTGTAATTCATTGAGAATATGAGATTAAATGGTGATCTGATTGAAGGGTCGAAAGTAATTAATTAGTTCCACTACAAAGTTCAGGATGAGGCTTGAGTAGATTAAACTAGAGTTAGACATTGAATCTGGACAACATGGTTCACGCTTGGAATCTTTTCCCAAAAAGAAATAGACCATTGCAGGTGGAAAGATTTAAAATACAGGAGACTTGTGATATAATTCAGTGGTAAAACAGGTTCAGATGGTTGAATGGGACTAAGTCCTGTTTTAAAGTTTTCTGCCAAGTTTAAACTATCTGATTACTCAAAAGTGGCTTGTGCATACTGTTATGGAAAGTCATTTGCCCATTATCTGAACAGGAAGAAAATAAGCATTGGAAACTAACAAGTGATGGGAAATCAGCTTCATTAAAGGGAAAGCAAAGATGTAGAGCTGTATGTTTACTTGAAATAAGGTGACCAGCTTGAGATTTTGTTACACCAAGCCCAGTTATAATTACTACTTTCACTGCGCTGTGAAGTATAGAAACTGAACCCGATCACCTGGCCTTCTTCAATCAAGCTCGGCCTGCTTTGTGGGATGTGAATATCCAGTTCAAATCATGGCCATGCTTGCTGCCTTAGAGGTTGATAAAGAATAATGAATCAAATTGCATCAAAGAATGATATTTAAATCACGTATGTATGTGTGAGTGACTGATGCCATTTTACCTAGACATTTGTCAATATAAGAAACAGTGACATGCTGTTTTCATTAACAGAACTGATAGCCACAGTGGGAGCCTTGGGGATAGATATCAAGCAGCCATTATGTTTGAGAGGATACAGACTAGAAATTGAGTGCATGGTCAAAAAGGACAGTTTCTGGCTCAAGCTTTAACTCTGTTCTCTTTTTTCATATATAGTCCAGCATTTTCTTTTTCTGTTTCAGATTTCCAGCATCTACATTAGTGTGTCATGGTTGCAAATTACCTTATTTAAATAATTGATAAATACTTATGTGAAGTAAACAGACTGAAGGCATCTCTCCTAAGCAACAGACCTTCATAAAAGAGATTCTTTTATGTTATGAAAATCGGGGATTGTGGGTACATTGCTCAGTATCTTTGTTTCTTGGAGTAAGGAACGTTCTTTGTGTGCTGCTTTATTGGTCATTATCCCAATCAAGAAAATAAGCAAATAGTTGAGACTTGCTTCAGAACTTGGGCAAAACAGCCCATGAGGCAGCTTCATGTGTATCAGAGTGAGCTTGGACCCAGTGTGAGAAATAGGCACTGAACCACCTACCTATAGGCACCTCACCATGGCATATTTGAGGTATTATCATTGTTGTGAACTTTCATCCAATATCTTTTGCAATGTGTTGTAATGTAGTTGTGCAACATTAAGAAGTTTGCTTGAATCTATTCCATTAGATTTTGCTCAGTGCATAATTTATGGCAAGATTTCTTTCTTTCACCATAAATTTTATAATCCATAATCTCATATAGGTTCAGAATCTATCTGGAGGTGAATTGCAACGTGTGGCACTGGCGCTTTGCTTGGGTAAGCCAGCTGATGTCTATCTGATTGATGAACCATCAGCCTACCTGGATTCTGAACAGCGTCTCATGGCTGGAAGAGTAATAAAACGGTAATTTTTTTTAGGGGCAATTATTCAATAACTTAAATGTCACCTTAGTTCATTGGGATGTACTTTCTAAATCAGTTGAACTTCAGAGATTACTATAATGTTAGTGATGCTGTTTGCTAAGGATAGCATGCACTTCTTAAGAGAATGTAGTTGCATTTAGAAAGGAGTGTTAACATGATTGGCCCCTTTTTGCACCAAGAAAGGTTGATGACAATATGGTGTTTGATGGTATATGTGACTTTTGCAAGGCCTTTAATGAGGTTTTGTTATGACAGACTGATTGTGAGAACCAAAGTCCATGAGATCTGAGGGTGGGGGACAGGCTGGAGCCAAAATTAGCTTGGCAAATAATGGTTTTATGTTTTAAGGATTATAAAACTATTACAGTGGAGTTCTGCTGAACTAGATTTGACTTTTATGGTAAATACCATTAAAACAGACAAATACAGTTATCCTAATTAAGAGGTTTCATGTGGTACCAATGAGTAAGAATATTTTTGCTGAAGTTAGTTCTTAACGGACTGAACACAAGCGGAAAATGAGATTTGGTTGAATGAAATGCCTTTGAGGAGGAAGAACATGGCAAGAAACTGTGCATAGTTGGGGAGTCTTTCTGCTAGAATTCCCATCCTAGGCATGGTACAGTTATGTTAGTGGTGTTTCGTTAGATTTTTGTATTCAGAGGCTTCTGAGAGATAAAAAGGCTCGGTTGTAATTAAATCTCAGGCACCATCCTAGAACATCTCAGGCTGATTTAACAAAGTTGGAGTTTGTACAAAGCAATTGAAACATTTAAGTTTTCAAAGATGTCTGAGGCACTTAAAGCATATTTACATCAGTAACTTTCTATTAAAATTATTTGATAAATATTCCTTAAACATAAATCAACTCGAGATTTTCAAGGCAAATTCCACATTTTGTGCCTGTAATTTCCATTAAAATAGCTTCTATGATATAGTCACCATCAAATATCTGGATTTACAATGTTTTATTTTTATATTAACTTTGTTCTATATAAAATCATTAGTTACTTGATGTCTTAAAAACATTGTTTATTGGATTAGTGACAAGTGCTCTCTCTATAATTATTGTTTAGTTTCATTCTCCATGCCAAGAAGACTGCCTTTGTTGTGGAACATGACTTTATAATGGCCACCTATTTGGCTGACCGTGTGATTGTGTTTGATGGAGTACCATCTAAAAGTACAACTGCTAATCCGTAAGTTTTATGTTTTTGAGAGCATGATTATTTGCATCCATTTTGGAAGTCAGAGCGTGGTTAATAATGGGGCTGAATGCCTCTTTTTCTTTGAAATCTGTTCGCTCACCTGTGCAAAACATTGATATAAATATGGGAAGTCTGAACTCAAAGGTCTGGTATTGTAGAAATAAGCCAGACATCCTTCTTAATTATGTTGGGATATCCTGTCAATTTTAACTTATTTTCCTTATACAATTGTACTCTATTCTGTTATTTTGAGTAACTGTAGCTTTAAGTTACAACAAATTTGTGGAGAAATATTGCCCCATGCAAGCTCAACACTGCCATTTTTTTCAAATGGATGTATAATGTATTGAAAGTTCATTATGAATAACCTGACAAGAAAAAGGTCAACTTTATAAATGCTAAATAATCCAAGGGATTGAGCCGTGTGGACTAAATTACCTTTCTCTTAATCTCCTTTCATGAGGTTACTTTTATTGAAAATAGATTTTTCAACTTGTGGACATTAAAAATGAACATTTCTTAAATAAAAATATTAAGTTAGCAATCTGTTCCAATAACTGAAAGAAGTTTCCTTTTTTGTGGCTTTTGTTCTTTTGCATGTTAAACGCTGGTCTCTGGTGAAAATTAATAAATCCCTTGAGCAATAAATTATATTAGAACAATATTGTTACAAGTCAAGTAAGATACTGTGTAAAACTTGTGGACATTATCAGTGCATTGCAACAGTATTTTAATTCAGTTTTGCATTTGAGAATTAGATTATAATGTTAAAAATTATTCTCAGATTTCGTGTGCTTCAACTTGGATCTGTATTTCAGTTTACTAAATATTGCATTAAACAATTAGTCCACAGACTCTGCTTGCGGGAATGAATAAATTCTTGTCACAGCTGGAAATCACATTCCGAAGAGATCCAAACAATTATAGACCAAGGATTAATAAAATGAACTCTATCAAGGTAAGTAAGCATAAATTGTGTGTGTTAACTATGGTTACAAAATTTAAATCAGTGTCCCTTTTATGTGCAAGGTTCCTAATGTGCTCACAAATTACAATGTTACCTAAGGGAAACTTAGATCCATCAAGTTTGATCGTCTGTGTATATTATATACAAACGATTTTATTTAGGTCTTTCTGAAAATAAGGGTGCTGCAAATGATTGAATATTAACTAATTCACAGAGTTAGCATCACAAGGTGTTGTTTCCTACATTTGTTCTGATAGAAGGAAGTCTTATATCCATTAATACTACCTTTCTTTGTGGTGATCAGTGTTAGTGGTATCATGCAACTAAGTGATAGGAATGGCATCATGTTTGCTGTTGCCCATAAGGAAGTAGATATGACTGAGGTAATGCACAGACGCTAAGCAGCCCTTCACAGGAGAACTACAGGAAGCACAGTTTGAGGGAGGTGAGCAGCTGCAGTTCTTTTTAAAGTAGATTCAGCTGTTTGAATTATCTTTATATAATTAGTTGCAGTAGAGATTTTTTGTGTTATTTGGAAAATGTTTGGGAAGCCTGTGACCTACTACTTTTTTGTTAATAGGATGTGGAGCAGAAGAAGAGTGGAAATTATTTTTTCTTGGATGACTGACCCATCATATGGTGAATCCAGTTGTCATATTCAGGAAACATATGGAATGAAAATGAACAGTCTACATCTCTCACTGCTCAATCAACATCAAGAGCAGTTCTTTCTAATAATTCTTAATTGTTCATTTTCCCCCTTGAAACATTTATTTATTCCTGGCTGTAATGTGGAACACCAGTTTGAGGTGTACAAGGGGGAAGTGTCTCAGAAAGAGTAAAACAACCATGTGCTTTAAAAGATAACCAGAGGGGTTGTGGTGTAATTAAAAAATGGAGACATCAATTATTCTTTTATTTTTTACATCAACCTCTTTTGGCAATAATTGAATTTTGAGGAATAAATCTATTTCAAAGCGTCCTGTAACAATATTAAATCCTATAAAAATGAAGATTAAGTGTACTGTGTTTCCTGTTCTGATTGACAAGTTATACATTGCCATATGTGGAATAAGTTACGGTATGGACAGATCTGCAGCTGCAAAGGAAGATCTTATGACATTTGTATACATTACAGGAAGGAAATATTTATGATCTTTTGCTTGATATCCAAGCCTGCTTGAATTAATCAATTATGATTCTCTTTTTCCTTGTGATCAGAAAAGTGGATGAACACAAGCACCTTATTGTTGTGGTTGGGAAATCAGACATAAAGTGGCTTCAAACCAATACTGCTTTGTTGTTAGGTAATGCAGGTGTATTTAAATGGTGATAGTAGTATGGGAATGGTCTGTGTGCATGTATGTTCATCTAGTTGACTGCTTGTTATACTAGACATCATTAGTATTCTGTGAATTAGTCATTGACTATGTAACAGACATTTCGTAAATAACTAATAGTGGTATTTTGAGAGAACTTCTATTGGGGTCTGTCCGAATCCAGGGAGGTTAATTTGCAGTTCCAAAGTTGAATGGGATATCTGCAAATTAAACTGATAAGGAAGCTTTCCAGCAGAACACTATTGCAGTGAATATCCAGAGAACACCAAGATCAAAATTTTGGATTAAACTTTTCTGTAATAGGAATGAGCATCCTCAGGCCAATTTTATCCTAGAAAATGTGTTATTTCAGTGACCATGTCAAAAAGTATTTAAAGTGTTAAATTACAATTTATTTGAAGTCATTGAGCTTTGCTTTGTAAATTTATGCCTATTCACTTTGATTTCATAACATGTAAACATTTCCAATCAATGTACATTACTGATCACTGAAATATTGCCTTCGTTTTCATATCAGTCATTTTCCTGAGGAACATTGGAGTTTTGTAAAGACTCATTGTTAAGTGAAGAGTTTACTTGGGCTTGAAGAGGGAATCAAGCTCCAATTAGTTTTGTTTTAATTTCTGTTGCTACATTTGTCTATGGTTAAGCAGTCTTGTCCCATACATGGCTGCCCCATCCCTTCCCATGGCAAACTTAGGTCCCAAGTTGTTAAAATTGTAGAGTGTAAATCTGAGATAATGCCTTAATACCAGCCTAAAACATATCCATGCACCTCATCCTCTCTCAGAACAAATAGTAACTGAGCAGGGAATGCAGTTAAAATTTTGTATAATGATGCATTGTAAGCTTTACAATACTATCACAAGTTGCAAATAAATGTAAAATGTGTTAAAAGAAGCCAATCCCTTAAAACATTAGATTTGATCTGTAGGAGCTGTTGTCGCATTTGAAACTTGTCAGCAAAGCCATGTGGAGGAGTACCAGGAAACCTCTAATATTTTTTGTTTTGTAGTCTAATTCTTCCCCTCCATGGCAATAAAAACCTTTTGGAATAAACTTCAGATTATATAACCAGTCATTCACATAATCTTGACATGGGGGAGATCTGACAAATTACAATTTGGTATGAAAACAAACCCACTTAATCAAAATTATCATTGTTTAATATACAATCTTTGAAACTATTGATAAGCTAAGAACATTAAAAAGTAAACATCACCAATGTTCAATTCTAGAGAACTGAATAGAGAAGTTCAATGGTTAGACTAGAGCATTAAGTTCTAAGCCATACCTACTCTTCAAAAAACATTAAGGCAATGGAGAAAATAGTAAAGGAAAATTCATTTGATGTTATGCCCATCAAAAACATTAGATAAGTTCTTTTTCTAAAAGGGAGGGGGTGGGTGGTTTTAGAACCAAGGTTACTTGGAGTGCCTTTGAAAAGGATCAAGATGGTTTCCATTGCCAGGTGATGAACGTCTTTTGGGTATTCAAATTAAACAATCACACTTAAATTTGTAAAAGAAAATCACGAAAAAAAAATAACCCTGATTGACTCAGGTGAGAGCTGCTACAAGAAATAATGCACAAAATTACTGTCAGGTCATTTAGTTCACTCCCCTACTCTGCATTGAAAGTGACATGGAAGATCCACAGAATATCCAATGGAAGCTCACCTACCATGTGTATTTGAACCAATAAAAGGTTCTCAAAGAACAAAGATTCTCAAACTTGCATTCTCAGAGATAAGTAATGTGGAAGAAAGTTTAAAAGGTCCATTGATTGTCATGCAAACCTCATTTCTTTAATTTGTACAGTCAGCCCTCTTTACCTGTGAATTCCGCATGCGCGAATTCAACCAACCGCGAAAACCCGGAAATGCTCTTCCAGCACTTGTTCGAGCATGTGCAGACCTTTTTTCTTGTCATTATTCCCTAAACAATGCAGTACAACAACCATTTTACATAGCATTTATATTGTATTAGGTATTATAAGTAATCTAGAGATGATTTAAAGTATACGGGAGGATGTGCATGGGTTATCGTGGATCAGGATCGAAAAAATCGGAAGTTCTCTTACTAAGTATGTTGGAACAGGTACATCCGGTATTTAGCGTCAGTTAGTCGAACGTTTGTCTTAGTATACAGTATATATTTTACCTTTCTATGCATATAAAACACTTAAGAACATACGCTTCAGCACCGGGGTCAGGAACGGAAGCTCTCGCAACTCGGGACAGATCGCTCCCAAGTACGCTTTCCACCATCCCGGGTTGATGTGGAGGATCAAAAACCCAAAACCCAATAATTAAAACACTGCGTTGCTTAGTAATAATTGTAGCTTTCATCAGGGCAGAGCCTTTCTCACTTTATCCTTTAAAATTGTTCTGATTGTTGACTGATGTAGCCTAACGCTTTTCCAATGTTTTACCTTTTTCCGATCGCTTTATTACTTACACTTTATTTTCAATCGTAATCATTTTCGCGAACAGAAACACTGCAGGTTCAGAGTTCTGCCGCCGGGTCCTAATGTCCACCACACTGAGACAGGTTAAATAAGGTCTGGGTTTCCGCTGGGTCCTAAGATCTACCGTATTGAGACAGGTTGAATAAGGGACTTGAGCATCCGTGAATTTTGGTACAATATCTGCGAGGGGTCCTGGAACCAATCCCCCGCGGATAAGGAGAGCCGACTGTACAACTAAACAAAACCAAAATTAGAATGCAAAAAAAATCCCAGCAAACAGATGCAGGTGACTTACTGTGATGATAGAAAGTTTGCTCGTTGATTACCTGAAATCACATTTACAAAATCTACAGCAGCTTGTTTTTAATACAATAGCAATCTATATCTGCCAATAAAAAACCCTTACAGGCCATTCCTCAGTTAACAAATGGCTTGTTTTTACAGGTGTCCGTAAGACAGTTTTGTCAGCATGTTGGAAAGTACACAGAACAAAATCTCATATTTCACTGTATTGTAATGAATAGCATCAAAAGCACTTAAAAACCAATAAGAACCATTACTAAAAGTGGAGAATGGGTAGTTGTTTGTAGGAACAAATAAACAAATATGTATTCAAGTTTTAAATTTGGGTATCCACATCAGATGTTTTTCCTGTGGAAACAGCTTGTATTTCCCGAATTATGCCATGGACAGACAGTTGGGTAAGTAAGTCTATGTTTAATTGTACAATGTTCTTTCTCCCTTTCACTTTATTGTCTTATAAAATTAAGACAAGTATTGCATTGCAAGGCAGTTATTTTATTAATGCAAAACACCCTTTACAAATTCAACCATCTTGGAATACAAAATGAGACAGATTTCCATAATCAATAGGAAATGCCCATCAAAAAATATGGCTCAATGAAATCTGCAAACTAAAAAGTCCAGTCTGGATTATATTACATTCCTGTTTGCATGGTAAAACGTGTAAGATGTTTTAGCAGAATGTAGTTAACACCACATTTCAAAATGGAAAACAATCCAACAAACGCATGGACCAATTAACATTTATTACAAGTTTGTCAGCGTTTTTGTTAATAACTGTTCATCAAATTGAAATAAATCATTAATATTGTCTGTCCACAAGTCTATGCTGTTGTGTCCATCTCATCAATGCATTATAAATATTTTCATAACCACATTTAAGTACAAGTGCAATATAATCCCTGCAAAGTTAATAGTCATCTTTTTATTAAAATAGAATGTTTCCTGTAGTGTTAGGGTACAGTTATTTGAAACATAAAAATAAAATACATACAAATTGAGATAACTATAGGATGAAGCAGCACAAGGGTCTGCCAAAGCTAATAAGTCTCCAAAACTCCAGATGCGATTGGTCAAATGATGTTACTGTGCTGCTAATATTTTGGTTATAATTTTGAGATCATGGGGCTGGACAGCAAGGATATGTTGGGCCAAGCCGTGAGTCTGGCTGAACTAATAGTCACGCTCAGCAGTGGCAGGACATTTGAAGGCCAATAATAAAAATACACAGATACTTTGAAATTTTAAATCTATGGTTTTAAAATGCCAGAGGACAAATTCTCTCACAACAAATGTCTCATTACCTAAATGCTTACAACCTCGATACAGAGACTAAGACATGCTACATTTAAAAGGAACATATGCCTACTTTTTTTAAAAATGTAACCACACACATTTAATGTCACTTTTGTCTTTATAATTGGACTACAGCTACCACTAGTAATCTACATTTTGCAGATAAAATTGTAATGAAATATTTCAGCCTGGGAAGTCATATTCAGATATGAATGGAATACCACAGTGTTTGTGAGTAATGAGTCAAGACAATCATAAGCAACATTAAGCAGTCCTGAGGTAGATATTGGCATCCTAATGAAAAGGCACAAGGCAGTACTCAAAGTAAGTGGTGTTGCAGGTGTCCTTTGAGCTTCCATCAAAAAGGGATGTAGGAGTGAAATGATAACAAACTAAATGGCAAAACTGTATTAAAGCAATCACTGCTGCAGCTCCAGTGAACAGGTGCCAACAAAATTCTGCTGAAACTACAATCGTGGTATATAGAAAAACTGTGTTATACTTAAGCTTTGAAAGAGGCAATAAGGTAACATCTATTCAATTTGTTATCTTGAATATGAATTCCCTGTGCCTCTATATTACTAGGAATTACTGCATTTTGCAATCTAAACAAAATAACATTGCCCTTTAATACTAAAGGAAATATTTCTAGACTAAAAAAAAGAGTTCATTCATATTCTTGGCAGCTGCAAAAAACATATCTTAAAGTAAGATAGAATCATTATAATGAAATACTCCCCAAGTTGACTAATTTCAATTCTACTTCAACCATTTACACCTAGTGGTCACTTTTATTATGTGCGCCTGCTCATTAATTCAAATATCTAATCAGCCAATTAACTCAATGCATAAAAGCATGCAGATCTGGTCAAGAGATTAAGTTGTTGGTCAGACCAAACATCAGAATGGGGAAGAAATTTGATCCAGGTCAGTTTGACTGAAATAAATGATTGTTCATTTCAGATGGGGTAGTTTGAGTATCTCAGAAACTGCTTATTTCCTGGGATTCTAACACACAAGTCTCTACAAATTACAGAAAATGGTGTGGAAAAACAAAAGACATCCAGTGAGTAGCTGTTCTGCAGGCGACAATGCCTTATTAATGGAGAGGTTGGAGAACGGCTAGTCTGGTTCAAGCTGACAGGAAGGCGCCCGTAACTCAAACACGTTACAACAGTGGTGTGCAGAAGAGCACCACTGAACACACATCAAGTTTTGAAGTGAATGGGCTACAGCAGCAGAAGACCACAAACACACTCAGGGACCACCGCAAGTACCTCTCTAGACACTTGCAACAAGGGCCTCACCTTGATTTTCAGTGATTTCAAACAATTCAAAAAAAATCGTTGGTTCTGTAAACAGGAACATGGAAACAAAACATGCTAACATTTTGTATCACTGGATTAGGCCTCAACAGCAGTGCTAAGAAAGATGTCAGCACAATGCAGGAGATTTGTTTAAGAGGAATGATCCCATATTGAGTGTTTGCAGCTATGAAGTGATATTGAAGGAACTGGAAATATTATTTGAAAGCAAAGGTTAGGAAACAAGGAACATGAATTGTAGAAAACACAATATCCTTTGTTGAGGGGAAGCTCAGCTCATCATTAAATACTAACTGCTTTTTTGTGGGAAATAGTTGATCGCTTCTTGTAAGTCTACTCTGTACATCCTGGATGTTCTGCTGCCTGACTTTCAACACTTCTACCAACATCCAGTCTATCAATACTTTATAATTATCAAATTATCTAATGCCTATACCTGCAAATACAATAGTTAATCTAATTTCTTAGTCCAAACCCATGAACCCCTTAATTTACCGGTGAACTTGTGCTAGAGACCTGACACCTAGAATTCCACAGAATAACTCAGATGTGGCATAAACAAGAATATACAACTGTGATAGAATTGTTTACATTCCAGGCCTATTGCTAGAAAAGTTAAATATTCCCCAAGTCTTAATTTATTGTGACTATTGCTGTATTTTACCAGAACCTCAAATCAAAGTCTTTAGCAGGATCTATTTCTCAGACAATACAGATCACCTTTCTCTTGGGTTGAAATACATCTGCCACATGATCTTTGTAATTTAATGCTTTGTAATTGAAATATGCCTTCAACTTCCAGTATTATAAACTTACCACAAACTATATGGTAATTTATTTATATATAACCATCAAGTCCCTCAGTACAAATCCTAGTGGAATATTTATTTTCAATAAAGGAAATCTAACTTAAAAATTTCAAAGCTTTTTAGTGGAGGTGGAAGCAATTTCTGCAGGAAACAGATCAGTAACAAGAGGATACAGATTTACATTGTGACAAAAGGAACAAGGATTTTTTTTAAATCAAACTAAAGGTTAAGATGAGTAACAACAGGAGGTAATGAAAGCACATTACATATATTTTTCAAACAACAATTGGACTCAAGACCGATAAAGGCTGGGATGTGGGACTAAAATGGCAAATGATTTCAGAAGTCACAGCACAACAGGAAATTGGTCTCAACCTGTAATGAAGGCATTTAGATCCCAGCACAGTAAAGCACATGAATAGGCTCTCTGGCCTACAATGTCTGTGCTGGACATAATGCTGTTGATAAAGAAAACTCTTAACTCCTTTCAAAAATCTTTCTAGTTATGCCAGTGTTAAATTAATAATTATAGAAACTATTATCATTTTCTTATGTAACTATCACTTCCCACTCTCTTTATATCTCTGTTTCCTAAAACTACTGCGTTTCCGTTCATATGGTACACCACTGGTGTCTTCCACAGCTGTTGGATTTCGAAATGGTCTTCCATCGCCATCCCTCCTATTGGCTGAAGTTCTTTCACGAAGTCTATTATCACTCATATGGTACCTTTGGTTTTCAACTCTTATCTGCAAATTTTCAATCCCACCAGGACTTACATTCATTTCAGATCTCTGTACAATTCTGTCTCTAGAAGGTGGTCTTCGATCTTCCTTTGAGGCTGCTTTACTGGTCCTGTCAATGTCGTTATCATATAAGTAATTTGTGTCTCTTGATGACCATGGCTTGCCTTGTTTATCTTTCCTACTCATTTCCCTTTCTTCCTGCTTATGGATGTGCAGATTACATTGAAGTACATTCTTTTCTGAGGGACTATCATCTTTTGTGTAGTCACTCATGTCTCTTGAAGTCCGTTTGTGAAAATGTCCAGGTTTATTGTACAAGGTGCCGGGCATTTTATAATACCTAGAATTCTGATTCCTGGAGGTGACTGCTACAGGCTGCTGCTCTACGCTATCAACTTTTGATTTATCAATACTTTGAGAAGCTAAATCACCTTTGGATTTTGCCTCTGTGTGCAGACTCTCTGAATTACTTGCAAGATTCTGTGACTCGATATTCTTTGGATCCACACTAGAAAGCCCAGAAGTAGAAATTATGCTTGCTTTCTCTAGCTCTATTTCTCTTTTAAGGACTGGGTGTTGCTTTACATATTCTTTATGCGGACTAGGAGTTGACTGCTGCTTATCACTTGAGGGACGCAAGTCTCTGATATTACTAACAGTTTCTGGAAGTAGCTGAGTCTGAGAAAGCTCACCCTTCCCTGCATGGCTGATTTCTAGTGGCTCTTTTTCCGATTCATCCAAGTTAAGACTTTCGGTGCTGTTGGAAATTTGTGCACATTGATGTGGTGCACCAACCTTCTGCTCAGTTGGACACACTGAGGTCCCACCATTTACTTGTAATGGATATGCGTGTCCTTGTACATTCATGTACATAGGATGAAAATTGAAAGGGTGCATGTGTGCAGTCTGAGGAATTAAATTCTGGGGTGGAGGTGCAGCCCATCCAGAAGGCTGTGTTCCATCCAATATCAAGTTAGGAAAATGACATGGGAAGAGAGGATTAAAATTTTGTGGGGCTTGTAAAGGGTTTGATGAGACTGGAACAGATTTGTTTTCATGAGGCAGGTGTCTGGTAGCTGCTTGTGGAGCTACTGAATGACCAGTGTCTTCACTGACATCTGACCAATTAGCAGCATTGATTTCTTGAGTATTTGACATGGGCAATGGGGCTCCCGCATCCTCATTCCGCACCTGCCCTGCCATCGCCTGGAACTGAGGATTTGCATGGAATATCGGAGGAGGACACCCAGCATACATTCCACAATGTTTCAAATAAGCCTGATTCAGTGGATAAAGATAGGAAAACGGTGGCCACCATGGAAAGCTGTAAGCCTGGAAAAGAAAGTGGTTGATGTGAAAAAGTGTGATCACCAACATGACTGACTCCTTGCACAGCAACTTTCATGCTGCAAGCTATCAGCATGAAACTGACATCCCTTTGTGAGAAACTCATTATTCCCTCTTTCCCCAAGGCATACAAGGAAGTTGTCCAAGGTCCTCCTGCTCATTACTATCCGATTAAATTTATTAGGGTTTAGACAATATGGGTGTAGACAATAGACGGCAGCAGATTAGCAGTACAACATATGAATAACTTCCCACTCTTAATGGCCACGCACACACAGGAATAGCCATTTATGAGCAATGCATTAGAATTAATACCACAGTTAAATGTCATGTTAAAGAGGTGGACCATAAAAGTAGCAGTGATAGTTTCCTTTTATGCAAAAGCAATTAGACTACAGAGGACTACAATGATCACAAAGTGTAAAGCAACTTATTAAACAAAACCTAAATATTCAGGAATTAAGGTTAGTCCACAAAGCCAATGTAACAGCAGGCAATAGAGCCAACATGCTTCCTATGGCTAATAATTTCCTACTATGAATGACAGTAAAGTCACAATAAGATGGCTTACCTTAACACCAAGGTTGTAGAAAAAGCGTAGAATGCTTTTATCTATTTGAAGAATGAAAAAAAAATACTTTTTCATGAAATGGAAATGACCATCAAATCTGTGCACATTTTACTAAATGTTTAAATGTTATTTAAATTTATTAAAGCACCACTCTGGAGTCCTATGAATGCTTTTATATTGTACATGTTCAAAAACAAAATCAACAAAAAAAAAATCTGTAGATGCAAGGAGCAGCAGGAAAACAGAGTGGCAGTCAGTGATCTGCACTGATCTTACTGAATGGTTATAATAAATAAGATGGTTTATGCTTACTCCTACTGATCCTGTGTTCTAAGCTCCAGAGAAAAGAGACCCATTCCCACTAAATCTCACTTTCATTCTTTAAATCATACAAGAGAATCTTCATCAGACCACTTCTAAGTTTGCAAACAAGAACTGTATCCTGGCACCTGCTAACTGCAGAACTTGTTGTTGTGTGAGATTATGAAAACTCTTCCATTCAGACACTGATTGGCTGAATATGCATTTCAAACATCCACTCTATTTCTACTTTTAATTGCAATATATTTTTCCTTTTGAAACTCTTGGCCATTACTTGACATATGCTGGAAAAGAATTCACAATAATTTTGCAAGTTAAAAATATATGATACTGTATTTTTAGACAATGTTTTTATTGTTTATTAAATAAGGAGAACATAGTGTAAAGAAGAATTGTGCAGAGCATACTAAATGTAATAAGTGTACAATTCTCATTCATGAAAGAGATGCACACACAGTACAAATCATTGTCACCCCACTGCTCCCAATCCCCAACTCCAAGCCATCAATGCATAGGCAGAAAGGGTTAAACAGAACCTCTGTCCCCACAGAGATGCAGTGGTATAAAAGTGGTGTATTTTTCTAATACATAACCTGTTGTATGATAACAAATCTGAGTCCGAAGAGTTTTACCAGGAAATGCTGGAGGTCAGGGATTTATGTACTGAGGAAAGGGAGAAAGAATAGACCTTTAGTCTGGCTGGAAATTTTGAAAATATTCAGAAAGGGTCCCCACACCTTTTGGAACTTTATTTCTGAATTGAGGATTGAGTAGTGGATCTTCTCAAGGTGTAGACTGGACATGATGTCCCTGAGCCACTGAGCGTGGGTGGGCGGGCAGCATCCCTTCACTTGAGCAAAACTGCGCGCCTGGCCAATCGCATGTCCCCTTCTCCGGAGGTGCCGAAAAGAGGAATCAAAGGGTTGGGTTCCGGGTTGTAATTAAGTACTTGGGATAGAGTTTGGAAGACATCTTTCCAGTATTTTTCCAAACTAGGGGATGTCCAGTACATATGAATAAGGGAAGCCTCGCCCCTTCTGCATTTGTCGCAACAGGGATTAACATCTGGGTAGATGAGAGATAATTGAGTTTTAGACATATGAGCCCTGTGTACGACCTTGAACTGGAGCAGGCAGTGGCGGGCACATAAAGAGGTTGAGTTAACTAATTTGAGGACTTCATCCCATACCTCCTCTGACATTTAAAAATGTAAATCTTGCTCCCAGGCAGTTGATACGCTATTTTAAAAAAAACAGCACTTACCATCTGGAAGGTCTGCTCCACTTTTGTTATACGAATACACAGGTGCGTTTGTGAGGTACTCGCCCCTTTCATTCATAGCAAACCCAGGGTATAATACATCAAAAGTGCCTGGGATCGGAGCTGTCGGCATCCGTGACAGAGTAGGTCCAAGGAAAGGGGAACCAAGTGGCTTCATCTGGACTGAGCTCATTGGAGCCTGCGATACCACTGGACTGGGAGTCACTGCGGATGAAGTTGTAGATGGAATGACTGTCTGTGATGAATTTTCTGTCAAATAACAGAAACTACGTCCATTATCATTATTTAACATTTTTAAAATGTTAGTCAGAGGGGCTGTGATCCATCACAGAATTCAGAAACATAGTTCCAAATAATAACTTTATGTATATAGCACCTTTCATACATTAAGATGCAGACTTAAAGTGCTTTACATAGATTGTAAAGATAAATCAATAGTCATAAAAAAAAAAAATTTGTAAGACATTCTATAGAATAAAATTAATTGAATATACCAAATTATATAAATATAATCATTAATAGGCATTAAGTAGGCCAAATTTAAAAAGGTAAGTTTTTAAAAGTGTTTTGAAACGTTCCTCAGAACTAGCCAGGTATACCTCAGTCAGCAGATAACTTCAGAATTTTGGGCATAAGAGCAAATGGCCACATCATCAGTTCTTATATGCTTGGCTCTAGGAACATTAAGCAAACCAGTATTTGCAGTTCCAAGATGATGATTAGGTTGTAAGACGATAGACACTCAAAAATATATGGAGGAGCTTGATTATTCAGAGCTTTGTATACAATTAAGAACATTTTAAAGTTGATCCTAAAAGACACAAACAGTGTAATGATGCTAAAAACCAGTGAAATGTGCTCGAATTTTCAATTTTTGGTTAAGATTCTTGCTCCCGCATTTTGAACAAGCTGCAGCCAATTTATATCTTTCTTAGCAGTCCTGAAAAGAGTGCGTTAGAGTGATCTAATTGGCTAAAAACAAAACTGTTTATCAAATTTTTTGCACGTTGAGATGTTATAAGAAATCTAACCCTTGCAATGTTCCTTAAATGCAAGAATACAGTCTTTAGTAATATGGTTAATGTGTGACCTGAAATTTAGCTGAGTCAGTGAATTCTTTCCTGCTGGCTGATTTGTAAAGCCAGATGATCAAGGTTAATTCTAAGATTCACACTTCTTATTATTGCTACCAGAATTTCTGGGTTTTTTTCCCCTTAATTTAAGGGAATTCAAACTCATCCATTCTGTAATGCTGGTAAGGGTTTAGAGCATATATGTCAAAATCAAGGCCCGCGGGCCAAATCTGGCCCGCGGTGGAATTATCTTTGGCCCGCGAGATAATATCTAATTACTATTAAAGCTGGCCCCAGTAATCGAAGCGCCTCTGGCGTATGATATGGCTAATGCTGAGTTTATTCAGGTACCAGGTTTTCAGGGTTTTTAGTGTTTATTCGGCAGTCTTCTTCATAAGAAACGGAATTTGTGAAGTGAAACACTTTGTAGTTATAGCAGAGACTGAGACACATGAGAGCAGGCTGAAAAAACGGAGGCAACGAAAGCTGCGTTCGCACGCGTCCGACTGATCCGGCCCGCATGAAGCTGCATTTTGCTCAATCTGGCCCGTGACCTAAAATGAGTTTGACACCCCTGGTTTAGAGCCTCAGAGTCAGCTGGAGTAATGGACAAATACAGCTGTGTGTCATCTGCACAGCTATGGTAGTTCACCTTGTGTTTTGAAATAATCTGACCTAAAAGGAGCATACAGAATGAGAACAATAATGGGCCAAGAATTGATCCTTGCAGCATTCCAACATAATGACAGGAATTGAATAATTAGCTAATTATCTGACTCAACAAGGAAGTTAAGTAAACATATACTCCAGTACCAAGCTTTAAAAATTAGAGAAAAATTGCACTTTGCTACAAGAAAATAACAAATACAGTGGAATCTTGTTAATTGGGCCATTGATTAATTGGGACAGCCACTTATTTGGGACACTCTTAAAGAACAAAAACGAATCGAGAAAATAGCCAGGATTCCCTTTGTTTATTTGAGACTTTGCCACTTAATTGGGACAAGAGACTTGCCAAATAGTTTCTAACTAGCGTCACTCACAGGTGTTAAGACACTACACTATGTTTAGGGCAAACAGTTTTTAAACTAGCCTCAGTTACATATGTTCGTGTTCAAAAAGCAGTGATTTTGTCACTGATAATTGGTGAGAAATAAGCAACAAGACAATTTAGAACTGTTTTGCTCACCACAGGCCTGGAGAGCCACAAACAGCCTGGAGTGAAAATGAAATGATTTCACTAATTCAGTAAGTTAGGAACTACGAAGAATTTGAAGGTATCAACAATCATCTCAAATATTTTAATGGAAATGAAGATTTGGAGAATGCAGGCATCCTAAAGAGACATTTGCACCAGGTGCCTGCACTGATTTGATTAAGGCCAATCAAAAGAACACGGCAGCACAAACTAGATGAATTTCTCTGGCAATAACTAATGAAAATTAATATACAATTTTATAGTACTGCATTGGTCTTGGTAATGTTCTGTATTTAATTAAAATATATAATTTGTTACCCAATTAAACACTAGTTTGTCTCTTTATTAAAATATCTTTTTCACCATTTTCATGAAATTATTTTCATAATTGGGGCAATCGCTTAATTGAACCAAAATGTACTGGTCCCAATGTTTCCCAATTAACTGGAATCCACTGGACGTTGATATTAAAATCACTGACTATTATTGAATTTGTTATATATTCAAGTTATTTAATCTCAATACATTTAGAATATTCCAATTTTGGCAATACAGTATATCTAAGCACTCCAACCCAGAAAATATATCTACAATAACTCAAAAGTAATAGATCCTTTTATGAAATATATATTGATACTGAGTATTTACTATCCAGGCCCTCCCCAGATTCCAACCCCAATTTATGGACTCTCCGAGCATATGAACAAGTGCTTGGGAGACCAGCTGCTTGGATGTGGATGGATTTGCCAGCTGTTTCTGCCACACTGTCGGGGCATTTCCGCATGCCTTCTCTCCCTACCCGCTCCTTCTCCCGAGCTGCAACGATCAGGAGCGGTGTCAAGCCAAGCCAAGCCAAGCCAAGCGGAGCTGGACCACCGAGCAGACACCCCTCACTTGCTCACTCACTGAGCCGGTGAGGCTGGCTGGCAGCCACTCTTTCTGTACCTGCACTCTCTCCATCACAGCTGTTACTACAATTATCACCCACACACAGTTTTTGTTCATTTCTGAATTACAAACAGTTCCGGTCATGAGCAGTTCCCTGGAATGGAACCCTGCTGTAAACTATATAATTATACCTTCTTGTATAATTCAAGATTAAAAGAGATTAAATTTCTAAGTTTGGATGGTTTTCTAACATTCTCAGTTAGTTAAGTGAAGTTTGAATTGCTCTCCCAGCCTTTGAACTTCTGTTGGAAAATCTCTTCATTCACAATTTGTGAAATGTATTAACATATCTCCAGCCAGTTAAGGATTGTAAATATGCTTTAACACATTACCAGCTGATTGACTTGGCAAACATGTTGGAACTTCAGATGGAGTTGCTACTGGTGCTGAGGAAGAAGAAGAATATGGTGCTTGCTGATCCAACTGCAGATCGGGCTCTATCTGTTCCACTTTCGTGTGAGGAGCCTTCTCCGGAATGATCTTCAGGACAAAAATTTTTTTAATAATATTTCTGAAAAATCTGTGCAATTTTACTCCCTAAAATTTGTAACATCAATGAACCTAGGGAACGTCTGAACACCTCATCAATGACTGCAACATGGGTAAAACATCAGGAAGGTACAAACCACCAGGTCACAGATGGCGTTTAGCCAAACCAAAACAAGTCTTCGATGTGTGTTCACACTGTGCAAGTCCAGAACCTCCTGGCAGTTCTGGGGGGTTACAACCTGTTACTATACTCCACTGCAGTATTCAACATGGAACGCAACAAGTCACTGATGGAATCACTATTCTGATTTACAAAATGACCTGACATTGGCTCTGAAACCCCACTAATTTCAATGGGGATTCTAGACCCACAGATTAACATGGGAAGACCCTTAAACATTGTTTTGCTTCAGTTTAAAATTTCTTTAATTATTTCTGAATAAATAGCTGTTTTTATTTTTATTTGGAAGCTATTAGTATTGCAGTAAATGTTTCTGAATACCAAAAACATCCAAAAGCTTCTAAATTCCGTAACAACCTGCCAAAAGACAAAGAAGCCCCACCCCCAACCACAACTGAAAACCAGGAGGATTTCCAAGCAGGACCTATTCGCTAAACTGCCTGTGGCACAGTCATAGTTTAGATACTGCCACCAACCCCAGGGTTCAGAAGACCAGCAAGACAAGCTTTCTGCATCCCAGCTCTGCATAGGGCAGCAAGATCTAAACCCGTGATTTACCACAACATTTTGTACGAAGTTTACAATCCATGCAATTGCTGCAGAATCACTCATATTTTCCAGTTTTAAGAATTAATAATCATTAATTAGTGATTTATTTTTCCTTTGTTGCTGATATAATGCACTCACTATCGATCTATCCCATTCAATGCCATACCCCATCTCTCTAACAAAGCACCGTTTTCACTGGAAGTAAATACTGATTTAACAATATAGCATTTGGTTTAGTAATACCATTAAATTGAAGTACATTTTTTCAGCAGCTTTGCTAATACATTGTATATTTATTCATCTTAATCCATGCAAATTGCTTAATTTAAAATTCTTTCTGAAGATGTGAGCACTGCTCAAAAGATCAGCATCTCATCTCTACCTCCAATAACTTTCGAGTGCTGGTGCGTCACCTTCACTACTAGCAGCTGTTGGAAACCACAATTTTTCTTTAAATAATACTTATTATAAGATTTGTATTTTTTAAACAGTCATGTACTTTTCACTCACTGGCAGAAAGCGGTACAGCAGCTAAACTAACGGTTTGTCACCTTTCTCATTTTTCATTGGCTGAGTATTAGCACATTACCCACGTGATGTAACTGTTTTAATTATATAGACTATTAACTAATTTAATCCTGTCTAAGGAATTTCTTACCCATAAATGCGATAGTATTTTTATTCTTTTGTCTTACCCCTTAACATTAGTTCCCCACTTGGCATCATTTCTCAGCTCTTTATTTAGTTTACTTTGTACTTTACGTTTGTTTGTACTTTAAAATAAACTGATATCTATGAATTAAGACAGCACGCCATTTTTGACTCCTGGAAGAACCCCCAAGGATCAGAAATTAAGCAGAGAACTAACACAACTAACCTAGAACCACAATTCTTTCCTGAATGTCGAACGTGTTAAAATGATTTCTCCTCAAGCTTGGAAGCTCAGTGTTTCCATTTGGCCTGCTGCGTCTGCATACAGAAGTTTCCTTGAAATCATTAAAAAAATTGCATCATACTCACATCAAAAGCAGGCAGAGATTTCTCAACTTGCAGGTGAATATTAGTTGATACTTTAGCTTCATTCATCCCTGGTTCAGCCTTCACTGAAGTATTAGTGCCCATACATTCTGCATTCCTCTGATCAGATTCTAGACTTCGAATACTCTTTCTACAAATGAGATTGCAATAAAGCAAGATCTCAAAAGATCATGTAAAACACGCATTCTTTTTCACATCACAATGATAGGTTTACAACAAACATCACAGTAAACTGTATGACAGGACAAGCACGATATGTTCTATCTTTGACAGATACAGTTGAAGTCAGAAGTTTACATACACCTTTAGCCAAATACATTTAAACTCAGTTTTTCGCAATTCCTGACATTTAATCCTAGAAAACATTCCCTGTGTTAGGTCAGTTAGGATCACTACTTTATTTTAAGAATGTGAAATGTCAGAATAATAGTAGAGACAATGATTTATTTCAGCTTTTATTTCTTTCATCACATTCCCATGGGTCAGAAGTTTACATACACTTTGTTAGTACTTGGTAGTGTTGCCTTTAAATGGCTTAACTTAGGTCAAATGTTTTGGGTGACCTTCCACAAGCTTCTCACAGTAAGTTGCTGGAATTTTGTTCCATTCCTCCCGACAGTACTGGTGTAACTGAGTCAGGTTTGGAGGCCTCCTTGCTCGCACATGCTTTTTCAGTTCTGCCCACAAATTTTCCTATCGGATTTAAGTCAGGGCTTTGTGATGGCCACTCCAATACCTTCACTCCTTGACTTTATTGTCCTTAAGCAATTTTGTCACAACTTTGGAGGTATGCTTGGGGGTCATTGTCCATTTGGAAGACCCATTTGCGACCGAGCTTTAACTTCCTGGCCGATGTCTTGCGACGTTTCTTCAATATATCCACATAATTTTCCTTCTTCATGATGCCATCTATTTTGTGGTGCACCAGTCCCTCCTGCAGCAAAGCGCCCCCACAACATGATGCTGCCACCCCCATGCTTCATAGTTGGGCTGGTCTTCTTCGGCTTGCAAGCCTCACCCTTTTTCCTCCAAACATGCTAGTCATTATGGCCAAACAGTTCAATTTTTGTTTCATCAGACCATAGGACATTTCTCCAAAAAGTAAGATCTTTGTCCCCATGTGCACTTGCAAACCGTAGTCTGGCTTTTTTACGGTGGTTTTGGAGCAGTGGCTTCTTCCTTGCTGAGCAACCTTTCAGGTTATGTCGATATAGGACTCGTTTTGCTGTGGATATAGATACTTGTATACCTGTTTCCTCCAGCATCTTCACAAGGTCCTTTGCTGTTGTTCTGGGATTGACTTGCACTTTTCCCGCCAAAGTACATTCATCTCTAGGAGACAGAATGCGTCTTCTTCCTGAGCGGTATGATGGCTGCGTGGTGCCATGGAGTTTATACATACTTGCGTACTATTGTTTGTACAGATGAACGTGGTACCTTCAGGCGTTTGGAAATTGCTTCCAAGGATGAACCAGACTTGTGGAGATCCACAATTTTTTTTCCTGAGGTCTTGGCTGATTTCTTTTGATTTTGTTTGTAACCTTCTGACCCACTGGAATTGTGATATAGTCAATTAAAAGTGAAATAATCTGTCTGTAAACAATCGTTGGAAAAATTACTCATGTCATGCACAAAGTAGATGTCCTCAATGTCTTGCGAAAACTATAGTTTGCTAATATGAAATCTGTGGAGTGGTTAAACAATGAGTTTTAATGACTGTAACCTAAGTGTATGTAAACTTCTGACTTCAACTGTATGCCAACATGTTCTCTTTATTTAAATTAGTTCCAATCAAAGACACACGGTAATTTTCTAGAGGAAGTTCAATAAGTTGTACTGCTGCTGCCTGGTTTATCCTTTGACTTCATAGTTCGAAGTGCATTTTGTTACCAAAGTATGTATACATTATACAACCCTGAGATTCATCTGCTCAACAGGCAGCCACAAAACAAGAAACCCGAAACAATCCAATTTAAAAAAGACCAACAGCCAATGCCCAGAGAGAGAAAAATTATATCAAATCATACACAATAAAGCAAACATCAGCATTCAGATCAAAACTGAGTTTATAAACCCAAAGCTGGGAACAGCCAGAGGCAGCCCATAGATGCACTCAGCCCACACAGTACTTGAACAAAATCTACTGAAATGTTCTTCCATTCAGTTTTTAAGATTCAGAAATATGAAAAATTCCACACACAAGTTGTAGTATTTTCCAAGATGCAAGAATCTATGAAAAGCTTAATGCTCATTCCAAGATTTAGGTAATGAGTTCTTCCTAGCACATTAACTGTCATTAAAAGACACTGCTCGATGTACAAATGATGTTGCATCACTTACTTTGAGAGTTCTGGGAAGTCCTCCAGTCGCCCCACGTACTCTGCTGATGACACTTTGGGTTGTTGACCTGAGCTCTGCTGTCTGGCTATCTTTGCTTGATGAAGGCGTGGCGGTAAGTTTGACTGCAAGCGGTTTGGCTTACTTACAGAACTGCCCGGATTCTTCGGTCCCCTGAAGTCAACTTCTGTCAAATATATGTTTTTAATTATTAGACTCAGACTCCTCGGCCCAACATCCACGGTGATAAAGATGTCCATTTATGCAAATCCCATTGGTCTACTTTTAGTCCAAAAACTTTAAAAATTCTCCTATCCATGTACCTGGCCAAAATGCCTTATAAACATTGTAATCGTACAATCTATCACCTCCTCATGCAGGATGTTTGATACACCATCATCCTCTGCGTAGGAAACTTGCCTCTCAGATCTTTCCCTTCTCACCTTAAACCTTTTGGACTTCACCCTTCTGAAAAAAAGACTGACAACCTACCCAACGTATGCCCCTTATAATCTTACAAACTACTGTAAGGTGTCCACTCAGACTCCTTTGCTCTAAAAAAGATAATCCCACCCATCCACACCCTCCCATACAATTCACGCTCTCAAGCCAGGCATCATATCTGTGAATCTTTTTTTTTAATCCTCTCTTGCAGCCAGAACTGCACACAATACTCCAAGAGCAGCCTAGCCAACGATCAGCACTACTATAATGTGAAATCCCAACTCCTACACCTAGTGCTTCAGCTGATGAACTTTGATAATAAATCTACTCTGAACTTTGAGGGCAAGCACGTCAACCTGATTCACCCCTTTCAGGGAAGTGTGTATTTGAACCCCAACATCTCTCCATTCTGCAACATTTCTCAGGGCCCTGTGTACATCCAGGTCTGGTTCACTTTCCCAAAACAAATTATTTTGTACTGGTCGGAACTAAATTCAATCACCAGTCCTTGCCCACTTTTGCAGTCGATCACAATGAGTTTGTTCTGACTCAGAGCACGTGCAGTAAAAATCAATAAATGACAAACACTTCATGGTATGCTTGTAATTTCTGTTAACACCTCTGAATAACATATCATCCATGAGGCCCTGTACTTGAATATTACAGGAAAGAATATCCTCGACACTTAACAAGCTCTTAAACATAATTTACAACAAAAGTAATGTTTTTACTGCCAATTTCTGAATCCTACATCTATTCTTCCAGGGGAATTTAATATCTAATGTTTTCTTACCAGAATGGACATTCAATGCCTTCTTAGCTCTTTTTCCTTGAACTCTGTTCCAGGTTCCCCTTTGAGAAGCTTGCGTTAGTGGCCTAAGGTTCTGAAGAGGAGTGTTATATCTGAAGGTAAGAAATATTTAGGTACACTCAGTGGCCATTTTATTAGGTACACCTGCTCATTAATGCAAATACCTAATCAGCCAATCATGTGGCAGAAAAGCCATGCATAAAAAAATATGCAGGCATGGTCAAGAAGATCAGTTGTTGTTCAAACCAAACATCAGAATGGGGAAGAAATGTGATCTCAGTCACTTTGACCATGGAGTGGTTATTGGTGCCAGACAGGTGGTTTAAGTATCTCAGAAACTGATCTCCCAGGGTTTCCATGCACAATAAGACTCTAGAGTTTACAGAGCATGGTATGAAAAACAAAAAACATCCAGTGAGCAGCAGTTCTGTCGGTGAAAATGCCTTGTTAATGAGAGACGTCACAGGAGGATAGCCAGACTGGTTCAAGCTGACAGGAAGGTGACAGTAACTCAAATAACCACATGTTACAACAATGGTGTGCAGAAGAGCATCTCTGAACACACAACACATCAAAACTTGAAGTAGATGGGCTACAGCAGCAGAAGAACATGAACATATGCTCAGTGGCCACTTTATTAGGTATAGGAGGTAACTAATGAAGTGACCACTGAGCTCATGTAAACAAATCTGCTTATGTTATGTTTTGTTGCACCTTAACTTGTTTTATTTTTCCACAGCCTCCTTTTTCAATATAATCAATTAATTAGTCTTCCAAATTTTTCAGTCACATCATGGAGAAAGATCTGATTGAATCTAATCTGAGCCTATGAGTCTCAACAAAATGCATTTGTGTGCCATTCACATTAACCTGTTAGTTAAATATAACTAGTGTGAATGGGGTGGCACAGTGTAGTAGTGGTTAGTGCAACACTTTACAGTACCAGCAACGTGGGTTCAATTCCCTCTCCAGCCTGCAAGGAGTGTGTACATTCGCCCTGTGACCGCGTTTGGACCCACTGTCCAAAGACGAGCCAGTTGATAGCTTAATTGGTCATTGTAAATTGTCCTGTGATTCGGCTAGGATTAAATCACAGGTCTGCTGGGCAACATGGCTTTAAGCCAAGAAGGGCCTGTTCCATGCTGTATCTCAATAAGAATAAAATATATGCATGCAGCTTCCAATTCGTACATAAAATTGCTTAGTGTTCTATAAATATAAGTGATACAAACATTAAATAAGGTGACTATCAAGGAACATTGTTGCTTCTGAAGAAGAATTATAGAGAAATGTGATATTCATTTTAAGCCCTGCCACATTTGTAATAAAACGTCTCGTGCCCAGAAGATGGAGCACTAACCACTTCACTTTTGAAGGAATTCTGACAGAAACTCTGAAGAGCAAGCCACAGCAGGCCACAACATTCACATCCTACTGGTGATGAGAACAAGCTGTTACACACAAAGGAAGACATTCTGTGCAAACACACACAGACAAAGCTTTTTCTTCCACGCAATTCTGGAAGATGTTTTGAATTGAATAATTAACAGAAAATTTGAGAATCTATTTTTATATGTCGCAGACAGTACTGTGAGGTATTTGAAGATGGAGCTGAATAGTACTGGGAACCAGGGTTAATGACTTGTTTTGTCTGTTTATAATGATAATACACAAAGATCAAGCCATCCTTCATAGATTTCATTTAAATTTATTTCTCCTTTCTCTTCCCATTTAATTTCTAAATTGTTAGCAAATAGGAAGTCAATCTTAGTGCCACACTTAAAATTCTTTTCTTCTTTTCCCATGCTTTGTTACAGATGGAATTCCATTTAATGCATATTACTTCTATATTCTTCAATCTTTCCTTCTACTGTCATTAAATCCACTGGACTATAATTCACCCCTACTAGAATTCACACCAATCTGTTATTCATACGTGTTTTACAAGAGGTGATTGATAAGTTCATGGCCTAAGATAGGAGTCAATTTTAGAAAACCTAGCTAATTTATTTTTCAACATAGTCCCCCTCCTACATTTACACACTTAGTCCAGCGGTTGTGGAGCATACGGATCCCTTCTTTGTAGAAGTCGGCATCTTGGACCTCCAGAAAGTGGTCCACAGCAGGGGTAATTGATAAGTTCATGGCCTAAGGTAGAAGCAGACGAGTTATACAGCTCTCATTACATGCATGTGCAGTTCAACTCTGAATGATTATGCAGAAAGTTTGAAGTTAATAACTTTTGTGGTTTTTCTGTTTAAGATAATTGAACGTTCCAAGTAAGCACTGTCTGAGAAAATGGACATCGGACTTGGTGCAGTCATCCGCTACCTCGGTCTCAAGGGCTTAGCACTCAAGGAGGTTCATGAGGACATGGCGGCAACACTAGGGGAGGGGGAAAAATATATGTGCGAAGTTTTCTAAAATTGACTCCTTGAACTTATCAATCACCCCTCGTACATATCAACCGAAGGTCAAGCAGTGACAATGTGGATCAACACTATGTGACTTAAAATCTTCGTACTACACTCATATTTGCCACCACACCAACATCTCAGCAGTCCAGTCCCCACACCAAAACAATCTGCTTCCTCGGTGTCTGCTAGGGAAGGGGAAGAATTGGTAAAATTCAGAGACATGATATTCTCAGTATAAAGAAAGAGAGCAAAGCAACTTCAGATAAAGTAATGGCCACACTAACACAGTTCCAAAGAGGGATGACGCCCAGTGGAAGTAGACATATAGAGCTTTGACTTCTACAGGGAGATTCTAACAAGTGATACTGTTTTTAAAAAGAGTGCTCAGACACTGGCAAGTTTCAATCTTGTTGGTTTCAATTCAGTTTAAAGCAACATCTCCAACAACAGCTATTATTCATTCATTTCAGAAACAGAAGGGTTAAATAGAACAAACCCAATAAATTGGATGCCATCCAGGTATCATCTTACTGCTTGCTGCAGGTAGAGTTTAATAAAACCAAAGGCCAGCTGTGAGAACCAGCAGCAGCAGTTTCTTAATTGCTTGGAGCAAGGGCGACATTTTACAGATTCATACTCCTCAGCATTCCCTTTGCATCAAAAATATTCCAATAGAGATAATAGTTCAACAAAACTTATCCATCCCAATTCAAAGAAATAGAAATAAACAGCACACATTTTCTCAAATTTGCCTCTGTAAACTTTGAAACAGAGTTGACAGAATTTAGTAAAAATGTCTGGATGATCAATCTTGTTATTAGTGTGCAGATCAGCTTGCAACTTGCGATAAGGAAGATACACCAGATGTATTAATGTTATGCCCCATCTCTGTAACATTAAAAATCCAGCTGATCTTAACCTCCCATGATTTTCATGGTTCCTGTATTTGCATATTGCCTATTAAACTTACAACAGAAAATAAAATCTGGAACTTTGTAGCTTAAGTATCCTTTTACATTGACAGTTTCCTGATAGTCAATCAACCACTCTCGTCCAGAAAGTGAACTGTGTTCTATCTCATTTTCCTCAAGGCAAGGTTCAAATTTTAAGTCAAACTTTTTATGCTTCCCCCCCCCCCCAAATCTTCCTTTGTGATCTCTTGTCACTCACACTTTTGTTTAATCAAACCTCTCTCTTTCTCTCTCCTTATTTCTCTTCCTGTTCCAATTATTCCAATTTCTTTTAAATGATAAAATTTAGATGTTGGCATGATACAAGTTCACTCTCAAGCAAACTTAAAATAAACAAATAAATAAAACTGACAACAAGGTGTATCAGAACTAGCTTTGCTCCCAAGCATTTAATGGAGTACTTATCCTGAAAATACTGGGTTATGTTAGGGTAGGATTCTCAGAGTGTCCATATTCCCCATCACGTTTGGCTATATTACATAACTCAAAACATCTGATATGTACTTGGATCCAATCTGAAAAGGAGCACTCTGTTTTATTGGGCAATGTACTACCAAGACAGCCATCAGGGAAAACATACAAATACCATTCACAGTATGATTATTTTATCTCAACATATTTCATTCCAGCCCCTACTAGCCCATCTTACATTAAAAAAATTCAAGGCTCAAGAAGAGGGGCTTGCATCCATTCTCCAAGTTTACATGAGGCATTCTTTCAAGCCTCTTGTAGATCAGTTGGAATACACACTGTGCTATTATCTAGCATACTGTCATCAGCCGCTCTGCATAGTCTATGCTCTCACATCAAAGTCACACTGTTGCCAGAATGCTGCTATGAAATGCAGTCATCTAAAATTCTTAAAAGCTGAAAAAAAATTAAAGACAGGCACAATTATCTTTAAAATTAAAATGGCTGAACCTACTTTTCGCCTAGTTCTTCGACGTAGACACCAACCGGTCCATTGTCAGGGCTGACCGTCTCAATGTGTGCATTATAGCACTTACCATCGTCCAAACAGACCTAGTGGAGAGATTGTAAAGGATCAATATTTTTAATTTTCATTATTTATGTAATGAATGCCTCTGCAATAAGATGAAAATAAAGAGTTTCATAAAATAGATCTCCCACTGAAGGATTTCAGTAATACTTTAAATTCAGTAATAATTTAAGAGACTACTAGACAGGTATATGGAGGAATTTAAGGTAGAGGGTTAAACAGGAAGCAGCGTTTGAGGGTCTGCACAACATTGTGGGCAGAAGGGCCTGTACTGTGCTGTACTATTCTATGTTCTAAACAATGTCAACTGAATGAGAATGTGGGATTTAGGCAATATCAGGAATATAATTATGAACAAGTCCTTCATCGGACATGTTGATCCTGTGCGGGAAGACTTAACTTTACATTCCCTCTAGAGGGCAGCAGACTCCACTGAAAATCCTAGAGCACAACTCAATCAGACAAGTTACTGTATGCCTTGAAGAAACACTATTTAAGAACGAGTGAGAGTTCAATACAAGTTGGTTTAATATACACTGTTTGCAGAAGCTATAGGAGCTGACTGGATTTGCACATAATGTTTTTGTGTTCTTATATTCACTGCCTTCAAAAGAGGTGATAGGAAAAACACAGAATAAAAATATGCATCATTAGTTCACAGTAGTTACCAATGATAATTTTCCAATTATTAATTGGCCATTCTACAAATTTACAGTTACCTTATACAATTCCATTTCTCCCTTTTAGATGAAAAGTTTCTACAGCTCATACAAAGAGTAAGGGGGAGGAGAATTTCTTCATTTAATGTAACTTTAATTTGCAACAGACAAGTTTTAAAACCATAAGATAATTTCTTCCTGCATTTTGTTGATCAAAGTGCCTGTCGGTGCGGGCAGCGGAGTGGGAGTAAGGAGTACTCGTGATCGACAGACTGGAGATCGGAGGATCGGAGGATCAGCCGTTGTAGGTAGGCCGAGACCCTCGGACCTACCCGGAAAGTACCTGAGGAGGAAGGTAAAACTGCGCAGGCGCGGGTGACGTCAGCGGTGAGCGTGGGCTTTAAAAAGCGGCCCACTTTCAGGAGTGGGCAGTGGAGTGCGTGGGAGCAGAGTGCTGGGCTTTGGCTCAGCGGGCTTCGGCGCAAGAGGACTTCGGTGAGAGGAAATCAGTGAGCCTGAGTACGTGCTTGCTGAAGTAAAAAGGTAAGGTCAGTAGGTTCTTTTTTCATTTATTCTGACTAATCTGGGATCAGGTAATGGGGGAGACAGTTAGAGCAGTGGTATGCTCTGTATGCAGTATGTGGGAGGTCAGGGTCAACACAGTTGTCCCTGATGACCACACCTGCAATAGGTGCATCCAGCTGCAGCTCCTATCAGACCGAGTTAGGGAACTGGAGCAGGAGCTGGATGAACTACGGATCATTCGGGAGGCAGAGGCAGAGATAGATAAGAGTTATCGGGAGGTAGTCACACCGAAAAGACAGGAGGTAGGCAAATGGGTGACAGTCAAGAGAGGCAGGGGGAGCAGACAGAGAGAGCAGAGCACCCCTGTGGGCGTTCCCATCAAAAATAAGTATACCGTTTTGGATACTGTTGGTGGGGATGACCTACCAGGAACAAGTTGCAGTGGTCCTGTCTCTGGCACTGAGGTTGGACCCTCAACTAGGAAGGGGAGGAGGGAAGAGAAGAGAGCGGTAGTGATAGGGGATTCTATAGTCAGGGGGGCGGATAGGAGATTTTGTGGGGAAGATCGGAAGTCTCAGATGGTATGTTGCTTCCCTGGTGCTGGGGTCCGAGACATCTCAGATTGGGTGCAGGTTATTCTCGAGAGGGAGGGCAAGAATCCAGATGTTGTGGTCCATGCAGGGACCAATGACGTGGGTAGGATGAGTGAGGGGGTCCTGCGTAGGGAGTTCAGGGAGTTAGGTGCAAAGCTGAAGAGCAGGACCTCCAGGGTAACAATCTCAGGATTGCTACCTGTGCCATGTGCGAGTGAGGCAAGGAACAGAAAGATTATACAGATTAATACGTGGCTGAGAGGGTGGTGCAGGAGGGAGGGCTTCAGGTTTTTAGATAATTGGGCTGTTCCAGGGAAGGTGGGATCTGTTCCGACGGGATAGTTTACACCTGAACTGGAGCGGTACTAACATTCTTGCAGGGAAGTTTGCTAGTGCTTCTTGGGGGGGGGGGTTTAAACTAAATTTGCAGGGGGCAGGGATCCAGAATATGAGAGAGGATAGCGAAAGGAAGAATAAAGGACAGGTGGGGACTACACGGTTCCGGAATATTAAGTGTGTAGTAGAGAACGGTGAGGCGGAACAAGTGATAAGGAGGACACATGTACAGAAGGATGGTCTGACGGAACATGGAGTTAAATGTGTTGAAAGAATAAGTAAATTTAGGAAGGACAACAGAATTCTAGGGGGGTATAGCCCGATGGGAGTTCGGGGAGCTGGGTTAAGCACAATAGGCAGAGATTCAAACAGAGAGAGGAGAAATGGGCTAAAAATTCTATATCTGAATGCACGAAGTGTCAGAAATAAGGCAGATGAGCTTGAAGCTCAGGTGCGAATGGGTAACTATGATGTTGTTGGGATAACGGAGACATGGCTGCAGGGAGATCAGACCTGGGAAATGAATGTACAAGGGTATACGTGCTATCGTAGGGACAGAAATGTGGGCAGAGGGGGTGGGGTGGCCCTGTTGGTGAGGAATGAGATTCAGTCCTTTGCAAGGGGGGACATAGGATCAGGAGAAGTAGAGTCTGTGTGGATCAGAAATAATACCTCCACCTTGCCGATAATCAACACTGGCGCACCTCAAGGTTGAGTGCATAGTCCACTGCTCAGCTCTCTCTACACTCATGACAGTTCAAATGCCATCTATAAATTTGCTGACAACACAATTATTGTTGGCAGAATTTCAGATGGTGAAGAGAAGGCGTGCAGGAGCACGATAGATCAGCTGGTTGAGTGGTGTCACAGCAATAACATTAGACTCAATGTCAGTAAGACCAAAGAATTGATCGTGGAAGCTAGAAAAGGGTAAGATGAGGAAACACACACCAGTCCACAGAGAAATCAGAGGTAGAAAGAGTAAGCAATTTCAAGTTCCTGAGTCTCAGCATCTCTGAGAATCTATCCTGGACAGTTACAAGGAAGGCACAACAGTGGCTATATTCTATGAAGAGTTTGAGGACATTCAGTCCTTTGCAAGAGGGGACATAGGGTCAGGAGAAGTAGAGTCTGTGTGGATAGAACTGAGGAACAGCAAGGGCAAAAGGACCCAAATGGGTGTTGTCTACAGGCCACCAAACAGTAGCATGGATATTGGGTGCAAGTTGAATAGGGAGTTAACATTGGCATGTGGCAAAGGTAATGTAGCAGTAGTTATGGGGGATTTCAACATGCAGGTGAACTGGGAGAATCAGGTTGGGTCTGGACCACAGGATAGGGAGTTTGTAGAGTGCCTACGGGATGCATTCTTGGAGCAGCTTGTACGAGAGCCGACCAGGGACAAGACTATTCTGGATTTAGTATTATGTAATGAACAGGATTTGATAAGCGATCTTGCAGTAAAGGAGCCATTAGGAGGTAGTGATCATAATATTGTAAGTTTTTATCTGCAATTTGAGAAGGATAAGGGCAGCTCGGAGGTGTCAGTGTTGCAGTTGAACAGGGGAAGCTATGGAGCTATGAGGGAGGAGCTGGCAAAAGTTGACTGGATGGATAGCCTAGCAGAAAAGACAGTGGAACAGCAATGGCAGATATTCTTGGGAATAATGCACAAGGTGCAAAATCAGTTCATCCCCCAGAGAAGGAAGGATTCAAAGGGGGGAAAGGGGCCACAGTGGTTGACAAAGGAAGTCAAAGATTGCATAGCATTAAAAAAAAGGAAGTATGACAGAGCTAAGGTGAGTGGAAGGACAGATGATTGGGAAGTTTTTAAGGAACAACAGAACTTAACTAAAAAGGCAATACGGGGAGAAAAAATGAGGTACGAACGCAAGCTAGCCAGGAATATAAAGGAAGATAGCAAAAGCTTTTTTAGGTATGTGAAGTGAAAGGAGATAGTTAAGAACACTGTTGGGCCCTTGAAGAATGAAATGGGTGAAATTGTTATGGGAAACAGAGAAATGGCAGAAGAATTTAATGAGTACTTTAGATCTGTCTTCACTAAGGAAGACACAAGCAATCTCCCAGATGTATGGATGGGCCAAGGACATAGGGTAACAGAGGAAATGAAACAGATTGACATTAGGAAGGAAACGGTGATGAGTAGACTGATGGGACTGAAGGCTGACAAATCCCCAGGTCCAGATGGTCTGCATCCTAGGGTACTAAAGGAGGTGGCCCTGGAAATTGCGGATGCATTAGTAATCATTTTCCAATGTTCCTTAGATTCAGGATCAGTTCCTGAGGATTGGAGAATGGCTAATGTTATCCCACTTTTTAAGAAAGGAGGGAGGGAGAAAACAGAGAACTATCGACCTGTCAGCCTGACATCGGTGGTGGGGAAGATGCTAGAGTCCACTATTAAGGATGAAATAGTGGCATATCTAGATAGCAGTGATAGGATTGGGCCGAGCCAGCATAGATTTACCAAGGGTAAATCATGCTTGACTAATCTGTTGGTGTTTTTCGAGGATGTAACCAGGAAGTTAGACGGGGGAGATTCAGTGGATGTAATGTACCTCGATTTTCAGAAGGCATTTGATAAGGTCCCAAATAGGAGATTGGTGGGTAAAATCAAAGCTCAGGGCATCGGGGGGAAGACATTGACATGGATAGAAAACTGGTTGGCAGATAGAAAGCAAAGGGTAGCGGTGAATGGGTGTTTCTCGGAATGGCAGGTGGTGACTAGTGGGGTGCCACAGGGCTCGGTATTGGGACCACAGCTGTTTACAATTTACGTCAACGATTTAGATGAAGGCATTGAGAATAACATCAGCAAATTTGCTGATGATACTAAGCTGGGTGGCAGTGTGACATGTGATGAGGATGTTAGGAGAATTCAGGGTGAGTTGGATAGGCTGAGTGAATGGGTAGAGTGAGTGGGCAGATACTTGGCAGATGACGTTCAATGTGAATAAGTGTGAGGTTATCCACTTTGGGAGTAAGAACAGGAAGGCAGCTTATTATCTGAACGGTGTAGAGTTAGGTAAGGGAGAAAAACAAAGAGATCTAGGAGTCCTTGTTCATCAGTCACTGAAGGTGAATGAGCAAGTGCAGCAGGCAGTGAAGAAGGCTAATGGAATGTTGGCCTTTATTACAAAGGGAATTGAGTACAAGAGCAAGGAAATCCTCTTGCATTTGTACAGAGCCCTGGTGAGACCACACCTGGAGTATTGTGTACAGTTTTGGTCTCCAGGGTTAAGGAAGGACATCCTGGTTGTAGAGGAAGTGCAGCATAGATTCACGAGGTTAATTCCTGGGATGTCTGGACTGTCTTACGCAGAGAGGTTACAGAGACTGGGCTTGTACACGCTGGAATTAAGGAGATTGAGAGGGGATCTGATTGAAACATATAAGATTATTAAGGGATTGGACAAGATAGAGGCAGGAAATATGTTCCAGATGCTGGGAGAGTCCAGTACCAGAGGGCATGGTTTGAGAATAAGGGGTAGGTCATTTAGGACAGAGTTAAGGAAAAACTTCTTCTCCCAGAGAGTTGTGGGGGTCTGGAATGCACTGCCTCGGAAGATAGCGGAGGCCAATTCTCTGGATACTTTCAAGAAGGAGCTAGATAGGTATCTTATGGATAGGGGAATCATGGGATATGGGGACAAGGCAGGAACCAGGTATTGATAGTAGATGATCAGCCATGATCTCAAAATGGTGGTGCAGGCTCGAAGGGCCGAATGGTCTACTTCTGCACCTATTGTCTATAGTATCAACAATAATTATTATGCCTGAGAATTTAACTGCTGACAAAGAAGAAAGGGGAAGGAAAGGCAAGGGGGGGGGGAATATATTAGAACACCATCCTTATAGCATAAATCCAAAAAAGTATATTAGGAGTAATAACTCATCAAAACCTATGGCCTCTTGCCTCCCAGCATACAACCTGGTGAGAGGAAATAGGATGCAAGAACACAGAAGGTTTATGAATCAGTAGATGGAAAAGCAGGACTAGAGGGTGGCCCAACTGCAAGAGCATAATGGAAACAAGGCAGGATTGTCTGTGGCCAGAATTTGAGTCTTCATATTAATCTCATTCCCTTCCCCAAATGGACATGTTTTTAGGAGTCTACATAATCCTCTGTAGACACCCTGTCCATTCTAATCAAACTTAAGCGGGAAGCCTAATTCCCATGCCTTCAAATTAGTGTACAAGCCTGCAGTTTTAACAAGGGATATTTGGGGCTCCTGAGCTTTGGATTTAGGGCTTGAAAATTCCTTTTACTCTATTTGTTGTTCTTCTGTTCTATATCCATTCTTAAAGACTGAGGCCAAAAAAGGTATTGCACATATTAAAGAGAGATCACAAATTAGAAATTTGAAAATCAGAGATTAGATATTCTGCATCAATGCCTACCTTGCATTTATCCCCTACAACATACTGCATCCCAGCAGCAATGGAGTAGTCCCTTTTCTGCTGTGCTGAAAAGTACAGATTAAATATTAATATTTAACAGCAACAACGTGCGAAAGAGCCAACTTGAAATCAAAGGTTGCAAACTTAAAACATTTACCTTGTTTCGATTTCTGCCAAACTTCGTATTCAATATTTCTGTAAATATTTGGGTTGAGAGCTCGGAGGACCTCGCCAGGGAAGGAGATGTGGGCTGCGCTTTCATTTTTCTTTTGTTGTTTCTGAAAATAAGTGATAAAACAGTGTCTGAAGTACTTTGACATATTCTCAATGGTGAAATAATGTAAAACAGTTCCTATCATTTACCTGGGCATCAAAATATCACTTAGTGTTTACTGATATACTTCACTGTACAGGTAGCTGTGATATAATGTCATAGTTGTGGCTTTCTAAGATCTCACATTATAGAAATTTGCTTTATAAAAATAATTGTGTCAATAGGAAAAAAACATTAGAGGCAAGAGATTTTCAGACTCACAAATAACAAAAGTGTTTTCCTGCAGGGTTTTCAAAAAATATAGGTGTTTTTAAACAGCTACAAGCTTACTTTGCTACTGCGTTAAAAATACTAAAGGTTGCATGTTATATTGTTTCATAGAGGATTGTTGTACAAGTGTCAATGGAAGCTATTACTTGTCAGTTTCCAAAGTAAATCCCTTCAATGGCCTTCTGCAGTCAAACCCTCAGCCTGTGCGTGATTACTGCAGTTACTTCCCAATCGAAATTGTATTATAACCAATGCAGGCCAAGCAACACAAATACAGTTTCCCAGTTCAACACTCGCATTATATCCAATTCTTGTTGCGATTTAGCTGAACTACAGTTACAAGAAAAAAGATTGTGAACCCTTTGTAATTACCTGGTTTTCTACATTAATTACTCAAAATGTGGTCTGATCGTCATCTAGGTCACAATAATAGACAAACACAATCTGCCTAAACTAATAACGCACAAGCAATTGTACTTTTCATGTCTTTATTGAATACGTGGGGGGAGGGGAGAGAGAAACACAAGATGATGGTGATTATGTATTCCATTGAACTGCTGTTGCTAAGTTAACAAACTTCACGTCACGTGCCGGTGATAATAAGCCTGATTCTGATTCTGAAGTTAAGAGCTGGGAAGTTGATTGGGGAAAAAGATACAGGGCTGGAGAAGGAGAAATCTAATAGAAAAGGACAGAAAGCCATGGAAGAAAGAAAAGGAGGGAGGAGCATCAGAGGGAGGATCTCCCAGTGGCCTCCCATTTTAAATCCACCTCCCATTCCAAAGTTGATTGGGAGACCACTTTGCAGAGCAACTATTAAATAGTCCTCTCCTATTAGATTCCTCTTTCTCCAGCCTTGTATCTTTCACCAATTAACTTCCCAGCTCTTTACTTCATCCCTCCACCTTTCATCTCTACTCCTCAGCTTTTTTTCTCCAGTCCTGCTGAAAGGTCTCGGCCTGAAACGTCGACTCCACTCTCTTCCATAGAGTGCCTGGCCTGCTGAGTTCAGCAGCATTTTGTGTGTGCTGCTCGGATTTCCAGCATCTGCAGACTTTCCTTGTTTGCCAAAGATTCATCAGATAATTTTCACCCTGAGAGAACAGTAAAGTTTTGATAATCCACTTGAGATAAAGGAGACGGCTGATACTGGAATCTGGAGCAACAATTTGTTGGAAGAACTAAGTGGGCTGGGCAGCATCTGCAAGAGGAAAAGAGCCGTTGGCATTCTTGGGTCTAAACCATGCATCAGGTGCCGATTCCTGCAATTCCCCCTCATACACCAGGGTCCTGGGTGCATGCAGCTACACTGCAAAACTCCATTAATCAGCACACGCAGGATCTTAATGGCGCTGGACTATCAGATTTTTCCATCTTCTGGATACTATTTAAATGAATACTCTACCATATCCTGTTTTTTTTTCTGTAACATCATAAGGTAAATGATAAACTTTCTAGTGAACCTGGTGGATTTAACCATAACCACCAGGAACCATGGCCCCAGTGAGCCCAAAGGGAACTGGGGGAACCAGGATTCCAGTGAGCCAAATGCAGAAACATCCAGATTTCTGAATAGCAAATTGTACTCTATATTATCTTGATTCTACTTTAAAACATGCTAAAACAAAATATTGTGGCTTACATTGCTATTGCTTCAATTTTCTGGAGCAATGCTGATTTGCCCATTTTACCACATCTTAACTGAAGCAAAATATTACACAGTACATTATTAATGGTACAAATAGGAATTTGGAAGCTGAATTCCCTGGTATTTTACACCAAGAAAATATCTTCCTAAAATTGAAACTCCCAAAAGAATTGACCAGAAGTGTGGGAATGGAAGGGGGAAATGAGGGTGTGATATCCTTCACATTAGGCCTCATATGGAGCCAGTGATCATTAATGGAGAATGTGTGGAGCAGGTTAAGACCTACAAGTACAGTTAGACGAGAAGCTAGACTGGACTGCCAACACAGATGTCTTGTGCAGGAAGGCACAGAGTCGACTGTACTTCCTTAGAAGGTTGGCGTCATTCAATGTTTGTAGTGAGATGCTGAAGATGTTCTATAGGTCAGTTGTGGAGAGCGCCCTCTTCTTTGTGGTGGCGTGTTGGGGAGGCAGCATTAAGAAGAGGGACGCCTCATGTCTTAATAAGCTGGTAAGGAAGGCGGGCTCTGTAGTGGGCAAAGTACTGGAGAGTATAACATCGGTAGCAGAGCGAAGGGCGCTGAGTAGGCTACGGTCAATTATGGAAAACCCTGAACATCCTCTACATAGCACCATCCAGAGACAGAGAAGCAGTTTCAGCGACAGGTTGCTATCGATGCAATGCTCCTCAGACAGGATGAAGAGATCAATACTCCCCAATGCCATTCGGCTTTACAATTCAACCGCCAGGAGTAAGATATGTTAAAGTGCCGGGGTTAGGACTCAATGTATTTAAGTAAACTACTTAAGAACTTTTTTAAAAGCTATTATTAATGCTTTTTGAGAGGGTGATTTTAGATGCATATCATATTTTTACTGAGTTAGGTATTGTATGTAATTAGTTTTGCTACAATAAGTGTATGGGACATTGGAAAAAAATGTTGAATTTCCCCATGGGGATGAATAAAGTATCTATCTATCTATCTAAGATTACATTGATGATTAACATGACTTAACACGATCCCACTGGTTCTCCACTCTGCTTTGGAACATCTAAACAAGCGCAAGATATACGCCAAGCTAGTGCCGACGATTATAGCTCTGTGTTCAACACCACCATTCCCTCAACAATAACAGATGAGCTGCAAAATTTGGGCTTCTGTACCCAACTCTGTAACTGAGTCCTTGACTTCCTAATTGGAAGCCCAGTTAAGGCAGATCTGTAGTAACATCTCCTCCTCACTGACTATCAACACAGTCACATCTCAAAGGTGCATGCTCAGCCTAGCGCTCTACTCTCACTACACCTTACGACTGTATGGCTACACACAGTTCAAATGCCATCTATGGTTGGTAGAGTCCTGTATGACGATGACAATGCTTACAGGAGTGAGATGCATTGGCTGTTTGAGTGGTGTTGCAACTACAACCTCATACTCAAGAAGTCAGCAAAACCAATGAATCAACTGGGGGAGAATCGGGAGAACACACGACAGTCCTCACTGGGGGGGGGGGGGTCAGTGCTGGGAAGGGTGAGCACCTTCCAGACTCCTGAGCATCGACACCTCAGGGGATCTCTCCTGGGTCTAACACATTGATGCAATCAGAAAGGCAGCATATCAGCTGCTCTGCTTTGTCAGAAGTTTAAGGAGATTTTTTATGTCACCAAAGACTCCTACAAATTCTCTACAGATGTACAGTGGAGAGCATTCTGACTCGTTGCATCACAGCCTGGTGTGGAGCCTGCAGTACACAGGATGGCAATAGGGCTGCACAGGATAGTGCACTCAGCCAGCTCCACACTGGGAACAACCCTCCCCCTCTACAATTTAGGAACAGCTGCTTCCCCTCTGCCATCATACTTCTGAACAATGCATGAATCCATCAGTACCACCTCATTAATCTTTTGTGTGCAAGATTTCTTTTTGCAATTTATAGATTTTTGTCTTTGCACTGTACTGCTACACAAATCTCATGTCATATATCAGTGGGAAGAAGTCTTATTCCAGAGTATATCCACACAGGAACTACATTTATGCTGACTTTTATTCCATTTACCTAGATTCTCCTGAAATGCATCAACATTATCCACCTCAGCCATTTCCCACGCGGTAGATGTTCCACTGTGCTGCCTTCATTTCCCAACCCACAAACGCAGCAACACTGTTTTCCAGCCAGCCGCATTTAACGTGCAGGGACAAATCTGGCAAATGGCACATTAAGTTCTACCTCTCCATTTAGTGTCAGACGACACTTGGCCTTTTAACCTTGGCACCATGTAACCAAGAAGCTAAGAATATGGACTCATCATGTGAGGAAATCAAACCTTACTTCCGACTTCGTAGTATAAACATTGCTCAAAATATTTCATGATGCAAAGCTATAATTAAAACACCAAACAGTACTAGTGCAACATGATCAGAGATAAGGATCAATAGGGCTGTGCAAACTAGCTGATCTTGGCCAAACAACAAAAACCAAACAAGGAGCTGCTCTTTCTCCATGAGGAGCAAAGAACGAATCAGAGATCGTCAATTTAAGCTAAAAGCAACTCTGCAGATGTAACTGTCAACAACATCCTTTGATCACTCTGTATCAAAGTCGAAATGTTCCAAAAATAGCAGCAACTGTCAAATACTGTGCTAATTTATATCCCTCTCTAATTTATTGAAGCATCTGCATTAAAGTTACAGCTTTAAAATCTTTCCAAGCAAACAATTACTTACTAATTACCTGTATATGATATGATTGTGTGATTACAAATGAAGCCATAATATTTCATTTTTACTTCATTATATTAAAAACCTTAATAAGGATTAAGTGACCAGTACCAATTTCATAACAATTTGACTATTAATGTAGTGATGTCTGAACATGCCAGTTATTCATGAGCAAAAGAGAGGGGGGGGGTGAAAAAACACAGAGTTTCAAAATAATCCAACATGTCAGCTTGACCCAAATTGTACAAATCACAGAAGGTTCAAGCATTATTAGACTTATGAACAAGATTTACGTCAATATTCAGTGTAATGTGGAAAAATTCTCTTCAGCTGAAGATGCTGTTTTTCAGACAAGATATTACATTTCAATAGCACATATTAACATTTATATAATTGTAAGGGAATACCTTTTGGACTTTATTACATGATTGAGACTTGAATCCATTCACATCATTTTCATCAACAGCATTGCCCCTGTTAAAAATTTCAAAAGGACGTTATCAAGAGTTTAGAGAAAATCCACTAAAAGTGCCATGAAAGACATCCAAGACTAAGGAAAAAAATAATTGTAAGCATGTACTTTTATCACCAAGCTGAAGGTTGTACTCTTCCAGGAAATTGGATCACGAGCTGAAAACATGTCTGTTAAAATCAGGTACTAGAAGAATCAGATTATGGCTAGACACAAATATAAGAATCCAATTAACTTCCTAGTTATCACTCTCAATCATTCTCCAGGTTGTTGTTCAGCAGCTCTCAGTTCCCAATGTGTCATCACCTTTCTTTAACTAAAGCTCATATTACAGCAAGGATGAAGTAATGATCACCATGGTAATTGTCCTGTAAGTGTGAACTAGTAATTTTTCCTGAGCTGTAAGTCTGCATTAAGGGAATGAGCTGTAAATATCAAGTAATATTTTCAGCTACAAATAGATACACAATTCCCTTCAGAAAAAAAGTTTTTTTTAAAATTAATTTTGAAAAATTCTACTTTACCAAAACACACCATTCTGTCATGCTATAGATGGCAATGATTAGGGGGGATTTTATTTATCTATGGTACCTTGGTTCCCCAGTTTCAACCTCTACAACTACTCTAACCACTTAATCCTTTTGATTGTTTTCTGTCACTTTTTCAGCTGAACCATTCAAATACAGTCGGCCCTCCTTATCTGCAGGGGATTGGTTCCCGGACCCCCTGCGGATACCAGGTTCTTAATTTCCTCTCTGAACTCAGACTCATCATTACCCAAGATATGGCCTACAATTGTGAATGCTTTATAAGATGCATGTTGTCCATTGTCCCTGGATCTACCTTTACAGGAAAAAAGCCCAGCATAAATAATTTGACTTGTTTGTGCAATTGTTATTTGGGCATATTTGGAGGAAGTATTTCAATGAAATACTTCACAAACGGAAAGTTAAGTACAGTCGGCCCTCCTTATCTGCGGGGGATTGGTTCCGGGACCCCTTGCGGATACCAAAAAACACAGATGTTCAAGTCCCTTATTTAACCTGTCTCTTTGCGGTGGACCTTAGGACCCAGCGGAACCCCAGACCTTATTTAACCTGTCTCAGTGCGGTGGACCTTAGGACCCAGCGGAACCCCAGACCTTATTTAACCTGTCTCAGTGCGATGGACATTAGGACCTGCGGTCGAGCTCTGAATCCGCAGTGTTTCTGTTCACGAAAATAATCACCATCACAATTGAAAATAAAGTGGAAATAATAAAGTGATCGGAAAGAGGTAAAATGCCATTAGTCATTGGAAAAGCGTTAGGCTACGTCGGTCAACGATCGGAACAATTTTAAAGGATAAAGTGAGAAAGGCCCTGCCCCAATGAAAGTTACAATTATTACTAAGCAACGCAGTGGTTTAATTATTGGGATTTGAGGTTTTGGGTTTTTGATTCTCCACATCAACCCGGCACGGATAGAGAGTGCACACGATAGCGGTCTGTCACTGGATCAAACTCGGGAGCTTCAGTTCCCGAGCCCGGCGCTGAAACATACATTCTTAAGTGTTTTATATGCATAGAAAGGTAAAATATATACCATACAGTAAGGCAAACGTTTGACTAACTGTCGCTAAATAATACCTGTTCCAACTTACTTGGTAAGAGAACTTACGATTTTTTTCGATCCCAATCCACGATAACCCATGCACATCCTCCCGTATACTTTAAATCATCTCTAGATTACTTAATACCTGATACAATGTAAATGCTATGTAAAATAGTTGTTATACTGCATTGTTTCAGGAATAATGACAAGAAAAAAAAGTCGGTACATGCTCGAGCAACAAGTGCTGGAACAGCACTTCCGAGTTTTCTCGATTCGCGGTTCGTTGAATCAACGGATGCAGAACTCGTGGATAAGGAGGGCTGACTGTATAATCTGCAGTGTCACATTCAGAACTCGGCTTATCCCAGTAGAGTCGGAGCTGTAGTAATGGATTTAAGTCACAGGAACTACTAAATGGAAGAAAAGAAGTTCGACCAGCTCCCTTTCTACTATCCATGCGATGAATAATTACACCAAGTGGCAAAATAAACTATTAATTAGCAATGATAAAATTAAGGCTAACCTTAGGAAGACCTCAGTAACTAAGAGGTTTGTGGTCTGTCTGGTATCACCTGTTCCTCCCAACTACACTATACTCTCTACCCTGTTCTCTACTCTGTTCTCCCTGTGTTATCTATGTAAATAAACACATCAAAACCATCTGCTTCCATTGTCACCATGGGAAACCTGTCCCACATATTAAGCACTCTGCAGAAACTATAGAATCAAAGGTAATATGATAGCTTAGGGAACTGTACACTGTTCTCATGGGTAAATCAGATCAACTGGTTGTGACAGACTGAGAGCTTCAAGGCTGAATGCCTGAAGAATGTTTCAAAAAAATTAAATATAGCTGTCCTTTGACAAAATTTGCTGTAAGTAATCGAATCTGATACAAAACTAACATTTTTGATACAGTTTTCAGGAATTGCATATTTGCTTCCCCATTTATAACTTTCACTTGAATTCCCTTGTTTAAAACTCCAGTAATCAACATGAATTTTTAAAAATTTCACAGCTTACCTAGGCAATTCTGTTTCTGTGCCAGAATCGGAATCATTGCTGGAAATACAATGATCCTCATTTATTTTGCTGTTTGTATCCAATGAAGATAGTACTGCTTCAACATCAACTTTAAGCACATCCTGATATAACATTTCATACAAAATGGCTGCAAAATAGAAGTTTAAATTAAACTTACATTTATGCAAACATATACAGAAGTCCTGAAAACCCTTCAAGCGAGACCCAGTAACGTCACTGTGGTTTCATCTAGCAATCAATTATCTTTTTTTAAAATAATCACTGCAAAGGCGCTTCATTCTTTAATGTCACTGGAGAAAAGTCTGCCTAGAATACTTCAAAATCCAGCATCTTCTTACCAATGATAAAGGAATGGATGGAGACTTCCTAGACTCTTAACCACTCTCCCCCAGAATTGTTTCCTTTGCTCTTTAATCCAACACCAAAATATTTGAAAACTTTCTTCAGGGAACCCAAGTATTTGTGCAGATGCTGCAACGCAACTCGCAGGAACAGATAATGAATCACTAGGGTATACATTACACTCTAAACTTCAACCCCTGTAGGAGTGGTTTAGCTCTTGTATATCTATGCTGGCCATTCAAAAGCAAACAGACGTTCCTGTAAATGTCACACTGGAAATAGATTCTAAAACAGCACCAACATGAAAGCCAACTGGATTTATTTTTAAACCAAAAATAACATTTTGGAAAATTTTAAAATCTGGAAGTATCATTTCCTGGCTTATCCTATTTGCAATGGAATAAAGTGTAACCACACACTAAATGCTACACAGCCCAAGAGTTTACATTGCTTATTCCACAATCTATGCTGAATGAACTGATCTTCACTGGGCTGAAGTTCTATGGTTTCTTTCAGATTACCCACATACATTCTGGGAAAGGGTGCAGGGCATGAAGAAGGAAAAAGAAGTAAAAGATCAAATGCAAAGCTCCCCCATTTACCCATTGTTTTAAGAAAGCCATTGCTAGAGGACTCTTATATTAGATATCTGGTGAAAACAAATTTGTTTGTACCACCCTTCCTCAAGGTTCAGCCATTATGAAGTGCTTTAAAAAGTTATGAGAAAGGGCTTGCTTCTTATGGAATTGTGCCCATTAAAGTTTAGCAAAAGGTGGTGGGGGGAGGGGGGGAAGTAAACCTAACTGGTTCTACTTCATTTCCAGTTTGAGAATATCATCTAAATGTTTTCTTACAGTGATCCTCACAATATGCCAGGGTAAATTTAAATCCCGAGGCATTAAAATTATTACTTCAACTTAACTGCAAGGACTTCCACCTTTGAACTGATACTGCATCAAAATGGGCTTATCATAAGCCATCAAAATTGTGTTTAATTCTTTTTCACAACTGCAGAGCAGACTCAATGGGTCAAATGGCCTAATTCTGCTCCTATATCTTTTGATTTTATGTGGAATCTCCTCAGTTAAAATTGAGTGCTTGTAATCACTGTCAATGGGATTTACTATTTTCTTATAATAGAGCTGCAGGCAACCCATGTAGATTCAAGGAATGTTCACTTCTTGGTGATACCTCCCCCCCCCCCCCCCCCCCCAAGTTCACGCAGCATGAAGTGGCAGCTAGAACAAAAGGTTATAACTTCAAGTATCTGCTTCCCCTTTGTTATAAAGGAGCCACCGCAATGATGTAATAGGGTTTGTAATTTACAAGCAATTCAAATTTCAAACAAAAACAAATAAATACCTTTAAGCAGCCAGAGCAATAAAAATGCTAAAAAGGTGAAACCATAAAAGTAGGGACTGGCAAGTCTAGGTAACTATGAAAATTCTGTAAGTGTCTAATAAGTTACTTTAGTAAAGGGAAGAGCGTTAGAAACAAGGTGAATCCTGAAGAGGTCGAGACTGAGATGTCAAATTATTTGACCTGTTAGTGAAACTCAACGAGACAATTCCAGGACCAGATTGAACGCAATCGAAGATTAAATCAAAGAATGACAGACTTCAGTAAATCTGTAGAAGAATGGTGAATGGAGAATAAAAACAAGAAATTGTGGTTGGGACAATTTCCTAGCATTTATCCAAGAATAAATTGAAAACTACTTGCATAATAAATCAACATGTTAAAGTTAATCGCTGTAAGTACATGATTTAGAAAGAAACAAATCATGCATGAAAAACATCAGTCTTCCTTAGTTGGTAGGAAGAGCAGTGAACACAGAATTAGGAAGATCTGGACAGGGGGATTCTATAGGGATTATGACTAGGACATCAACCAGGTTAATAAAATTGGCTGCAAGAGAGAAAATAGTGGACTGCAAAAGTAATTTTTTCCTAATACTCAGAAATATGTTGGACCACAGAATGAAATAAAATTCTGGAACAAAAGCCTCTTCTCTTGACTGATCATTTCAAAGACAGATATATAACCCTAAAGAGGAGGATATTAATTTGTGGGCAACAATAGATCAAAATATTAGTTAATTCTTCTGCAAAACCCAAAGAAAGTTGCAAACAAATATTGATAAGATGGGGAAATAAAAAGTTTGACTCACATTTGCACAGTGGCCAAGGGACAGGGGCAAAGATAATAAATGGCATACAAAGGTGACCAAACTTACCTACTTTAGTATTATGGATTCTAAGGTACCCATCAACTTATTGATAAGCTCATTTCATTTTAACTGACTAGACCCTCCCATCATTTTTCTGGCAGCAGGGATGCAAGCAAGAAAAACTGATTTTTCTCAAGATCACAAAACTTTCTTTTAGGAATTAATGTCTTGACAGCTTAAAATGGTCAATTCTCAATTATATAAAATAAAACTATTCCCAAATTTTAAAAAAAATCAGAGTACTTACATTGACAAAGGGCCGCAGTATCGATAGATTTCTTAGGATAGACACTATCATAATGGTTTCCATTTGAAAAGCACAATGAGATCTATTTGGAAATTAAGAAAAAAGTGAGATATCTTTCCTTTTGTCACCTTCAAACATCACTTTCTATGCTACATCTGAAACTGACCAGGTTAGTTAAAATTTAACAGGAGCTCAAATTCATAAACAGCTCAAAAATTCAATTACTTCGATGACAGTTTTAAATCCAATATATTAAAAAATGTTACATAAGTTCTTTTCTGTTTTCTTAACTAATTAATAGAGGCAATATTTTTTCATCATTAAGTTCAACTAAAAACACGATCCTTCATGCAACTCTGCCCTGGATGTCACCCTTCAGTGATCAACGATGAGAGGTGTTCCTTACAACACATGTTTAATGCATTCTTCCCAAATAAAATTACTTCTGATCAGAAATACCAGATATCGCTCAAGTCTAAGAATCTGATGTTCATTTTCCAGATGCAAAAAATTGCTAGGTGAAATTTTTCCAAGTAGTGGAAGCATTCATACCAAGAATTGAAAAGTTCCAATTTCAGATCAAAATTGGCTAGTATTGAGGGCCAATATCTATTATGGAAAATATCTGCGAATGCCCATCTCTTGATCGCTTTCTTTTGCCATTTGCACAATTTGTTTTTTTTGTGCCTTGGGGGTTTCATGCTTTTCTTTGCAAGGGTTCCATGGTTTTCTTTGTTTTCTGCCTGTCTGTAGGGAAGACGAATCTCAGGGTTGTACACTGCACAAATACTTTGATAATAAATGTACTTTCAATCTTGAAGGAATGACTACGTGAATTACTAATAAAAGAATATCTCCTGAAATTGTACCTGAGACTGAGACATTTGGCACAACTAAATGATAAACTACAGGTGTAGGTATATAACTAATGCTAAAAGTAAAATCTTACCCGCTAATTCCACTCCAGTTTAAACCCATTCTTCGTCATGATTCATTTCTCTTAATAACTTACTCCCTCACCATCCAAATGGCAATTTAAGGTCTAACATTTTAAAACATTAGGTTAAATGTAGAAACATAACATGGCTATAAATAAGCTTAGCATCAATGCATAAAAAGGCGCTTCTATATGTTATTCAATTTGAAACGACAACCTCAAGATCTGTCGTCAGGAGAACATTTAGATGCTATAGATTTAGATGCTCTAGAAGACGCTAGTGCAGTGAATTTAGAAACATTCAAGATAAATCAGGCAAAGTAAATGTGGTTTTGTGAAAGGGAAAGCACGTTTGATCAATTCAGTGGACCTCGTTGAGAAAGTAACCTTTATCGTAGATAACAATGGATGTATTACAGCTACAGTGCATTTGATAAGATGAGATGAAACATCAAAAAGGGTATTGCACAAAATAAGAGCTCATGGCATAGGAGGTGATCTATTGACTTGGACTGAAGACTGGCAGGTTATTAAAATAGACAGTGGGGGAAAAAATTTCTCTGGTTGGCAAGACGTAACAAGTCTCACAGAAGTCAATGTTTAAGAACTGGGTTATCAGTAATTTTACTGAAGGGTAAAGGAAGATCCAAGAAGAGAAATAATTGAGGCATTTTTAACCGATTGAGCTTCTAGTAAAGTCCATGGTGGATAGTCATCCCTTTCAGAATGTGATATTCCTTATATTAGTTGCCCAGTAATAGAATCTAAAATTAGGCAAAGCTAGACCACCATCTTTATTTTTCCTTTGAAGAAAGACTTTGTTCAGCCGGGGTTGTTTATTATTCCATATGCAAGAGGAGAGAATTGAGTCCAAAGAGTCGAAAAAACTCTTTGGAATAAAAATAGGCAATGCTTGGAAAAGATATAAGAATTTAGGTAACACATTCATTTTAATAGAATTAATACGGCCTAACAAGGAAAAAAAAAAGAGGAGACCATTCACTGAATAGCCTTTTAAGGTAACTCAGTAGCGGAATAAAATTAGCTTTATACAAATGTTTAATATTTTTAGTAATAGTTATTCCAAGATAAGTAAACTGGTTAGTCATAATTTTAAACGGAAAACTGGTGTTTATTGGTATCAGGTTGTTTAAAGGAAATAATTCACTTTTATATAAATTCAACTTATAACCTGAGAATCGACTAAATTGAGAGAATAAAGAAAGAATGGAAGCTAAGGAGTCATTCACGTTGGAAATAAAAAGTAAAATATCAGCTGCATATAAAGAAATTTTATGAACAGTATTACCTCGGGTGATACCTGTAATATCCTTGGAATTACGGCGTGCTATGGCTAGAGGTTCTATAGCCAAAGCAAACAACAGAGGACTAAGGGGACAGTCAATGACATTTGGCCCCCCCAAGTTTGCTCCACCATTCAAAATGACCATGGCTATGTTTCATTCCCATATTCCTTTTAGGTCTAAAAGTCTGTCTACCTCCTTCTTATATATATTTAGCAACATGGCCTCCAAAGCCTGTGATAGAGAATTCCATGGGTTCACCACCCTCTGAATGAAGAAATTTCTTCTCATCCCAGTCTCAAATGTCTTATCCCATGTCCGGGATGAAGTCTGGAGACAAATGACCCAGGTAGCCCTCAAAATGAGCAGCGAGTAGGTAACTGGTAAGTACGTTATTGATAAATAACTGCCACTTACTAGCACAAACAGCTAGTAACATTCTGCTACTGATCAAATAAGGGTGGGCTGTAATGAGCTACGTCAGATTTGAACAGGAAATATCTAGGCAGTTTTTCTCATTAGGCACCAGATGCCCATGGTATAAATATACTGGAACAGCCTGACTCAAGGTGCAGAAAACTCTGGAGGTCAGGACTCCAGTTCCATTCAGGATGTGTTCTGGTCTCACACCTTTTCCTGATCCATTGCTTGAGATTACATGACATTAAACTGTTGTAAGGGTAGTGTTGTCATATTGGAAATCTCAAGAGGAAACGAAGATGGATCATTCACTTAACATTGCCTGCAGAACAAGATTGTGAATGCCTCAATCTTGCCTCGTGTGCTGAGCCTTGCCAACACCAAAGACTGGGATGGGATTTTCTTGATCCATTCAATTGCATACCGCCAAATGCAAGAGGAATGCAGAAATCTGACCAAATCCATTGTTTCAGTGATTATTTCGCTCTCTCCATTGCTTGCTGCCTTAGTTGTTTTGTCAGGCAGCTTCATTAGCTTGGCAAGTCACTTTTCAGAAAGCTTAGGGCCACTCCCAGCCAGCCATTCTGCATTCTCACTAAAAAGGTTAGCCACCCAGTCTACACGGCAATAGTGAAGTGAGGGATACTTCAACAGTTACACAATACGATGAACATTTCTGCTGTCAGCACAAGAGGCACAGATCTAAGTTGCTGGATCTGTTCTGCTTCTAAATACATTTGGCACAATTGTAATGCTTTGGCAATGGAGTGTGTCCTTGATGTCAAGACAAGACTTTGTGTCCACAAGCGCCATGATGTTATTTTACAGATGTACCTTCTACAGGCAGATTAGAGTTTGAATTGTCCCACTGTCACTCTCTAAGTAGCTATATATTCTACAGGATTTAGCCAGCTGGATCAGCAATGATGCTAGACATTAAACCCCCTATTCAGATCAGATTCCGTGTCTTGATACTCCCAGTATCCCCCGAACCCCCACCAAAGCAGTATTCATTCTGGAGGAGTGCCGCTTCATCAGCTGAGAAGGAACAGCAGATAATGATCAGAAGGCAGCTTCCTTGCCCATGTTTAGTCTTTATGTTATGAGATGTCCTGGGCTTCAGCGTCAATACTGAGGCCTGGACACACCCAGGGATCATGTTAAAGGAGTATGACACATCTTGTATGGCAGCACGCTTCTGTTTAAACATGTTTATATTTTGCTTTAGATTGGAGGAGAGAATACTTCAAAGAGAAGGAACTTGCCCCATCTCACCTACTCCCAACATTTCCTTTTAAATTTGTATGGATCATAGACATTTTAGTCCAAAACACAACAAGAGGCCCTAAAATTAAGGAATAAGGTTTCTATCCCTGCAGTTCTAACCCTAACTCATAAATACTAAATCACTTGAAAAGAACAGACTTACATGCATTTTGCATTCTTCATTACTTCAGGATTTTCCACAATGCTTTACAGCTAAGCAAGTGCATTTGAAACAACACTAGTGTTACAATACAGGAACTACTCAGCTGCCAATTTGCACAAGGCAAGCTCGCACGAACAAGAAAATAATGACCAAAATGTTTCAATAATGATAAACTAATAATGATAAAATTATTTTAAAAAATGATAAATGATAAAATAATAATGATAATGATAAACACACACAAAATGCTGGAGAAACTCAGCAAGCCAGTTCCATCTATGGAAAAAAGTACGGTTGACGTTTCCACCCAAAACCCTTTGGCAGGACTTTAGTACTTATTTCCAGTCGATGCTGCCTGCCTGCTGAGTTGCTCCAGCATTTTGTGTGTGCTGTTCGGATTTCCAGCATCTGTTTGTGTTTCGATAATGATAACCGAGTAGTAACTATTTAGTAAGACACTGTGATGAACTTACTTACCGTTCTTTATATTATATCAGGGGTTCACCAACCTTTTTTGCACCGCGGACCAATTTAATATTGACAATATTCTTGCAGACCAGCCGACGGTGGGGGGTGTTAATCACGACCGGAATATAGGTGATAAGACAATTATAAGTGGCTAATACACTCAAATTCATTTCTAAAAGGGTTCATCTGGCAAATTTAATATTAAACACACTGCGCATATTTTCCTCGTATGACAATATAAAATCATTGCAACACACCAATATCGCTGAATCGGTGGGAGCCCTGGGCTTGTTTCCCTGCAAAAAGATGGTCCCAACAAGGGGTGATGGGAGAGAGCAATACTCAAAGCAGGTTCCTTTTGTCCAGTCTATACTCCAATTTAGTTGTCGTGGCTCTTAGCACTTGCTTCTGTCCCACTTGCTCACATCTTTTCAGCTCAAAAAACTCAACAGGTTTGTCTTTAAGTGCAGGGCGCTTGGACTTAAGGTGCTGAAGCAGTTTTCATTGCCTCATTCGACAGCCTCCAGGCCCAAATTCTAGCCTCCCGCCCGCCCGCCGTCAGGCCAGGTGCGGCTGGTCGTGGGTGGGGTGAAAGGACAAGGTAAGGGCCGGAGGTCCCCAGGCCGGAGCCGCGGCAGTCACAGTCCGGAGAGCGAGGAGGAGTGCGACAGGGCGCGCGCCCGCCCCCCCTTGTAGGTAGGTAGGATCTATTGGCTGACAGAAGTTTGGCTCGAGGGATGACTTTCAGTAGATCGCAGCGAGGTAGCTTTTAGAGGCGGCGCCCATCTGTCCGCGCTCCAGGCCAGTACCAACTGCACTTCCCGCCAGCCGCGCAAGGCCAACCAGTAATCCCTGGTGCGAGGGTATCACTGCGTTTAGGTGACTTATCACCTCACGTGTGTTCAAGTTCAACAGTGGGCATGACAGGGAATGACTCATATCGTTTCATATGGACAAATCGTATCGTTTCCTCGCCACCCGGTGGTTAGGGACCACTGTATTATATGTCCTTAAAGGTTAACAAGGATAAACGAATACTTCATCTGTTTCAATGTCTCAACCTTGAGGCTTCACAATTCAAGATGCCTTATGCAATGGCTCTGTTATACTTTTTTTTTTTAAAGTCACTTTAAATGATGTTTTAACTTACCGTGTCAGGAAAACCATTTTCAGTAACATGGGCAGGAGGTCTATTTGGTTCCTGGTAAATTATAAAATCCCGCCTGAGAAGTTGAAAAAAAATACAAGTTAAATGTCTGGACCAATCAATGAACCACTGCTGCATTCTGTCTTTCTACACAACTCGACAGGCAATTGCCATCACTGCCCTAATTGCTTCAGGTACGATACAAACAGTTAAATGAACTTGAAACCCCTAAAACTGCTTCTTGAATTGCAGCAAGTTAGCCAACTAGGACACAATATAACATCAGATATTCAGATCCAAGAACCAGCATTAAAAATCTTGTCAGTGGTAAACTGCTGCATATGAATTACAATTTGGCAAGACAAGCTTCAGCCAAATATGACTTAGAATAGTCATTTGAAAAACTGAATGATATTCCCAAAGCAAATATTCTGAAGTTGTTGTGTAAAATCATTAATATTAGCATAGCAGAAGTCTCAGTGGCTTTCTGAGAAATGATGAATGGGAGGAAAATGGACAGGGCATTGATTCTGGAAGAAAAATTGCCCCTTGGAGGACACGTCGGAGTAGGATTCAGCATATGTCTATTATGCTGTCTCAATCCAAATCATCTGTCAGAGCCATTTACAGGATGCAATGCAAGCACACTCATACAACAAAATCTGCAAAGCTGTGAGCCTAAATTACTCTGGCGCACATCCCAATACATATGACAGCAAAGTTTTCTCCCCCCACCCCCAGGATTATCAACCTGCCAATACTGAGAGAATTAAAATAATGGTCTTGTTGTAAGAAGGTTATTCTAGATAATCTAATTATAACTCAAAGTGCGGGTACATACTTTCACTTCGACTGCACATCCTTCACTTTTAATCAAACCTACAGACTTCCACCAGGGAATTCTGTAAAATACAGTCATCAACCCCTCCCCAATTGAATAGAATACTCAGTACGTTTACTCAGGTAAGATAATGCAAGTTATTTCAGAAAACAGTAATCAGTTATTTTTTTAATACATGGAGGCTTGAGGAAAGAGACCAAAGGTGTTGTCTATGTTTGACAGGCAGAACACTGAAGTAGGTCCTTCAAGCACCAGGCCAGCCTTCAAGTATCCATTTGAGCAGCACTGTAGAGAGGTAAAGAGATGAGGTGGGGGGGGGGGGGGGGGGGCAGGGAGGACTCCAGCAGAAACTTGATCCAAAACATCTGAAAATGCAGTCAAGTATGAACTAAAAAAGCACGCAATTTCACCTGCACAATGGAACTTCAATTATACATACTGAATGTCATCACCACATAACAAAAGAAACCCAATTTCCTAAATCACCTCTACAAGGTTTATTAGAGAGTGCAATGAAAGACAGTATCATCTAGTTGCATTTACAGCTAAGTTACTTGTTCACCGAAACAACGGCCTGAATTTTCCTGAGTGGTACCCACTGCCACAACATACTCCTGGTTCCCAAATCCACAGTCTCACTTTCGCCACATCCTGAAGACCATCCTCATTGTCCCAAGAGGAGATGTAGCTCAGCCTCATAGCCATCAGTGCCAAAAAAGCCCTGAGCACCTGGCAGGCTAATGTGGTAAAACAAGTCAAGCACTACCCAAGAAACACCTCTGGTAGCCTTCGGCAGACAACAAAATCCCTGCACTCAGTTTTGTTAAGTTGGCAAAATTTCCTTGTTACACACACAAAATGCTGATGGAACACAGCAGGCCAGGCAGCATCGATAAGGAGAAGCACTGTCGACGTTTCGGGCCGAGACCCTCCATCAGGTCTAACGTGGACAGTGCTTCTCCCAATAGATGCTGCCTGGCCTGCTGTGTTCCACCAGCATTTTGTGTGTGTTGTTTGAATTTCCAGCATCTGCAGATTTCCTCGTGAAAGTTTCCTTGTTGCATATTTCTGTGCCATCCAGAAACATTTGAGATCAAAAATGATTAAATCATTAAAACATTAATAAAACCAACAAGAAATACTTAAACAACACACACAAAATGCTGATGGAACACAGCAGGCCAGGCAGCATCTATAAGGAGAAGCGCTGTCGACGTTTCGGGCCGAGACCCTTCGTCAGGACTAACCGAAAGGAAAGATAGTAAGAGATTTGAAAGTATTGGGGGGAGGGGGAAATGCAAAATGATAGAAGACAGGAGGGGGTGGGATGAAGCTAAGAGCTGGAAAGGTGATTGGCAAAAGTGATACAGAGCTGGAGAAGGGAAAGGATCATGGGATGGGAGGCCTCAGGAGAAAGATTGGGGGGGGGGGGAGGGGGGGAGGGGAAGCACCAGAGGGAGATGGAGAACTGCAAGCAACACACAGCCAAAATGCTGGAGGAACTCAGCAATTCAGGAAGCATCTACAGAATGGTTTCAGGCCAAGACCATTCTTCAGGACTGAGAAGGAAGGGGGAAAGACACCAGAATAAAAAGGTGGGAGGAGGGGAAGGAGGATAGCTAGAAAGCGATAGGTGAAGCCAGGTGGGTGGGAAAGGTCAAGGGCTGGAGAAGATTGAATCTGAGAGGAGATGAGAGTAGACCATAGGAGAAAGGGAAGGAAGAGTGGACGGGGGGAAGGGGAGTGATAAGCAAGTGAGACGAGGTAAAAGGTCAGAGTGGAGAATAGAGGGGGATTTTTTGCCAGGAGTAATCGATATTCATCCCATCACAGGTTGGAGGCTACCCAGACAGAATACAGGGTGTTGCTACTCCACCAAGGGAGACCTCACCTTGGCACAAGAGGACGCCATAGACTGACATGTCAGAATGGGAATGGGAGTTGGAATTAAAATGTTTGGCCACCGGGAAGTTCCACTTCTGGCAGAAAGAGCGGAGGTGCTCGACGATGCAGTCCCCCAATTTACAACAGGCCTCACCAATGTAGAGGAAGCTGCACCCGGAGCACTGGATACAGTAGGCACACAAGCAAAATGCTGCAATACCTGGAGAGACTGGCTGGGGCCCTGAATGGAGGTGAGAGAGATATGGTGTCTGGGCAGCTGCAGCACTTGGCCGTGTGCAGGGATTATTCTGAACCCCCCCCCCCCCCCCCCACCCCACTTTTCTATTCTGGCACATCCCCACCAGTCCCAAAGAAGGGCTGCAGCCCAAAAGCTCGACTGCTTATACATTTCCATAAATGTCCCTAGCCTGCTGAGTTCCTCCAGCATTTTGTGTGTGTTGCTTTGGATTTCCAGCACCTGCAGACTTCTCTGCATTTATGTAAATAATTGAATATGTACACTTTATTCTTCCCTTGCTTTCTGGCAGCCCCACAACACCAATTTAGATCGAAGGTCTCAAAGATCATGGGCAGGGGACAAATTACTCATACCGAATGCTGATGAAACCTCAGCAGTCAGAAAATCATTGGTGGGGTTCAAAGGAGGCTTATGCGAGTGTTCCCCAAAATAAACCTTTGCTCACACTAAGAAATGACAACATTTTTGAAGCACCACCAAATTCTGTTCCAACGAGGTACTGGTCAAATGGAAGTGGATGCACCTCTGAAGGATTTCGACTTGTGATCGATGTTTACGGTTCAGAATAGGAGGAATCTGAATAAAGTGGCCTAATAAACCGAAAAACACACGCTGAGTACAAAGAATGTCATCTGACTGCACCTTTGCAAATAACAGGAAAGAAGGAATTTCAATTTCTGACATTCAAGGTGGCATTCAATTTTCATGCTGATAGCCCTCTATAAGTGACTGCAATATCACACACCCAATACACTGAAGTATTAATTTGATACAAAAATGAAAAATAATATTTTTGCCCCAATTCTAACACTGAAGGAATAAGTAAACTGGAAAGAAACTCTAAACAGAAAAACTGTTATTCCTCCAAATGTTATATAGGGTACAAGTGATTTTTATTAATTGAACGTGGGAGATGTTTACTAAACTAAAATCCTTGCCTGCCATTTAAAAACGGACAATACTAGGTGCCAGCATAGCCAGCCCTCTCCATCATCACTCAGTAAACCCTAAACATACTAATGCAGTATGTTGGTCAAAACAAAGACAAGTCTAAAAACATTGAGTTCTATAGATTGCATTATATCAAAGATGTCAATTTGAAAGAATTCAGCCCCTCTTTAAAAATGCCCTCACTACCCCGAGAAGTTCCCAATAGTTCAGAATTTAAAATATCTAAAACTGGCCTTTAATGTCCAACTTAAAATTTATGTTCTGAATGTTAAAGTTTATGTCTTTGTTTTGAATTAGCGTTCAGCAAACCTATATTTCACCTTCGTCCACACTGTAATGAGAAAGCTGCTCCACATGTCCCTCACATCTTATTAGAACCTCGGCCTTTATGTGAGGTCACGAGGGTTGATGGCCTACCAGGATTACTCTGGATGTTCACAGAAATATCATTTTAATCTCCCCACCACTGTTGCAAGCAACAAATGCAATATTTTTTTTAAAATACTCTTTTCAAAAATATCTGGGATCATTTATTTGTATACACAAAAAAAAATAAACAACAATGCCACGTGGGGTTATACAAGGTTGCCACAGTAGTACAGCAGTTAGCATGACACTATTACAGCTTGAGACATTGGAGTTTGACTGTGACATCATCTGTAAGGATCCTGTATGTCCTCCCCATGGAAAGCTTGGGTTTTCTCAGGGTGTTCCTGTTTCTTTCCACAGTCCAAAGATGCACCAGTTAGTAAATGGAACATTTTAAATAGTTCCATGATTAGGCTAGGGTTAAGTCAGGGGTTGATGGGTGAATCAGCTCAAAGGGCCTATTCTGTACAGTATACAATAAAAAAATAAATGGAAATGTAACCCAGAGGCCTGAATAAACAATCCAAACACAAGTTCAAATTCCACCACAGATATGAAGAACTTAATTACAATTAAATAATCAGAATTTTTTTTCAATATTAGTCTAAACTGTGATGTACAAGAAACTGTTCAATTATCATTAAAAACCTATCTGCTTTTCGAAAGAAATTTCTGCCCTTAACCAGTCTACCCACACAACCTCAAATACACCAAAATAACCTCATAATCCATTCAGCTGCATCAAAACTGTTGTGTAAAGACACAGCGATAATAAACAGACAGACCATACAGTATTGATCTAGGCACTGATTAGTATCTAATGTCTTTGCTGAGCTGACAAATCAACATTCCCACTTGGTGTAAGAAACACAAAGAAAGTAAAAAGTAGAACATGGTGCAAATCAAGTGGCTGTCATTAAGTGTGACAGCACTACTGAATGAGCTGGCTCTATCCTGAAGAACAAAGCAGTCAAACCAGATCTGCAGCATGCGCTGAACAAATCAATAAATAGGACAAAGATACTTGATCTCATCTTCTACCTCTTGTAGATTATCCATGAGGTAGCACAAGTGTACGCAATTTCCTTTTTAACATTTTGTTGGAGATGTTATGCATCACCAAACTGTGGATAGAATCAGAACAAACGTACTCACTCAAAAGCAGACATCCAGAGGGAGCTGTGGGCCATTAACCACTGAACTACATATTCAGCCACAATTTGTAAACTCATGATCAATTTTACATCTCACATGTACATCTAACCAAGACAGTAACTCTGGTTCCATGAGTGTAGAAGAGCATGCCTGGTGCAACATGGGACTTGCTTAAAAGTGAGGCAAAGACTTGGTGAAACTGCAATGCAAGAACGTGGTAAAGAGCTAAAGCAGCAAATAATACAAAGGCATAAACACTAGAGGTTCTGCAGATGCTGGAAATCCAGAGCAATGCACAAAAAAAACGCGGAGACACATCTATGGAGAGGAACAAACAGTAAATGTTTTGGGCTGAGAACCTTCATCAGCCAAAACGTCAACTGTTTATTCCTCTCCACAGATGATGGCTGACCTGTGTCCTCCAGAATTTTGTGCAATAGAAAGGACATAGCTATTCCTTAATCTAGGGGCTTAATCAAAGGTCTGTAGTGTTGCTGGTTTTGAATGATGATGGACAATTAACAGCTAACAGAATAAACCCGTTTCAAGAATTCTCATCTCACTGTCAGCTCAGTAAAGGTTCACGAAGACAAAACTGAAACATTTACAAACACCCAGAGGCTGATAAGTCTAGCAGATGCTTTAGTTTCAGCCAGAAGTATTGAGTAGAAAACCTGTATCAGTTTCTTCCAGAGGTCTCCACCATTGCAGAAGATGCTCCTCTGCAAATTCAATGACATACAACAGGGTATTTTAAAGCATTGGACATGGAAATCAGTGGGGGGTGAGCCAAATCATATCACAGCAATAATGTTGAAGACTTGCATTCCAGAACTATCCAGGCCTCCAGCCCAGCTGGCCCAGTACAGTTTAAAACACTGGTATCTTCTCAATAGAGAGAACATTTACCAGGTACATTCCTAAACCAGAACAAATCCTGTCTAGCTAATAATTACCCAGTCCACATTAATGACCTACCCTCCATCATTTCTGAAATGAGAATGCAATCCTTAGTAAACAATGTCCCATTCCATTCATAACTCCTTAGAAAGTTATAACATTCAAAAAAAAAGTTGGTCTGCATTCAGGCAAGAACCAATCGACATGAAATAACATGCTGGACAAGCACAAAATAAGAATCAGCTCCAACAAGGAGCCTCTAACTAGCAACTTTTGACTTGTAACAGGACTACCAGTACAAAATCCTCCTCAGCAATATCCTGATCTCTGCTGATCAGGAACTCAAGTAAACAGGCACAGAGTGTCACAACTGAAACAGCAGCTCAGTGGCAACGTCGGCCATAGTAAGCGATTCATTTCCCGACTTCATCCAAGACTTTCCACCAGTAAAATGTGTGTCAGGAATGGAATGTGATAATCTCCATTTCCCTTGCTGAATGTAGCTCCATTATCAGAGCTCAACTCCATCAAAGACAAATGAAGCCCACTTGATTGATACCATTCTATAAATCTGCTTCGTCTACTATTGGCTGCAGCATGCACACTTAAAGCACCCTGATCTGAAAATATACCTCCATCAATGCTATGCCCAAATCCTGATACTACCCAATTACGGTAATAACACTGAGAAGTAGTTCAGAGGGACCAGAGCACTTTAAGAATTTGACACAGTACCACTCTGCAAATCAAAGACAAGGAAGGTGAGGGGCCATAAATGCTAAGTGTCAGTGATGCTTACATTTTGTGAAATAATAAACGGATGAATGTAGATTAGGGATTAAAGTGATCTGACTGGGCTGGAAAAACAATGATGACCCGACTTCCGGTAAGATGGCGACTGTTTAGCTGCTCCGAACTTTTGCTCCGTCATTCTCCCTACCTTTGCACTATATGTCTCCATTCTTAAACCTTAGGTATTTTATTAGGTTTCTTTTACTTGCCTGCGAACACATCTATCTTATAATGTCCAACAAAAGTACTAAAACCGAGAAAAAGGAAACTTCTACGGATTTGCCGGCTGACATTTTCGCTGCTTTGGAACAGCATCGACAAGATATTTTAAAGGAATTTAGAACTACTTTCAACCAGCTGGATGTCAAATTGGATCGGATCAATGCTAGAGTGGACGAACATGCTGAATATTTATCTCGCATCGACTCAACTTCTGAAGATTTAAAACGCCGTGTCCAATATCTGGAAACCCTCTGCTCCAGCCTAGAGCAGCAGAATTGTAAACTTTTTTCCAAAATGGTGGATCTTGAAAACCGGAGCAGACGTTGTAATCTACGAATTCTTGGTTTGCCAGAGGCCACCGAACAGGGCTCACCCGTGAAATTTATTTCCGACTTTCTCTGTGAGATTTTTGGGAAAGAATTTCTCCCGACTCCACCTGAGCTTGAAAGGGCACACAGGATCTACGTTCCCCGTGCAATTCTGGGTTCCCGCCCACGGCCGGTAATTTTGTGCTTTCATCAATACCAGGTGAAAAACCGTTTGATTATGGAGGCATGCCGCAGAGGTACTTTTGCTTTTCAAAATACAGTCATTCGTTTTGTGGAGGATTTTGCCCCCCAGGTTCTGAAGATGCGTGCTGAGTTTAAAGGTGTAATGAAAGTGCTTTTTGATCGTGGTCTCAGACCCTCCCTTTGGAACATAACCGACCTTCGAATTACGCTTACAACTGGAGAATATAAGTGGTTTAAATCAGTGAAGGATGCTGAGGCATTTGTTGGAAGTCTTCCGGCCATCCCGTCTTCTTAGGAACCCGGTCTGACCTTCTAAAATGGCGGATAAGTACCTCTCGTAGTAAAGCTATTTTTTCTGGACTCAGACTGTACTTGAATAAGTCAGACAATATCTATTGAAACTCTAAGGGCTGTAGACAATCTCTCCCTGGACCTGGTGCGTTTTTTCTAAATAGATAATCCAAGTTTAATGTTTCCCTACGGACATTTAGATTGTACTTGTGTAATCTACTTTATTCTTGTATAACTTTATCTATAGAGATCTACAATTGACTTTAACTTGTTTTGGAGGTTTGGAGTTTTTATTGAAGGCCTCCCTGTTGGTTGATTCATAGTTTAAGTTTTGCCTTTTTTTTTCCTGTAAATGGTTGATAAGTACTCTCTTCGAATCTATAATTTCCCTCTTTTCTCCCTCCCCTTTTTTTTCTTTTGATCTTCTATAATTTTTCGTGGGTAGGTTAGTTTTGGTTTTCTTTTGATTTTCTTTGTATTAAGTCTTATACTTCTGCTGAAGTTGTTCCTATTTGTTATTATGTTTTCTAGTGCATAAACTAGTTACCATTTGCTATAGTATTTATACGGAACTGTTGTTAACGACACAGAACTGGAAGTCGTACTTGGGTTAATTTTTTTGGTAGAGCTAGCTGCTTTTTTTGGTAGCCGTCTAGTTTTGGGTTGCGAGGATGGGGTGGATTCTCCAGTTCCAACACTACTCACTGTTTCCTTTGCTTTCCTTTGTTACTCAGGACATGTTTCTGTTTTGATTCTACGAATCTATGTTTACATTTTTGCTCCCAGACTGTTACTGTACTGCTTGATTTTTTATATGCCTGCTGCCTTCTACGCACTAACAATTGATAATGGTTAATACACTTAAATTTGTGAGCTGGAATGTAAAGGGATTGAATCACCCTGTTAAAAGAAGGAAGGTCTTCTCACATATTAAACAACTCAAAGTTGACATTGCTTTCCTTCAAGAAACTCATATTCGTTGTTTTGATAACTCCCGACTTCTGTCAAAGTGGGCGGGTCAGCATTTTCATTCATCCTTTGCCGCCAAAGCTAGGGGGGGTCTCCATCCTTATTAACTCAAATATTCCTTTTGAACTCCATAATAAGATATCTGATACAAATGGCCGTTTTATTATTGTTTCTGGTAAACTATATAATACTAAAGTTGTACTAGCAAACCTGTATGCCCCCAATTTTGATGATGTTAATTTTATTGAACATTTTTTCTCCTCACTACCAGACTTAAACTCATACTCTCTTATACTGGGTGGTGATTTCAATTGTTGGTTAGATCCTAATTTGGATCGATCGTCCTCTGTTGCTAGACCACCTACTAAATCTGCCTTAGCTATTCAATCGTTTCTCTCTAATTATGGTATCTCTGATATATGGCGTTTCCTCCATCCTACTGAGAGAGATTATTCTTTTTTTTCCACATGTTCACCATACCTTTACTAGAATTGACTACTTCTTACTCGATAATCAACTCATTCCATTTGTCTATTCTTGTGATTATCAGAGTATACTGATTTCTGACCATGCCCCAATCACTCTGTCTTTAAATTTTCCTGGTCTCCCTCAGAGGAATAAACACTGGCGGTTTGATTCGACTTTATTATCGGATGATGATTTTCTAAAATTTATTAAGGATCAGATAACCTTTTATTTTAACACCAATACATCACCTGAAATGTCATCCCTGACTGTCTGGGATGCCATGAAAGCATATTTGAGGGGCCAAATAATCTCCTATACAGCAAATCTTAATAGAAAGTCCTGTGCAGATCGATTAGACCTCATTAATCAGATCAAAGATTTGGATCAACTGTATGCTCAAACTAGAATCCTCAACTATACAAGAAGCGTGCAGAACTTCAAACTAAATTTAATCTTCTGTCTACTCAACCTGTCGAACGCCAACTTCTTGAAAATAAGAGTCGCTTTTATATCCATGGCGACAAATCTGGTAAATTTCTAGCCAATCAGCTGAGGCGTTCCAAAGCCAAACAACATATTACAAAGATCCGGAAGGGGAATGGAGACTTTACATCAGATCACTTAGAAATCAATGACGCATTTAAAAATTTCTATTCTCGACTTTATTCCTCTGAATCTTTGAATGACAATATCTCTGTTGATCATTTTTTAAATAATCTGAGTATTCCTTCGCTTTCATCTGATTTTAAAGCCAAACTGAATGCGCCTATATCATCAGAAGAAATATCTTTTGCAATTTCTGCATTGTCTTCAGGGAAATCTCCTGGACCTGATGGGTTCCCCGTAGAATTTTATAAATCATTCTCTTCACTTCTCTCTCCTCAGTTACTCTCAGTATTATCTGACTCGTTTAATTACGGTAAATTGCCACCCTCTTTTAATGAGGCATCTATTATTCTTTTATTAAAAAAGGGTAAAGACCCAACAGAGTGTTCCTCGTATAGGCCGATCTCTTTGCTTAATGTTGATGTTAAAATCTTGGCCAAAGTTTTGGCTTATAGATTAGAAACTGTTATTCCCTCTATTATTTCTGATGATCAAACTGGATTTATTAAAAACTGTCTCCCTTTTTTTAACATGCGGCGCTTATTTAACATTTTATATTCACCTTCAACTGGGATTCCTGAATGTGTTATTTCCCTCGATGTGGAGAAAGCATTTGATCGTATACAGTGGAACTACCTTTTTGCAGTTTTAGAAAAATTTGACTTCGGTCAAAGTTTTATCTCTTGGATCAAATTGCTGCATTTGTGTCCTACTGCCTCTGTTTTAACTAATTTTCAGAAATCCCAGTTATTTAACCTCAAAAGTGGCACCCATCAGGGATGCCCTTTAAGTCCCTTTCTCTTTGATTTGGCTATAGAACCTTTGGCAATAGCATTTCGAAATTGTCCTGAACTGACTGGGATTTGGAGAGGGGGTGTTGAGCATAAAGTTTCTCTTTATGCTGATGACTTATTACTTTTTCTCTCAAATCCGTCTACACCCTTACCTCCAATGTTTTCACTTCTTGACCAGTTTAGCCAGCTCTCTGGATATAAACTCAATCTACATAAGAGCAAACTTTTCCCAATTAATAAAGAAGCACAAGAATTAACATTTAGTGATCTCCCTTTTAAAGTAGTTCATAATCAATTTACTTATCTTGGGATTACAGTTACAAGGAAGTTTAAAGATCTCTTTCGTCAAAATTTTGCCAATCTTTCATATACTATTAAACAGAGTCTGTTACAATGGTCACCTCTTTCTATGTCTTTGGTAGGTCGTTATTAATGTTGTTAAAATGTATGTTCTCCCTAAACTTTTATATTTATTTCAATCAATCCCAATTTTCATTCCTAAATCTTTTTTTGATTCCTTAGACTCTATTATTTTGTCATATCTGTGGAAGAACAAGCGCTCTAGAATTAATAAAGCTTATCTCCAAAAATCTAAAAAAGAGGGTGGCATGGCTTTACCTAACTTTCGTTTATACTATTGGGCAGCCAATATACGCTGTGTTACCTTTTGGTCTTTTTTCCATGGCCAACCCGAGTGCCCTAATTGGGCGGCAATGGAGTTGAGCTCCACTAAAGAATTATCTATCTCTGCACTTCTTGGCTCTGTACTCCCTAGTAGTTTGTCCAGATTAATAGTTAATCCTCTTGTTAGACAGACTCTGCGTATATGGGCTCAGTTTAGGAAATTTTATGGTTTCCATGGTTTTTCCCTTTCTAGCCCTATCTTACATAATCACTTTTTTTACCTACTACGTATGACTCAGCACTCCATGTTTGGTATAGGAAGGGCATTAGACATTTTGAAGATCTTTTTATTGATAATCGCTTCGCTTCTTTTCAACAGCTCTCTGCTAAGTTCAATCTGCCCAATGCTCATTTTTTTAGATATCTCCAAATTAGACACTTTATTACTCCTTTAATTCCTAACTTCCCTGAAATGCCTGAGAAAAATGTTATGGACTTATTTCTTTCTATTAATCCACTAGGTAAAGGTTTAATATCATTTATTCGTGATAAATTAGCAGCCTTATGATGTGCCCCTGTGGATAAAATTATAATGGCATGGGAGCACGATCTAAATACCTCCCTATCTGATGAGACTTGGGACTCGATTCTCAAATCGGTTAATTCAACCTCTCTTTGTGCTCGCCATTGCCTTTTACAGTTTAAGATTGTTCATAGAGCCCATATGTCTAAATCTAGATTATCTCGATTTTACCCTAACATTAGTCCGCTTTGTGATAAATGTAAAAGGGGCGAGGCCTCTCTCATTCATATGTACTGGTTTTGTCCTAGCTTGGAGAAATTTTGGAAAGAGGTCTTCATAACGTTATCGTATATTCTGAATCACCACCTAGAACCTAACCCTTTAATTGCTTTGTTCGGTTTCTGGGGCGAGACAGATTTACGTCTGAGTTCGACTAAGTGTCGAATATTATCTTTTGCCTCTCTCCTGGCTAGACGTTTAATCCTCCTTAGATGGAGAGATGTTGCCCCGCCCACGCATGCTCAATGGCTTAACGATATTATGGCCTGCTTAGACCTTGAAAAAATTCATTATTCAGTTCTTAATTCGGATTTAAAGTTCCATAAGGTCTGGGGACCTTTTATTGAGTACTTTCATAACCTTCCTCTTGGCTAGGGTTTTTTTTTCGGTCCCTTGCTTTCAGCTCCTTTTTTTGTTGGTAGTAGGCATTAATATCTTCTGTTGCTAAGTGTATTTACAGTTTTGGGGGTTTGATTGTCCTGATTTATATTCCCTATACTGTGTTGTGGTTGGTCTGGAGTTTTTTTTTGTTGCGGGGCTTGGGGAGGATACTAATTTTACATGTCCTCAATTTGGGTGCTTTCTCAATTATCTTTCTTTGTATCATATTATTATTGTACGTTTATTTTCGCACTGTATCAGTGTTCTTCATTTCGATCTAGGGGGTTTTTTTTATCTGTAGTTATGTAGAAAATGTATAAAAAAAAACTAATAAAAATTTTAAAAAAACAATGATGACAAAGTGGCTTTGCAAAACTGCCAGGAAACCAGAGCTAGAAACATACACTCTGAACAAATCATGTAAAGCCCGGGTTTCCAATATTCTACGTGATGTAGGGTCAGGATGCTCCTCCTTATCCCAAATAAATTCAAGACCAAGGGTTCCCAAACTGAGGTCCAAGGACCACTTGTTTAATGGTATTGGTCCATGGCATAAAAAAAGGTTGGGAACCCCAGCTCAAGACAGATTTTGATGGCTTGTACTTAACATTACGAATGTTTCTATGAGATTCCCCCACATTCTCTTGAACTCTAGGGAATACAGCCAAAGAGCTGCCAGATGCTCCTCATACAGTAACCCTTTCATTCCTGGAACCATTCTCGTGAATCTTCTCTGCACCCTCTCCAATGTCAGTATATCCTTTCTAAAATAAGGCGCCTAAAACTGAACACCATACTCCAAGTGTGGTCTCACGAGTGCTTTATAGAGCCTCAGCATCACATCCATGCTCTTATATTCTATACCTCTAGAACTGAATGCCAACATTGCATTTGCCTTGTTCACCACTAGCTCAACCTGGAGGGTATCCTACACAAGGACTTCCAAATCCCTTTGCATCTTTGCATTTTGAATTCTGTCCCCATCTAAATAATAGTCTGCCCGGCTAGTAACCAGCAGCCAGCCAGAATAGGATCCCTTTATTCCCACTCTCTGTTTTCTGCCGTTCAGCCAATGCCCCACCCATGCTAGTAAATCCCCTGTAATTCCATGGGCTCTTATCTTGCTAAGCAGCCTTATGTGTGGCACCTTGTCAAAGGCCTTTTGATAATCCAACTACACCATATCTACCACATTTCCTTTGTCTACCTTGCTTGTAATTTCCTCAAAAAATTGCAGTAGGTTAGTCAGGCAAGGTTTTCCTTTCAGGAAACCTTGCTAGTTTTAGCCTATCTTGTCATGTGCCTCCAGGTATACCGTAATCTCATCCCTAACAATCAATTCCAACAACTTCCCAACCACTGATGGCAGGCCAACAGGTTTATAGTTTCCTTTCTGCTGCCTCCCACACTTCTTAAATAGCAGAGTAACATTTGCAATTTTTCAGTCATCCAGTACAATGCCAGAATTTATCAATTCTTGAAAGATCTTTGTTGATGCCTCCACAATCTTTCCAGCTACTTATTTCAGAACCCAAGGGTGCATTCCATCTGGTCCAAGAGTTTTATCCACCCTCAGACCATTGTTTCCTAAGCACCTTCTCAGTCGTAATTTTCACTACACAAACTTCACTTCCCTGACACTCTTGAATGTCTGGTATACTGCAGACGTCTTCCACTGTAAAGACTGATGCAAAATATGCATTCAGTTCCTCTGTCATCTCTGCATCTCTCATTACAATATCTCCAAAATCATTTTGTATTGGTCCTATATCTACCTTCAACTCTCTTTTACCCTTTATATACTTAAAAAAAAAGCTTTTAGTATCTTCGATATTAGTTACCAGCTTCCTTTCATAATTCATCTTTTCCTTCCTATTGACCTTCTTAGTTTCCTTCTGCAAGTTCTTAAAAGCTTCTCATTCCTCTATCTTTCTACTGACTTTGGCTTTGTTGTATGCCCTCTCTTTTGCTTTTACTTTGGCTCTGACTTAACTTGTCAGCTATGGTAGTGTCCTTCTTCCATTCAAAAATTTATTATTTGGAATATATCTGTCTTGCATTTCCCTCATTTTTCGCAGAAACTCCAGCCATTGGTGCTCTGCTGTCCTTCCTGCTAGTGTCCCTTTCCAGAACACCTTGGCCAGTTCCTCTCTCATGTCACTGTAATTTCCCTTTTTCCACTGAAATTTCACACAGTGGAATTTAGTTCCTCCTTCTCAAATTTCAAAGTGAACTCGATCATATTGTGTTCACTGTCCCCTAAGGTTTCCTTAACCTTAAACTCTTATCACCTCTGGATCATCGCACAGCACCCAATCCAGCACAGCCGATCCCCTAGTGGGCTTAACAAGAAGCTGTTCTAAAAAGCCATCCCTTAGACATTCGACAAATTCTCTCAGTACTGTCCTGGTTTTCCGAATCCACTTTCATGTTAAAATCCCCAACGATTATCATGACATTGCCCTTCTGACATGCCTTTTCTATCTGCTGCTGTTAATTTGTAATCCACATCCCGGCTGCTGTTTGGAGGCCTGTATACAACTGCCATTAGGGTCCTTTTACCCTGGCTGTTTCTTAACTCAACCCATATAGACTCTACAGCCTCTGATCCTATATCATCCCTTTCTAATGATTTGATATTATTTCTTATACATAGGGCCACACCACCCCCTCTGCCTACTAACCCATCTTTCCAATACACCGTATATCCTTGGACGTTCAGCTCCCAATGGCAGCTATCCTTTACCCATGTTTCAGAGATGGCCACAACATCACACTTGCCAATCTGTAGCTGAATTTCAACATCACTCCAGTTCCCAACCCCCTGCCAAATTAGTTTAAACCCTCTCTAACAGCTCTATTAAACCTGCCTGCTAGGATATTGGACCCCTTTGAGTTCAGGTATTACCCGTCATTTTTGTTACAGGTCATAAATTCCCCAGAAGATGCCCCAATGATCCAGGAACCTGAAACCCTGTCCCCTACACCAGTCTCTCAGCCACGCATTAATACGCCTGATCATGCTACTCTTGCACTTGTTAGCACTTGGCACAGGCAGCAATCCCGAGATTACTGCCCTAGAGGTCCTGCTTTTCAGCTTCTGTATGACCGACAACTATATGGGACTGGTGCTGAGTGGAGGAAGTAGTAAACCCCATAAATATACTTGTAAAGCAACGGTAGTAACCGGACTGGACAGAAGAAGAGAGGTTTTGGAAGAAATTGTATAAAAGGATTGAAGATAGCAGGAGCAACAATTATAGAGACCAACCATTAGTAAGTAGTAACAGCTTACATTTGGTACTGGGAGTCAGGGAAACCTCTTGCCGTGAGCTTCACCAGTTCATCAGTGTGCAAATACTAGCCCAGCTTTGCAATCGAAGTTAAATGTAATGATGCACGTTAAGTCACCAGTACATGCAAGGGTAGTAAGTTGGTACTTCAATAAAGTACCTTGGAAACTGAAGGTTTCATTATTTGACTGAAAGGGTTGTCATTAGAGCTGCCTATAATAGTGTTGTAAGCAATTTTACAGAGCCAAACATTTTAAGTTATTTCAAATAAAATTATGTGTCATAATACAAAAGCTGGAGAAGTGAGAAATAATCTCAGACTGAAGAATTGGCCATATATTTAAAATTTGTAGCATACACATATTGGAAGCTACTTTTCACATTTTACCATTTGTTCAATAATTCTTCCTTTTCCCTGTTCATGAGACAAATAGCATTTCCACTAACACAGCCACTATGTTGAACATATGTTTCTTATTTTTATTTACATATAAACCTAATGTTTCAAGGGGCTTTTGGTATTCAGCACAAAGATAATATTAATGTTAGCTCTCTTGGTCAATAAGATGAAGATGTTTCAATCTCCACAAGTAATCCAGCCAACTCTTGAGGGTGAAAAATAAATCACATCATTAGATACTCTTTTTTTAAAAAAAAAGTGAAACAGGTCCTTGTTCTGTTTAGACATTATTTTTTATGATGTACTTTAAAGCATAATGTTATTTCTAATGATGATTTTCCAAGTAGTAACTTAAATATCCATGATGGTCTTACTTGAACATGAGTGAAAGAGCACTGATTTCTACTTGTCCAACCCATTCCTGCAATAACAAAGATACATAATCAGATTTTTTAAAAACTGTCACATTTAAATAACATTGAATATATAATTCCAATTTAGCCAATTGCACCACAAACTGGAACTGTGCCAGTTTTCTTATCCTAATGAGAATCAGGTTTATTATCACTAACATATGTTGTGAGATTTGTTATTTTGTGCCAGCAGTTCAGTGTAATACAAATTACTATAAGTTACAACAAGGAAGACAGAAGATCTGAGTGTCTGTTCCCAGTACTTCCTCGCTGATGGTAGTAATGAAAAGAGACCATGAACTGGATGGGGAGGGCCCTACATCGTGGATGCTGTCTTCTTGAGTCACAGCCTTTCAAAGATGTTCTCAATAGTTTGGAGGTCAGGGTCCATGATGGAACTGGTTGAGGTTGCAACTTTTTTCAGCCCTCCATGGTACATCTGTTGGCAATTTGTTAGGATCTTTGGTGACATATCAAATCTCCTCAAACTCCAAATGAAATACAGCCAATGGCATGTTTTCTTTGTAATTGCATCAATATGTTATTTAGTTTGCTTAGTATTGTATGTTTGTTTGTACTCTAAAATAAACGGAAATCTTGGATTTACGATTGTTCAACATTTCCGACTCCCGGAAGAACCCTAAGGATCAGAAAATAAACAGAGATCCAACAGGAGAAAGGGGTGGAGGAGGTGACAGGCACACGGGCAGAAGAGGTAAGAGGGAAGCCAGGGTGGGGAATTGAAGAAGAGGGAATGGGATGAGGAATATAGTTACATATGTGTACATATTTTGATAATAAATTCACTTTGATCTATCTCATGTCTATATGCCTCCTTTAAGCTGCACCTAGCCACTCAATCAAGGCTATAGAGAGAGCAGAGCAGTGAGCGAAGCACACATCCTTGAGGCATTGATTGTCAGTGAGGAGGAAATGTTATTTCTGATCAGCATTGACTGTGGTCTTCCAATGAGAAAGTCTTTCAGTTACAGAGGAAGGTACAGAGGCCCAGGTAACCCATGTAGCTTAAACACTGAACAGCTAAAATTCTGCAGGGATGGGACAGAGTTTCAAAGCTGTTCGATAGTGTTTGACAGAATAAGCTACAAAAACATAACCGGGGCCCTCCAGTCAAGGGGGGTCAGGATCCACCATGTGAGGCAAACCAGCACTCAGACTGCTCCAGGTTACAGAACAGTGATGGCAGAAAGGCCTGAAGGTTGGTTTAAAAATACAGGGTCACAAAAGACAAAGAGTACCCAGCTCAATGATCTTTGATCATTCTGCATACAATTGTGTAAAGGGCTGCCAAGGTGCTCGTGTGCACAAACTGCAAAATAAGTTAGCAGGCAATTACAATGTATGTGCCACTTGCGCTTTGGAAGAATGAGGGCCAGTCCTATTTAGACGTGAACTTGAGGGACATAGTTGCAAGATCAGAGAATAGTTACTTAAAATTTAAGTGCGTAGAAATGCCTTCTCTCTGAGGGTGGTGGTGAATCTATGAAATTTTATATCCCATTGGGTTGAGGAGGCTGGATTTTTGAAGGTATTTACAAAGAAAAGCTACATTTTTGGAAAAATCTGGGAATTTAGAGTGATGGGGAACTGGCACAAAAGTGGAGATCAAGCCTCGGATAGACCAGTGAATAATTATAAGAAATAGCCTCCACAACAAATGGAAATATGCAAAATAACTGAACATAGCTTGACCATGGTGCATCTTTGAAGATATTACTTCTAATTCAGTTATGGTCTCCTCTAAGATAATTACCTATTAATTCAGTGAAACTATATAATAGATACTCAATTTGAATTTTAGCAGCATTGAAAACCATTGAAATATAATAGTTTTCAAGTATTATTTAGATTCCAAAGCAAAAACACGTATTCCCTCTCTCCCCACTCTTAAAATTTCCAGAAATCATTTTGTATACTGGGCACTACTGCCTCAGGTATTATTTTTGTAGAAGTATAAAGAATATTTATAAAATTCCAATTCCATACCTGTGGCTTTTCAAGTTGCTTTAAATATTCATCAAATGATCCTTCAATGAACTGCAACAATGACAGAAAAATAAAATCTTACAAAACACACAACCATGAAGGATCAACCTTATTTGCCATATATATTTACATTCTAGAAACTTGCTGTGGTGCGTTGTTCTAATAACAATTAGACAAAATCATATAAAGTTCCAATGTTAATGTACAGAAATGGAATAAAATGTGTATCAATAGCAGATATATTTATAATGTAAACAGCATTATAAAATGTGGATTAAAGTGCAGTGCCTTGACATAGGTAATAGATAGAGCGGGGTGGGGTGGGCTAACTAGAATGGTTGATCACATTAACAATTTGGAGGAAGAAACTTTTAAGATGGCATGAAATTTTTGTTTTAATAGCCTTATAACAATTTCCAGAAGGGAACTTTTGGAAGAAGCAGTTTGCAGGGTGCTCACAATGACTTATCCTTTCTGCTTCTTTGCTCTTAACACATGCAAGTCCTGCAGCGATGCTAGACTGCAGCCAATGCCACTTTCTGGTGACATGACAGTTTGCTGCAGTTTCTGTACATTGTCTGAGAATGCTGCACCAAACCAGATAGAAATGGCTAATGTGAGGAGGCTCTCGATGATGGCAGTGTAGAATTGCACCAGTATGTACTGGAATTTTAACAATTGCCACAAGCAGTACATCCTCTGCCTGGTTTTTGTTAATGGAGGAGATATGGTTCTCCCAGATGAGGTCCTGTGAAATAATGATAGTCAGGTACCTGAAAGTTGAAACAGTGAAAATTAAACTGTAGAATTTTGATGATAAAGGAGACACATTTTTCTTGCAGTTGAAACACACCCCCATGGTTTTGAGGGCATTCTGCTCCAAGTTGATGTGATTGTACCAGGGCACTACCTGGTTTATTTCCTGGTGGTACTTGGATTTGTCACCTCTGGTGATTAATCTAATGGCAATGGTGTCACCTGTGAACTTTATCAGTTTAACTGATGGATGAATGGAGACAAAGTCATTGGTGTATGAAGAAAAAAGGAGAGGGCAAAGAACACACCCCTGTGGTGCACCAGTGCTGAGTGAGCAGCTTGTGGAGATTTGCTTGCCTAGTCTTCACATACTGCCTCCTGTCAGAGAGGAGAATAGGTCATTATGTCCTTTAACTTGTTTTATTATTGAATTAGCTATTGACTGACCTTCATCAGCATCATATCAGCATGTTCAAGATTGTTTAATGTCATTTCCAGTACACAAGTGTAAAGGAGAATGAAATGATTGTAATGCAGGATCCAATGCAGCACAAAAATACAATAAGATAAAGAACACTATTATAATAAACTATAGATACACTAGATAGCTTATATACATCGATCGATATGCCCATAATGTGACGCACTTAATATCCACACTCAACAAAAATAACAATCTCAGACTTAAAATTTTTTAATTTCCCCGGTCTGAATTTTCTGTGTGAAAATGCTTCTAATTTCCAATGGGTAAATTTCCATGTGGATAAACACTTCCTGACAAGGTGCATGTTCCTGTATATAACAGATTGTGATGCTGCAAAAAGACAACGCATTGTGTCAAACCGTTGTAAAGGAGAGATGCTTCCTAAGTGACAGAAAAAGATAACCCAGCACCTGCCGTTTACCCAATAACTAGCTCAAGAAAATAAATATTAAAAGCCTTAAACAATAAATATTTTCAGTTCACCTAGTCAGCATACCCAACATCATTATTTTTTTTAATTAACCACTTAAAATCAAAGAGAAAACATACTGCTTCAAACTGTTCACGGTTCCTCCTCAGGTAAGAAACACAAGCTCTTCTCACTTCAAGGTGTTTTGATTGTGTGTGGAAGACCTGAAGAAAGAGAGGTACCAAAATAATTCCAATTATTTACACAATTAAATGTGTTCTGATATTAGCTGCCAGCACAATTTAATCTTTAATTTCCTACATCACTAAGCAAAATGTTCAAAAAAGTTCTTCAATTTCTACAGCGATTTTTAATCATGCAGGATGAGACCCTTTATCAGCACTCCGGTTAATTGGGCCATCAGTTAATATGGCCACTACTTATTTGGGACAACTCTTAAAAAAACAAAATCTACTCAACAAAAAACCGGGATTCCCTTTGAAGACTATGCCATTTAAGTGAGAGAGGAGACTACTGCCAAACAATTTCTAACTAGCGTTAATCACGTGCACTTGCGTAGCCGTTAGACACAACACTGCTTTTGAGCGAACAGTTCTTAGTGTCAGTTAAGCGTTTGCATCAAAAATCTGCTATTTTTGTCTCTGATAGTTGGTGAGAAATAAACAGCAAGACAATTCAGTACCGTTTTACTCACTGCGGTTCCAAGCATTTAGGCTTGAAGATAGCAAAAACAGCCGGGAGTGAAAATGAAACAGATTCACTATTTCAACAAGTTAAGAATAACTAAGAGCATGAAGGTATTGACAATCATCAATCATTGACAATTGACAATCACTGTTACAATGAAGATGAAGATTTGGAAGATGCAATCGTCAAAAGCGTTGTATGAAGATAGTCCACTACCTGCACTGATATTGTTCATTTACAGTCAATCAAAAGAACACGGCAGTGTACACACTGGCTAAATTCCGCCATGGATAACCATTAGGAGCTACAGGTCCTCAATACCTTACCCAAAATCCTTGGGACCAGTTGCATTTTGGAATTCAGAATTTTTCGGATTTCAGAATCCCTCCTTATTGGTTCCGTGACACCCCCCCCCCCTTCCCCGCGGATACCAAAAAACACCTATGATCAAGTCCCTTATTTAACCTGTCTCAGTGCGGGTGGACTTTAGGACCCGGTGGAGCTCCAGAACTACGCACATCCTCCTGTATACTTTGTCACCTCTAGATTACTTATAATACCAAATCAATGTCAATGCTATATAAATAGTTGTTATACTATATTGTTTAGGGAATAATGACAAGAATTTTTTTTTATTTCCAACAAAAACATTCAATAAAACATAAAAATACACAGCTTCCAATGAACCGAATCAAACACATGGTAAATGACTTATTGGAATAAACGTAGAACGTCACTGTCACTATAAAACTTCAGTAACTTGTCTTTAAACTTCAGTAACTTGTTTTACCATATTCTTCAGTAAGGCACTGCACAGACACACCACGATCAAGCTTCTGCAATAACTCCACTTTCTGTGTTATTGATAATGATACATGCTTCCTTCTCTTTTTCTCATTGTTACCCATAGGGGTATCTGCAGCTCTTTTTGACATTTACATAGTGAAGTTAAACACAAAGTCAACAGTGAACACAAAATATCAGCGAACAGCAAATGCACGTGTAACCAGTACACGCGCTGAGCCACCACTGACGTCTGGCAGCCTCTGCTAGTGCTGCCACGTCACACCTAAGTGACGTCAGCTGTTGGCGAAAAACTTCGGTTTTTGGAGCTTTTTGGATTTCAGAATTTCAGATAAGGGATTGTGGACCTGTACAGTTTTATAGTACTGTTAATGTCCTCATTTTACTTAAGTACATAATTTGTTACTTAGTTAAAAGGTAGTTTGTCCTTTTTATGTTTCAACCACTTCAATGAAACTTCGGTTAATTGGGGCAGCCACTAGGTTTGACCAAAATGTACCCGGCCCGATATGTCACAACAAACTGGAGTTCACTGTGGTGCTGTTGGATTTTAACCCACCTGAGAGTTCAGTTTAACTTCTCAACTAAAAGACTGGACCAGTAAGCAAAGCTTTGAGTGGAGTAAAAGCTCCAAATTCAGGTATCACAAATACTCAACAAATTCAGGTCATCGCTGTCATTTCTAAACTACCTGAAGTAAACCCCTCCCCCCAAACACACACAACCCTACCTCCTACAGACACAAAACAATACTCATTAGCTTTCGTAAAACAGATACAAATAGGTATTCAGTGACATAAATCACAGAAATTAAGTTTAGTTATATATGCACAAGTAAACTCTAGCATGTGTAACTAAGGAAGCAACTATTCCGAAATACTTAGAGCTGGAAATTTATACAGTTGAGTGAGATATTTGAACAGCCATCCACCCAGGCAAGTGCAGGCACTCGGCCAGTTGAAATGATACGGAGCTGGGGACCCAGGATTGCCAGGCACAAGTCCTTCTCCTCTACTGATGAGATGCCAGGACACGACTGCTCTTGCCTCCAACATCCAGCACGGTAGCACGGTCAGTGTGGCTACTACTGAAGTACCCAGGAAAATAGGCATTAGAGAAATCACAGAGGATCTTGCCCAAAGTCTCACATCTGGACATGAGTAAGCAGGACCCACTGGCTGTATTCACCACCCACATTCTCCATTTCCACAAACTTATCAAATACCCTGCAGGTCAATTGTGTTGTTCCTGGCCACTCTGAAGTTGAGTGGCAAGGCTCTGGTCCTCAAGGCAGGCGTTGAGCAATGTAATGAGACAACTTGGATGGACAAGAGAAAAGCCCATCCATGAAACTCCTCTGGAAACTTTTACTCCACTCTGAGTCTTCATCCCAGCTTAGTCATCTGTCAAAGGTTTGAACTACCACTAAACCTCAGAAATATTTAAAAGCATTCAAAGTTAAACAATTGAAGTCTGCTTTCCATAATAATTAAAATCTATTTTAGTGCACATTGCTAAAAGTAAAATTTAATGCTTCTTCCTCCAACTGTACAATACTATTCGGTAAATGGGCTGAGCAGGAAACTGTAGGAGGCTCCACTCCACACCACACCACTGAATTCCATACAACATACACCAGCAGAGCACAGCTACTAAATGATTCATTTCAGATATCCACACAGGAGATGCTAAAAGTTTTGAAGAGCGCCGCTTTACCTGGAAAATTCCTGGTTGTACTGCCGAGTGTCCTACAGTACTGTCAAAATTCAGCGCGGCACACCACGCAACAGAGTGACTGAACTGCCCGTTGAATACTAATTGCAGTGGATGGATGTTATGAAAAGCGCAAGTGCCCAACAATGTTTCTGAATCGTGCAAACGATTGAAATTTTACTGAGAATCTTTCAGAGACTCAAAGTACATTCAGTACACACACACACACACCGAATTGCACAAAAGGCAACCAAAACAAAATACGGAAATCACAGAATTATCAAACACAAAAATCGAAAGGCATATTCAGTTTAACTCAGTGCTCATTATCTGCAGGGTGCCCTGATTCAAAATCGACCAAAATAGCAACAAGATAAACAACAGCGATCAGAAACCACAAGCACATCATAACATGAACTACTGAGACCAATCTACAAACTACATTGATTAAATCTTGCCCAAGACCCAGGTATCCGGCACAATCAAGGGAGAAAGAGAGACTGTCACACACAGAAACCTTTCTCCGGCAGCAGTGAGCAAGAGGCTGGTAGATGGCGCTGAACACCCACTTGTTTTCCATACTCGCCTCGATGATTTCAATCTTCCTCGGCGCTTCAATCGGCAATCAAGCCCCGTCTCCAGGATTGTTGGCCTCGAGGCTGCACACTCCACTCAAAGCCTCACAGAACACCCTCAGAGACAGCAAACTGCCAGATAGAAACATAGAAAATCTACAGCACAATACAGGCTCTTCGGCCCACAAAGTTGTGCCGAACATGTCCTCACCTTAGAAATTACCTAGGGTTACACATAGCCCTCTATTTTTCTGAGCTCCATGTACCTGTCCAGGAGACTCTTAAAAGACCCTATCATATCTGGCTCCACCACAGTCACAGGCAGCCCATTCCGCGCACTCACCACTCTCTCCATAAAAATCTTACCCCTGACATCTCCTCTGTACCTTCTTCCAAGCATCTTAAAACTGTGCCCTCTTGTGTTAGCCATTTCACCCTTGGGAAAAAAGCCTCTGACTATCCACACAATTAAAGCCACTCATCACTTTATACACCTCAATCAGGTCACCCCACATCCTTCGTCACTCTAAGGAGAAAAGGCCGAGTTCACTCAACCTATGCTCCCCAATCCAGGCAACATCTTTGTAAATCTCCTCTGCACCCTTTCTATGGCTTCCACATCCTTCCTGTAGTGAGGTGACCAGAACTGAGCACAGTACTCCGTGGGGTCTGACCAGGGTCCTATATAGCTGTTACATCTGGGCTCTTGAACTCAATCCCACGATTGATGAAGGTTAAAACACTGTATGCCTTCTTAACCACAGAGTCAACCTGTGCAGCAGCTTTGCGTGTTCTATGAACTCGGACCCCAAGATCCCTCTGATCCTCCACACTGCCAAGAGTCTTACCATTAATACTACATTCTGCCATCATATTTGACCTACCAAAATGAACCACTTCACATTTTTCTGGGTTGAACACCATCTGCCACTTCTCAGCCCAGTTTTGCATCCCATCAATGTCCCGCTGTAACCTTTGACAGCCCTCCACACTATCCACAACACCTTCAACCTTTGTGTCATCAGCAAACTTACTAACCCATCCCTCCACTTCCTCATCCAGGTCATTTATAAAAATCACTCAATCTGCCTGAAAACACACCACTAAAATGTCGATCACAGGCTCCAATCGTAGCAGGACCACATTTGAAAGAAAAAGGTGCAAAAGAAGTAGTTTTGTGAACCATCTGCTGGATGTCACCCTCGGTGGCATTGTTTGCTGGCACCATCTTCTTCTACACAGTAGTGCACAATCGAAGATCCACGTCCCCTGCACTAAACATTCAGCATAAGCAGTGGCACACTAGGCCTTGGAAATGCAATCCAACAAGCTGCACAAACTGCAATTCCCCTGCATTTTTTGCAAAGACATTCCATTCATTTGAAATTCTGCACTAGACAAACAAATCCCCTAGTTATTGAAAACAAAGTTAAACAAGCAAACATGCAATAAACTAAAGAAACGTGCACATATTTTGTAATCATATTGCCCAAAGCAGGGGTTACCTGCCTTTTTTATGCCACAGAACTTTCCCATTATCTGAGGGATCTGGGGACAGCAAACCACCCAGAACCCCTGTCAAAAGGCATCGAGTACATTCGTAAGTTTAATCAGAAGCAACCTTTCTATATACATTTCTCTGCATCCACAAAGTATTGGACAAACTATGCCTTGAAAACAGTGATCAAATGAATTACAGAAGACATTACTTGATTTTAATCCATTGGGGAAGACAAAACTAATTCCTTGGCTATTTTTCAATAGTTCATATCCCTACACCTCCCGTTTACCCTATCTGATGGCTCATAAACCTACTCCTCCCATTTACCCTATCTGATGGCTCATATCCCCACATCCATTTACTCTATCTGATGCCATCGGGGAAGTCAGTGAAACAGTGCCAAAGAAAAGTGGCTGCACCATCTTCTCTTCCTCAGATAATCCTTCTACACTAGCGATGTCTTGCTTCCAGTTTAGTTCTGCGGGTTCTGAGACAGCTGCTAATGACAATGTGTGAACTGGTAATTTGGACACAGATTCAGCCAAAGAGATGCGTGGCAGAGAAGATGAACAGTTCATGTATTATTCCACTTATGCAGACTGTACGATACCATGCAAATAATTCCCAGTTCATTGAGTAGTCAAGGAAAAGAGATTCTCAAGCTTGTGGAAATGTTCCCTTTTTCCAAGAAGGCTTTGTACACAACGTCTCTTGATGGTCTCTCCCCATAAAAACAGGAGCCTCCTGTCAGACAGGGAACAAGTATAGCCCTGAGCAATGCAGCTAACTGAGATGTAATTAGGATGTGTTGAGAATGTTAGCCTATAAGAAGACAAGAAGAGCCTAGGAGGAGGACACAGTAGCGTAGTGGCCAGCATATCGCTTTACAGTTCAATTCCTGCCTTTGTCTGGAAGCAGTGTGAATGTTCTCCCCATGACCATGTGGGTTCCATCCAGGTGCTGCAGTTCCCCCTCACATCCCACAGATGCACGGGTTAAGGGTAGTGAGATGTGGATATGCTGTGTTGGCGCAGAAGCGTGGAAACACTTGCTGGACACCCCCAGCACATCCTCAGACTGTGTTGGCTGTTGCCGCAAATGACACGGGTCACTGTATGTTTCAATGTACATGCGACAAACAAGGCCAATAAAGCTATCTCTCAACACTGACAATGCAAGATTTAGCAGAGATAGCACTGCCTTCCTTCCAGTGACCAGAAGTAGATAGATAGATAGATAGATAGATAGATAGATAGATAGATAGATAGATAGATAGATAGATAGATAGATAGATAGATAGATAGATAGATAGATAGATAGATAGATAGATAGATAGATAGATAGATAGATAGATAGATAGATAGATAGATAGATACTTTATTCATCCCCATGGGGAAATTCAACTTTTTTTCCAATGTCCCATACACTTGTTGTAGCAAAACTAATTACATACAATACTTAACTCAGTAAAAAAATATGATATGCATCTAAATCACCATCTCAAAAAGCATTAATAATAGCTTTTAAAAAGTTCTTAAGTCCATTGTCCAGTTCTTAGAAATATATCTGTAGGAGGGCAAGGATTACTGCTGTCTGCTAAACTACTAGGTATAAGCCAGGTTTGAGGTCAAGAACCTTCTCTACCGCCCCCCCCTCCCCCGACTGATCAAGACTATGCCAACGCATTGATGCATTTCCATGGAAGTGTCTGCCTTTGCTGAGAAGTGGAATGAAACGGGATCCATGGATTCCAGGATGTCACTGTGATTACTCATGATCGGATAGGGTACTGTGATGTAGCAAGGGCATTGTTGAGCCGGGGAGGGTGGGCAAAGGCACTGGCCAAGTGGAAGGAATACAAGGAGCAAGTGCAGAGGTTCAGGAGCACAACTGCAGGACCAGAGGGTAAGAATTGAAGCTCAAAAGTATGGTGTTGGCATGTTCAAGTCCACTCCAGGTCACAAACTGGCTATAAAACAGTAATAGTACAACATTCCCTTTAGTGTTGTTTTTAAACAGCAATGGGTGGAATAACCATTGCTCAGAGCAGGAATTTTAAAAAAATTTTTTTTTTAAAAACACTGCCTGAAAACTGCATTGCACTTTACAAACGATAAACTGCGGGCCAGCACTTTACTAACAATGAGCTACCAACTTCCATTCTGTGTTGATTGTTACAATTTGTAACAGTGTTAAAACTTGAAACACTGACAATATAAATACGTTGATGCACCAAAGTAGTTCAAAGCAAAGGTTGGGGTATGTATATTATTTAGAAAATATATGGATTACATTCATTAACACATAAATAATTACGGGGTATTTCACAATGAGCATAATTTCAAAATTACAAACCCCATTTCCAGAAAAGTTGGGATATTTTCCAAAATACAATAAAAACAAATATCTGTGATATGTTAATTCACATGAACCTTTATTTAACTGACAAAAGTACAAAGAAAAGATTTTCAATAGTTTTACTAACCAACTTAATTGTATTTTGTAAACATACACAAATTTAGAATTTGATGGCTGCAACACACTCAACAAAAGTTGGGACAGAGGCATGTTTACCATTGTATTAAATCACCTTTCCTTTTAATAACACTTTTTAATTGTTTTGGAACTGAGGATACTAATTGTAGTAGATTTGCAATTGGAAATTTTGTCCATTCTTGCTTGATACAAGACTTCAGCTGCTCAACAGTCCGTGGTCTCCGTTGTCTGATTCTCCACTTCATGATGCACCATACATTTTCTATAGGAGATAGATCTGGACTGGCAGCAGGCCAGTCAAGCACACGCACTCTGTGTCTACAAAGCCACGCTGTTGTAGCCTGTGCAGAATGTGGTCTGGCATTATCCTGCTGAAATAAGCATGGACGTCCCGGGAAGAGACGTCGCCTTGATGGCAACATATGTCTCTATAAAATCCTAATATACACCTCAGAGTCAATGGTACCTTTACATACATGCAACTCACCCATGCCGTGGGCACTGATGCATCCCCATACCATCACAGATGCTGGCTTTTGCACCTTTCGCTGATAATAATCAGGATGGTCATTTTCATCTTTGGCACGGAGAACTCGACGCACGTTTTTTCCGAAAACTAGCTGAAATGTGGACTCATCTGACCACAGCACACGGTTCCACAGTCTTTCGGTCCATCTGAGGTGAGCTCAGGCCCAGAGAACTCGCCGGCGTTTCTGCATAGAGTTGATGTATGGCTTCCTCCTTGAGTAATACAGTTTCAAGTTGCATTTCTGGATGCAGTGACGGACTATGTTAAGTGACAATGGTTTTCCGAAGTACTCCCGAGCCCAGGTGGCTATAATTGTCACAGTAGCATGACGGTTTCTTAGGCAGTGCCGCCTGAGGGCTCGAAGATCACACGCATTCAACAGCGGTTTCCGACCTCACCCTTTACGCACTGAGATGTCTCTGAATTCTCTGAATCTTTTCACAATATTATGTACTGTATATGTTGAAAGACCTAAATTCTCTGCAATCTTGCATTGGGAAATGTTCCTTTTGAACTGACTAACAATTCTCTCACGAATTTTGGCAAAAACCCCATCCTTGCTTGCAAAGACTGAGCCTTTGATGGACGCTACTTTTATACCCAGTCATGATACCTCACCTGCTACCAATTAGCCTGCTTAATGTGGAGTCTTCCAAACCGGTGTTACTTGAATATTCTGTGCGCTTCTCAATCTTATTTTAACTCTGTCCCAACTTTTGTTGAGTGTGTTGCAGCCATCAAATTCTAAATTTGTGTACATTTACAAAATACAATTAAGTTGGTCAGTAAAACTATTGAAAATCTTTTCTTTGTACTTTTGTCAGTTAAATAAAGGTTCATGTGAATTAACATATCACAGATTTTTGTTTTTATTGCATTTTGGAAAATATCCCAACTTTTCTGGAAATGGGGTTTGTATATTAGCGTAATATAAAAGAAAATTCCAGCTTCACGGCCACAAAGTCTATATATGGGGGGGGGGGGGAGAGAAGGGGGGGCATTTCAGCTTCTGCACAGTCATGCACCAATGCAGCTTAGAGAGAAAAGTGGCTGTAGATCAAGAATACAATTCAGATGTTCAGAGGAAGCAAAATGTAAATCAATGCAAAATACATCTTTTGCTTTGTATGGAAGACATAACATTACTAAATACACAGTAAATATAGCAGTAAACGTTTCTGGTCTGCCATTCCAGACAGTGTAATGGTTAACAGTACAATGAGATATATTGATCAAGGTCAAAGTTACAAATCAGAGGAGAGACACTGTTTGGTCTGGATGATCAGAGTATTTTCAGACTGGCTGTTGGTCTCAATATTACAAAATCAGTTAAGAACTTAAGAACTAACATGCAAACACAAGTAAAAGACTAATTGCTGAAGTTAACCAAGTTAAAATTAACAATCACTATTGTTTAAGGATTTAATTTTTGGATACGTACTAACTACTGTATCCTGGCTATGTTCTTTGCTAGTAGTTTGGAAATTTGGTTTCAGTTTCACTTCTAGTAAAATGAAAACCTAAGACAGAGTAGCAGAATTTATGTTATCACGTGTCAGTTCAGCTTGAAAACGAAAGCTGAGGAACTCAAGTTGTGATTGTCAAGAAGCCATGGTTTTTGATCATGGCTGTGTGCAGGAATTTAAATCTGACCCATTTTTGTGGGGTATATTAAGTTTACCCATAGTTGATGCATGAAAATATACCCATTGTATGGTAACTGATCATGGGACTTTGCTGAGAATTGGAAAGAAATGGGATCCATGGATTCCAGGATGTTTGCTGTAAAAGAGGACTCAGCTTTCAGAGTTGAAGGAAGAAAGAAAAATTTCAGAGTTGTATACTTTGATGATAAAAGAACCTTTGAACCTTTTGAAACTCCTTTCAAACACAGTCTGTTCAAAAGGAAGCTTTGATAAGATAAATATGGATATTAAAACTTACATTGTTTTTCTGAAGAACTGGATGAGATAGTTATGTTTTCAACATTTAACTCATTCAAAGGAAAACAAAACCAAGAGATAAGAGTCTAGGTTTGCCCTTTAGTGAGGTGTGCACGTATCACGTGGTAGCAATATATGCATTTATACATATAACCTATAATGAATTATTTAAAACTAACAATTATATATATAAAATACACCCACACAAAAGATTACTCAAATATTACAGAAATATTAAATACACAACACTACTTTCTGCTTAGCTACAAACTCCAACTCAATAGAGAATGCATCTCAACCACATACACAATATACTATATAATACAGCTAACATACAGGCAGTATTGCAAAATTTTAAATATCCCATTCAGGCCTGAAGATTTAATCACTGTGGAGGATTTCTTACCCTTCTGGGATAACGTCTTTCCTGACAAAGGGGATCACTCTGCTTGGCAGGACAGACTTGTGGTTGTGAAACAATCCCTGGTTCTGGATCCGCCTCTGCATGGTGGTTGTCGGAGTTGACTCAAACTGCAGGAAGCGGTTCTGACAGCTCTGGACACCTTTCTATCCCTTTTCTTGGCTTTTCTCTCTGGACCTACTTCGATCCTTGCTTCTTGCCAGGTCCCAGTTTCTTTCTTTCTCATTTCTGCTCTTGTTCTTCTTTCTAGTTTGTGCATCTTGACCTTGGGAAGGTGCATTTAGTTCACTTAAGTATTTGCGTATTAATCCTCCTATTGCTCCGTTTCTGATCTGATCTCTCCTCTTGGTTTCCTGATACACAGCATCATCTGACAAATCCTCTGTTTATGTACCTCCATTCACTTCTTTCTTTCTGGCTTTCCATTCATCCAACTGAGCTTTGGTCTTTGCATCTACTTTTACAAGCAGGTTTTTGGTTTTCACTTGAACTTCATGCAATAATGTTAATGTACACAGAGTAGATTCTGGTTCTTTATAGTCACAAAAGACGAATGCTTGCAACTTTCCTGAAGCTCCTCAATCTCTATTCCAGTTTAAAACCAAGCCACATTTTACAAGCAACTGCCTGATTAGCATATTAGAGGCTTCCTCAATTATGTTACCTACAAAACTGTTGTTGTTGGATACTGTTTTTAATCATTTTCTCACTTCCTCTGAGCAGCGTGGTCCTTCCTTTGTCCAATATGCCAGAACCACCAACATCTGTTTGTCCTCTGTTGGGCAACTGTTCATGGTGTTCGGCATGGAGACAGTTGTGGCTTCATCCAGTACCTTTCATAATTCACTTTCAGTTGGCTTCAGTGCAGGAGATGTGGCTTGCAAATGGTGGATGGATCTCCAACCAAGTTGTAGTTATCTCACCCCACAATGCTAGTCTTTCTGATTGTAACCACGTTCAAGCTCAACATGGCTTGTTGGTTGTTGTATTTCACTGTTACTAATGTCATTCCCACAGGAGTTATCTTTTCTCCAAAAAAAAGTTCTTACTTGGATATCTGCAGACTTCAGTTTAGTATCTTTGAAATGCCATTCAAACTCATTTTGCAGAATGACTGAATATACAAGTCAGTGACCAATACCATTTTAATTTACTTGCTCGTTCACTTCTAGTGCAAGCCACATTGCTTGTCTATTGTTACTTTTCACATTGTAAATCTCAAGGCTGGCCGGTCCTGTATCACTCTCATCATTATCAACTTTTTCCATCAACAGCATGCAGATTAGTGCTCTTTTTGAAACTGCAACTTGACTTTTTAATCTTTTTCTCTTCTCTGTGAAGTCCATTTATCTTTGTCGGCTCAATATACTCTTTGTACATGTCCTACTTGTTACATTTTCTGCAAGTTTCACCTTTGAACCTTCACTGGTCTGACGTAGGTAAACCCCTGCCACAACGGTAAGGCTGGTTTCTGTCCAGATGTTGCAATTTTGTTCACTCTCACTTTCATTCCTGACTGCAACTCAACTGTGTCTGTCTGCTATTTCCATTGCTACAGCAATTTCAACTGTACTTTTAAGTGCAAGTTTTGCTTCAAATGGGAGCTGTTTTTAAATGTTTTCTTGTTTTGTTACAGGTATACAGGCCTTGGTCATACCCCACTTGGAGTACTGTGTTTAGTTCTGGTCACCTCACTACAGGAAGGTTGTGGATACTATAGAGAAAGTGCAGAGGAGATTTACAAGGATGTTGCCTGACCTGGATTGGAGGGCGTAACTTAGGAAAATACGTTGAGTGAACTTGGCCTTTTCTCCTTGGAGCCAAAGAGGATGAGAGGTAACCTGATAGAGGTGTAAATGATGAGGGGCATTGATCGTGTGGATAGCCAGAGGCTTTTTCCCAGGGCTGAAATGGCCAACACGAGGGGGCATAGTTCTAAGGTGCTTGGAAATAGGTACCGAGGGGATGTCAGGGGTAAGTTTTTCCACACAGAGAGTGGTGGGTGCATGGAATGCACTGCCGGCAGCAGCGATGTAAGCAGATACAATAGGGTCTTTTAAGAGCCTTTTGGATAAGTACATGGAGCTTAGAGAAATAGAGCTATGCACGCTGGATATTCTAGGCAGCTTCTAGAGTAGGTTACATGGTCAGCACAACATTGTGGGCCGAAGTGCCTGTAATGTGCTGTAGATTTTGATGTTCTATGTAAGATTCCACAAGGTAAACAATTTCTCAATGGTTTTGGCTCTAAATGTTCCTACATTACTCTTGCAATATCAGCAAAGCTCATTTCAGCTTGTTTGGTTGGAGCAGTTAAACTTTGAAGAAAACAGTATATCTTTAAACCCAGCACGCTCAGCAAAATTGGTACTCATTTCTCATTGGCTATTTCATTGACTTCAAAATACTATTAAACCCGTTCAATATATAAAATCCAGTTATCTGTTATGTAATCAAATGCTGCAATCTTTCCAATGTAGCCAACCACTTCTGCATTTTTAATGATTATTATCACCCAGTGCTCACTGTTTATGAACCTGTGAATTCTTCCGCATTCTGCCTTTTAAAAAAAGCTCAACTTGTCTCTGCACTGTTATTTATTTATGTTGCTCTTCTTCACTGCCTTTTTTAAAAAGCTTGAACATCTTGCTACACTTCAACAGGTCAGTACTCATCTCGGGTTCATTTAAAAATACCTTGTTGCCACTGTTAGGTTTTGTAACTTCAAAACATTAAACTAATTCAAAGGAAACAGGAGAGTCGAGAGATGAGATTCCTATTTGTTCTTTTACTTCAGCGATGTGTGCACATATCAAGTGGTAAAGTGATGATGTATGCAATTCATGTATTTATTTGGGATACAATAAACATATATCCAGAGAATGGATCCATTTATCTTTCCCCTACCCCCTCCTGCCCCGAACCCCATGTGGTCCTCATCCTGATGGGGAGTTCTTTGTATGGTCACATCAAGCTGTGCTGGACATACCAAACATCACCCTCTGAGTTTCAAAAATAAATTATTTAAATAAACAAGAAAGCTAAATTGGTCATAAATATACAATTACTGGAATATTAAATACACAATAGTAATTGGATAACAGATGATCAATCCTCACACAAATACATAAAAAATGTTGTCAAACAGAAATGCCACAATTCAAAATGGTCTGACTGGCAGAAAGCCATAAGCAGGGGAGCAATAATGTATAAATTCTCCAGTGCATTTATTGCTAATATAGTCATACTTGTTATTGATGGTAGAAAAAATATAAACTTAATTATAAGGAAACTCTATACATTTGAACTCCATTGTGAACCAGTAATTTGAAAATCCACTTCCTAATATTGGTGCACTCTAACCAGTTTTTCCCTTTTATTCTAATGAGTTTGTTCCTTCTTTCAAACAAACAATTTAAGCACCAGCGAGTGTAATTTAAGAGTTGGAATTAGAGGAATATGTACTGAAAGATCTTTCAGTAAAAAGGTTCTCTAATTTCCAGTGAGACTGCTGAAACATAGTTAAACAATGCAGTTTCTTTTTGAAACTCAGAGGGTGATGTTTGATATGTCCAGCACGGGTTGATGGGACCATACAAAGAACCATATGGGTTGGGGTTGGGGGGGTGATAGGAGAGTTAATGAGTGAGTAGGGGAATGATAAATGCACCCATTCTCTGGATACATGTTTACTGCATCCCAAAGTGTACGTTCCATTTTGGACCTACAGATGAATGGGTGATAGCAAAAGTGCAGTTACTGGGCAAGGGTTGACTTGAGTGTCACATACATCTATTCTGAGAGCAAGTTCATTTCCACAATTAAAAGGAAACTCGTTCTTGCGTTCCTGGTTTCTATTGCACATCAGCAGTGCACTCCACCCAGTCCTTGATGCACACCCAATGTGAACAAGTCACATTAGACCTGACAGCAAAAGGGACAAAGAATCATTTGATGAGATGCTGGTGAACAACACTATAACTGACTCTGGCCTACAGACTAGTGCAAACAGGCTGCAAACTCTCACCTCCAGACTTAATCATGAAGCTTTCTATATTGCTACTCATTAATTTGGACTGCACTGGTACACGTGCACAGCTGGTATATTCAAATAAGATGCCCTCCGCAGACTGCACATTGCACAATTCATCACATACGTATCCAATATTCTGTAAAACACCTTTCCCTGCCATCAGTGATCTCCATGCTCTGCACAGCACAGGTCTGATGGAGTTGAATCACCAGACATACAATTCCCATTCCCACTCTGACACGTTGGTCCATGGTGTACCAAGGTGAAGTCACACTCAGCGTGGAGGAACAACACCTTGTATTCCGTCTTGGTAGTCTCCAACCTAATGGCATGGACATCGCTTCCTTCATCAGGTAAAAGAATTATTCTTCCCCCCCCCCCACCACTCCCCTTGCCCTCTCTTCACCCCTGGGTCCCCTTCTCTTTCTCCTATGGTCCACTCTCCTCTCCTATCAGATTCCTTCCACTCCAACTTACGGGGGGGGGGGGGGGGGGGTGCTGATAAACAGGTGAAGAAGAGGTAAAAGGCCACAGTGGAGAATAGAGGAAGAGGGCAACTGTTGAGTCTTGTTTTGGCCAGCAGTCTGTTGTAATTAAAACTTTTAAAGTCAAATTTAATGTTCTCTTTTGTCCTCTTCTCCAAGGTTCGTTTTTCTGCTCCTTTGCGATCTTTTTCCACTACTAACCAAAATCCCAGATACTCAAAGCCCTTGCCCGCACTGCAAGCTACACCACAAAGCGTGCAGGACATACTTTTAAAGTACGGTATACCCACTGATATACTCTATGTCACAGCCCTTTAGTGAATGTTCTGGTCGTGAAAGTGCTAAACAATTCAGGCTCTAGATTTTTGATAGGCTTTTATCCAGCATTGGAAAGTTAACAAATATAACTACCCAGTTAAAAAAATAAAATTGTCTTTAAGTGAAGTAAATGCATTACATTTGTTTCCACAGAGCAAACAAAATAAGCAGTGTTTCCAAAGAAATCCAAGTAATATTTTCTTCCGGTTTGCACTTACGCAATTATTAACCTACCGAAATTTTAAGACATGCATTATGATTGCCAGACGCTTTTATTTTATTAAGTGTGCTCCATACCTGTTCAGCAACAGCTCTAAAAAGGCAGGAGCCATCCTTAGCAATACGCTTTCGGAAAAGACCTTGGCTCCCTAGGAATCCGTCCAGCTGAACTTCGCCGGGACTAGAGGCGCTACTGCGCTCCACGGCCTCGCAGCCTTTGCCAACGCCACTGCCTCTCTCCATTTCAAGTTGCAGCCTCACGTTTCGAACATAAACATGGTTGCATAAACGGGGAGACAGCCCTGAGAACCTGAACGTCAACCTCGCACTGCAGGACAAACATCCAAATCGACTATTCTCCGTAGAAGACCACACCACACTACCTTCATCTGTTTTGACGTGGAGGATTCTGGGTGATGTAGTCTGGCCTCTCAGACAACTGCGCAGCCGTCAGGTGACGCAGGACTACAGAACCCAGTGTGCATTGTAGAGAAATTTCGCGGAATGAAAGTGTAGAATTAGTTAAAAGAAATTAGATTGTAATCGGCTCTGTTTTCTTCCAGACTGGCTTCTTCTTCGTAAATATAGTGGGAGGGGTAGCAGTACTTAGTAGAGCAGGCTGGAGTGCGAAAGAAATAGAAGCAACAATAAACCATTCGACCTATACACCATTCACTTTCTTGCCCGATCCCATGTCTACTGTACCGCTGCTAACCAAAAGTTTATCAAATTCAATTTTGAATTAAATCATTTTGTCAGATCCAAAGCATTCAGCGTAGATAATTTTGCCTCTTATTTTGAAAATGTGAACCATAATTCTCCATCCGTCAATTTGGGAAACGTGCTTCCCCCACCTATACTTGAGAAAGTTCAGTGAAGTCCTCTCTCTTTTTCCCGAACTCTGGAGAATAGTGACAACAGCCCACTGTATCTCGCATTGTTTGACATACCTGCAATTCCAAAAATTATTTGAGGAATTTTTGCCGCACTTTGTCCCAGGCAAATATTTCCTTTTGTTGGTATGACCTTTCATAAAGGGTGGAGATCAAAAGAAAGCGAATGACAATTGGTGACGATGGTGCTTACTGGATCACAGAAATAGACTCCTTCCACTTGAGGCACAGTGGACATGATAACTGCAGAGGCAAACCACCAACAACAATACGTGGTGCTTTAAAGTCCCTGAAGAAGGGTCTCATCCCAAAACGTAAACTGTTTATTCATTTCCATTTATGCTGCCTGACCTGCTGAGTTCCTCCAGCATTTTGTGGGTGTTGCTTTGGATTTCCAGCATCTGCAGATTTTCTTCTGTACATAGTGGGGTTTTCTTACTTCACTAAAACCTTAGACTCTAAATGAGGGTCTATGGAACATCCTCCTCAAATTTGGCTACTGGCAGAAATTCAACCCCATTACACATCTACTTTATGATACAATTCACAGTATATTTATCATTGAAAAATGCATAAATTATACAACCTTGCTTACAGGCAGCCACAAAGCAAGAAACTGGAAAGAACCCAATTTGCAAAAGAAAGACCAACACCCAAAGTGCAGAGAAAGAAAATAACACAAATTGTACAAATAGTAGAAGTAAGCAACAGTATTCCGAATCGAATTAGGTCCTTATATCCGAATCCCTGGAGTAGGCCCAAAGCCTTGGTCTCAGTTCATCATATTAGAGGGGCAAGTCGCCGCGAAGCTTGCAGGCATGAAGCACAGCAGCCGGGGCAGTCTCACAGCCTCAGTGCCATGGAGCAACATCGTGGGATAGCGAGCAAAATCAGCCTGACCCTCGCTTCCGATCCCGACACCCTGCCTTTCCAGTCTATCTGCACCAGTGTTTAAGTTGTCCAGACAGCAGATCGTGCCTTGCAATAGGACCCGGGCCCCGGCGCAGCAATATGCTCTGGGCCTAGAACCCGCTGCCCAGCCCGAAGCCATTCTCAACCTCTCCGAATCGCTCACTTCAACTGCATCTGTGACCCCGCCCCAAACACGCTACGCATCAGCTTTGCAATGCTACCAGCCCAGCCCATCCCTCCAATCAGCTTCACCTTCCCACTTGCCTCTTCATTGTTTGCGGTGATAGTTTACCACAATTTACTTCAGAAGAAGTGTTACTAATAATGTTTTAAGTTGGGGTTTTTTTGCCTTTAGAATACCAGTGACCTGACGCACACCTTCAGCAGCGCTACCTTAAACTGGAATACATATGATCCCAACAAGCAATTTCTCAACAGGTTCAATATAATTCCAGACACATATAAAGGAAGACTGTGTCGTTCCAACACATTTTTCAATCTCTCTTCCTCTAGGGCTACACCTCATCTCACTTGCAACAAGGTTTCCAGTGGAAGAGAGCTCACTTTCAGGAACTGATATGAAACTGCTCCACCTACATAATCTCTGCTCCAGAGCCAATGTCACCCAACCTCAGAGGTGGAGCTGCAGTAAACAGGAAATGCTTGTGTGTCATGCATTTGGGAGCCAGTCACATCATAAATGACATGTTCACTAAAGCATACAAGATAATGCATCTTACACAATATACGTTACACAATAGTCCTCAACTGAGCTTTTCCTGCTGTTCACAGCTTTGCAGAGTAAAGATGTACGCATGATGTGGCCCTCGGAAATATGGACCAATTTCCAGAATTTAGGAGCTACCTCCCAGAAAACGTAGACATCAGCAATGGTATTCACTGTCTCTTGCAGTGTGATAGCAAAACTTTTGATTGTTTGAAGCAAAGGGCCCCAAGTCTGTTATAAAATGCTTGCTGTTCCTGGCAGCAGAGACCTTCTGAAACCTGGATTATCTACAGCAAGCTTTCAAAGTGTGGAAAAGGAACAATGTTAACTCCACAAAATTCTCTAAGTCCATTAACAGCATAAGTGAGTCAATGTCAGTGTCTTCTTCCAGGACAATGTCTCCAGTACTAATTACATTCAATTCCATTGGACAGGCTACTTCAGTTACATGTCTGAAATCAGACACTCCATGGAGAACTGTCTCCATAATATGTTATCAGGCATTCAGGTGAAAAGCAGGAAAAGATCATAATGAGTCTCAAAACTCCTTTAAAATTGCAGCATTCCCTGTAATTCCTGGAAGTCTCTGACTCGTGATTGCTCAAAACAGAGAGCAAGCATTTGAGATTATGTTGTTGGTATTAGTAGCACACTTTAGCATTGGTCAGACCACACCTGGAGTATAATGAACACTTTTGGTCCCCCTTATCTAAGAAAGGACGTGCTGCCACGGAGATGATCCAGAAGGAGGTTGACAAGAATGATCCCAGGAATGAAAGTGTTAATGCATGTTTGCTTGCTCTGGGCTTCTATTCACTGGAGTTCAGAAGAATGAAGGGAGCTCTCATTTAAACCTATTGAATATTGATAGGCCTGCATAGAGTGTGCGTGGAGAGGATTTTACTATAGTGGGGGAGTCTCATTGCCACAGACAGCTGTGGAGGCCAATCATTGGGTATATTTAAAGAGGAGGCTGATAGGTTTTTGAGCAGTAAGGGCATGAAAGGTTATGGGGAGAAGGCAGTAGAATGGGGTTGAGAGGGATAAAAAAATCAGCCATGATGGAATAGAGGAGCAGACTTGATGGGCTGAATGGCCTAATTCTGCTTCTATGTCTAAAGGTCTTACGTAAGCTCTGGGTAAACAACAGAAGTGTACCATCCACCTGCCAGCCCACCAAGCTCACTTTGCCCAACATTGGAAAATCTGCCTCATCAGTCACCTCAGAACACAAAACTAAGCGGAAGCAAGTGATCCTCGGTGCTAAGGAACTGCGTAAGAAGACAAAGGAATCAGCTGAGAGGTGAAGTCCTGTTAATTGCATTTTTGAGAAGATATGAAATGCGAACTAAAGTAAAGGGTAAAGAGAAAGCTGAAATTGCAGTGTCTCAAAGTTTGACATAAAAAAGAAAGTTGTAAATACTCAGCAGGTCTTCAGCATCGAGAGAGGGAAAGAAATTGAGTTCACATTATAGGATGTTATTATATTTTAAAGTCATGAACTCATCGAACACTACAGCACAGAAACAGGCCCTTTGGCCCATCTAGTCAATGCCAAACTAGTAATTGGCCAAGTCCCATCAACCTGCACCTGTACCATAGCCCTCCCATCCATGTACCTATCCAAACTTCTCCTAAATGTTCAAATTGCATCCACCACATCTGCTGGCAGCTTATTCCACAATCTCACCACCTTCTGAGAGAAGAAATTCCCCCTCATGTTCCCCTTACACATTTCGCCTTTCACCCTTAACCTATGGCTTCTAGTTCTAGTCTTACCCAACCTCAGTGGAAAAAGCCTGCTTGCAGTTACCCTATCTTTACCCCTCTACCAATCTCACCTCCAAGGAATAAAGTCCTAACATATTCAACCTTTCCCTAGAATTCAAATCCTCAAGTTTTGGCAACATCTCTATAAATTTTCTCAGCACTCTTTCAATCTCATTTACATCTTTCTTATAGGTAAATGACCAAAACTGCACTCAACACTCCAAAGTAGGCCTCACCATTGTCTTATACAACTTCAAAATGACAATACATTGACTTATGAAGGCCAATGTCCCAAAAGCTCTCTTTATGACTCTATCAACTTGTGACACCACCTTGAAGGAATTATTAATCTGTATTCCCAGATCCCCTTATTCTAACCAAACTCCTCACCATGTCAGTCTGATACTGATTTGTCTTGCCAAAGTGCAACACCTCACATTTGTCTGTGTTAAATATTATCTGCCATTTTCCAGCCCATTTTTCTAGCTGCTTCAGATCTCACTGCATCTTTGAGAATCTTCCTTTCTGTCCTCTACATCCACAAATGTATTAATCTAGTTTACCACATTATCATCCAGGTCGTTGATACAGATGGCAAACAACAACTGACCCAGCACTGAATCCTGCAGCACTCCACTAATCACAGGCCTCCAGTTGGACAGGCAACCAGCTACTACCACTCTCTGGCTTCCCCCACAACGCCAATGTCTAATCCAATTTACTACCTCATCTTGAATGCCAAGTTACTGAACCTTCTTGACAAACCTCCAATGGAGGACCTTGTCAAAGGCTTTGCTAAAGTCCATGTAGACAACATCCACTGCCTTGCCTTCATCAGCTTTCCTCAGAAAAACTCTATAAAATTGGTTAAACATGACCTACCTCACACAAAACCATGAAGACTATCCCTAATCATTCCCAGTCTATCCAAATACATATATATCCAGTCCCTTAGAATGCCTTCCAATAATTTATCCACTACTGAGGTCAAATTCCTAGCCTAAAGTTTCTTGACTTACTCTTAGAGTTTTTCTTAAACAATGGAACAAAATTAGCTATCCGCCAAGCCTCTGGCGCTTCACCCGTGGCTAAGGACATTTTAAATATCTCTGCTAGGGACTCCCTAAAGGCAACTAATTTGAGTAAAACCAGCCCATTTGCTTATATACAGAAAGAGTGGTTATCTGGAGTTGGTGATTCATTGTTGAGTCCTGAGGGCCTGATGCACCGTCAATAACTCTCGGAGACGGGAGGCGAATGATAGGCTTTTACTAGCAGCAGAAGTGACCACGACATCTTGGAGACTGAGGGAGGAGCAGTGCCTCCAATCGCCTTTATACAGGGGTCTGTGGGAGGAGCCACAGGAGCAGTCAGCAGAGGGGCATGTCCAGACAGGTATACACATAGTTTACCACAGGGCCATAATTACTTTGTGAGAATATAACTTGCCCAAGTGCAAGTTGCGATTTGTTGGTACGAAGAGGTCAAAGACAGAAAGATTAGAGTGGAAGTGGGATGGAGCAACGAAGTGGTCAGGACTACTCTTTGAGGTAAATTGTTAATGTTCTGCAAAGTAGTCACCCAATCTGCATTTGGTTTCTCCAGCGTATGCTGAGCACTAAGTTACAGTGAACCGAATTGAAAGAGGTGCAAGTGAAATGCAGCCAACACTGCGACGACTGTTTGGATAACACAAAGCCAAGTGGTAAAAGGGGTGGATCTTTAATCTGATACAGCTTCATGAGAAATGAAGTGGGTTTTGGTAGAGATTGTCGGTCTAGGAGTCATGCAATGAATGAGCCTAGAACATCTGGACAGTGCAGATCCAATCAGCAGGATGCTCTTCATTGACTACAGCTCAGCATTCAACAGTACCATCCTCTCAAAACTAATCAACAAGACCTAAGACCTAGATTTCTTTACCTCCTTCTGCAACTGGAACCTTGATTTCCTCACTTACAGGCCCCAGTCAGTTTGGATTGGTAGAACCTCTGCTCCAAAATCACCTTGCCCCCCCCCCCCACTCATTTCACACTTATGACTGTGAGGCTAAGCACAGCTCCAATCCTATATTTAAGTTTGTTGATGACACTACTGCTGCTGGCTGAATTGCCAGAATAATGCATATTCAGTTTTGTACATCAAAAAGTACCAAAGGGCAGATTGTGAATTCAATATCCTTAATATCTTTTCCTGTTGGTGACACATGTTGGTGACATTCTACTGAATATTATCTAATATTTCTCTAGCAACTAAAAAACTGTCCATCTGTGACCTCCAAAGTTCAGGAGAGTGAAGACCAATGACTTTTGTGAAGAGGGTGAAGATGTCTCCCTTGACTACTGTATTTAATGCCACTGCAAATTGATAATCCTTTCTTTCTGAATCATGATATTCTCCTTTTTTTTAAACTCATTCCAAAATATGTCTTGAAATCTTAGTGGAGTTCATGGTGTCAGCATTTAGCTATCTGGCACCACAATTATGATAATAGCAATTGAATTTTAAACAGGAGATTGTAACCCTTGTACAATGTCATCTACATTTTTTTGTTAACACGTCAAGACACGTTCATTTTAAATAGTACATTCTCTAAAAGATGTAAAAATTCCTCAGCTATTGGAGAATGGGCAGCTTTTTAGAGATTCTTTGTGCAACTTGGATTTGGCTTCATTCCCAACACACACAAAACGCTGGAGGAGTGCAGCAGGTCAAGGAGCACCTATGGGAAAGAGTAAACACTTAATTTTCAGGCTGAGACCCTACTTCAGGACTGAGAGGGAAAGTGGGGGGGGGAGAGGAAGGGCTGTCTGAATTAAATGGTGTGGGGAGGGGGAAGAGGCTGGCCAGAAGGCGATAAGTGAAGCCAGGTGGATGGGAAAGCTCAAGGACTGGAGAAGAAGAAATCTGGACAATAGGAGAAAGGGAAGGAGGAGGGCACATGGGGGAAAGCAATAGGCAGGTGAGAAGAAATAAAAGGTCAGAGTGGGGAATAAAGGAAGGGGGGAGGAATTTTGTTCACTGGAAAAAGAAATCAATATGTATTCATGCCATCAGGTTGGAGGATACCCATACAGAATATAAGGTGTTGCTCCACCACCCTGAAGGTGGGCCCATTTTGGCACAAGAGGAGACCATGGATTGGTACATCAGAATGGGAATGGGAATCCGAATTAAAATGTTTGGCCTCCGGAAATTCCTGCCTGTGGCAGATGGAGTGGAGGTGCTCGACAAAGCAGTCCCCCAATTTGTGATGGGATTCTCCATTGTAGAGGAGGCCACATCAGGATCACCGGACACAATGAATGACCCCAACAGATTCTCAGGGAAAGTGTTGCCTCACCTGGAAGAACTGTTCGGGGCCCTGAATGGAGGTGAGGGAGAAGGTGAATGGGCAGGTGTAGCACTTAGGGCACTTACAGGAATAAGTGCCAGGAGGGAGATTAGTGGGGAGGAATGAATAGACAAGGGAATTGCAGAGGGAGTGATCCCTGTGGAGGATAAGGTGTTGGATGCAGCGGCTGATGGGGTGGTAGGTAAGGACAAGAGGGTCTCTATCACTTCTATGGTGGCGGGAAGATGGGATGAGTACAGATGTTTGGGAAATGGAGGAGAAGGCAGCATCAATAGTAGGGGGAGGGAAACATCATTTTTTAAAGAAGAAGGACATCTTTGATATCCTAGAGAGGAGAGCTGCTTCCAGAGAATAGAGGCAGAAGAAACTGAAAAAAGAAAACAGGATTTTTACAGGAGGTAGGGTGGGGGAAGGTATAGTCCAGATAACGATAGGTATCAATAGGGTTATAAACGATGTCGGTTGACAGTTTGGTTCCGGAGAGGGAGACAGAGAAATCAAGAAAGGGGAGGGAGGCATCAAAGATGGCTCAAGAGAATTTGAGGGAAGGGTGGAAATTGAAGGCAAAGTTGATGAAATTGACGAGCTTAGAATGGGTGTATGAAGCAGCACCAAAGCAGTCATCGAGGAAGAGCTGGAGAGTATAAATGGGGCAGGCTTTGAACATAGTTTTCTACATAGTCAACAAAGAGAGGCATAGCTTGGGCCCATGCGAGTGCCCGTGGCTACCCCTCGAGTTGGAGAAAGTGAGAGGAGCCAAAGGGAAAATTGTTCAGGGTGAGGACCAGTTCTGCCAGGCGGAGGAGAGGGGATTGGTTGGTTCTTCTGTCAAGAAATAAGTTGAGGGCTTTGAGGCCTTCCTGATGGGGAGTAGTTGTAGGGACGTGAGGCGGTCAGGACCAGGGAATTGAAGGTTTCCGAGGAGATCGAGGACATGAGAAGTGTCGTGGATGTAGGTGGAAAGGGACTGAGCCAAGGGGGATGGAATAGAATTGAGATTTGAAGACACAAGTTCAGTAGGACGGAGCAGGCAGAAACAGTAGGCCTGCCTGGACAGTCCGGTTTGTGATCTTGGGTAGGAGGTAGACGTGAGAACTCTAGGTTTGGTGGTAGTGGTTGGGAGTTCTCTAGAGTGAATGAGGTCATTGATAGTGACATACAGTTACAATGTATCAACTGTTGTCTTCTGTCACCTTGTCGATTTTGTTGCCCTCTAAAATTTCAAGGTGTAAAAGTAGCAAAATGATACTTCCACTGGCTTCCCACCAGCGAGACCAGGGATTTCAATTGGAGCCTGCACCAAAGTACCTTGCAGTCGCCTATTTATCACTCATATTGAAGATGACTGGTAGGATCATTATCTACTTGGTGCTGGCTTGTTTTGCATGTCCTGTGGGCGTTGTCTCTCAGGCATTCACAACAAGTGGAATGCTCAAGGCATTCATGAGCACTCTAACGTACCCGTTTCAGTGATCTGGAACTTCTAAGCCTATATGTTGAGTTAAAGCCACTCCAACTTCCAGAGTAAAAAAACTGCAACTACCTTTTTCAAATTACCACAATTAATAAAAAGTTAATACTTCATGCAATGTTGTGAGTCTTCAGCTCAGTAAAACACAGCTGCAGCTTTTTTTTCAAATTCCTTGTGTGATTTAGATAAGGTTCTGCCTTCCTCCCAACACGTGACATGCAGTCACAATGCATCCGCTGCTGTCTTCCCCACCAGCGCACTGCTTCCCGCCAGATCCTGACTGCTTCCAGCTCCAACCAATGAGCACCCTAACCCCCGTGTTTTCTGTATGTATATGTCTGTTGGAGGACCACGCTTGAAACAAAACAGTTCATTGTCGTGAGGAAAAAAAACAGGCCCAAGTTTCTGTTTTATGAACTGCCTACCAACAAATCTAGAGAAGTCCAGTGAAGGATAGCAACACCAGTAAAGAAGATCTGTGGATTCCATTACCAAGCTTTATATTTAGCAATAGTTAATTCTCAATGATGCAGAGAACTTTTACGATTAAACTCAGTTCATTTTTATTTTAAAATATATTTCATTCATAAAAAACTTTGATCATAGATAATATTTAATACAATGTTTCACAACAAGCCATGTTAATCCCCTTGCTTAACATTAGCACTTAAATCCAAATGCCCATGATGTCCTAACAGGGACTTCAACTAATCCAATAGTAAGCCTGTTAATGTGACCCTTTCCACGCGGCCCTTACAGTCTCACCACAATCTCCTGAACAATCAAAGCATGCAAAACAATCAAAGTTATAAAAATGCTTAGTTTTGGATGCATAATGTTCACAGAAAATGCCTGTTATACTTGAGCAAAATAATAATAAGAATTGTTGCCCCTTTTATGTAGGTGGTTGGAAGACTAAACGCACCACCAAATGTCTTTTAGGCCAGCTTATGATCCCAGTGAAAGGTGAGAATATCTCTACTCTCCGAGGAATAAGGAATCAATGATAGAGACATTCATTGCAGTGGGTGCTCTGACTTACAGTAGTGCTGAATAGCAGGCAGTCCCATGCTCTCAAAGTCACCATCTTCTTTGTAGAAGAGGTGGACCAATTTGGAAAAGAACGAGAATGATCCTTCACCAGAGAAGAAATACAGATCCTTCCGCTTTTAAGGTTGTCAAAAACATTTCTGCCAGCAGTGGACAGTGGGGTAATGCTTCAGTAAACCTCATGCTGAAACCCATCCTTGTCTACTATATGAAGAATCCAAGAGTAATAAATTCCACTATGGACCACAAATTCAAAACCAAGTTCAAAGCTTAGATATTGGGTATAAAATTGTAATTGATATCTTCGATGGATAGTCAAACAACTGATTGAAACAACAGTAGATCGAGGTAAGCAGTAGATAAAGGAAATAAGGAGATATACAGCATGATGTAGGCCATCAATAACACCAGTGCATCTGCAAGGAATTTGCCAGTGCTTAAATGAAGTTGCTTTCTGGAAGTTATGGCCAGAATAATGTGATATTCTGGGATTTGAGGAAGGGGGAGCAGGTGAAAATCAGAACCACAACGCAACAGCACCCACGCTTATGAGGTGGTTCATTCACTCAGATCCACAGATGAATCAAAGCAATCCCAAAGATGGTCCTCTGCCTCCTGTGACCACCTCTTTGTTGTTCTAATTTCCTGAGCTTTTCTCTTTGGCCTGCATGTGGATAGGAGAAGGACAGGCAAGTGATCCAATTTATCAAAATTCGGTCTGGGAATTGAACGGAAGGCATTTCTTATCTTAGTATAACAGTGGTCTAGTATGTTGGGACCTCTGGTTGGTGCTACAGGTTATATGCTAACAGTGATTGAGCAGGTTTTTCTTCAAACAAGCCTGGTAGTTTCTTGTTTAGAGATGGCATTATGTAGTACCTTAAGTGATTGATTATAGTTGGCCACAGGTAGTATGTAAACTGCAGTCAGGATAATGGAGGATAACTCCCTTGGTAAAGAGAACGGACGGCATTTGACTGTTAGGTGTTCAAGGTCAGGGGAAAACAAGTTTGACAAAACTGCCACATCGGAGTACCACTGAAAGTGTATCATGAAGCACTCACCCCCATCTTTTGCCTTTTCCTAATCAGCAGTTTGATCCATACGGAAAATCAAGAAATCTCCGTGTCTGACTGCAGGATCTGCCATGCTAGGAAACAGCCGAGTCTCGCTCAGACATAGAATACAACAGTCCCTCATTTCCCTCCTGAGATGTAATCTTCCCCTCAGGTCCTCAATTTTGTTCTCTGATTGCACATTTGCAAACAAGATGCCGGGTAGAGGTGGTCTCATCCATCTGTGTTTCAGCCTAGCTTTGAAATCCCTCCCTCCTGCCTTGCTTCCAGCCACAGTGACGAACCTTCATCCGCTTAAAGGTGACGTAACTGTCTGGTCTGCTGAGACCTTCAAATGATCATGAAATTTGTAGTTCATTAAGTTGATTTAAAAGTTCATTGCTTTGAGGGAAATTGCATGCTACAGATGGCAGAGAAAGTAATTCAAAAGAGATATATTTAGAAATATTGTCCGCAGCCCATAGAACATCGCCATAGTTCACCACTGCCTTTGTGATGTCATGAATTTTGGTGGAAGGCATAATAAAGATCATGGAGGAATGAAAATATTTTCTGAGAATGACCCAAATGGAAGGTACATTTCCTCAGTGTAGAATTGTGGATGACAGGATCTTTAGCTGCAGAGAAATGGTGTAAAGGAGGAATAAGCGGGCAAGGTGATTAACCACAGATTACTTCTGAAACAAAGGACCATGTTCTGGCCCATCTTCCCAGCAGGATGATCCAGAGCCCAGATCATCACCACCCATACACCCCTCCCCCATCACTACACCCCTCAATCACTACTCCCCATCACTACTCCCTCCAACACTACTCCCCATCACTACTCCCCCATCACTACTCCCTCCAACACTACTCCCCATCACTACTCCCCCATCACTACTCCCCATCACTACTCCCCCATCACTACACCCCTCAATCACTATTCCCCACCACTACTCCACAATCACTATTCCCCCATCACTACTCCTCTCAATCACTACTCCCCCATCACTACTCCCCTCAATCACTATTCCTCCCAATCACTACTCCCCCAATCTACCTGTAGCCTCTTCAGTTCATTTCCTTTTCCTACTGCTGTTCTCTGATGTTCATGAATACTTTTTTTCATTTTGTATAATGTCTCACCGTATGTCCACTGTTTAATAAATAATACTCTCAGTTTAATAAATACAAGATCTAGAAGTCTGAAAAATAATTCTACCCAAGCCACCAGGCTCAAGGACAGCTTCTGTCCCACTGTTATAAAACTATTGAATGGTTTCCTAATACATAAGGTAGACGCTTGACCTCACAGTCCACCTCAATATGACCTTACACCTTAATGTCTATCTGCATGGTACTTTCTCTGTAATTGTAACACCTTATCCTACACTCTGTTACTTTATCTTGCATGACCTCAATGCACTGTTGTAATGAATTGATTTGTATGAACGGTATACAAGATATTCCTCTGTACATGTGACAGTAATAAACTAATTTACAAATTTACCAATTTGAATAATACTGGCAGAGCCTTTGTTTTTTATAATGAAGCTCCCACTTACCAGTCAACACCACAGGGAATGTATCTTCATACAATGAAGTAACATTATAAATTGTTCTGGAGCTATTTCAGCTGCCACTCTTGTGCCCAGAAATACACTCTGAGTGGTAAATCAGGTACCAGAGAATCTCTACGTTTTGGTGTCTAGATACATGGTAGTGGCAGTGTTCGGCTCTGGTCCAACCTAGGGACTGAGGAATCACTGAACCAGAACAGCAGGGCAAAGTTGCCGAAGCCTAAAATTCTGGCTGGAATTACAAGAGGAATGAAAGAAAAATAAACAAGTTTCCAACTAGAATAGGACAGCTAAAGAGATGTCACTGTTTAAACCAGGAGATGTGGTAAGAGTTTGATTGTAACACAACAAAGATGCAGAAAGCTACGGTAATCAGAAAATTATCATGGCTTACAATTTGAGGCAAAAACAAGGAAGGTGGCAGGGAGCAACCTCATCTAAGGAAGACAGTCAATTGAAGAGACCAAAGTCAATGAAGAACTGACAGAGAACGTGCCACAACTTCTGCTGCAGAACAAGAACTCTACAGCCTAACCTTACTGCAAGCAACAAGTGGTGACGAGATATGAGAACGGCTGGCTGACCAAAACTATTGGCAGAAGTTATGCTGGAGTAAATAGCTTGTTGGATTAGAAACTTATGTTGACTGCACAACGGTTTATGGTTTAAGTGGCATGGACACTGATAAATGTAAATTTGTATGGACATATTATGTCTAGAACTGTGCGCTGTATATCAAATGTTGAAACCAAAACACTTGCCCATATAAGGTTGCAAGAGATGTTGAACCATCAAGTGCCACCTTGTGGTAAGAGATTAATTGTATGAACATAGAACACTGAGCAGTGTAGCCCAGGAAGGCCCTTTGGCCTGTAGTTTCTGTGCCAACCAGGATGCCAATTTAAACTGCACGTCTGTCTGCATGTGGTCTATATCCATCAATCCCCTGCCTATTCAGGTGCCTGTCTGAGTGCCTCTACCATAGACATTCAGTAGGATTTAGTATCAAGGATTAAGCATTTCAAAGTTATTGATAAGGATGTGTTGCCAAAGTAATAGATGACTATATACCTGAAAGCTCGAAAGCACAAGACATCCACACAAGGAGAACCTCATTAAAAAGAGAACAATGTACTGAATAAGCACAACACATTGCTCCTCGGACTAAGGTCAAGTATGTAAGGTTTGCTAAGTGGGTCAGTATTCCAAGTGTTAGCCTGTTATGTTTTCTAACTGCAAAACATACAAACTAATTGAAAGAAAAACAAGGGAGCCCAAGATATGCATGTAAACTTTATTTTTACTTTTAGTGAGGTGAACACACTTATGACATGGTGGTGTAATGACTTATGCCATTCATGTAATTTTTCATGTAACGGCTAATGAATTATCTAAACAACAAAGAATGCTTAATCAAACAACATATTTACACTATTTCTCAAATATTATTGAAGTATTAAATACACGACACCCCTCCCAGCTTAGCTACAAACTCCAACTCAATAGAGAATGTATCTCAACATTATATACAAGGTTCTGTGGTCTCTTCCACGGTGGTTATGGGAGTTGACTCTGGGACTGCAGGAAGTGGTTCTGACAGCTCTGGACACCTTTCTTCTGGATGTGTGAGTATCCCAAACAATACGTGGCAAGCTGCCCAATCTGCTGATCCAACCCAGGCCACCAAACAAAGCTTTGAGCCAACACTTTCATTTTGACCAAGCCTAGATGGCCAGCATGTAGTTCCTACAACACTTTAGCCCTCAGCTTGGATAGTACAACTCTCAATCCCCACGTAAGGCAACCCCTGTCAAGGGCAAGTTCATCCTGCCACAGCTAAAAATGGAAAAATAGGGGAAGTGGAATTTCTGCACCACATTCCAGCCACTTTGGATGGCCACGTAGACCTGAGACTGTGTGGGATCTTTTCTGATTTACCTTTGGATCACCTCTGCCATAATAGGGAGGCTTTCAATTTGTGTTAGAGAGAATATGTCAAGTGGAGTGCCTTTTTTTGTAAGTTTTTCAGATATTTCCTTTTACAAAGGTAAACAGAACAATCCATCATTATTTCCACAGTTAGTTAACCTCTTGAGTTCAAACTTGTAGTTGTGTTCACCAAGAGACAGAGCCCACCTCTGCATTTGTGCTGCTGCTGTCAGTGGAACACCCTTCTGTGGATTGAAGATGGACACTAGTGGTTGATGGTCAGTAATGAGGGTAAACTCTCTCCCATACGTACTAGTTGAAATGTTTTACACCCCAAACCAGACTCAAGGCCTCTCTCTCAATCTGTGCAGAAGTTTTCCTGATCCATAGTAATGAGTTCAACGAGTGGAGCACAGTAGCCAGGTGATGCACCATCAATAACTCTCGGAGACGTGAGTTGAGTTAAGGTAGGCTTTTATTGGCTGGAAGAAAGCACAAGCAGCAAGTGACCACCACACAACATCCTGGAGACTGAGGAAGGGTCTGTGCCTCCAATCACCTTTATACCGGAGTCTGTGGGAGGAGCCACAGGAGCAGTCAGGAGGGGGGGGGGGGGGGCATGTCCAGACAGGTATATGTAGTTCACCACACCAGGTTTGCAAGAATCGATGTAGTAATTGACAAATCCTAAAAAGGACCACACCGTGACACATCATTTGGCTTTGGGTCATCCACCACTGCTTGAATTTTTTCAGCACACTTGTGTAATCCTTATGCATTAATAGTGTGAACACAGTAAGTGATGCTTGGTTTAAAGAATTCACACTTGTTACGTTGTGCTCTGAGCTCACAATCTTCAAAAATGTTTAGTGCTGTCCTGAGATTTTGGGGATGTCCCTCGTCATCCTTGATGTCATCCAGGTAACACTGAGCGCCTGGGCAGCCTTGCAGCTCCTGGTCCACAGCTTTCTGCCAGAGTGCAGGTACAGATGCTACTCTAAAAGAAAGCCTATTATAGTGAACATACTAGTGTTTATGGTGAAAAGCACTTCAGACTCTTCTTCCATCACCATCTGCAGATAGGCCTCAACTAAGTTTGTTTCCTCCAGAAAGGTTTGCAGAGATATCCTCTATCCTGGGCAGAGTGTGATGATCTACTTTTGGTACTGGCTTGATGGTGGCCTTACAATCGCCACAGATTCTAACAGATCCATTTTTCTTGCTGTCTAGGGCTACTGATGTTGTCCATGGGATCCACTCAACCTTGGAAAGAATGACTTCAGCCTCCATGTGATCTACCTTACTGGCTACTTTATCACAGATGGTATAAGGAACCGGTGGGCTTTGTAAAACTTGAGTGCAGCATTTGCACTTAATACTACTTTACCCTTGATATGTTTGAGTTTTCCAATGTCATCCTTGAACACTGCTGTGGCATCATCCAGTACCTTTCGTAATTCACTTTCAATTAACCCAGGAGATGTGACATGCAAATGATGATGGATCTCCAATCAAGTTGTAGTTGTCTCAACTAATCACATCCCCACAATGCTGGTCCTCCTGTTTTTTTTTTTATCACATACAAGCCTAAAGTGGCTTGTTGGTTGTTGTATTTCACTGTTACAAATGTCATTCCACTAGGAATTATCTGTTCTCCAATGTAAATTCTTAGTTGGGTATCTGCAGGCTTCATTTCAGTATCTTTGAAATTCCATTCAAACTCATTTTGTGGAATAATTGAAGCAGCTAAGCCAGTGTCCAATTCCATTTTATTTAATTTGCCATTCACATCCGGTGTAAGTCATATTGCTTGTCTATTGTTAGTGTTTACATTGTAAATCTCAAGGCTACTCAGCAATGTTCCCTCTAATTTTTAGTAGTCAGTGTATGCAAAAATCTTATGTTCTACAATTTTTTTTCCTGTGACAAAAGTATGTGCGCACTGAATGCACACATGGCCCAGTTTATGTAGGTTTACAAAACATTTGACATAAAACTGCAAAGAATAACAACAAAATAATATACATACTTAAGTCACTCAGGTATTTTTTCTCTCTCCTGTCTTTGGCATTTACCCATTCTTTGATCTTTGGGTTTGATTGTTTTTGCTCTTGCTCATCTGCACTCAACCGTAACATGCGTAGCACTCCTCTAACAGGTAATGACGGGTTCTGTTGCCTGAGCTTTTATACACCATTCAAATGTGATTTACTTGCCAATTGATGCTTCAAAAAGTCATGTTTTCAAATATCATCCCATTTCTTTCCACTAGCAAATTCTCCAGCAACTTTCGCATCACGACAATACAAACAGATAACTCCATTTTCCGAATCATACATAAATATTTCTTGTAGCTGAACGTTCATGACCTCATGAGCTTTAGGTGTGGTAGTTTCTACTATTTTATTAAGCCATTCAACTTTAAACAAATTTGCCGTTCTTTTGCGCTTCACGCCCTTCGCTTCCTTTGAATTCGACATAGTGAATCAATATTTTTTCAATAAAAACTTAGTAAGCTATCTACAGGATTTGAAACAGATCTTTGTAAACTTTGCGATATGAACA